>NC_081310.1:79790787-80464287 GCF_026419965.1 Kogia breviceps
CTAGGCCGACTAGCCGAGAGGGAAGCCCAGTTCTATAGAAAAATGTCTATGCAAAGTCCCTGCTTCAAATGTCATATGCAAAGTCCTGCTTACAATGAACTATGCAAAGTCCCTGCTTGAGGGGTATATATATGGCTTGCTTTTGCTATTAAATTTGCCTTGTAACCATCAGTTGTTTGTGCCCTTCTGATCCCATACCTTGGTGCTTTCAGTTCCCTAACCCCTGTCGATTGTTGCTGCACTTTGAGGACCCGCCCTGTGGCGGCTGGCCTGGCGGTAGAACCTCTCCACATATCTGTAAAGTTTAGAGAAACAAAAGAAGGACATTCAATCATGAATCTCACCCTGAGCATCCCCCCTTTCCCCATACCTGCTCCTTACCCGATGCAGGCTCTCCTAAAGATATCCCGAGGCCTGGGGTGTTCTACTGCCCTTCCAGCAACATACCTGGACATCTGAGGGCCCTGAGCCCAACGCCATGGGAGCCAAGCTGCGAGGTGGGCAGGGTCCCCATAACACGTCCTGTCTGTGATGGGAGAGCAGGGCTGGGCAGCACAGATGGCAGAGCTCTGCAGAGCACTGCACTGACGTACAATCTTTATTTCAGCTAACATCTCACTGGTGTAGGTTCATTGCTCCTGTGAGACAAGGATGAGGCCCCAACTTTTCTCTTCTTGGTACAACGCTGCTTAAGCATGTGGACCAGGAGAGGGAGGAACCTGATTTGGGAAACTCTCCCTTTGACTATTAATCCCAATTCTCTCTCTTGTACTCTGTCTCTTCTTTCTCCTCTCTCTCCCTCTCTCTCTCCTCTCTCTCTCTCTCTCTCTCTTCTCTCTCTCTCTCTCTCTCTCTTCCTCTCTTCTCTCTCTCTCTCTCTCTCTCTCTCTCCTCTCTCTCTTTCCTCTCTCTCTCTCTCTTTTCTCTCTCTCCTCTCTCTCTCTCTCTTCTCTCTCTTCTCTCTCTCTCTCTCCTCTCCTCTCTCTCTCTCTCTCTCTCTCTCTCTCTCTCTCTCTCTCTCTCTCTCTCTCTCTCTCTCTGCTTCTGATGAATGAAGTAGCTTGACACATTTAATGGCCCCCCTCTTTGCCACTGACTTGCCCTTAAGAACCATACTACAAACAAACAACAGATAAGCAAACAAACAGATGACTCCCTGGTAGTACCAAAGTCTGATGAGTCCTGCTTATGGAGCCTACCGTTCTCAACCATACCCTGCAGCCTGGCCGGTCGGCCCCCTTTCCAACCTCTCTTACCCTCCTAACATCCAGAGGCACACTTCAGTTCCCCCACAGGGCTGAGAACGCTGGCAGTGGTTAGGAGTGAACAGAGGACACCCCTTATCCTGCAGTTTTCCTGTTTTTATCCAGTATCTCGTTTACCCAGGACTTCTTCCTCATCATTCCCTGTTCCCTACCCTGCCCTTGGCAAACAGTTTTAGTCTTCCCCCTTCAATATACCAAAGTAGGGGAAAAAATTTAAAAACAGGAGAATATAGATGAAGTATTCGGGTGCAGGGACTGATCTGTTGAGATTTATGGCTTGTAAAAGAAATTGCTTCTCACACTTCCATTCTGCTTATGTTCCCAGTTTGGAAGATTAACTGAAGGCAGATATCTGGGTCCATGCACCACAAGATTCTAATTCTGAATCTTTGATTTTCCTTTAAAAAGTACCATAAAGAATTCTATTTCTCTTCCCGATTCCATCCACTTCCATCCAACTCTTCTCTCCTTAAGCCCCTCCCCACTTATTTCCCAAATCTCACTTCTTCTCCCCAGAAGGACTCGCAAGACGGGAGGATTTTGCTCACAGCCCCTCAGCCTAAGGTCCCCTGCAGCCAACGCTTCTGCCTCCCACAGAATCCCCAGCACCCTGTCTCCTTATGAGTCTCTCCAACACACTGGTGTGTTCCTTCTCTGATGCACTTCATCTTTGTTACCGACCCGCCCCATTGGAGTAATGAGTTCCATAGTTTCAGGTTCACAGCCTGCCTGCTTCTGTTATGGATGCTAATGTTGTTTCTATCAAGCTTCTAGGGGAGCTTCCTATCATGAGTAGATCAGGTAAACGAGTTGACTCCTTTTTTCAGATTCAAGATTTAAGAACACGCCCCTCCCCCAGCTTTTGCCTTTTCATGGGCAAAGAGCCCCAAGAGTTTTACTTGGTCCTCGTGGTACAAACTCCCCACCTCTGATGATTTCGGAAGCTACGAACCCTCTGTGGCCTGGTTACACTCTCAGAACTGCATCTGTTACCCAGAGGAAAATCTTTAAGCCACCTACACTCTAAAATTTCACTCCTCACCTTTAGACCAGACGCCGGGCATACTTTCGGTGATACAGCTCATCGACTCGCTCCAGGTATTAAGAACCTGGGAAAAGGCTGTTTTTGTCACCAGGTGGTGAGAAATTCACTGTGGAATGAGAAAAGGCAATACTCACAAAGGGCTGCATGGAGGTTGAGGAAGAGAAAATGGTAATAGGGGGCTTCCCTGGTGGCGCAGTGGTTGAGAGTCTGCCTGCCGATGCAGGGGACACGGGTTCGTGCCCTGGTCCGGGAGGATCCCACATGCCGCAGAGCGGCTGGGCCCGTGAGCCATGGCCGCTGAGCCTGCGCGTCCGGAGCCTGTGCTCCGCAACGGGAGAGACCACAACAGTGAGAGGCCCGCGTACTGCAAAAAAAAAAAAAAAAAAAAAAAGAAAGAAAAGAAAAGAAAATGGTAATAGGGATGCCTAGACCTTCCCGTGGAGCTCTCCTGGCTGTGCTGCAAGGGGTAGCGAGGTCACCTTGTCTACACCCAGTAGAGCACTGGGCCATCAGAAGAACCAGAAGCAGCTCTCTTGGAGCTAGTACCTAAGACTTGTCTACTAGAAATTTTGTTATAGGAGTATGCCGTTTTCTGCAGTAAACATGCCCTTCCTCCATTGAAAATCTTCATCATGTCCTTCTGCCAATGGTACCTAGCTAGAGGTGTACCTCAGAGCATCCTGTTTTCTAATAGACACTTCCTTCCTAGCCCTAAGTTTTCCAACTCTGATTCATCGTAGTATTTCAAAGTTTTGTCCATTAACGTTCATCTCAGAGGTCCTATTTTTATTTTATGTTGGCTTCTTTTTTGCTCTAACATGTCCCCTGTTCCAGATAAGATCAATGACTACCAGGTCTAGGTTTTCTGGAACATTCTCAATTCCATAAATTCAATCTCCTTTTCAGGGCAAGTCATGTGTCCCAAGTTTTGCTTGCAAAAATAGGGTTACCCTGATTTTAAAACCACCATCTGGTTTCTCCAGTTCTAACTTTTGCTTTGGTGTACTTTTCCTTTGTTGCGTTTTGGAGGCACTATTTTGTTTTATGTTTGGTAAGGAAAGGGGGTAGCTGGGAGAAGACGGTAATATTTGCTGATAACTTATTTATCATTAATTAATTCATTAATCTCTGGCAATCCTGCAAAGTTCGTATGATTTTAGAAATGAGGCAACTGAGAAAAGTTCAATAATTTTCTCAAAGATAAAGAGCTGATAAGTATCACAGCTCAGCTTAGACTTTGATAACTGGCTCCAAAATCTGGGCTTTTTCAACTGTTGCATAGATAGTATTTTCAAAGACCATACATCTGGCTTCCATGGGACTTCATCGTGCAGTATCCTGTTTTGGGTGGTTATCTATGCTCAATGCTGGGAAGCCACATGCTACCTCCTACCTCTTCCCAACTCTGCCTTCTGCTTCCCCCACCCAGTTCTTCCCCTTTTGCACCTAACAAACCTTCTCCCAATCATATCTGATAGAAGTCGTCACTCTCACCCACTATGCTCTAGACTTCTGATGAATCCCTGGCTCTCAGCTCCTGGTATAGAATCTGAGAAAAATTGCCTTCTCCTCCTCTCTTTCTGCCTTTTTTCTTAGCCTTGTGGTAGAATTGCTCTCTTTGGTCCATTATTTCTGTAAACTTCTCAGGAGACATATGCTTCCAGGAGGTGAGACATTTGGGCAGGTCTGATGTACTGGATACCAGCTTCTCCGGGGGGGCGGCGGTGGGGAGGGGCAGGCAGAGGAGCCTGGGAAGCAAAAGTAAGACTCTTAAACTTACTTCATTGTCATCACTGCTACCAATCACAAGTCCAATGGAGAGCCAGGTTCTGTGGGAGCTCCTGCCCCAGGGGAAAGCGCTCTATGTATGGCTTAAAATGTCAAGAAATGATAAAGCTTAGCAAACATAATGTCAGCAAAACATACAGGCAGACCCTCATTTATTCAAGGTGTATCCCATTTAGCGCTTAGATGTATGCCCTTGATCACATCCATCATAAAATAATCAACAAATGTTTACTGGATATCTCAAATCCATCAATTTCTCTTTAACCAGTTGCAACCAAACCACCACCATCACCTCTTGCCTAGACTATTTGCTGGAACAATCTGACTGGTTTCCCCATATTCACTTTTGTTTCTCACCAGTCTAGTCTCTAAGTAGTAACCAGGGAAGTGCTTCGAATACATGAATTAGACAAACTTACTCTATTGCTTAAATCCCTTCAGGGCTTTTCTTTGTTCTTAATCACAACATAATTCTGTCAAGGTGGGAGCCTTGGTAGGGGTGAGACACAAAGTGGTTTCTTTTACCAGATGAAACTGGCCAGAAGTGCCTGATCAAAAGACTGGACTCACCTGGAGAGGCATCCTGGGATACCCGAAATGAAAAGAAACTTTCCGCTAAGCCAGAGCCATAAGAGAAGGCACCAATCCTGGAGCCAGCCAAGTCCTGGGCAGAGGGACTGCGGGGAAAGAAATCAAAACCTAAAACCACACATCAACATTATGTTCCACACTGCAAATAAGCCACCAGTCTAGTCAACCTCTTGCAACTAGAAATGGGTTCTGGGCACTCTATACAAACACGGACTTCTGGGAGACCCCGGGGTTAGGCCCAGAAGGAAGAAAACTTACCAAGAGGAGAACAGCTAAAGTCTAAGATACAGAAGTCACAGTGAGCATAACAGAATTTCTGGGATGTAAAAGGAACTTCTCCCCACCCAGGAAGACAAGATGAATTCAGTGAACTCTGAAGGCACCTCCAAGTGAAGGTCAGACCACTGGACTCATTTCAAGGCCCCCATGTTGACTGGCAATGCTTCAGCAGTTGTAACTTTTTTTTATCATATTCTCATTATGAATAATTTGAACAAGTCCAATGATATACATATATATTTTTCTCATGTTGTATGCATGTACTAGTACAAGTGTTTTCTTGTAAAATCCACAAAATAGAATATCTATAAAAATTAAAACTAACATTTGGGCCCCTGCTGAGCATTACTGTTTTAATTGCTTTAGACATTTAACATTCATCAAAACTTTAGAAGGTAGGTATTATTATTATACAAATTTTATAGTTGGGAAAAAAGAAGGCACATAAAGGTTAAGTATTTTTCCATTCTAATAAATGGTAAAGAGATTTGAACACAGGTTGTGGGCTCTAAAGCTAGAATCTCTTGACCAACATGCTTTCCTGAGTACAGAGATTTTAAAGGATGAGATTAAAATATGCATAAAAGTTTTACTATTTTCCTGCTGCACCAAATAGATCTTGCTCATCCCCTGGCATCATACGTGCACTTCACTTTGGAGACCACTGTTTAATACTGATGGTAAATCTGCCTACACATACTATACCTTTGAAAACTGTTCTTTCATTTTCCTTCCTTCCTTCTTTCTTTCCTTTTTGAAAAACTTCTGAACCAGAAGAGGAACAAAACTTGGTTGAACCCTCAGACCAGAGGTCATGGGTAAGAGGAGGTGGGGTCACATGCAGTACTCACTGGAACAGAAGTGAGGCCAGGCATCCATCCATCCAGGGATGAAGTGTACATATTCCCGCTGTGTGTGGAGAGGTGGAGGGAGGCCTTGCTCTTCTTGTTGAACATGTGTCTAGAGAGGCCTTTTGAAATGCTTTTTCTACGTCCTTATTGGTGTAGGTGTCTTCCAGCTTTAGCCCCCTGTGAGGCAGCCAGAGGAATAGGACAGGCGAGAAGCCACATGAGGGAAGGAATGCAGCAAGGGAAAAAGTGTAACAGCTACTGGAGAGAAGACTTTGGGACACATGTTTTTTATGATAGAGTATTTGGAAATACAGAAACCACAGAGGAAAACTGTCACTAATAGTCTTACCATTCAGAGAGAGCACTTAGGTCACAGTTTTCTTATGGAATCCATTCCTAATTTTATACAGTTTATTGGAAAGTAAAATCATGCTATACATTCTGTTTAGCATGCTTCCTTAACTAATTTTCTCTATGACATTGTCAGCTTCTCTAACATTATTTTTAAAGGCTGCCAAATGGTCCATGATATGATGTACCCTACTTTAACCGATCACCCCATTTCTGTCCTCATTAGCTAAAATACTACAGAGAATAGCTACATGTTATTTTTTTTTTCAGGAAACATTTTTTTTCATTAAAATTTTTTATGCAATTTTAAAAGGTTACTTTCCATTTACAGCTATCACAAAATGTTGGCTATATTCCCCGTGATGTACAATACATCCTTGAGCCTATATTAGACCCAATAGTCTATACCTCCTACACCCCTATGTTGCCCCTCCCCCTCTCCCCACTGGTACCCACTAGTTTGTTCTATCTATGAGTCTGCTTCTTTTTTGTTATATTCACTGGTATGTTGTATTTTAGATTCCACTTACAAGTGATATCATACAGCATTTGTCTTTCTCTGTCTGACTCATTTCACTTAGCATAATGTCCTCCAAGTCCATCCATGTTGTTGCAAATGGCAAAATTTTGTTCTCTTTTATGACTGAGTAGTATTCCATTGTATATGTGTACCACATCTTCTTTAGCCATTCATCTGTTGATGGACACTTAGGTTGCTTCCACACCTTGGCAATTGTAAATAATGCTGCTCTGAACGTTGGGGTGCATGTATCTTTTCAAATTAGTGTTTTGGGGTTTTTTTTGATGTATACCCAGGAGTAGAATTTCTGGGTCATATGGTAGTTCTATTTTTAGTTTTTTGAGGAATAGCTACATGTTCTTTTAAACATGTGGAATTACTGAGCCAAAGATGCACATCTTTTAAGGCTTTTGCTTCATGTTTTCCTATTACTCCCCCAAATCTTTGTATCGGTTTACTATTGCTCATTTTCTCATAGACTCAATTCTGGGTATTCAAAATTTGTAAATGCTATCTAAAGAAAACGTTAACTTGTTAATATTTGTTACTAATGGGTATGCACATTTAAAAATATGATTATGTGCATTTCTTCCTTGAGGAAATTTCTTGTCCATATACTTTGTTCAGTTTACTACTTAGTGTGTTTTTCTTATTATTGACGAGACTTTCATATATTAGAGATGTTAAGCTATTATCTTTGGTATATGTTAGAATTTTTTTCCATGGGGTAGGTCTTAGAAGCAGTGTTTGTGCTAATTTGGATGTTAGTGGCAGGGTTAGCAGTACTAGTTAGAAACAGGGGCAGATGTTGGTAAAATACTCCAAAACTTGAACAGATACCAAGAAGAAAGGGAAAGATTCCCTTCCCAGTGAGAACTCTTTGTATTCTTCTTTTCTGAATGTCTTGGAGTATCGCATCACTAAACAGCATTCTCCCTGCTTTATTGACATCGAAGGGGAGTGAGCTGGACTATCCCTATTTCACAGGTGCAGGGATTTGAGGCAACAAGCAAGACATTCATTAAGCCAATGGCTAGTGAGAATGAGACCAGACACTCCCCGAGTTGCCATCCTGTATTGTGATTATTTGCTTCTAGGTGTTTCTTTCTGTACAGACTGTGAGATCCTCTAGGCATGTATCATGGAGTCACATCCACTTTTGTGTCCCCAGAGTTTAGTATGGTGTCTGATACATAGTTGATGTTCATAACATGTTTATTGCCTGACTAATTTAGCCACACTCCCTTTCCCCTTTCTATTACTCTCCAAAGCTTCTTATAATCACTTGATCTAGAGGTTCTGGCAAGGCCCCCATTCTCCCTAAGATACAGGGTGAGGTCTCTGAGAAGACAATAATGCACTAACCCACGTGAGGACTTGGTGTCATTTCTACTGTGTTGGAGGATTCTTGTCTTTTCCCACAGGAGTGGCTGGTGGTCCAGACTCAAGGCATGAGGAAGCCTCCTCCTTCTCATGAAGAGGACTCACCTGAAGGCTTCCAGCCTCTTATAGAGGCCAGTCTGTGTGTTGCCACTGGCTAACAGAAAGTCATTGAACATCAGGTGAGCCAGGGATTTCTGGACCATCTTGCAGAAGGGTGTGTGAAAGATCATAAACTGTAAATCATCAAGAGTGAAATGTTGATCGATGCCAGCTGGAAGAAGTGTGAAAGCAAGGATGTGGCATGATCCACTTAGACATACTCTGCAAGATCTAACTGTGCTGAGGTCTCCCAGAAAACTGGCTCCTACCTCTGGCAAACACACAAGTAAGATCTCAAGAGCCACAGCAGCATAGCCAGTGGTGTGCTGGTAGTTGTTTAACAGTCCAATTTGTGGTGCTTGCTGATTTCCATGGTATAAATACTCCTGCCATGGCCAACTGCAAGCTACTAACATGAGTACAAAGTTGGGAAGAGATACACACAGTTGATTCTTACAAAGTGGGAGCCGGATGTGAACTCTGGTAAGAACCAGAGCTCTTTTCCAGGATTGGAAGGACACTGAATAGAAACTGCTGGGAGTGGAATCAAAACTGAGTAGGACAAGAACAACAGCTACAAAGGAAAGAGAAGGTCGAGGTAAACACGGGGAGGTGGAACAGAGCCAGGAAACCTCAGACAGCTAGCTGCCATATTTCTGAACACTGCACGAAAACAAAAGAGAGAGCTCAGTAAAGTTAGAAAATCTACCCTGAACCACACTACCTTTTAAAAGCTCAGGAAACTAATGTCACATAAAAATGATCAATGAAAACGTATCGAGGTAAAATCTAATGCAAAGTTATTATAAGAAGTCATTTAACTCCGTGGTTCCCAAACCTGCTGGACATGAGAATCACTGGGGGGGGGAAATAAAACAAAAACAAAATCAGAAAACATTCTTTCTGAGCCATTTGTTCTGGATAGGAGGCCATACTACTGGCTACATACAATAAGTTAAACTGGCCTAACCAGTGATGTTGACAAGGCAGTGGTCCCTTGATATCCTCAAGGGACTGATTCCAGGAACCCCATGAATACCAAAATCTGCAGGTGCTTGAGTCCCTTACGTAAAATGGCATAGTGTTTGTATATAACTTATGCAATCCTCTTATGTACTTTAAATCATCTCTAGATTATTGTAATAAGCAATAAAATGTAAACGCTATGTCAATAGCTATAAATACAATGTAAACACTATGTACAAATACAATGTAAACACTATGTATAAATTTGCTAGAGCCTGGGAAATTCAAGTTTTGCTTTTTGGAACTTTCTGGATTTTTTTTTTTCCTGAATATTTTTGGTCCAAGCTTGGTTGAATTTGTGGATGTGGAGCCTGTGGATATAGAGGACCATTCGTAGTTGTCTCCAAAAGCCTCCTTCCACTGAGCCGACAACTACCTATGCCCTTGTACCTTTCTCCCAGTTGCCCAGAGATTTTCATCTGGAGGGGTATCATGTGCAAAACTGCCTCATTCTAACCCAAAACTATCCATGCTATATTCTACCCCTTCATGAAGGAATGATAAATGAGAGCTGATAAATCCATGACAACTAATGTTTCAGTAATTAATTTTAGCTTACTAGAGATTCCCTCCCCAATACTTTCATACAACAGCTGTAGTATTGCATCTATTTTCACTGTAGACCCTCAAGGAATCACTAACGTGAAAATTTCCATAACAATTTAGGTAGGCATATGGGGGAGAGATTGTAGGTCAGAAGAGCTTCAGCAGTTCAGGTTCTTTGGTGGCAAACAAAAGAACCCTATGCACACTAGAAAGAAGGAATATTTATAGTCTTGAGAAGGAGAGGAACTGGGGACACTCTGGGAGTCACAGCAGCATGAATTCACAAAACTTCTGTTAGGGTGTGCATTAGGTAACTCAATTCCAAACAAATTTCAATTCTCAAGATTCAAATTCCAGAGAAAGAAACTTTAAATTGTTTTTATTGGGGTCCCATATCCATTCCCTTGATACGTAAGTGGAGTTTTATAATCAGCAGCTCCAAACTGTATGGAATTTCTCAAGAAGGAAAGAAAGAAGAAAAAATACAACAGATTTCCACTAGAGACCTCTCTCCAGATCTGCCTGGTTCTAGTCAGCCTGACTAGGTGACTTGAATGTACTTTTGCTGAATGAATTCTGAATGAGTAATTCAAGGTATCAAAAAAAAAAAGTCAACCTGATGTGACTGGTTCTCATGTGGCTTCTGTTCTACCCCACGCTGTCCCTGACACTGGCCCTGGCAGTTCTTTGCATTCACTTTAAAGAATCCCCTTATATCACACATCATTGATTAAAAGTTTTGTGCTGAGACAGAGAAGAAGGTTGCATTGTACAGCACAAAAAACATGAACTAAATCATTTCAAGAAACTACCCAAGTGCCCATCACCAGTAGAATGGACACATAAAACGTGCCATATTTGCGGAATGCACTACTACACAGCATGAGAATGAGTGATATACAACTATGCATGACATGAACGGCCTCACATACACAATGCTGAGTGAAAGAAGCCAGACAAAAATGAGTACAGATTGTACAATTCCATTTAAACTATGAAACAGGCAAAGCTGATCATATTGTTCAAGGTCAGGCTGGTGGTTACCTTTTTGTGGAGGGGTCATGACTGGAACAGAGTGTGGTGCTCCAAGGACAAAGAACAAGATAAACTCAAAGGGCCAACATTGCTGGAGCAAAGAGTTACAGAACTCCTATCACTCTGTCACATTGCAACCATCGCAATGTCCCAGAGCCCTCCTAAACAGCATGACCCGTTCTTCTCCAGCTCAGCATACTGAAAGTATACATACTCTGCCCAGTCAGCAGATGACTCGCAGGTTCCCTGGCTTTAAAAACAGACCAGAAACGCTTGCTGAGGATCGACTCTCCTTATCAAGAAGCTGGCCTGCTGCTCTGGCAGCGACCCTTCCCTCTAATAAATTCCGTCTTCTTTACATTCCGCCTTGTGTCTGGAAATTCTTTTCCAATCCGCATTCGGACCACGACGCAGAGTGCAAGGGCAGCTTCTAGGGCGCTGGTCGTGCTTTGTTTCTTGATCTGGCTGTTGGTTTCACAGGTGTGTTCTGTTTGTGAAAAGTCATTGAGGTGTGCACTTTTGATAAGCAGACTTTTTTGTGTATATTATATACTTCAAAAAAAAGTTAAAGAAATCTTATTAGACATTCCTGTTCTTCCCAAAGGCCCTCCTTGCCTGCCTGGCCAACCAGGGGTCCTCTCTGCCTCCCCTCTCAGCTGTGTCCCTGCTGTACCCCTCACGCTCAGGGATCTTTTCAGCTCCTGCTCCAAACAAGTTCCCTTCCCTGTTTGGCACGGCTCCCTGGAAGGGATAGATTTTTGCTCTATCTGCTTCCTTCTCAGAGAATGGTCCTGCCTGAATTTCTGGCCTTCAATTGTTCTTCCAGAAGTTCTTGTGAATAGTGAATAAAATGTTCTCATTCCATTGTATTTTCACCTGAGAAAATATTTGCAAATGAGACAGGCTGGGACCTGGGACCCTTTGTTGGGACCTGGGACCCTTTGCTGCAGTGCTGCAATGCTTGCACCTGGACACACCTCTCTTCAAGCAACGAGATACAAAGAAACTCTATGGGACTAAAAATAACTGCGTGCATGCAGCAGTTGAGCCAAATTCTGGACCCAAAAGACACAAAGAGACCAAAAAACCCAAATGCCACTTTTGAAGAGCCTGGAGCAAAAGCAGGGGGTCAGGAGCAAAAGCAGGGGACTGCACATGCCCCCTGCATACAACCCCACCTAAGGGGTGAGCAAAACACCTAAGCCACCTCTTCGGCCCAACCCCTGGACACACCCCTACCCTCACCCCATATAAGGAGCAAGCTTGCCCTCCCTCAGGGAGCGAGCAAGCAAGGGGACCTGTTGTTTGTTCTCCGCTCCCCCCTGCTGCAGCAGACCCCCAATTTAAAGACTTGCCTGAATTTCTTGTCTGGCCGCTAGTCAATTTCAATTGAGTGGGGAAGGCCAAGAACCCTGGTCGGTGACACAAATATTTAGTTTTGGATTCACAATTTCTGTCCCCAAGGGATAGATAAGAAGAGGAGGCCCGGTATTCCACTAACTTACCAGTTCAGACATATTCCTTCATCTTCCTCTCCTCTCTGTTTGCTTTTTCTTAGGGTAATTAGATGCTAAGTACCAAGGGCGGAAGTCTAGTGATCACACTTGTGATGTTAGGGATTGTAAAGTTGCAGTCTGACGCAAGAAGGAAGAGATATGGGAACATATGTATATGTATAACTGATTCACTGTGTTGTAAAGCAGAAACTAATACACCATTGTAAAACAGTTATACTCCAATAAAGATATTAAAAATAATAATAATAAAATAAAAAGAATTAAAATTAAAAAAGAAAAAGAGTTGTAGTCTGGCTCTGCCTGTATCCTCTCAGGCTTCACCATTTTCAGTGCCTGCTATTGGTGTATAAATACCTCAATTCCCTTGCTCCAATGTGTGATAAGTTTGCAGCATGTGTAGCAGGCGGGCTTCCAGAGTTCCTTAGAGAGATTAAGGCTCAAATTGCTCATAGTTTGTAATTTATTCACACACCCTTTATTAGCTGCCTCCCTTCCCTATCTCAGTTCCTCACTCCCCTGCAGGTTTCGTAGGATCTTCTCCCAATTCCAAGTGAACCCTTGTCTCAGTGTCTGAGTCTGGAGGAGCACAGACCAAGGTGAACATGCCCATGTGCACATGTACACAAACATATACAACAATGAATTGTATTAGTGTCTGGCAGACACACCCTAAGGTGACCTCTAATGAGTCACACCCCTTGTGTAATCCCTTCCCCTTGAATGTAAATGGAACCTGGGACTTACTTCTAGCCAATCAAATAGGATGAATAGTGATGGAATAGGCACTCTAGGGCTTATATTACATTATAAGAGAGAGATTCTCTAGTCAGTTTCAAAGAAGCAGGCCACCATGTTTGAGGTGTTTGTGGGGGTCAGGACACAGAGAGCTGTGGTGGCCCCTATGATCCGAGTGTTGCCTCTGGACAAGTAAGAGGACCCCGCTAAGCTATGTGGAAGCCCTTGACCCGTGGATATTCTGAGATAACAAATGTGTTGTTTTAAGCCACTAAGTTTGTGGTAGATTGTTAAGCAGTAGAAAATGACTGTGTGCTCTGTGGAAATTTTTGACCTGAGGTTGGGATGTGTTTCTCCCATCCCTTAGGACCTTGCTGGCAGGAATTCAACCTCAAGTGCCTCCGGGACCAACTTTGCTCTTTGATTTGTTATCTAGGAACAGTCAGGATTGACACTTTTTCCTATTCCTCCTGAGTTTTTGCTAAAAGTGACTATTTGGATGGTCCACCAATTCTCTGGTAAATGCACATTTGTTCAATAATGGCTCTCTCTAATTCCTTCTGAAGAACTTGATCCAGAAGAGCCTGATCTTTCCAAGGTCAGGACCAGGTCCAGGCTCACAGGACCTTGTTCCATGGCTCATTTAAAAAGTCTGTTGGGTTTTAACAGGATATGTAAGGTTCTTTTCTTCTTCCTGTGTATGTCAGCAACTTGATTTATGAATTAGGGCAATCCTCTAAACTGCTATAATGCTGAGGCTGTCTCTTCTGTTCTCTGAGAAGTTATGAGAAATTTTACATTATGTGGCAGGTGTCTATATTTTCAAGTATTGTTTTATGGGCTTCCAAGAATTTCCCTACAGCTTTGGAGCAGAGGCAGCTTAGCCTCCTCTGTTCTTGCTTTCTGATATCTGCTTTATCTAGCATTTCAGTACCATTTCCAGTCAACATTTAAATATTTCTTCCCTGGGGATGGGGTGCAAGTGGGAGTTATGTGGAAGATTCTTTCAGCATCGCACATTATTTTATTTTATTGAAGTATAGTTGATTTACAATGTTGTGTTAATTTCTGTTGTACAACAAAGTGATTCAGTTATGTGTGTATATATATATTCCTTTTCATTATGGTTTATCACATGATATTGTATGTAGTTCCCTGTGCTACACAGTAAGACCTTGTTGTTTATCCATTCTCTATATAATAGTCTGCATCTGTTAATCGCCAAATCCCAACCCCCCACACACCCCCCCAAGTCTATTCTCTATGTCTGTAGCATCTCACATTTCAGTCTGGCCAAATGGAGCTTTCCACTGACTGCTGCACATGTCAGCCCTCATCTTTGTTGGTTGGCCCCAGTGTGGGCAATAGGCATGTTTTTGTAACCCAAGCTCTACTGTGTTCACCTGTGTCCTAAAAAGAGGATTAGCCTTGTGAGACATTCAGAGACAAAGGCAGAATCTTAAAAAATCACATTAAAGGTATTTCCCTGCTCTGTTATCACACTGGAAGTCAGAAAAATTTAATATCCTAGTAAAGCTGTATTTACTCTCTCTTCTGTGAAAAATTTTGCAAGCCACTTTATACTTGCTCCCATTAAAAAAAAATTCTTCAGGTAGGATCCTTTCAAACTCAGTCTCATCACAGTCCACTGCTATTTCCAAAATCAGCAGTGGTTCTGAGCATCCAGGCCACCGGTGCCATGGATCCTTCACAGGAGCAGACAGCTCTCTCAGATACTGGTCTACTGCTGCAGCTCTAGGTCTTCCTACTGTTCTAATTGTTAGAGAGTGTTCAGGCATGTTCATTGGATGTATTTGACCACTGCTACAGGAAAAGCACTTCTGGTCCAGCTGTTGGCCCATGATTGGGCTCTAAGCTCACCACTGCCTCATGTCCCCCTCTTATGCTCAGCCAGTGTTCCCCAAAGAACAACCACTGTGTTGGGAGAGCTGCTTCCAGGAGTTTATAGAGTCAGCCACAGGCTGGGCCACCCCCTCATTCTCCAGAGCACAGCGTGTCTCCCCCGTCCTAGAACTGCTCATGCAGATGATCCACCTCTTCCCCTGTGACAACTTTGCTCACCGTGAGTCTCAGGAACTTTAATCAAGTGCCGAAACTTTTTGTTAGATTCTTATCCCAGGACAATGACTGCCTGAGGCGATATAGTTATAATATTACTGAGAGTAGCAATTCAAGTGTGTTATTTCTTTAGACGATTTGCTACAGGAGTATAGGACACATGTCACTGTGCTCCCAATTTAATACCTTCCTTGACGAACAATTTCATTAAATCTACTCGATGATCCTAAAAAAAGTCTTTTTTTTTTTTTTCTACTTTACAGATAGAAAAACAACCTCAGAGAGGTTGAATGAGCTGTTCAAGGTCACACAGCTCTTAACTGACAGACCTGGGATTAGAACCCAAGTGCCTTTGACAACAAAATAAATGTTTTGTTCTTGTCTTCTGACAAGAAGGAAGAGAACTCCTGGGCTGATGGGGGAATATAAAGACTTACCTTATGAACCTAAACACGGAAAGGTGTTTCTCAAGCTAGAGTCATGTACCCCTGGTACCTTAAAGGACTAATTTAGGGAGTTTGCTCGTTCTCTGAAAAAACTTCTAAAAGTGTATTTTCATTCTGCTGATAATGTGGGGAAAAAAAATAATTTTCTGTATAATATGCTTAAATACTTTCTGAGGAATGCCTGAGTAATGCATTATTTGCATGCTGCATTTGCATTTATGGTAAAAGTCATTGGCACCAAGTAGTACTTCGTTAATTATGAGTGAATGGGAGAGAATACAGGCTGACTTTCTATGTAACATGGTGTGGAGTTGAGGCTGAGTGATGCAGGGCTGTCAAAGAATGAAGGCCTTGTTGTAGTTTGGAAGGAGAAAAGCTACAGTGATATATGAGTCACAGAGTAACTGTGGAATGCCAAAAGAATCTGAACCGTAGCAAAACATACCAGGCTCCTTTTGTAAGCCTTGTGATTTTTTGGTTGAAACTGGAGGATGCAGTGGCTCTGGAAATTGGATTCTGTCCCTTCTCCAGGGTTTGCTGTGTTTTTTTGTTATTGTTTTTGCTTTTTTTTTTTGACTGTTGTAGGCCATCTCTGTGCTAAAGACCAGCCTGAGGTGTAAACTTAAGCTTTTCTTAGGTGTTTTCTGAGACTTTGCCTTGCCCTGGGCATGCACAGTCACTTTCTATTAATAATTTCCCCACATACATGATTGCTTTTGAATGTCCTAGTCTTTGATGTCTGGCTCCCAAGAGTGGAAAAAGAGGAAAATGAAGCAGGATGGGGGAAAGGGTTCCTGCTCTTTAAATCTTTGGGAAGTCACTGCAGCTTAAAGGGGAGGTGTTGCAAAAACGGAGCAAGGTATGAGGACAATGGCCTCTGTGTTTGCACCTTTGTGGTGAGAAGCATCGGTCAGCAATCAGAGCACAGGTCCCCGATATTTGAGGGATGGGGTGAATTATTCCTTATTGGGAATTTGGATTTATGGTCTATTTAATGATCTCTGTAAATAAATTAACGGTTTAAAGAGATTTTTGTTTCTGTTGGGTATCCCAGGTCATTTCTTCACAGAGAATCTAGTTTATTGGCCTTTTCAGTCAGGAGTTTGGTTTTATGGTCTGTTCATTTGATGATCTCTATAAATGGATTAATAGTTGATAGATCTTATTTCACTGGGTGAGAGGTGACAGAGAATCTGGTTTGTCTTTTCTGTTTGTTGACTCTTTGGAGCTCAAAGTAATTAAGAATTTTGCAGAAAAGAACAGCTCTTTGAAATGGACCGGTGAGTTTTGTAATTATGTGTTTATTCTGACTCATAGCTGAAATTCTAGAATTGAAGTTGTAAACTCCCTTTGTCTCAGTCTGGATGTCTATGTATCAGATTCAAGAGATCTTTACATCTAGTTGTATGAGGGTGTAATATTTTCCTACTTGCCATCGGTGTTAACAAATTAGATTATAAATTATCTTAAGTTAAAGGCTCTCTATTCTGATTAGCTGATGAGATAAATAAGCACTTACATAAATTGAATATTTCTAAAATTCCAAGAAAATAAGGAAATTGAACCTTTATTGTTTTCAATGTATTAGACTTAAAAAGTATCCTTACAGAGAATAACTCAGAAATGTTTTAAGAATTCAAATTCACACAATTTAGGTAAATATTTGGCAAGTGAAGCTAGTTTAATAATTTTAGTTACTAAAAATAGCTGTCTTCACTGATTTATCACAGATGAGTATAAATGTAGATTTTATTCTGTTGTAGGTATATTGTTCCCAAACTTAGACAGATTTACTGATCAAATAAGCTGTCATTATTTCTACTTAATACTTAAAGTTATGAAAAATGTAAAAATATGAAAACTGTGTTTCACCAAATTGACTCATTATTCTGATAAAATTTTATTTTAACAATTATGTTTTGTAGTATATCAACTTGAGGATAATTTCCAAAATGTTTAGGTAATTTAAAACCTTAGACTACGATTAAATTGAATTAATAAATGAAATTTCATTGGATACCTGCATAATTTCTAAGTAAGACAGAGCACTGAAACATTACTTACTAAGCATTATTTTAACTTTCTATGTTTTTGCTTCCTCTTATACGCTACAGAGAAACTATATAGAGACTTTCATAGACTATCTTTGGGTCTATTAAAGAACTGTTCATTTTTGCCATTTTGAGAAGTTGTATAAAGTATGGCTATAGAAAGTTGTATTGTATTTATGAGCTCTGCAGGACTGCGAAGATGCTGGTGTGTAACTCCAGTTGTCTACCCCAAGTTTTTTCTGTGAAATAAAAATTACTTTGGTTAAAAGTGATGATTAGTATATGTGAATGAAACTCTGTTTAGGAACAATAATTTCAGGGAAATACAACTCTGCACATATTTGTTTGCTAAGGAAAAGATTAGTTTTGTCTTAAAGGACTGTTTTGGTGGTCTCTGAACCCCTTTGCACTCTTCAAGCTGATTGAAGACCCCAGGGAGCTTTATTTATGTATTGTAACTATTAATGTTTACCATAACCATATTGAAAATTGAAACAGAAACAGAAGTGTTAAAATGCTTACTTACTGATTCATTTGAAGATAGTGACAATGAATGCATGGCATGTTAATGATATTTTAGCAATGTTATATAAAACTTAGTTTTAACCTCATGAACCCCCTGAGATGGTTGTAAAGTAAAACATCAGTTTGTTCTGGAATATGGAAGGACACAATTTTTAAATAAATGTTATTTGTCTTTGTTTATAATACTTGAATTTGAAAGTTATGAAATATTTAAATTCTTATAAAGTGAGCTTAATTTCAATGTGCTTGTTTCCTAATTTACTGTTTATTGCCTTCAGTTACAAATATAAAGGGTTATTCTTTTTTATTTTCTTTCGGTGACACTTGCCTAGAACAACAAAGATTCAATGTCTACCAGAATAACCTTCTATGGTTTGTGTTGACTTTATCATGTCCTTGATTATTTAAGAAAATAAAGGCTTGTCATTTAAGAAAGAGCTAAAGTTCTTTATAATCATGTTACCTTCTCTCTCTCTCTCTCTTTTAATGTTTTATTGTTTTAATGTTTTATTGAGTATTGTTTCTCAGGCACCATGATCTTTTTCCTATTGTAAGTTTTTGAATCTCCTGACAACTTGATCTTTGCCTTCCTAAAATCAAAATTTACATTCAAAAAAAATTTTTTAAATAATACTTTGGGATATTTTCTGCATGTAAAACTACCTTTAGGATTTCCCAGTTTTCCCAGAGAGCCCCTGGTTAATCACAAAGATTTGTTCTTTCATCTTATAAAAAGACAGCTTCTAGAAATAATTAGATTTATTTAATATATTACTATTGATGAGTTACATGGGAACAGCTGCCAAATCAGAAGAGATGCTTAGCTTTCCCTAAGTTACATTTGTATGAGTAAAATGTTATTAATGTAAATATTTCAGAAATCTTGTACTCTATGAGCTAGAGATTTGTCAGAGCCTCACTGTCCATGAAATATCGCTATTTATCAGCCCTGGTGCTGCTTTGCCTGAGATTAGACAATGGCATACTGTTATTAGTTGCCATTACAGTTATTGGAGATTCACATCAGTAATGTATTTTTAGCTGCTTGACTACCATGACAGAAACTAACATCCTCTGCTGGAACACGGGAGGACAGCCATCTGGGAGTTTATTAATATACATATTATTAATACGTATATTAATAGTAATAATTATATTATATTAATATTAATTATATTATATTAATATCTAATTACTATATTATATTAATATTAATAATTAATTAATATTATATGTTAATATACGTATTATTAATATAAGTATGCTTAGGACCTATGCTAGACCTGCTGAATCTTTTACTTGAAATTGCTATATTCTTGGTATATTCTTACTAACTGCTTGGCATATTCATGTCCTATTACATCAATAATATCATATGGTATATTTGAAGCTTTTTCTCTGTAAGACTTATGTCCATCCATTTTTACAATAATTATTATTTTTTGATCTTTTGGGTGGATCAAAGAAGGAAATAGCATAAACTACTCTTACTCCCTTCAAGGAAGACTTTAAGGCTGAGGATGGGTAAGGAAGAACTGAACTGGCCCAAATGAAAGAGCTGGCAATCCAGACTTCGCCTTCCAGTGCAGGGGGGGGCAGGTTCGATCCCTGGTCGGGGAGCTAAGATCCCACATGCCTCGTGGCCAGAAAACCAAAACATAAAACAGAAGCAATATTGTCACAAATTCAGTAAAGAGTTTAAAAAATGGTCCCCATCAAAAAAAATCTTGAAAAAATGACCAGCAGTGTTTTACACTGTCCTGTTTAAGCCTTAGCCTCTCATGGGAATCGTCCCCGATGCTGTCGAGACTTGGGTCCCATATTCTGCTTCATGTGTCACTCTGACTACTGCTTGTTGAAAGTAACTCTGTCAGACATACCCGCATATGACATCTTGATCCCTGTTTGTGACTGTTTCTAGGGAAGCTGTGCTGACCAGTTCTGCTGTCTCTGCTGTCTGTGACCACACACACGGCTCTATGCCAGCAGTAGCATTGCTGGGAATAGATCCCAGCCACCCTGAGCAAGCAATGCTGTACCTTCAGTGCAGTGCTGCTCTTGGCTCAGTGGTCAGCCTCTGCCGACCTGACTGTAGATTATGTTCCTAAGGCTGGACCAGAGAAAGAAGTATTGAATGTGTTTAATCTGCAGCATAATGTTTGAAAGCATGGACTTTGGAGTCAGACACTCCTGTGTTTGAATCCTGGCTCTAGGGCTTCCCTGGTGGCGCAGTGGTTGAGAGTCCGCCTGCCGATGCAGGGGACGCAGGTTCGTGCCCCGGTCCGGGAGGATCCCACATGCCGCGGAGCGGCTGGGCCCGTGAGCCATGGCCGCTGAGCCTGCGCGTCCAGAGCCTGTGCTCTGCAACGGGAGAGGCCACAGCAGTGGGAGGCCCGCGTATCGCAAAAAAAAAAAGTGAATCCTGGCTCTACCACTTATTATCAAGGGCAGATAGCTTGCCATCTCAGAGACTATTTCTGTAAGGTGGTATGTTTTTGTTTTGAGGATTAAATGAGTTATATGTAAATAGCCAGGAAAGGATCTTTGAGTCATTTTGTTAGTATGTTATGTGAAACTTCCAAACATTTTTCCAAAGTGGCAGCACCCTTTTGCATTCCCACAACAATCTTTGAGGGTTATGGTTGCTGTGCATCCTCACCAACACTTGGTATTAACAGTCTTTTAAATTTTAGCCATTCTAGTAGATGTGTAGTGGTATCACGTTTGGTTTTGTCGTTGCTATTGTTTTGGATTTTTAAAAAGAGCTTTCTTGAGATATAATTCACATACCTTGTAGTTCATACATTTAAAGTGTACAATTCAGTGGTCTGGGCATATTACATCACTACATTTTTTTTTTTTTTTTTAGGTACATAGGGTGAAGTCTGGGAGGGTTCCAAGTGCAGGAGCTTCTGTCCCTGTGGAGTTGGGGGGCATCACCCTCCTGTGGATATGTTCACCCACTGGAAGCTTCTGGAAGTCCATGCTATTGGGATTTTTTTTTTTTCTTTCTTTTTTGCGGTACGCGGGCCTCTCACTGTTGTGGTCTCTCCCGTTGTGGAGCACAGGCTCCAGACGCACAGGCTCATCGGCCATGGCTCACGGGCCCAGCAGCTCCGCGGCACGTGGGATCTTCCCGGACCGGGGCACGAACTCGCGTCCCCCGCATCGGCAGGCAGACTCTCAACCACTGCGCCATCAGGGAAGTCCCACATCACTACATTTTTTGGCAAAATACATAAAGCATAAAACTGGCCATTTTAATAATTTTAAAATGTACAATTCAGAGGTATTATTATATCTACAGTGTTGTACAATTATCACCATTGTTTCCAAAACATTTTTCATTACCCCAAACAGAACCTATGTAACCATTAGGCAATAAATCCCTATTCCCTTGACTCCCTAGGCTCTGGTAACCTCTAACCTACTTTCTATATTTAAGAATTTCCTTATTCTAGATATTTCATGTAAGTGGAATCATATAATATTTGTCCTTTTGTGGCTGACTTACTTTGCTTACTTTTCAAGGTTCATCCATGTTGTAGCATGTACCAAAACTTCATCACTTTTATGGCTGAATAATATTCCACTATATGTATATAAAATATTTTTTTACCCATTCATCTGTTGATGGACACTTTGGTTGTTTCCACATTTTGGCTATAGTGAATAATGCCACAATAAACGTCAGTGTACGAGCATCTGTTCCAGTCCCTGTTTTTTGTTCTTTTGGGTTTATACCTAGGAGCAGAATTTCTGGGTCATTTGATAATTCTATGCTTAGCTTTTTGAGGAATTGCCGAACTGTTTTCCAGAGCAGTTGCACCATTTTACATTCTAACCAGTAATGTACAATTTTCCACATCCTCACCAACACTTTTTTTGTGTATTTTTAGATCATAGCCAGTCTAGTAGGTGTGAGGTAGTATCTTGTTGTGGTTTGATTTGCACTTATTTAATGATTAATTGTATTGAATATATTCTCATGTACTTACTGACCATTGTGACCATTGTGTATCACTTTGGGGAAATGTCTGAGTCCTTTGCCCATTTTTTCAGTTGGGTTGTTTGTCTTTTTGTTGCTGAGTTGTAGGAGTTCTTTTGTATATTCTGGAAATTAAACCCTTATCATATATATGATTTGTAAATATTGTCTCATATTATGTAGGATTTTTTCACTTTATTGAAATGTTTGATGTACAAAAGTTCTTAATTTTGATGAAGTCTAATTAATCA
Source organism: Kogia breviceps (assembly GCF_026419965.1). Lineage (NCBI taxonomy): Eukaryota > Metazoa > Chordata > Mammalia > Artiodactyla > Physeteridae > Kogia > Kogia breviceps. Next base: position 79,813,159 of record NC_081310.1, read on the forward strand.
TTTTTTTTCTTTTGTTGCTTGTGCTTTTGATGTCATATCTAAGAATCTACTGTCAAATCCAAGGACATGAGGATTTATGCCATATTTTCTTCTAAGGTTTTTATGGTTTAGCTTTTATATTTAGGTCATTCACACATTTTAGGTTTATTTTTGTTTGGTGTGAGGTAGGGGTCCAACTGAATTCTTTTCCATGTGGAAATCCACTTGCCCCAACACCATCTATTGAAGATACTGTCTTTTCTCTATTGAATGGTCTTGACACTTGTTAAAATTAATTGACCATAGATGTATGGGTTTATCTCTGGATTCTCAATTCTGTTCTACTGGTTTGAATGTTTGTCTCTATGCCAATGCCATACTGTCTTGATTAGTGTAGCTTTGCAGAAGTTTTGAAATTGGAGAGTGTGAATACTCCAACTTTGCTCTTCTTTTTCAATATTGTCTTGGCTATTCAGGGCCCCTTGAAATTTCATATGAATTTGAGCGTTGGCTTTTCTATTTCTGCAAAAAACACTGTTGGAATTTTGATAGGAATTACACTGAATCTATAGCTTGCTTTGGGTAGTATTGACATCTTAACAATATTAAATCTTCATATCCATGAACACGGGATGCCTTTCCATTTATTTAGATCTTTTTTTCACTTCTTTCAGCAATGGTTTTTAGTTCTCAGTGTACATATTCTTCACCTCCTTAGTGAAATGTATTCCCAAGTATTTTATTCTCTTAACTGTTATTTAAGATGGAATTGCTTTCTTAATCTCCCTTTTGGATTGTTCATTATTTATTTGGATTGTGTATGAAAACACATGTGATTTTTGCATGTTGATTTGGTACCCTGAAGCTTTTCTGAATTTGCTTATTCACTCTAATAACTTTCTAATAGCTTTCCATATATAGAATCATGAACAGAGATAGTTTTACTTCTTCCTTTCCAATTTGGATGCTTTATATTTCTTTTTCTTGTCTAACTCATCCAGATAGAACTTCTTACAATGTTGAATATTGCGAAAGTAGGAATTCTTGTCTCATGCCTGATTTTGGAGGCAAGTGTTTAGTCCTTCACCATTGAGTATGATGTTAGCTGTAGGTTTTTCAAAAAAGCCTTTTATCATGTTGCAGAAGTTTCTTTTTCATCCTAGTTCCTGAGAGTTTTTATTATGAGAGGGCAATGGACTATGTCAAATGTTTTTCCTTTGTCAATTGAGATCACCATTTGGGTTTTTTCCTTCATTCTGTCAGAGTGATGTATTACATTGATTTTCTTGTGTTGAATCACATTTATATTCCTGGGATAATCACATTTGGTTTTAATTTGCAGAGCTCTAATGACTAGTAATGTTAAATCTCTATTTATGTGCTTTTAGCCATCTGTATATCTTTTTTGGTGAAGTGTCTGTTCACATCTTTTGCTCATTTAAAAATACTGAGTTGGGGCTTCCCTGGTGGCACAGTGGTTGAGAGTCCGCTTGCCGATGCAGGGGACGCGAGTTCGTGCCCGGGTCAGGGAAAGATCCCACATGCCGCGGAGCGGCTGGGCCCATGAGCCATGGCCGCTGCGCTTGCGCGTCCGGAGCCTGTGCCCCGCAGCGGGAGAGGCCACAGCAGTGAGAGGCCCGCGTACCGCAAAAAAAAAATTTTTTTTAAATAAAAATGCTGAGTTGTTTGCCTTTTGATTTGCAAGTCTTTTCTCAGATATATGTTATACAAATATTTTATTCCAGTCTGTAGCATGTTTTTTAGCTTTTTAACAGTATTTTTAAGGACAAAATTTGAACATTTGAAGTACAATTTATAATTTTTTTCTTTTATTGTTCTTGTTTTTTGTGTCCTAAGACATCTTACCCAAGATAACAGAGATTTTCACCTATATTCAATCTTAAAATAAATGGCTTCTGGCTTAGTGTTCATGTTCTCAGATTACTCTCCTCTGTTTTTATTCATGCAGTGACTACAGACTTCACATATAGTAAGTCTGATGGAAATGTGTATTGCATTTTAAAATTAATACTTGGTATGTGCCTTCTTCACTATCTTGGGTCTGTACAGTCATCCCTCAGTATCCATGGGTATTGGTTCCAGGTTCCCCACCCCTACCCCCAAATACCAAAATCTGTGGATGCTCAAGTCCTTTATATAAAATGGTGTATTATTTGCATATAACCTACGCACATCCTCCCCGTATACTTTAAACCATCTTTAAATTGTTTATAACACCTAATACAATGTAAATGCTATGTAAATAGTTGGTGGTGCACAGCAAATGTGAGTTTTGCTTTTTGGAACTTTCTGGATATTTTTTCAAATATTTTTAATCCGTGGTTGGTTGCATCTACGGATGTGGAACCCACAGATACTGAAGGCCAACTGTACTGCTTCCTATGTGGTCATGCACATGCCAGGCAGACCCATAACACAGAGTTTTCTGGGACCCAAGGTTTCTCCCAGATGGCTGTCCTCCCGTGTTCCAGCAGAGGATGTTAGTTTCTGTCATGGTAGTCAAGCAGCTAATTACAATAGCTCACGTGACTTTCATAGAGGACAACTATATTTGTTAATGCTTATGCCAGGCCCCATCCTAAACTGTTTACACATTTTCACTAGTTTGATCCTCAAACCCCACAGGAAGTAAATGACGGCTCAGAGACTCCAGGCTCCATCTCATACAGCCAGTTTGAGGCAGTCAGTCAGATCCAGAGCAGCTTAATTCCAAAGCCTTTGCTCTTCCCACTATAAGAACGACCATAGGCTGCGGCTGGAGTCTTATATAAGTGAGCACATTTTGGGAAACAACATAGACCTGATTTTTCTTCTTACATCAGATGCATCTCCAGATGCATTGAAGTTCAGACATCTGATTCTGAAGTCCTGCCATGGGGTCTAAGGACAGAGTTTTCCACAGGGTGGCCCTTAGTCCCCAGGTAGAGAACCACCTTTCCTGCGCTCAGCCCACATGTGTCAGCAGGGCCATAGATGAGGGCAGTGTGGCTTGTGCACTGCACAAAGGTATATGGCTAAGGGGGCAAGTGAGGGTTAGAATATGGCCTGCTTTGGTCCTGTGGGTCCATGGGGCAGTGTCATCCCAGAGGGGCATCATTCTTTTATAATCCCTACAAAGGCACCATATCTGCTAGCAGTGGCCCTGTCCTTTAGGTGAAGCTGACTAAACCCCTGGGCTCTAGAGAAGTTACACATAAGATAACTTAGCTAAGTTAATCATCACATTCTATCCTCCTGGCCATAGTGATTGGTTGAGGAATGAGCACATAACTCATGCAGGAGACTCTTGGCCAGTGAGGCTTGATTTGGAGGCTTTTGTTTGAGGGCTGTGGTTGTTGCCTGATAAGGTGAGGACTGGAGCTGCTGCAGCCATCTTGCAACTAGGTGGGGCTTGATAATGGAGTTAATTCCCAGAAAAAGTCAAAAAATATCGAGAGAAAACCTTATCCTGGTGACATTGTTGAACCTTTGGTCAAGTTACGCCTGAAGCCCAAATCTACTTACTTATGGACTGTGGAATAACATAAACCAATAAATTCTCTGTTTTGCTTGAGACAGTCTGGCTGTCAGTTGTGACCAAAAGCACACTAACTATTCCATACACACCCGCACACATGCCTGCTCCCTATACCACGTCCTGGCTTTATATTTTCATCATAGCATCTGTCGCTTTCTCATAGTACTTTATTTACGTATTTAGTTAATTGTTTTCCTACATCCACTCCTCACCCCCGCTGAAGTGTATGCTCTAAATGGCAAGGAATTTTATCTTCTTTGTTCACTGATGGATCCCCAGTTCCTGAAATGAGTTCTTAGCACATAGCATGCCTTCAATAACATTTTGTTGAATGATACACACCTACTCAGTGAATTATTAAGGATTACTAAAATTCCAGATGCATAAATGAAAATAAGCACAGTTCTAGAGTTGACCAAGGACCATCCCAGCCTTCTAATAAGACAATGGGAAGGTAATAAAGCTTGCACTGTGCACGTGTACATGCAGTTTGTTGGCATTTCAGCAATTGCAGGGAGGAGGCTTAGTTATTGTTACATCACCAAGATTGTTTTCAGTTGGTGAGGCTTTTCAATTGGAACTCTTTCTAAGTACATTTAAAATACTTTTGGGCTTCCCTGGTGGCGCAGTGGTTGAGAATCCGCCTGCTGATGCAGGGGACACGGGTTCGTGCCCCGGTCCGGGAGGATCCCACATGCCGCGGAGCGGCTGGGCCCGTTAGCCATGGCCGCTGAGCCTGTGCATCCGGAGCCTGTGCTCCGCAACGGGAGAGGCCACAACAGTGAGAGGCCCGCGTACCACAAAAAAAAAAAACTAAAATACTTTTAATATATTTATAGAATGACTGTTAGGTTTTACTTTTTGTTTTGTGTTGGTGTATCTGCTGTTTTTTACTTTTTGGAGTTTTATTTTGTTCACCTCTACTTCTTTACTATCATGATGTATTATTTTTCCTTTGGAAAGTGTAACTGAATTAGGGGAGATAGGTGAGCCATCTTTTATCTCTCATATGTGCGATAGAAAAAAAACTGAGAACCTCTACCTTTTGGGGGGTTTGTCATCCACATTTCATTTACATCCTTTCACTTCTTACAGGTAATACCACAGAATCTGGAACTTAATCTAACAAGGTTTACATGGCTCCTGTCAGTCTGGTAATCCCCATTTATTTACCATCTCCATCATGGAATCTGATATTTTCGTTTGATTCTCCACCAGTGATTTGCCCCAGAGCCCTCCTGGGAGTTGGTGGTTGCTTTTTGCGAAGCTAACTGTATGCTTCGTAAGAATGACCCTTTTCCATCTACCTGTTGGCTTATCTGAACTCTCATCGTTAAGAGATTTATCCTTTGGGTTAACAAGCTATTTAACACTTCGGGGGAGCAATACATTATTTCTGATGTTTTTCTTTGACAACCAAAATGGTGACAAGGTTGTGATGTGAGGAAGGAAGAAGAAAGGAAGGACAGAAGAAGGGGGAGGTGGGTAGGGCCAATGCTCTGTTTCATTTCCCCTCTCTTCTTTCAGCCGGCGCTAGGTAGCTAGTCTTAGGCTGCTTAGGTGATAGGGGATCATCTTCAGGTTGGGGCATAAGATTTTGTGTTTACTAGTCAGCAGTGCCATGTGGGTGAAGTGAGTGGCCATCTGCATAGCCTGGACTGCATGGCCAAGCCATGGGTCCTCTCCCCTCTGGCGATATTTCCTGCTAAGTAACGGGCACGGGATCACACCAAAGCCATGTTTTCTGTAATTGTCAGGTCCATATTGTTTTGTCTTACATTGCCAAGTAGATTCCTGACCTAGGGAGGAAAAAAATTACCTCCTCGGTATTGGAGCCACCACCTCATAAAGAATCACAGGGCTTCCCTGGTGGTGCAGTGGTTGAGAGTCTGCCTGCCGATGCAGAGGACACGGGTTCGTGCCCCGGTCCGGGAGGATCCCACATGCCGCGGAGCGGCTGGGCCCGTGAGCCATGGCCGCTGAGCTTGCGCGTCCGGAGCCTGTGCTCCGCAACGGGAGAGGCCACAACAGTGAGAAGCCCGCCTAGCACAAAAAAAAAAAAAAAAAAGAGGAATCACAAACCTCAGAAGGCAAAGAGACTTGAGCAAGACCACGTGAGTTGTCAGTAGCAGGCGAGAGAAGAGCACCCAAGGCCAGGTCGGCTCCACTGCACCTGCTGTGCCTGTCACCTCCCCTCATGAGCTGCAGAGCTTACAGTGGAATAAACTGCCCCCCACTCAAGCCTGCTTAGAGGTTGGCCAGGCGTGTCACCTCCGTCTCTCCTTTGTCACACCAGGGCTGCAGCTGGGGAGGAGCTCTTCTAAGGGGGGCTGGGAGGCAGAGACTGGAAGGAAGGAAATGGAGAGACACTTGGGCGTGTTTTCTGAGTCGTATTTCACCTCCTCACTCTCATCACTACTGAAGTGGAACAGAGCAGGCTTCTCTGCACACAACCATCTGTTAAAAGGTGGACCTGGAATTTATGGTCCACATCACCCTAGTAGAGACTCTGCTGGTAAATGTTTCCCATGGCAAATGGAACAGTAAGCAGGTGGCTGAGGAGGATGAGGGCAATAGAGAGAGGGCAGGGAGATAAAGGAGCAGAAGGGGGCTAGAGGCTCTTTCCTGAGCTTCTTTCTCCTGTCATCAAATCTTTATCCCCGATGGCCAAAGACCTGGCTCTTTCACCGGTGGCAGATGCGTACCCCTCGTCTGCTGAGGGCAGCTAGAGGGGGGGAGGAGGAGAGTACCATGGAAAGGGGTTATGGGGTGAACATTTAGAGCTAGAAGACACTGTCATACCAATGTTGATGTCCCTGTCCCTGAGCTTAAAAATGTCAGTGCAGTGAGGGCCTCATCAGTCTTAGCGGCTATGTATACTCTCCGAGCCAATGATCAGATCGCCAGCATGGCAGAGAAGGAAGAGGAAAGGGGCTTGAGCAAGGGTTGGCAGGATCTTGATTCTTTTTGCTCTATGGTCGGTACTTCCATAGGAAGTGTTGGAGCTTGCTGCATGCTTTGCTGTTCCAAGTCAAAAAATCTATAAGAAAATAAACAGACCTTTGAATCTGTCTGATTGTGTATTGAGCTTATCAGTGTCCTCGGGGTGTTTTGCTTGGACCCATGGATAAGGTACATAATTTTACTGGTCAGCTTGGCTAGGATGTGGTGCCCAGTTGTTTGGTCAAACACCAGTCTACGTTTTGCCGTGAAGGTATTTTTCTTTTTAGATGTGAGGAGCATTTAAATCAGCAGACTTTGTGTAAAGCGGATTACCCTCCATTATGTAGTAATCATCCAATCAGTGAAGGCCTTAAGAGAAAAGACTGAGGTCCACGGAAGAGGGAGGAATTCTGCCTTCAGACTACCCTCAGCCTCAAGACTGCAGCATTAACTCACAGGAACGTCCAGCCTGCTGACCTGCTCTGTGCACCTCAGACTTGCCAGCCCCACAATCGCATGAACCAATTCCTTAAGATAGATCAATCTCTCTCTCTCTCTCTCCCTTCTATTTCTTCCATTTCTCTGGAGAATCCTGACTCAAAGAGGTACCAACTTTGCTAATGGAAAGAAAAATAATTTAAATGTCACACACAATTGCCGACACTCCACACCAGCACTGCTTTTGAGGGAAGGCAGGGCTTGACGTAAAGCAACTGAAAACGAGAGGCTCTTTCATGTTTGAAACAGGATGCTGTAACGAACAGGCGGTGATCTTTCCTGACGTCCACAGCTGGGGAGCTACAAAGACCCCATCTGAAGTTCAAAGAATTGGAAGCTGCTGAAGCCAGCCATGTCCCATCTGGCCACTCATGTATAAAGAAGGACTGAGAGGAAGGACTTTTGAAGGACTGAAGTATTTTTGAAGAGAGGTCCAATTATTTCCCTTCCAGAAACCAAGCTCCACAGAATCACTTGTCATTCTGGGGCATCTGCCAGAGAGTGATGAGTTGTTCCCCAGCTGGATGTCTGCCTGGCTCTGACTTGCAGATCTGGCCCCGACACCAGTACCAGCGTGTGTTAAGTCGATGGGATGAGAGCCCTGAGAGAGAGGGCATGTAGGCACAGCCAGACAAGGCAGGGTGAGGCGTGCCCCCTCATGCCTCACCTCATGCCTAGTTCTCAGGAGGTATAGAGGATAGGTCCTGCTCGCTCCTGCCGCCACGGGCCCCACAGCGGGGACACAGAGTGTAAATGAGATGGAGATACAAGCATTCTGGGCACTGTTATGGTGTGGGGCAAAGAGAACGTGGCACAAGGCATCAAACAACCAAGGATTAGCAGGCTTCCCCGTGGGCACTAATTTAGGGAGGTGTCTCTTTTCACTCTCTTCCTCCATTCCTCAACACCAGAGGGGCAAGTGCAGGGATGCAGTCTCCCCTCCAGGCCACGAGAGCCACGAGCCAAGACTGCACCGTGATAAGCACTTGACATATATTACGATGATTAGTAGCAGTATTTTCTCTCCTTTACAGAGTGGCATCTGAGGCACAGAGAAGTAAAAAAATCTGGTCAAGGTCACAGAGCTGAGTGCAGGGGCTGGACTCCTAACCCCAGGCATTCAGAATGCAGAGCCCAGGGTTTTGACCTAAACTATATTGAATATGAAATTTATTTTTCAGGTACAGAACCCTAGTTATTGTTATTCAATATCTCAAGGTGGACCAGCAGATAAGTCAGGAGGCACCATGAAATACAATTTTCCAGCGGGTCAGAGTCTTTCTAAATAGATAGAAAAAAGGAACAAGGCCAGTCACACAGACAGGCACACACATAGGATGTGAGTGTGAGGCCTAAGAAAACCTTGTGACTCTTAAAAAAACAATTTAGCCACTGAGTTGGTGAGGCTAAATCTGTTATCCAATTATAAAGTGACATTGATGAGGCTGAGGGAATGTCCTTTTACGTTCTACCTTCACCAGTTTCTAATCCTTGCTTCATTGCTTGTACTTTTCTGCCTTAAGAGCCTGTATTCTGAGAGTGGAGAGCTGTGCTGAGTGAACGGGAAGGGTAGCGTCCAATGGCCTGGCATTCTCAGGTGGACGTCTGGCTTCTGAGCCCCCCCACAGGAAACTTCGTCGTTGGGAAATTTGCTGATGTAAACACGGACTGACAGGGGAAAGATTTCTGTTTGAGAACTTTGTCCAAGTGAAATCTTAGGATCATGGGAGGGACTTGGGGAGGCATCTGGGCCATTGCTTCCCTGAAGCTTGGTCCGGCATCCAGCCCTAGAGATTCTCATGTCGTTGGTCTGAGGCAATCCCTGGAGTTCATATTTTTAAAATGTTCCTCAGTTGACTATCATGTGCTGTGAGCCTCTTTTAACACTTTTAACGCTGCAACTACAACAACAACTACAATGTCCACTTTTGCTTGGTTAACTCTAGTGATGGGTTTCTCACTACTTCCTGGGGTAGCCCATTATGTTTTGAGACAGTGCTGATTGTTCAGTATATTTTTCCTTAGTTTGGATAGAAATCCACATTTTGGTAGGTTCTACCTATTGGTCTTGGTGTGTTCCTTCCACCTGAGATGAATTATTCCTTTAATAGCAGCAGCTGTAGTCTCTGAAAGACTGTGGAAAGTCCTTTCTTGGTCTGTGATATGACCCACTTACCTCTGAGAGTTTACCTAGAGCTTGCTTCAGAGTTTGTCTCCACATGGCCATCATTCATCCTTTGCTGTCAGAAAGTTTTCTCACTCTTTTGTGCATATAAGCTTTATTCCTCAGACAACAGTAAACCCTGTTCCACATCCCTTTCCACCTGAGCCCCAGTACCTGGGTCCTCAGTCTGGGCTGTGTCCCTGACCCACCTCCTGGCTAGTGGGGGAGTCTTAGTGACACTATGATGGCTTTTTAAACCCACTGGGATGTTCTCTTTAATATCAAGTGTGCTTTTTATCTTTGACATTCTGTTTTCTTTTCATATCACTTATTAGCTGTGGTTCTCAAATAGGAGTGATTTTGTCTCCCTAGGGGACATTTAGCAAAGTCTGAAGACACTTTTTGTTGTAACAACCTGTGTCTGTGTGGATGCTACTGACATCTGCTGGTTAGTGACTAGGGTATGCTCAACCTACAATGCAGAGGACAGGCCCCAAGACAAAGCATTACTCACCCCCAAATGTCATTTGTACCAAGGCTGAAAATCTTAGCTTATTAGCATTAAAAAAGCAAAGACTTAAATTTTTTTTTTTTAAAAAAGCAAAGAAATGAAGGCAGGCAAGAGAAACGAGGAGGCTGCAGTGATTGTGTGCAGCCTGCAGCTGAGGTTCTGGGCACTGCATCCTCAGAGAAACAAATGAGGAAATAACCCAGGCAAAGGCGAGGTTTCCAGGGCTCATGGGGAACCCTAACTATAAAGAAGCCAGAAAGGAGTCACATATATTTGCTCCCTGTAGCCTGGTTTTCCCCAAATGTGACATATTTCCCCCTCATGGTATGTAACAGAATTTTAAGATAAACATATTTAAGAAAAAAAGTGAATGTAATTACTTTGCTGCATAGGAGTAATTAACACAGCATTGTAAATCAACTATACTTCAATTTAAAAATGAGTTATTAAAAAATCAAAAAAAAGAAAGAAAAAAGTGAGTGGATTTAAAGAATATATTGATAACTGAACCGCTGGTACAGTGATATGGCAAAGATTGTAAAATGGTCGGTAAATAATGTCTGCGACAAGGCCATTGCCTTGTAGAAAAAAAAGAGTTGCTGGTGTGAAATGGAGCAAAGAGGAGTCAATGTGCATCTTTGCTCTTAATGGGAAAGGGAAGGAGTTGCGATTTGGCAAGGGATGCAATAGAACTTACTGTTCTTGGCGTTCATCTCAGCATAGTACTTGTTGCCACCCACGGACTTGCCAAACATAGTTCTGTAAATATACGTGGCACCATCCAGCCACTTCCACTGTTGCCTCTGCAAATAACAGGAGACAGGAGACATGTACACGTCAGCCTGCCCACCTGCTCACAGCCCAGACCCATGTAAAACATGGTTCTCATTGTAAAAACTGGGAAAGCACAGAAATGTGTAAAGATGGGAAAAGAAGAAAGTCACTCCATTTAATCTCTAGGAGGAAAACATTACTAATATTTTACTATATTTACTTTTGGTGAAACCATTTTTGTCTATCACAATATTTTTATATATTGAAAAATGTGGTGGCCTTTAAAATATATATTCAATTTTGTAGCATCTTGCATTCCAAACATTTTTTAATGGTAAGAATGCACCATAATTTACCGTACTAATTCTCCTATTGATTGATGTTTACGTTGTTTCCAATTTACAATTATTGCAAAGAATACTGCTATGAACCACTTTATTTACAAAGCTGTTTCTGTACTTAAAATTCTTCTTTTTTTTTTTTTTTTTTTTTTTTTGCGTTACGCGGGCCTCTCACCACCGTGGCCTCTCCCGTCGCGGAGCACAGGCTCCGGACTCGCAGGCCCAGCGGCGGCCATAGCTCACGGGCCCAGCCGCTCCGCGGCACGTGGGACCCTCCTGGACTGGGGCACGAACCCGCGTCCCCTGCATCGGCAGGCGGACTCCCAACCATTGCGCCACCAGGGAAGACCTTAAAATTATTCTTTAAAGCTAGAATCACAGAAGTAGAATTAATGGCCAAAGGCATGAATATTTTGAGGATATTGATATTTATTGCCAAACTGCTTTCCAAAAACAGTTCAGTTGTAGGAATTTACATCCTCATTTACTGGGAAATTTCTGCTTATCCTTAAAAATATTATTCATTAAGACAAAGCAAAAGTCTAATAATCTGATAAGCAAATTATATTGTTATTCTAATTTACATTTCTTTGATAACTAGAGACATTGCACAATTTGTTAGACTGTTTATTAGCCTCAGTCATGAAGGTAAAAAAATTAAATTACAAAAAAAATCTGGTAGAAATTGATGTAAGTATTTATCCTATCTCTGAATGAGAGAGCTCTGATTGATAGCAATGTGAATATATAAAAATGTAAAATTCATTGTATAAAATATATGTAACATCTAAGGCAAAGTTTATCAAGAAACAGAAAGTCTGGGGTTTTTCTCCTTGTATTCTTTGCATCTTGGGGGGTTAACATAGAAGCCCCACTAAGAATCTGTAAACTGTAGATCCCACATAGAGACCTCAGCAACCTCACATGTTATTTCTTACTATGAGGTATAGAAGTGGGTAAAATGAGGGACCAGTGAAGAAAGTTTAGGATAACATAAAAAACATGATAGCATCTAGCAAAAAGCTTAGCTGAAAGTTTCCAACTTTAACTCAAGATCTAATGGGAGTTTAACTAAGCTTGGTCTCATAACGGGTCTGTGTGTGTATCTGTTTATTTGTATATACCCATATATACTTACACAAACTTCCTTTGAAAGGCTCTGAAGAGCTGGTAATTTTGTGTTCAAAGATGTAGGAGAACTTTAATTAGATAGGTCTGTAAGTGGAGGAAATTGTTTCCTCCCTAACCTTGAAGCCTTGGCCTCTATCAATCGGAGGCAGGTGACTGAAGAAAATCTGTTGTGTGTTCCCTTGTCAGTAAGCCTGGGGCTGTTTCCCAGAGAGGGGCTATCTATCTGGCTTTCCCAAGGGGCCATTTGTGGGCCAAGTCTGAGGTTACCTTCTGCAGGTCATGCAGGCAGATCCATACGGGCTTGTTTCTTCGATAGCCACCTATGTACATTGCTATGGTGTTGGCTTCCTTTAAATTCAGGATAGATGCCAGGTGGGCTCCATTTCCATACAACTGACACTCAAGCTGAGGGCAAGGAGGAGATGTGAGGTTTAAAAGCACAGCCCACAACCTAAATATCCATTGACAGAGGAATGGATAAAGAAGATGAGGTATGTATACACAATAGAATATTACTCAGCCATAAAAAAGAATGAAATAGTGCCATTTGCAGCAACATGGGTGGACCTAGAGATTATCATACTAACCAAAGTAAGTCAGACAAGGACAAATATCATATGATATCACTTGTATGTGGAATCTAAAAAAATGATACAAATGAACTTATTTACAAAACAGAGATAGACTCGCAGAGTTAGAAAATAAACTTATGGTTACCAAAGGGGAGGTGGGGGGAGGGATAAATTAGGAGCTTGGGATTAATATGTAAACACTACTATATGTAAAATAGATAACCAACAAGGACCTACTGTATAGCACAGGGAGCTCAATATCTTGTAATAACTTATGAGAAAAAAGAATATATATATATGTATATATATGTATAACTGAATCACTTTGCTGTACACCTGAAACTAACACAACATTGTAAATCAACTATATTTCAATAAAAATTAGAGAAAAAAGAAAAGCTCAGCCCTCACCTCAGAACCCTAGAGCACCAGGCAGCATGGGCACACACAGCCCCTGCCTCCCCTTGGGATCTAAGTCCCACAGAAGACTTCCTGTCACCTTGGGAGAAAACACAACTGTCACAGGTGTCAGGCCTCAGAGGGGGAGGCAGCTCGAGGCAAGGACACAAGCTTTAGGGTCAGTGGAAGTGCCTGGGGTCCTGGTCTTGCCTGTCTTTACTGTATGTGACCTTGACAAGTCACTTCACCTCTCTTCCTTATCTGTACATGGAGGAAATAATTAGGGCTACACAAGGGAGTTGTTAGGAGGATAGAATTGTTAAAATTATGTATTATAATACTTCACTTCAACAAACCTAAGAAACCACTGATTGTAAAATGTGCTGTTCTCTAACAAGACACTTACTGCCCAAATAAAGAAATCATTTTAAATACACACATTTTATAGCTAGACAGAGATATATACTTTATGCTCTTTGGGGGTTGTGTTACAGGATCTGCCTACATAATAAAACAAATTAATTTAATAAAAACATGGTTTTGGCTGTGGTTGCTACTCTCATGTTTGCCTTTGAACTTGCTCAGGATTAGATATGGTGACTGCTTAATGATAATTTACCAACCACTTGATAATACCAGAATGTTTTTATACCCATAATTTCTTTTTTTATTTTAATTTTATTTTTTAACATCTTTATTGGAGTATAATTACTTTACAGTGTTGTATTAGTTTCTGCTGTATAACAAAGTGAATCAGCTATACATATGCATATATCACCATATCTCCTCCCTCTTGCATCTCCCTCCCACCCTCCCTATCCCACCCCTCTAGGTGGTCACAAAGCACTGAGATGATCTCCCTGTGCTATGCGGCTGCTTCCCACTAGCTGTCTGTTTTACATTTGGCAGTGTATATATGTTCATGCCACTCTCTCACTTCGTCCCAGCTTACCTTCCCCCTCCCCATGTCCTCAAGTCCACTCTCTACGTCTGTGTCTTTCTTCCTGTCCTGCCCCTAGGTTCTTCAGAATGTTTCTTTTTTTTTTTTAAGATTCCACGTATATGTGTTAGCATACGGTATTTGTTTCTCTCCTTCTGACTTACTTCACTCGGTATGACAGACTCTAGGTCCATCCATATACCCGTAATTTCATTTGACTTTTAAATTTGTGATGCACAGAGAAGCTGGATTACCAGTCAACGTGTAGTGAGTATACCAGTTACAAAAGATTCCTGGGACAGAAGAGGCAACAGGCTCCATCTGTTTAAATGATGTTTCCCTTTCCTTTCAGTTCACACAGCTAGAACTCAGAAGGCTGCATCTTTGGTCCAAGATCGGGTCTTCCTGTCATTTTAATTGCCACCTCCAGAAGTCTTGTGAACTAAGATGCCAGCTAGGAACCAAGGAGCACAGCAGCCATGGTGTCAATTTCTCTGGTCCTTCCTGGCACCTTCTCTGCAATCTGGTTCAGGAGTGGTTAACTCTGCTAAGGCTTGGTATCCATCATGTGGATCGTTTGTGCCTTGAAAACCTGAATTGAGCATCCACCGTGTGCCACAGGCTTTTTGCAAGTTCTTTTCAGGAATCCTCCCAAGAACCCCATGGGATAAAAGTGTTATCCCCATTTTACAGAAGAAAACTGGTAAAGTGAGGTATAGCAGCAACTAATGCATGGCAGAGCGTGATTTAAACTCGGGTCTATATTATTTCAAAGTCCCCCAGATATCTTCCTCTTCGTTTTGGTAGAATCAGTGTTGGACTCTCCAGGGACAGGCAGTACAAACATCTGTCCAGGATTTTTCCAAGTTGCTTCCCAAGAACTGAGGAGAAGTCCACTGCTGTCTATGAGCTTTTTCTTCTTTCAGTGGACAGAATCTGGGAGGCCCTTTCTGTGTTTGGCTCTTTTTTTCTTTTTTGCTATCATTCACATCTGCTTAGGAAAGCATTGCATTGGGGCCAACTTCCCTGGGTTTGCTCTGCTGGTTATTCTCCGTGTAATCTTGGGAAAGTCGCTTATGCTCATACTGCATTGCAATTTTTTGTTTAAATGTCACAATCTTGCATCAGTTCTGCACTTTTTAAGGCCAGAAAAGATCTTTTCATCCTCAGTAGCTATCATGTGATAGGTGCTTCCGCATTCTGAGTTATTGATTTACAGGGATTCTGAGGCCATTCTGGGCCCAGATCACATCGCATTTCCCCACGTAGCTCCCTGGTCAGTCACTTCAGTTTAACCACAATTCAGAGACACAGCAGACTCCCAACACTCTGAAGTAACTTATTCTGACTGGCTATGTGGGTATCTCTTAGAAAAGCGTCAGTGAAATAAAACCAATACATTTGTTGGGTTATGGAGACAGTGAGGCCTTGCATTTGTCTGGAATGCTTCACTCTCCATCAGGTGGCTCTGAGGCTGTCTACACACGGCTCTCTTTTTTTTTTTTTTTTTTGTGGTACGCAGTCCTCTCACTGTTGTGGCCTCTCCCGTTGTGGACCACAGGCTCCGGACGCACAGGCTCAGCGGCCATGGCTCACGGGCCCAGCCGCTCCGCGGCATGTGGGATCTTCCCGGACCGGGGCACGAACCCGTGTCCCCTGCATCGGCAGGTGGACTCTCAAGCACTGCGCCACCAGAGAAGCCCTACACATGGCTCTCTTGCTGGTAAATCTTGTATCGCAATTCAGTTGTTCCTTCTGTAAGTTCCTCATCTCATCGTCTTTGGATTTATGTATTTCTGTCTTTCTCCCAGACAGTGAACTCCTTGAGGGCAGGCTGTTTCTTGCTCATCCTCATGTCTTTGCAGCCCATCCAGGGTCTGGGCCTATAACACATATGCTCCATCAATGCTTACACAGTTAAAGGAGTTGAGCACATAACCCTCTACTCTCCATTTCACCAGCCAGGTTACTTCTCAGGATGCCAAGGAAGGACCCTTGGCTCTGAGTTGAATGATAACCTGGAGCTTTGGGTAGCCCCTTGCTCTAGAGAAGCTTCTCCAAGCATGGGCCAGATTTCTTACCTCAGCATCAGACCAGTTCCTCAGCTTCTGGAAGTATCCCCAGCACCAGGACTTGTAGTAAAACCATCCAGTAGCACAGCTAGGTCTCAGGATGATGGCTGCACACAAACAAAAGGCAATTACAAGTTATGATGGCAAAAAGAAGCAATTCCCACACCTGAGCCAGTTTAAGACCTGGCTCCCCTTGAACGGAGGGAAGGCTAAGTGTCCTGGAGGAAGGATCCCTCCCTGCTGCCGAATCTTCATACTGCTAATCTTTCTCATAGCCTTCTCCAAAAGGGACCGTGGGCTTTTACCAGAGTAACTGTGCATTGGGGGAAAGGAGGTAATCAGCTCTTTGAGGATTACCGGACACTGGCTCTGAACTGACACTAATTCCAGGAGACCCCAAACATCACTGTGGTCTGCCAGTCAGAGTAAGGGTTTATGGAGGTCGGGTGATCAATGGTGTTTTAGCTCAGGACTACTTCAGAGTGGACCCAGTGGGTCCCCAAGCCCATCCTGGGGTAATCTCCAAGGTTATGGAATACATAATTGGAACAGACATCCTCAGCAACTAGCAGAGCTCCCACACTGGTAGCAAGATCAAACAGCTATAATTCAAGACCTCACAAGAGTGGGTGAGGGGCATAAATTGGTAGTTTTAGGTATTACAAGGAGGGAGTGGTGTTTTGGCTAGGGGGATGCAGGACAGGTTAGATGGCAACTTGGCTGGAACTTGAGAATAGGGAGGCTGAAAGTCAGTAGCAAGGGGAGGGGGACATTTTAGACGAAGGGGGTGGATGAGCAGAGGAGTGGTGGCAGCAAGAACAAGCACTTAAGTTTGCCTTAACTGTAGGTCATCTGTCAAGCAAGCACTGTAGAAGAGAAGGAGACAGTCGGGGCCCAGAAGCCAGGCAAGCGGTGATCAAGAAAGGCACAAACTCCTCTAGCTAGTGGGCTGGTGAAAGGGCCACATCACTGAAACTGAGGTTTCTGAAGAAGCGGAGATGTCTGGAGACACAGAGGGCCCAGAGGATGAAGGGGATGCCAAGCTAGGAAATTTGGACTTTGTGCCAGTGTGACTGCACTCCAATGCTCTTGGTGGGTGCAGGGGTCTTTCCACCCCCAGTGCATGTTCACAGACTTTTCTGGGGTCACATAGCATTTCCTCTCTCCCTACTGAGATGAGCACTGTTGTCAATTGCTTACCCCACTCTTCTGTTTTACTTCATTCCTTGCCTATAAATCTCTAGGGGCTTCCTGTTGCTTTCAGATAAGCTCTCCACTCAGTTTGACATTTAAAGGCGCTCACAACCTGGTCTTATGGCCCTATTGAGACACAGCTTCCGTGCAGAAGCCTCAGTTCTATCTTGGAATATGACACTCATTATTGACATAGATCCTTTGCTTGTGCTATGCTTTGTACCTGTGAATGGTGGACAATGACTAACCCAGCTGAGGCACAGCAGACAAGGTTTCAAGGTGAAAACAGCTCTTTTGCCCCTTTCCTCTTTGCCCATTTCTGTTCCCCTTTAACCTTAGAAGAACTTAATTATAGGAATGAGCTCACTAGGCAATTTAACCTAACTCCTGACTTATGCTCTCTTGAATGCACACCATGCCTTGTCTAACTTGCTGATTCTTTTCCTAGATAAAAAGAAGTGAGAATGAAGAATTAAGCAGTTAAAAAATGATGAGCTCTCTATTCTCAACAGCCCCCTTAGCAATCCTGCAGGCTGATCATGCAGGCAAGATAACATCTGAAGAGTCAGCAAGTCTTCAAGCAACGGGGAATGATGCAGAATCCAAATTTCTGCGTTGATGATTCATTGAGATTCTTCCTCCTTTTTCTCCTTTAAAATTGTCATGGCTGAGCAGAATCTTCGGAGTTGGTCTCTGGGCACAAGCCTACCTTCTCCCTAGATTGCTGGCTTTTCTGATTAAAGCACCTTTCCTTTCTACTGACACTTGCCTCTCGAATTATTGACTCTTGAGCAAGAAGCAACCGAACCTGGGTTTGGTAACAAAGGGGTACATCAAATGTACTAGGAACAAACAACATAGACACTCATGTGCTTAAATACCTCATCTTCTACTATCTTTAGAAATACAAACATCATTTGATGTTAAATAAAAAGAATGCCTTTATGCTGAGACAGGCTGGGATCTGGGACCCTTTGCTGCGGTGCTGCAATGCTTGCACCTGGACACACCTCTCCTCAAGCAACAAAATACAAAAAAGCTGTATGAGACTAAACATAACTGCATGCATGCTCAGCTGGTGCAAATTCTCCTACCCAGCTAGCCAATAGCTGGCTTGCCTTGCTCATTTAAGTAATTTTGCAATTCTGTGGTCTCACAATTTATACAACTGAATTTGAAAATATATTTGCCTCATGGATCACCTATTGCAAATAGCAATGTTGTTAAGCATAAAATAATCTCCACAAATTAAATTTATGAAAGCAAATAACTGGAAAAGGAAGGAGGGAGGAAGGAAGGGAGGGGAATGGAATTACTGAGAGGATATAGGAGTCTCAACTTATATTACCTAATTTTTGAACATCTGAAACAAATATGAAAAAGTATTAATGTATTATAATTTTAAAATATAAAATTATACATAGTTATATACTACAGTATTTATATTAGGTGTTTATACATTTCTGTCAGTATTATAGATACATTTTATTGAAGTATAACTCACATTAGTAAAATTCACAAATCTTAAGTAAATTTTACATGAAATTTTATGTATACATTCATGAAATCACCACCAAAGTCAAGGTATTTTCTGTCTCCAAACAGATTTTTCTTGCAGTCTTCTCAGTCAAGAACCCTCTCCCCCAAAAGTACCCACTATTCAGATCTTTATCAACTGTTTGCTTTTCTGACTTATATAATGGAATCATACAGAATGTATTTTTTAGTGTCCAGCTTATTTTGCTCAACATTATGTCAATGACACCTCTATCTTTCTGCATGTTATTCTTTTTCATTTCTGGGTAGTAGTCCATAGAGTGACAGCACCATAATTTATCCATCCTCCTGCTGATGATTATCTTCACTTTGGGTGCTCAAAGACAAGGTGGTGAAGAAACACACTAGTTGATCAGGAAAAGAAGTCAGGATTATCAGTACATAATTTCCCTGCCTTCACATATCAATGGCAGGCTGTCAACAGAAGTTTTTTAGAAATATTATCATTGGAGGATCAATGTTTTGGATAATGTTGTTTGCACCTTCCAGATCCACTCCCTTTCTCCACCAAGATTTCTCCTCCAGGAAGCTGATCTGTATCGATGGTTCAATTCCAAAAGACTCCTTTATTTTCAGACTTCGACTTGGATTCAGCAAATAGAAAGTCCAGGGTGGAAGTGTGGTGGGGAATGAGATCAGGGTGTTCATTTCTTGGCTTCCTTGCAGTGAGAGGGCCTGGGGCTCACCATACCCCTGGCAGAAGTCACAGCTCTCCTTGAGTTAATTTGTTCTATAGGATTCCCTCCTTTCAGTTTCCAGTAACCTCTCCCAGCCTTCACGCCTTTGGACCGGAAAGTGGTAACAGATGCTGACGCTAATCAGGACTTTCTGCACTACCCCTTAGGTTTCCCCTACACCACACACGCATTGCATAATTAGTTTTGATAAATAAGCCCTTCTTAAATTATCCTCATTTGAATTTGCCCAGACTTTGCCGTCAGGACTTGACTGGTGCAGATGTTTTAAATGTGTTTTCTTAAGGTCCTTTTCAAAAGAAGGAAAAGTTGTATTCACTCTTTGTTTCACACACATTCACACACACACACACACACACACTTCACACACACCATCTCTCTTCGGGGCTTTTGCAAGCACCTGATTCATATTTCATTTAAAAAATACTATCACCAGGGAATTCCCTGGCAGTCCAGTGTTAGGACTCCGCGCTTTCACTGCTGCAGGCCCAGGTTGGATCCCTTGTCGGGGAACTAAGAGCCCACAAGCCGCGTGGCACAGTCTAAAGAGAAAAACAATACTGTCACCAAATGAGGTGAATGACCTCAATATCATGCAGCAAGGCTGAGGCAGTGTTTATTGTGAGAACTTGGAAGCAGAGGCAGTAACAAGCTTGTAGCTTGCCTATTGCCCATCACATCATTACAGTGTGCAGACATTAAAGACGCTTGGTCTATTATCATGTTCTGAGAAAAGAATTCACCCCCTCTCCTTGAGCTGTGAGGCCTTTTAGTTGCATGACAGGGAAGCCCAGTCCCTTCCTTGGTGTGACCATGGCCTGGGGTCCAAGTCTATTGTTCCAGCTGTGTGATATGGCAGCCCTTGGCCTCCAGCCCTGCTCTCCCTTCTTGCATTTCATGCCTAGGAAAGCCCTGGATAGTCCCTGCACGATCAAGCACTAGGTTTCTACGCTTGCAGTTGCAGGAATAGGATGTGATGGACAGCCCAGATCCACTGAAGTAGGTTTCCATGGGGCAAATTTTCATTGCCACAGAATCTGAAAGGTTCTGAGAAGCCAGCCTGTAGAGAACCAGACTTGGGCAAGACATTCCTTAGCTCTCAAATTCATTTTCTCTTTACACCATTTCAAAACCCAACATGAGTACCCAAATGTGTTTTATATAAAATTATAACACTCAGGAAAACCAGTATATGATACCAATTGTGTTTAAAATGCCATATATACCATCAAGGTCAAGTATTTGCGTTTAAACATCTCACTGATTGACAAGTAAATGTATGAATGAACTTGGTAACATCTATTTATGCAAAATAATATTATATAGCTGTATATTTCAACTCTATACAAAATTTAAAGAGGAATAATATTGGAAACTAATGGTTTAGTTAATAGCACCATTGATTTTATTAGTTATATCCCAAATCCCAATTCTGGCTTTAGCAAATATTCTACATTTCCACTGGAAGGCACTTTGTCCCGAGCCATTGTCCATTTGTCACCAGTTAGTGCACAGAGAAGTAACTCAATCTTGTGATGCTTCCTATCTGGCAGAAGCTTTCTCCTCAAAAGCATTTATTTATTCTTTGCCTGGTGAAAGAAAAAAAGACTAGTGCTACGCTCTGTGGGATTCAGAATGAAAAGAAAATGTTTTCTCTCTCAGCAAATTATGACATCATAAGGTAAATCATTACAAGACCAGCGATGCTAGAATGGAAAATAAAAACTGCAGTGCCCATTGAGCTTGACATGTAACGTTTTTTATTTTGTGATAAAAATGCTTCCATATAAATTTCGTCTTAACTACTTTTAGAATGAAACTTTGAAAATTAAAAACAAATTGTGCATTTTCCTTACTATGTATAGTCAGGAATATGCAGTCATTTTACTGGTTATGGGTTTCTCATACAAACAGATATCGTATCACTTTTATGAGAAATGTACACAAGGAAGAAGCCACAGTACCAAGCAGTTATGAATGGGAGCCTCAGGGCACATAAACTTGTCCTCTCAAACAGTCATTATACATTCAGTATATTAGTTAAGGCCAAGATCCCCAAACCACCTGCCAACAGAACATTACACCTTTGGTTCTTTTTTATGCAAGAATTATGAACTAGCAAATTTAATAAAAAGATGATATAATGGACTTGCACATCATAGCTGACTGCTTACATAAAATCTTTAGCTCTCAGTCTCTCTTTCCCTCAAACCTCTCCCTCCCTCACCAACATGTAAGTCAGAAAATTACACTTAATACAAAAGAAACAAATAAAAAACATATCCCCAAAGGCAGACAGAAGAGGAATCAAAGGAAGAATTTATAAAGATAAAACAAGAATGTGGGGGGCACAGAGGGTGACCTATACCTGGAATAAAAGTTGTATCCCATACAAACTTAGTCTCCAACTCAGCACCCGTGTGAGAAAGTGATTCTCCATCTTACCTTCTCTTTTACTAGGTACTATACAACTCAAGTGTTCTTACAATCTAAGCAATTCATAAATGCTGGAAAGGCAGTGTCTTCCTCCTCATCATTGAAGCCTGTTGTCTGTAATGGCAGCTTTCACATTCATTTCCCCAAAACCCAAAGAGGAACAAGCAAGTTAGGCCTACAGTGTGCTTGCAGATGGAGGAGGCTACAAGGGATCAAGCTACTGGATCAGAGGCTGACACTTTGAGGAAGCGGGGCTGGAACGGGATGACGGAGTAGTGCAGATGTGTGGGGTCCACAGTGATCCATGAAGATAGGTTCTCCCCACCTGTGAATCAACAAATGGGTCCAAGGATAAAGAGTCACCATTTAGAATGATAAAATACTACATACTAAGAAAGGGGCTGGTAGAGTTGCCATGTGAGAGAATAAAATACAAATGAACAAACAATCTGCTTATATCAGGGAAAAACAAAATTATTTTTTAATTCAATGAACTTGGGCAGGACTGGGAAAATCCTTTGTACACTTCCATGCGAACAGACACACAGGGTTTCCATACGAAGTCACAGACAGATCAATCAGGTAAATGGGAAGAACTGATGAATACTCCCAGGCAAGACAGGAATAAAAACTATCGAAACCAATATGGAGTAGGCAGACCACCTATTAATATCTACAAAATGTCCCCAGAAGAACTAATTTTCCATGTGTCATGACATCATAGTACCAGGCAGAAGTAACAGTGCGGAGACAGGACCAGTTGTTAGCTGACTCATGGAGAAGAGGAAGAAACGTATTTTTCTCTTCTTTTTAGTGTTGGCTAGAATGCTTCGTCCTTGACAGAGGGTCAAAAACGTTGCCAACACCACAAATACAGGAAGCAGACTCAGGTGAGATACAATCACAATCTGAACATGAGGGTGACAAGACAGTGAGTCTGTAATTGTCCATTATCATCTAGCAGGTGACTCTATGAAAGGAAAATGTCCCTGATAAGTGTCCACATTAGTTCCCTAACAGAGAATCTCATGATTGCTTGAAAGGAAAAGAAATGGTAGCAAAAAATAGCAAAGGCTACCTCACAGTTCCTCCCCTTCCAACCTTCTTGTAAGCCAACATTCTATTTCCCACACTCGAACACAGAAAACCCACGTGTTCAGTGAGAACCTACTGGGTGCACCAGTAATCAGACCCCACAGGGAAGCTAGGTGAAGGGGCCTGGGATCAGAAGGAACATCAGGAAGTAGAGACTATGGCCATCTGACTAGGGGAAGACGACTGTCACAGGGGGCCCCTGAGCGGAGGAAATTTCACTTCTAAACAGCGAGGGAATATTGTTTGAGACATTTTCTTCTTGGAGATATATGGAGGGGAAGGCTCAACAGCTAAGATGATCTTCCTCTGCTGGATGTGTGAGTGAAGCAGGCCGAGCGTTCTAATATCAGGGAACAAATGCGTTTCACACTGGCAGTCAATGGAATGCTTGGCAGGGACGGGTCAGTGGGTAACCACTCCTTGCATGAGTTACCTTATCTCTTGGTCATTCCAACATTCCAAACCTTTGTCTGTTTGGGTTTTTAAAGGGCTCATGTTACCTACACTGCCAAGGATAAACCTTCACACTTACTAGGCTCACAAATGGAAAAAACAACAGATTCTTACTCTTCTTCCTGGTAAGGTTTGTAGGAATCCTGCATGCAGGCAAGAGAATTCAGGGGCAGCCTCTTGAAGGGGGTTCTGGTCCCCTAAATGGGTTCAAAGAAAAATATTTTGCTCCCCTTCTTCTTTTACGAATGATATTATGTAGGAGAATGCACTATGTCCATTTTCTAAAGAAACATACTTGAACGTTTTCTGCTGAGAACCATAAAAGTAAACCCTGTGAGACTCCTAGGGACAATGGGAAAATAGGAGGGGAAAAGAAGGCTGCAGGTGCTTTCCAGAGCAGGAATGATTAAAAGCACAAAGGTCCTGCCCTATAACATGCAGGTGGGGTTCCAGCCACAGAGAGGTGCAACAATTACAGCACCAAGTGAAGTCAAAAGACTTTCCAAGGATGAGAATATATGATAGGTCAACTCCAGCAGAATTCCAGGGCACAATTCCCAATAGGACTCTACTATATAATCTTCTCATGGATATAGCAATAGCCCCCAAGGCTGAAAATACAGTCCAAGCTGCAAGAATGTCTGCAACAGGCATCAATCTTGTTGCCCACACTGAAGAGAGGAAACACGGTCCCAAGTCTTGTATTCATCTTGCAATTCCATGGACCTGGGCTTGATGGGCAAGAGATTACAAGGAGCCTTGTCCCTCCCCTGCTCCCCAAACCCTGCAGATACACAGTGAAGCTAATAAAATTGCTTCCTTTGCATCATCTACAAGATAAGAGCATCTCCTCTCCCCTGCCTCTGGAAGCTGGTTCCAGAGATTTCTTCATTTCTCTCCCGGACGACCTTCATTTGCTCCTCAGCAGCATTTACGATAGGAGTTCTGTCCCTACGCTGGAGGCAGAGTGTTTCATGCATAGACCTGCATGTTGCTGCGTGGTGGCTCAGACATGTGTGCCCCAGGTCCCCGCTGACTTCCTCCAGCACCCCCAGGAGTGGGGCTGGTGGTCACATCTGACCAGTCAGAAGCAGAGTGGGGGGATGAACTTGACCACTGGTCAGGAGACTCGGGAGATGGCGTCAGGTAGGGATGCTCACCCTGGAGGTGACCACTGTGACTGGGCGTTCTCTCAGCAGCGTTGGAGGAGGCATAGCTATGCTGTGAAGGGGGTGTGGGATACTTGCCCACAGAGGCTGGAAAGGGATGGTAGGCTGGGAGAATGGTCTGAGCGACCTGCCCGTCCTGCTGGGGCATCATGGCAGTGGGAAAAGCCATACTGGGCAAACGAGCCATTTCTGGGATCTGATACATGGTGGGCAGTGTGCCTGCTAGAGCCGGAGGGCAGCCGGACGGAGGCGGGGCAGCCCCGGCTGGTTGGGCTATGCCGCCTTTGGGGATTAGCTGGAAAGTCACGATGGGGGGCAAGGGCTCTCGAGGGGCAGGTACATGCTTCCCTTCGGGCGGCCTGCTCTGGGGACTTATGCCAGGGTGAGTGCCCTCAGCTGGAGCCAGGACCATACCAAACATCTCGTTGTACTGGGTCTCATTCACCTCCACGCGGTTCACCCAGTCCGCTGGGACAGTGACTGGATGTAGCCTACCCAAGCTGCCCGCACTGCCACTGCCCGGGGGGACAATGTGGTGGTGTGACAGCAGCTGGCTCACTGAGGGAAGCACAGTGCTGGCCCCGTGAGCCAGGGGCTGCATCTCATGAAGGTTAGAGAAAGACAGTGCATGCTGTGCACGGACTGGGGCAGGGGGGGCAGCAGTGGCCAACACAGGGTTGGGTGAGGCCTGTAAGATTCCGGGGGATGTAATCATCGGAGAGGATGTGGTATCGGAAACATATGTGTGAGGAGACTCTAGGGAATCGACGGGGGACAGAGTCACTGAGCTCTCAGACAACTGGCCCTTGTCACTCAGAGACTTCTTCCTCCTACTCCCCTTGGCATCCTTGGCCTCCTTGGCAAGGTTAGGGAGGCTACAGGGCACAACGCTCTTGGCATTGGGCCGTCTAGACTTCTTGCCCATCGGGGTGTGCTTCAGACTGAGAAAAGATCTGTTGGGTCCGCAGATGACAGGTGAGAGAGCAGAAGTCAGCACGGTGCCTGGAGGGCTCGAGGTCACATTGTACTCATCCAGCAGGCGCACAATGTCATGGTGCATGCGGTCCCGAGCCACGTCCCGGGGAAGACGATCCATGTGGTCTGTGATGTCCCGATTGGCGAAATGGTCTAACAGGATCTTGGCTGCTTCATAGCTCCCCTCCCGGGCAGCAAGAAACAGAGGGGTCTCTTCCTACAGAAAAGGCCCACACAGAGCACATTTTAATAACACTCTTGCGAATACAGTGGTGTTTCTCAATCTGTTTGTTATCATCACTTTAGACATTTTTTCCTAACTTCCTTCCCGGATGAAATTTTAATATCACAGATAAAGTGTATAACTACCTATGTACTGAATGGATATCTGTACTTTATACATAAAGAAAGTTAAGATTATCTTACCCCTCCCCAAGAACCAATTTTGCCCCATTGAGTGCTACATCTCCTTAGTGGGGAACATGTGAGATAAAGCATGTCCCCAAGCCAGAAATTCACTTAAAAGAGCACTGAGCTTATTAAAATAGGGTTCTAAAAGGAATAATAGGTAGAAATAAGAAAGGTATGAGGGGAAGAACCTAAAGCATGTATAGGACTGGGAAAAATAAGGGAAAGTAAAAGAAAGAAGAGATAAAACATCTGAGAGAAAGAACTAACATAAGGGAAAAGAGGAAATGAATGAGAGAAGATAAGATGAGCAAGAGAGGGGAAACATGACATAAAACTCAGAGGAAGAAAAGCAAACAGGAAAACATCATGGTGCCCAAGAACAGGGGGGGGAAAAAGTATCAAGAAAACAAATAAGAACAAACAAATGAAAAGGAAGTGACTGTGAACGGAATGAAGACCAGGAGAAAGGGAAATGTCAAAGAAGAGAAACGCAGAGAAAGCTACACCAAAGTTATTGACAGGAGAGCCTGATGCAGACTGAGTACTGAGTAGGCAGAGGGTCAATCCTGACACTTCCCTGGTTAAGCCCAATACGAGCACTCCAGCTCTCTGGACCAAGTTCCAATCTGCTTCCACCTTTGTCTATCCTTATCACAAGAGGAGCTACAGGAGAAAAGCGAAGGCCTTATAATCTGAGGTACTGCTATGCCTGCCCTCCAGCTCAGAGCCCAGACTGTACCTTGTTGTCCTGCATGTCTCGGTTGGCTCCATTTTTCAACAGCAAAAGGGTCGCCTCCACATTATTCACAGCAGCTGCCCAGTGAAGAGCAGATTTTCCTGCAGGGAAAAACATTTTTAGGGCTTCCCTGGTGGTGCAGTGGTTAGGAATCCGCCTGCCAACGCAGGGGACACGGGTTCGAGCCCTGGTCCGGGAAGATCCCACACGCCGCGGAGCAACGAAGCCCGTGCGCCACAACTACTGAGCCTGCGCTCTAGAGCCCGCGTGCCACAACTACTGAAGCCCGCGCGCCTAGAGCCCGTGCTCCGCAACAAAAGAAGCCACCGCAATGAGAAGCCCCTGCACCACAATGAAGAGTAGCCCCTGCTCGCCGCAACTAGAGAAAGCCCACGTGCAGCAACAAAGACCCAATGCAGCCAAAAATAAAAATAAAAATAAAAAATATTAAAAACAAAACAAAACAAACGAAACATTTTTATAAGCAGACAGAGCAGAGGGACATGTCCTACTCCTACTCTCGGGAAGCATCAGGATTTGTACAAGGAAACCTTGAACTTCTCAGACAGCAGTAGGAAGCCAGTTCTCTCTGGGGGCCCATAGGAAAAACCCAAGTATTATCTTCATTTTCCCCTATTCTAGAAATACTTCAGCACAGGCTGCCTAGCCTCCAGAAGACCTCTAAGTAAAAGGATCATCTGTCTATGGTACCACATCCCTCACATAGCAGAATCTACCCTGTCACACACTGAAGACAATAACCTACTTATTGATTACATGCCAGAATGCATAGTTAGAATCACCTCCACAATGACGTTGCCTCTCACATCCTCATATCAATAGCCTGGGAATGTACACAGGGCAACCTTCCATAGACCTCTGCTTTGAGACCCAAGAACCCTCACTAAAAATCCCTTCCCAGCTTCATCTATGGACACCTCCCACTGTCTCAGATCTCTGAACTCAATATGGTAAAAGGAAGAATGAATGACTGAATGAATCTTCAGTGGATTTGGATCTGCGACAGCTCATTAAGGATCGTGCAACAATCCTCCTCCCTAGAGGCTTGCTTTGCAGGTAGGAATGTGAATCCCTGCTTCTCATCCGTACCGTGGTCGTCCACTGCATTCACATCTGCTTGGCAGTTGATCAACTCTGCCACCATTCCCTCCACAGCTAGGCGGGCAGCCAGGATCAGGGGTGTGGTGCCATCATTCATCCTGGCATCTAGATCAGTTACTCGGTTGCGGATCAGTATCTAGAACACGAGAAAGTACAGAAAAGAGAGTCACCTGGATACAAAAAACAATGAAGCTAAGATAAGAAATAACAGCATCAGAGCTGAGGCTACACTGTAAGTCCCTGAAGGACAGGGAACGTCTTGTTATCTTTGTGCCCATGGTTCTACCAAGGTCAGTCAATAAGTATTTGTTGAATGAATGAATGAAGGAGTAAATGGATGAACAAAAATACAAACAAATAGGTGCTCAAGCTTTACAATGGCTATGCAAACTAATGTACTTCTACTTTCTAAAGAAAGAAGAGGGATGTGGGAAAATACCACAACCTCAATTATGGTGTATAGGTTAAGATGATACAGCATGCCTCCAATTTCCTTATAAGGGTAGAATAATAGGGCATCAGGTATACATCATGAACTCATGCCAAGAAACCCACCAAGGAGCAGCTGGAAGCCCATATGGTCAGATATATCTAGAGGGAGAAGCTGACACTAGTCAGAGGCTTCATTAACAGGTATCACTCCCATCTGATCTTTTCATTTGGGAGGCATTTTGCCACATCAGAAACAAAACAAAGCTAAGCAGTGATTAACAATCAGAAGACTGGTGTTCTCTGCTGTTGGCTCTATTATTTCCTGGCTGTAAATAGTCAAGTCTGTTTGCCTGCCTCCCTTTTCCTGCTTTCCCTTTTCCTTTCCAGCAAGCAGGACTCTATCATCTGCCTTATTTTCTCAAAGAATCACTGAACAAATGTAATGGGATATTAAGTGCCTTCATAAAGGGAAAATATACTAGATCCATAAGGAACCAACTCTTTACATGTTCTTTACCTGGAAGACACCTTGGGCATCAGCTGCCACTGCAGCATGGAGAGGGCAGCGGCCCATGTTGTCCTGGGCATTGGCATCTGCACCTGCATCCAGGAGGCGCTTGGCAGCATCAGCCCTCGAGTAGCGGGCTGCAAGATGCAGGGCCATCTCACCAGTCCGGTCTGTCTGGGCTTGGAGGCTGGCACCCTGGTAGACCAAGTCTGTGATGATGTTGGCGGAAGAGTCCTCTGCATCTTCATCTTCATCACTCATATCTGAGCTGCCTCCTCGGAGAGAAGCCAGCATCAGTGGGGTGCACCCATCTAGAGGAAGGGAAAATTCCAAAAAGTATTCGAGGGGAAGGACATTAATGTTCAATTAACCCTATTGTTGTTCAATGTGAAGAAAATTATTATTTTGTGAAAAAACTCTGTGATTCTTGTGGTAATCGGCAATTGACTTTTCCCTGATAATATCCTTTCTGTAAAGAGCAGCTATTCTCTACGTTAAATAAGCTTTCCTGTTCAAGTTCCTAAGTGCTATGTTATTTTAAATTGGACAACTTTTTTTTTTTTTTTTTTTTTGCGGTACGCAGGCCTCTCACTGTTGTGGCCTCTCCTGTTGCGGAGCGCAGGCTCTGGACGCGCTGGCTCAGCGGCCACGGCTCATGGGCCCAGACGCTCCACGGCATGTGGGATCTTCCTAGACCGGGGCACAAACCCGTATCCCCTGCATCGGCAGGTGGACTCTCAACCACTGCGCCACCAGGAAGCCCTGGACAACTTTTAAAAATATCCAGTATTAATAAACTATGTGCACTAAGGTACGAACTAAACAAATTCTCTATCCCTCTGCTTTGGAATATTATTTTTTTGTCCTACTAAAATCTATCCCAAATAATCAGCCTATTTGCTGTAGAGCATGCTGTATGTGAAGCAATGTGAAATCCTTCCCTCTTTTCTCATATAAATTCATAATTTCTGCAAGCCTGCGTTCCTTAAACATTCACTTCCTCAAGCTGATTTCCAATCTGTGAAATCAGAAGGTGGGACAAACACAGGGATAAGGTGGAAGCCAGGGCAGGCATGTGCAACGAAAAAGGGGAGGCTTGCAGGTGCTGACCTGGGCCGCGGACGTTCACATCCAGCACATCCACTTCCTGCTCTGCCTGAGGAGGAGTGAGAGCCAAAGACGGTGTCCTACGGATATCTGCAGCTTCAAGGTGCTGCTGTGTCCACGGCCGTCGATCGATGGGATCATCTTCTTCTGAGAGTAAAGCCTCATCTTCAGCCTGAAAGGAGAAGACAACTCTCCCTATCAATGTGGCCCACGCCAGGAGCTGCAGACAAGGAGCTAGTCCGGAGTCTCCCGTCACTTCTAATCTCCCACCCAGTTTTCTCTGTCCTCCTATCTAACCTTCCAGATTATTATCCACATTGGCTTCCCACCGCTCTCATGATGTGGTTCCTGTTTACCTCTACTGTATCATCTGTACAACTCTCCTAACCTCCCCAATCCCATACTCTAGGCTTCAGCCTTACTACGTCACCTATATTACCTACCTAACATGCCATCTATGGATCCCCAAAGCACCATTTTCCTGCTTCTGGACTTCTGCCTATGTTGTTCCTTCAGCCTGCCATGGTCTCTCCCAATTCTTTGTCTAACTAACTCCTGTCTACCCTTCAAATAGAAAGTAGACTCTAATTCCTCTTGTTGGTCCTAAAGAGCACCCTCTGCTCACTCTTCTTAACTGAGCATGTGTTAAGTACTTACATGGCACTACACGGCAGTTTCCACCGCTACCTGAAAGGTTCCTCACAATAGGCAACAAGCCTTGCTCAAGGTTGTCTCCTTGTACCCTGTATTGAACCCAGTGCCCAGCACAGAGCAAGCATTCAGGAAGTATTTATTGACTATTATTATTTTAAAACCAGCTGCCCTTTATGAAGTATTTAGTATGTGACAGAAAATAGCTAAGGCAAGTTACACGTATTGCTATATTTAAACCTCACAACAACTCATAGAGGAAAGAATTATTATTATTTTCCCTATCTTACAGATTAAGGTAATTAAATACAAAGAGGTTAAGTAAGGTACCAGAGTTTTGGACTTGAATCCAGTTCTGACTATAGCTAAAGCAATGTTCTTAACCATCATGGTGTACTTCATGCCTGTATTCCTCAAGCATTTATTTCCTCAAGCTGATTTAGACTATCCCTGGGATACATGCATATCCCAGCCATTTATATCGATGGGTAAATGGTCTCCTTTTTCATGTCAGACTCAGCCCAATGTACCTCTTACTTCTATATGGCTTCAGTTTCCAGGGCTCAAGCTTTGAAGCCTCCAAACTCAGTGGTCATTGGCTCTCTTCCACTGATTAGTTCCACCTTCCCTTCCAGAAGAAGTACCCAGAGAGGATAAGGGAGAGATCTAGCCATGAAGGAAATTGCTATTTACACACAGTGGTCCTTATTCAAGTACCATCAGCATGACACTTGAGGAAGGAAGCATGTTTATTTTATTGTTTTTAAAGAGTTCTTTTTGAAAAACTTATATAGGTAACCCAAGGCCATCAGTGACCTAAAGATTCCTGCCTTTTCAGACAACCTAGGATAGCCTCTGCCTGGGCAACATGCAAAGAATAGCACCCTTTTCTCCCATTCATGACACTCTAGGTACCAAAGGGCAGAAATATGAAATGTGAGCAGATAATGGATAACAATGGTGGTTCTACCATGGCTAGCTCACCTTGGCTTTCTTTGGCTGGGGCCCTTCATCATCGACCCAATGTTCACTTGTTCCAGAACCAATTAGGTTAGCCTCTGAGACTTGCACTGAGAGATTTCTGATGTGACAGAATTAGGAAGGTGTAAAATAAGAGCAGATGTTATACCATATACGAACATAGCAGTTTTCAATATTTTTTCTACCATCACACACTCTCATGGCTATAGTCAGACTTTCAGGGCCTTTGGCCCAGGAAAAATGGGCAATATTACATCCCATTGCCTGAGGAAATATCCTTTCCTTTCCCACTATAATCAAGAGCTGACAACAAAAGTGTGCCTGCCTCATCACAGAAGCTGAGGACCACTGTGATTATATATGTACAGAATTGAAGCATCCAGACTCTTGTTATTTTGTAGTCACCCAGTAGGCATCCAGAATCATGGTCAAGTGTAATAACACAGCATGGCCAGAGCTCAGAATATAAAATCACGATTCAACAAGATCTGATTTTCCCCTTATCCATGATCATTATTACTGTGAATGGTAGCTTGTTGGCAGACTCCCTTACTTCAGCCCCACGGCATCCTGTCCCACTGGCTCACGACGTTTGTGATTGCTGGAGTCACGGCGAAGGGTGAAGCCCTCAGGCAGCCAGAGGGAACCATGCTTACGCTTTCGTTTTGCCATGATAACCCCCAGCAGGATAATAAACAAGACAATAACAACAGCAACAGCAAGTAGATAGATAAGCTGGGTGCGTTTTGGGGTCAGGGATTCACCTGAAAGTGCAGAGAGACAGGGAAAAGTGATGAATAAAACGTCCACCTCTCAATATTCCCCGTACATTCCTTTAGAGAACAACTTTGACCTCACCATCCCTGAGAAATAGAGAGCTGCACATTGTAAACTATGCCCTGTTCTTTCTGCCCCCAAACTGACACCTTTCTCTCCATACTTTCCCCTTAATTCCAGTGCCACTCACTGACAACAGACACAAGAGGGTATGACAGGGTCCCCTGGATGGCGTGAGATGCCAAAAGAGCTGCTGCTGCATCCGTATTCTTGAAGCACTGGTCTGAATCTTGAACACACTGGCGGTTGTCAATTTCCAGGAATACCTGAGAGCTGTGGGAAGCCGAGGGGAAAGAGGTAAAAGGGAAATGGTGAGAAAACGGAAGGACGTCAGTCCAGGAATCTGAGTTAGAGAGGGTGACATGAGCCTTCTTCCTCACCCTCAGCCTCAGGCTCTCCACCTCTGGAAGCTGCCTCCAGAAAGATCTCAGAATTTAAGATGTTGTCCATCTAGATCCTAAACACTAATTCTCACTTGGGAGATGTCTTGCTATCCTTGGTTTGGCTGAGTCTAAGCATTCTGACTTAGGCAACATAAGACAAAGTGAGAAAATGGGGTGAAGCTGTCTTTGGTGGGCTTCTCCTACCCGGTCCAACGTACTCAACGGTACATAGAGCCACTCTAAAAATACACCCCTGCCCCTTGTTTTTGTTCCTTACTCTCCTTTGTCTCTGCATCTGTACTTCAGCTAGCTATTGAGTTGAACACTGTGAGATATACTAACAATGTGGGGTGTGAATGACAGAACATATGCGGAACATCACCATTGTCAAAGAGACATAAATGGAGGGCCTTGAAAAGAAGGCCAGGATTAATATAAAGAGGAGTCATTACTAGAGGGATTTAAGGTAACTCCGGCAAACGGTTAGAGATTCTAGCACTTGAGGAGGCCATCCTGACATCCTGCCCCCCATTTGCTCCAGCCCACTTTTCAGGATCCCCAAATCAAGGCAAACCTTTGGCACTAACTGTAAATACTGGGATCATGGGCTTGTGTTACTTGGTTGGCTGTTCTTTTTCTGACCTTTCATTTTTATAGATGCAGTGACGACTTCTGTGTATCAAAGTGCTCAGCTTGATGAAATGAAGCTTTAAGAAGTTCATAAATTAAAAAACCTACCCAGCCACTTCCTGTTCTTGATCGCCAGGAAGGGACCTGCGTGCCAATCTCTGCTTCTTCATGGCAGCTGACTTTTCACCATAATAGGGGTAGACCATGAGGTCCCCCTGGGCATCCCGTTTGATGCGTAGGTTGGTGTGGAGCAGGGTGCCCAGCGCCCGCAAGAAGCTGCGAGCATCCTGGAGCAGTTGTTCAGGTGGCATCAGCACCACAATGACCAGGGTACCCTGTGCCAGGTTTTCTGGCCGGTCAGCAGCACAGTCCAGACCGTCCCAGCCACACGCCTCACTGTTGCATCCCTGGTCACAATGGTTGTCTTTGAAGTGGTCTGCACAGTATTTGTCATATCTAGGCAGGGGGAGGCAGAGGAGGAAGAGAACAAGGTAAGGGTCTCAGACCAGACCGGAGCTCTATTTGGTTTCCCCTTGGAACTAATGTGGATTTTCCTACCCATTTTCTATGGCTCAGATTCGATCCCGAATGCCCCATGAAGCCTTCTGTGACTCTCCCATCGCTGTCTTCTTAGAGTCTATATAGTCTACACCCCTTAGTGTCAGTGAGTGCTCTCTGAATGAGAAACAAAACTGTTCTCACTACACTCATGGGCCCCCAGGCAGCTCATAATCTTGTTACATCAGATTTGTAAACAAATCTGGAACAAAAATCTACTTGGTTCATGCTTCCTTTATTTTTTTTTTTATCCATTGCCTCTAGGCTTTCAGAAGTAAAACATGACTCTAGAGAGTGCTTCCAGAAACTGGAGAGTAGCCCTGTACCACCGAGAGATGCTGTACAGTGGACCACATTGATATGGCCCAATTCTTTTCTAATCGAGATTGAATCCCAGCTCTGGAAGGTAGGTGGGGGAGCAGTGTGTCCCACACAGGATACCAGATCTAATGTGTACTGTACCTTTCAAACACTGGGAAAAGGAAATTGAATCCCAAAGCCCAGTGATGCAAAAATCATTTTATTTTCACTCTCCTCTCCTCCTCCACTCCCATCCCTTGATGGTTCCACCACCTAGTACAACTTGTGCCACTCTAGCTCAATGAGGAGGTCAGAAGTAGCTGTACGTGCTTTGGCAAGGTCTTGAACCTCCTAGGTCTCAGTTCCCTCACCTGTGAAAGGCCATTAACAATACCTATGCCTCACAAGGTTGGTGAAAATTAATCACAGTTAAACTAAATGGGATGACTAAATGGAAAGTCATTATGTAACCCACAAAGCCCCCTATAACTGCAACAATGAAGACCTGGAGGGTTAAGTTGCCTAAGCTAACTTATGCTTCCTGACAAACCTGATGGGGAAACCCTGTCTTAGGGAAAGGAATGGGGCAAACAGAGAGAGGTACAGACCTTTCCATCCATCCTGCAGGCAGGTTATGTGACAGGCTGCCTGAGAGTGGGTAACAACACTTCCAAAAGTTATTTCCCCCAGGAGGTTGTGAGAGCAGCAGGCGAGGAAGCAGAGACAGGCAGAGAGAGGGCGGTTGTGCAGTGAGCATTCCTGCACCTCTGTCAGCAAGGGAGAGCACAGGGCAGCGCGTGCTGGGACAAGGCTGACACCGGGAAGAAGAGGGCCCCAGGGCACCAGTCCGAAAAGCAGAGGCAGCTTGGGCTGAAGCACTGGAGTGGTTAGGAGCAAGAACAAGAAACCAAGGTATGTTAGTGACAGTGTCCCTCGGTTCTGGGGACCCTGGATGCTTACTTGCATGTCTTGCTATTCCTCTGGCATTCAAAGTTGTCAAACAGGCACTCAGCCGTGTTGCACAGCTCATCACACTGGTTGTTGATGTAATCCCAGCAGGGAAGCGGGGAGGAGCAGTTGGCCCAGGGGTTCTCCATGGTGAGAGAACAGTCACCCCCATCCCACTGGCAGGCATGGCTGTTGCAGGCCTCATCGCAGATGCCATCCCGAGCTTTGTCGGCACAATACTGGCTCAGACAGGTGGCAGGAGGGGTGCTGGTGGGAGCTGTGTAGAATTCACAGTGGCTGCCCCAGAACGGTGGAGAACACTTGCAAGAGTAATAAGGAGGCTGGCGCTGAGGGTAGCAGCTGCCCCCGTGCTGGCAGGGGCTACTGGCACACCCTGAGCCACAGTCCTGGGGGTTGGGGCAGAAGCAGCGGGGGCCTGAGGCTGTGTGCACACACTGCTCCCCTCTCCTACACTTCACTTGTCCACAGCTGCTCTGGCATCTCGCCCCAGAGAATCCCTGTGGAAATCAGTGAACAAATGAGAATGGCAGGCTGACTCTTGAGGGCATGCCCCATTTCCCCTCCCAATCCCCTCTCGGCCACACCTTTAGGGAGGTAAAGACTAGACCCTTGGCTAAGATCCCTCCGTGTAGCCTCCTGGACCAAGTTCTAGGAAGAGACCTCTTCAAGTCAACCTATAGGTTAGGGCTGGCAGTTCCATAGGATGAATATAGAATTTTCTCACTCTAAGAGCTCAGTTCTAGAAATGAAGTCAACAGTTCATGGTAGGATAAGAGTCAGGTGACACCGTATCTATTAGCACCTTTCCTAAGCGTCATTAGATCACTCATACAGTGACTTTATAGGGGAAAAAACTCACTTCAGAGTACTAGGTGTCTAAAAAACTTTCCTATGCCATTTCATTCTTAGCCTTCTTGCTCAGTCCAGGCCAAGGTTACTGAACAGGTTTCCTTTTGGTATCTTTCCACACATAGCAATCTGTGTTAGAGAGGTTTTAGCCTCTGGCAGTAGCAAAAGTGTTTGCACAGCAAATGGCTAATGTTAGGCTTCCTTCTAGTTGAAGAAGCAGCCTGCTCTCAAATAGTCCCTGCCAAGGAATGTGAGCAGAGTGGCATTTCCAACCAACTCTGGCCCAATCTGGGCAGTAAGACTACCCTCCAGCATAAGACCCAGAAGCCAGAGACACTAGCCCTGATTTCAAGGGAACATTCCATCGCCCTTGGTGCTTCTGAAGATTGACAGTCACAGATCAGGGAGCTCACTGTTTCTGGAAGTATTTTAACAGTTCTAAATGGAAAACTGAAGCACTTTCTCCTAAAGAGGCTAAAATTAAGAAATGTCCCCACCAAGATAGTTCCCCACAGAGCTCAGAAACACCAGGTTTAATCTCAGCTTCGTCACAGACTGTGGAAGAGAGCATCCTCCTTCAATAGGCAACATGGCACTCACCGGCGGACAACGACAAATGAAACCATCAGGCATGTTGCTGGCCACAGCACAAGTCCCTCCATTCAGGCAAGGCATTTGGGGACACACATCGACGAAAGTTTCACAGTGACGACCTCAGAGTAGAAAATGAAAGGGTGTTTTAAAAGGCAAAAGTAGTAACTGCAAGTTACACAACAGAATACTACCGGGATGTGAGCCAGTCAAAGGATTAGAGAAGGAGGAAGAGGTATGAGAATTAAGTTCTAAGCCTAAGGGAACAAAAGAGGATGAGGAAGGCACTCATTGGGTCTCAACATGCGTGGCCAATCACCGACTCAAGGCAGTTCCCTCATTTGTCTTATCTTCAGTAATAAGCACAAATGGCACACATACGTGCCTGAATCGACTCACAAAATAAGAATCGACTCACAAAACAAGATTTTTTACAAAAAAAAAAAAAAAGGAAAATGACATCTAAGCTTTTTTTGAAGGCACTTTAGCTTTCATGAGTCAAAAGAAACATTTAGCAAAAGTGTTCACTGCATTTTAACACCGTCTATTTCATAAGAGAGGCTACACCAGACCAATACATCTAAATGGTGATTAACATATACACACTACTATATATAAAATAGATAACTAATAAGGACCCTATTGTATAGCACAGGACACTCTCCTCAATACTCTGTAATGACCTATATGGGAAAAGAATCTAAAAAAAGAGTGTATATATGTATATGTATAACCGATTCACTTTGCTGTACGGCAGAAAGTAACACAATGTTGTAAATCAACTATACTACGATAAAAATTAAAAGGAAAAAAACTAAGAAAAAGGGTGATTTGCAGTTTATAGCGAATTTTCATCAGTGACGTCTCTTTTCAATCATTTTTTAGCCCTTCTGTAACCTGACTGGCACTGTTTCAAAACACAGCTTACTATTCCCAGAGTTAACGATCTCTAGGCACAGTTCTAAAACAGAAGGTATCCTGAGCCCGCTGTTCCATGACAAACTGAACTAAGCAAATGAAATCATGGTGGGGACATAGGGTAATGTTGGGGCCTTTTGGCAAATGGCAGGATTCAGGCCCCATCTGGCCTTCAGGCACTTGGAAGGGAAGAGATGGCTTTAAAAATTAAAATGAAATTAAAATAGCAGTAATTTTGGCCAACCAGAATTATGAGGCAGGAGTTACAGATATTTGTTTCTTCAAATCATAGCAGCAGACAATAAGCAAGAGCAGCCACCACATTTGCACGGGGCTCGGGGACTGATGGTCCCTTGATGTTCATCTCAGTATCAGCACCCCACCATAATTACAATCAATAAGTCAAAGGATTTTTTTATTCACAAGTGTAGACTATGTAGAAACACCACTTCCTGACTAGGGGACCCCAGTTCAAGGTGGCCTCCATTCCTTCCTTCATCTATTTCCTTCTTTCTTTGTAAGAGCTTATCCTTGTTTCCAGATAAAGGAAGCCTCAGAGGTAATGAAAGGAACAGGAGTCAGTTCTGCTCTTCTGGCTTCTCAAACACATCATGAACAATATGAGACTACAGTCCAGTGTTGCCTCAAAGGCATGATGTTCATAATGGATTGTTTCTCTTTTGATAATGTACCTAGGCATCTTCTATATTTGAAAATCCATCCCATTTTTAATAAAATTCCCAAGTTCTTAAAGGTAGCACATCTTCAAAATTGGAAGGAAGAATGTCTGGATATAATAGGCTCAGAATGTAGCAGAGTCCAACTTGCCAAACTATTAGTAAGTAGACTACTGCAGACTCTCATCTGACTCCCAAGGAATACGTCTACAGCATAAGATTTGGATGGACCCCAGAAGTGCATAACAGATTTCGGAGTATCTGATGATACTGCTATACCTCCAGAAATAATTAGTAAGTGTCTATGATAAAGTCCTTATTCTGAAGCAGGACTTGGTCATCTTTATAATCTGTGATGAACACAGCCAAATCTTATGACTGCAGGTTATACTTGTGACTTCTGAAGTTTTCCTATTCAAACCCTCATCAATCAATTTTGGTTAAACACACCCCAATTTGGATCCACTCCCTTTAAGTGTCCTAGAAGACC
Organism: Kogia breviceps; assembly: GCF_026419965.1. NCBI lineage: Eukaryota > Metazoa > Chordata > Mammalia > Artiodactyla > Physeteridae > Kogia > Kogia breviceps. The sequence continues at coordinate 79,851,745 of NC_081310.1, forward strand.
CTAAGCCTTTCTGGATTCCCACAGAGGTGGAAAGGTCACAGTGGCAGCGACTACCCAGTAACTCAAGTCACTACATGCCAAAGGAGGCAGGGTGATGAAACCAAAGTTAGATGTAAGGTTCCTGAAAACAAGATGTTATTTTGCTCAGAGGAAGAGTTCTGGAGATGGATGGTGGTGATGGTAGCTTAACAGTGATGAATGTCCTCAACACCACTGAACTGTATACTTAAAAATGGTAAAGATGGTAAACTTTATCTTATGTGTATTTTACCTCAATTTAAAAATGTTATTTTGCTCAACTACTCCCAACATTCTATTTCTTTTTTTAATATTTCTGCTACAGTATGATATAATGAATGTATAACAAAAGAGATAGCGTCTCTCAGGAATAGCAAACGTCGATGGAGCACAGACCTAAGAAAAAATGGGCCCTTGAATTAAGCTGGTTTAGTTTTTCACATATGAGAAAAGCTTCACTCGAGTCTGGGGTGTGTCATACAGGGCCCAATTTCCTCACTAAGATCTCCCTCAGAGGCAGAGTGGCTGGGGAGGCTGGGAAGTCGCTCACCGGTAAAGGCGCTGCGGCAGACACACAGGTAGTCGTTGGTAAGCTGTATGCAGTCTAGGCTGCCCTCAGAGCTGCAGGGGTTGGAGAGGCACTCGTTGATGTCCCCCTCACACCGCTCTCCAGCAAAGCCAGGCAAGCAGCGACAACTGTAGCCCCCAATCCTATCCAAACACTGACCGCCGTTAAGGCAGTGGGGACCCCTGGCACAGTCATCAATGTTCTCTTCACAAAGCAGGCCTGGAGGAAAGAGAGGAGAGAGAGAAAATCATGACAATTCTTGGAACGCTCCTTTCCAGCAAGTGAGAATCACCCTTTTGGCACTTTCACAACTAGTCAGGTTACATTCCTCAGTCTGCGGTGGGAACTTTTAGGTCAGGCAGAGCAAAACACACTCTTGATCAAGGACAGCTGCCATCCTCTTGGTCACCAGTAAGGAAGGAATGTACTCAGGGCTTCACATGTACTCTCCCGCACAACCCAAAGAAGCAGCTCATTAGGTAGTAAGCTAGCATCATTTTCATTAATTTATTCATTTTGATTCAAAATATAAAAACAGTTTAAAAATAACAATAAATAAATAAATAGATTACAAGTAAGAATTGGAAGAATTCTTGGTAAGAATTGGAAGTAAATTTTGAGTGATATAATTGACTTTTCCTGTAAAATAGTATAAGTGCACTAATATCTTATATTGAAAAAACAGAGGGGAAATACCCTGTTGAGAGCTCAAAGGTTACTCCACTTAAAACAGAACTCATTCAATGTGCTGTAGTTGTAAATGAGCCATCAAGCAAGAGTATCTGTAAATATTTTTGAGAAAGAAACAAAAGAAATCAATGACTATTCTAGAAATGATTTCATGATTAATTCAAAAAAATTGCAAAAGAAAGGAAAGTAGTTCTGTATTCCTACCACTTGTAATAGCAAGACTATTGGAAAGAAAAGAAAAATGTAAGAAAAGGCCTCATTTTCAATAGCAATAATAAAAGATAAAATACCCAAGAATAATCTTAACAAGAGATGTGCTACACCTACATGAAGACTTTAAAATAGACCTGAAAGACTCAAAAGGAAACTTGAATAAATGGAAAGACACTATGGTTTGGTTAGGAAGACTCCTCATCATAAAGATATCAGTCTTCTTTACACAAATTCATAAATTTAATGTGACTCCAATAAAAATACTAACAGGATTTTTAATAGACAATCTGATTCTAAAATTATATAGAAAAACAAACTATAACCACAGCCTGGAAAACCCTGAAAAAGAAGATCCTTAATATTTAAAGCAGAGAGGCATTGATAAATTAATAGAATAATAGAACAAAAAAGAAAGTCCAGAAAAATACCCAAATACACATGGGAATTTAGAATTTGATAAAGGTGCCATCTCAGATCACTGTATGAAAGATCAAATATTCAATAAATTGTGTTGGGACAAATCAGTAGCCATATGGAAAAAGTTCTCCAGTATTCTAGTACTTGAAGAAAACATGTGAGAATTCCTTTATAATCTTAGAATGTGAACAGTGTTGCTGACTAGGATTCAAAATACAGAAACCATAAAAAAAACTGATAAATTCAACCTGATTAAAAATTAAAATCTCTGCATGAAAAATCCCCATAAAGAAAATTAAAAAACAAAAAAGTAATACATCGGGAATATACTTATATTTTGTTTCATAGACATCTGTTCTCTGTAAAATATAAACAACATAACAGGAAAAAAGGATACAGATATGAACAGAGAAACCATAGAAAAAAGAAAACCAAATGACTCTTAAGTGAGAGTATGTCCATTCACATTGAGGAGAAGCCCATAGGTTTGCTCATACATTGCAATTCAGTAATATCAACGAAAATTACAAATGCACATATTCTCTAATCCAGCAATTCCATTTCTGAAAATTTATTCTACAAATACACTTACACACAATCTAGACAATTCACATTTCTATCATTAGGGTACTGGTTAAGTAAAATATGGTATGCCCATAAAAGGGATTTCTGCAGAATAAAAAAGATTAAGGAGGTTCTATATTTTGATATAGAAACATCTCCAATTAAGTTAAAAAAAAAACCAAGTGTAAAATACTGTGTCTAATCTATCTTTAGAGTAAGAAATGGGTATTAAAAATATCTTTGTCCTTGGCTTCTATATACATAAAGAAACTCTGAAGGATGCATTAAAAAAAAATTCAAAAAAGATACACAAAAAACTAAAGAAAAGTGGTGTTTACTTGTTTGTGAGAGAAGGAGAACTAGGTATATGGGAAGGAGATTTTTCACTGTATGCTCTGTCTCTGTATGTGTGTGTGTGTGTGTGTGTGTGTTGGGGTGGGGGGTTGTATAAAATTGTGGACCATGTGCATACATTACCTATTAACAAACAAAATCAAAAACTGCAAAGTAAAAGCAAACCAGTATGTGCTCCCACTCTCATAGAATATTTGGTATTCTATGGACTGCTAGTAAAATGAACACAGATGCTTATCCTCCTATCAGAATAGAACCAGCAGTCTTGAACAGACCTATCAAGTAAAAGAGAGGTCAACCTCAGCCTGAGGCAGAAGAACTATTACAGTTAGCTCTTGACGTGGGGGCCTGGAGGCAACCCAGGCCAAGATCCAAAGCTCAGGAGTATAGAAAGAAAAGCAATAGTGGTAACTCTAGCAATGAGGCTGTGGGACTTGAGAGTTCTCTGGAATGTTCACCAATGGCCAGAGAAGTCAAGCCAGGAGAAATAAATACCACTCCACATATCTAACCAAACACAACAGTATAATAACTCAATGAATTTTAAGTATGACAAACTCAAAGAGATCTACACCTACACACGTCATAAAAGACAAAGAGAGAATTTTGAAAGCACCAAGAGAGAAGCGACTCATCATGTACAGGGATCCTTGATAAGGTTAGCAGCTAATTTCTCATTTAAAAAAATGGAGGTCAAATCACATGGGATGGGATGACACATTCAAAGTGCGAGAAGAAAAAGACTTAATAATAATAGGAAAACTACTATTTCAGCCATCCTTAACAAATGGTTAGAAGAGAGAAATTTCGTTGTTATGAAACGATCCATTCTAAGACTGATATCTCTAATTAATAAAAAGTTAACGGTAAAAAAAAAAAAAGTTAATGGTATAGCAGAGATTTTAGTGTAGAAGAATATCTATGTCCTTGCCTACATTTCCCAGTCTCCCTTGAAGTCAGGTTGAGACCATTTTACTACTTCTGGCCAGTATACTGTGAGCAGTAGTGATGGGTGTCACTTCCAGACAGGTATTGAAAGCTGCTGCATGACCCTGCAAGTCTGTCCCTCTTCCCCTGCTGTGGAGGTCTTGGAGGCCCCGTGCTGCAAGCCACATTTCTAAAACATAAAGAGAGGTAGCCCAACACACTCAGACTTGATTTGAGTGACAAAAAAAAAAAAGTGTTGTGTTAAGCCACTGAGATTTGAGGTTTAATTTGCTACTAGCAGAATCACAGCTTGTTCCATACAGGACAAGTATTCAAAGGACCAAGCTAACAACAAGTCAAAATTAACTTCTACTTCTCTTTCAAGTACTGAGCAGAGAACTCAGTACTTTTACAGGACAAATCTTCAAATATTCAAAGGCTGTTTCTCCCTAATTTTTTCTTCCCTGTTAACCCAGTTGCTCAATAACTAGCCTACTAGTGGGGTACTCTTCCATTTTAATTTAGCCAAACTCTGAACTCAAGAAGGGTAAATTATCAAAATTCACTGACGCAAAGGTCTAAGACAGTATAAATATTTCTCAAACATTCTATTCTCTTTGACAATGAGAATCGATTTCCCACCATCATGGATGGCCTCTTGCTTTTTATTTTTTTCACAAGTTGCTCAGAGCAGGTACCATTATAACTACATCTCTTCTAAAAAACAATACTCTAAGCTCCTTCCAAGAGATTGTTTGGAGGCAGGGGAATGCCCCTGGCAAAATGATGGCTCCATCATCCACCATCTAGGGTTGTATCTCATCAGGTCTTAGTGCAATTCTTAGTTACAGTCTTGGGCCATCAGTGTTCTCCTCTGTCCTTATGAAAATAGGCAAATGTTTTCACGTCATTCATTTCCCCACTTTATGGAGGCAAAACTTGGCAAGTTTAAAAAAATACATGAGCTGGTAAATATGAATTACTTTTTCAAGAGGCTACTAGTTGTCTTCCCTTGAAGCACCAAAAAATCTTGCTAACCAGATTAACTTTGTTGCAACCTTATGTCATTTTCACATTCTGTGTTTCATGGATTCCAACAACAACCAGACAGAATTGGAGTCAGAACATCAGAGCTAGGCAAGAGATGAATGAAATGGTTTGAATTACCAGGATTCAGAATAATGCTTGATTTTTAAAAACCCACTCAACACTAAAAATGCATTTATAACTTAGAGAATGCCCTGGATGGAAGACAGGTAAGGCTGATTTCATACCCCGAGTGCCTGGTGGGCAGGAGCACTTGAAATGGTTCACGAGGTCGATACAGGTGCCTCCATTCTGGCATGGCTGGTTCTGGCACTCATCCACTTCATACTCGCAATTGACACCCTGATATCCTGGGACACACTGCCAAGAGCAAGCAAAACGAACAAGAAATATTGGCCCACTGTAGGACACAGACCATGAGAGCAAATGAGATCTGGTAAGTTACTGTGACCCTCTTCCCCCAACCCCTATCCAGCCCTTGTACGCTTCTCTGGCATCATCACACTCTCTACTAACCATCTTGTGCAGAGTTAGCTCACATCTTACTGGCATTTACCACTTTCAGCTGAAAGTGATAAAAAGCCACTTGAAGGGGAAGGCAAAGACTGAATATTCTGAGCGATATTTCAGATGAGGCCTGAGCAAAACTTTTGTCCCTCTTGTGTGCAGGCTTCCCCTAAAATATGTATTCCTTTGTATGTGATGAGGACCCTGTGACTCACTCAAATGGTATGTGTGGATGGTAGTAAAGATATCACATGTATTGATCTCCAGGTTCAGGAAACTACATGTTTAAGTGTGAGAAACTGACTGGTATGGGGTGAGGGCCCAGAGAGGTGGGCTAGCTAGCTGGGCTAGAGGTAGGGGTTCCAGGGCTTTTAGGGCTGATCAAGAAAGAAGATATTGACCACAAAGTGGCTCTATTTGGGAAATGCTTTGAGTCCCTCACAGCATAAGAGCATCCAGAGGGAGAAAGAGGGTAAGGAGAGGAGGGCAGATGAACTTGGAGGGAAGGGGGTTACAGAGATGGGGCTGACGTGTTTGGTGATATCACTCAGCAGCCAGGCCAGGGTCTCTGGATCAGAGAGCTCTGAAGGGCAGCTGTGGCTTGGTATCTTCATGTCCTGGGGCTTATCGTACCTATGGCTAGCAGTGTCTGGTGCAGGTTTGCAGAATATACAAAGTAGGCAGGCTCTAAGTGGCTAAATTCAACTTATTAAGGCTATGTTTAAAACAATCGGATGTGTAAAAATTTGAGTTTGGTTCCAGTGGTTTTTGAGCTAACAGGTCTCAGCCTGCTGTGAAGAAATAAACAACTCAGGGACCAATATACAGATGCCATCTTTGGCTCATTTATGATAAGTAGACAAGCAAAGCTTTTCTCAGTGTTGCTTGGTGGTCTAAATTGGGATCAAATCCATGTCTCTGGTCTTTTGTTAAAATCTTGATCTAACCATTATCAGCCCAGACATTAAGAAGACATGACATGTCCCTTAAAAGACACACACATCCTCAAGTATACACATGTAACAGTATGACACTACACAGAACAGGCTAAGCAACATTTTTTTGAGAGAATTATTAGTTGGTTGATCAATGACTGTATACAAAGATGACATGGGTCAAAGGGACATGCCTCAAAGTAGCTTCTCCTATCTCAACTGCTATTCAGGGAAGTACCAGGGGCCGCTGGGCTGGGTGGGACTGTGAAATGCACAGCAGGCGAATGTTGGCTTTGAATCCTAGAAGCAACCCCGTGGAAGTAAGATGGCTCCAGACCTCTGTAAAAATATCTTACCAGAGCTATTTTAACTTATTGCACAGGGGGACTGGAAAAAAACAGTGATTCGTAAACACCGTAATTGTAACTGGGAAAATAAAATCTATAAATTGTGAAAATAAGACATAGGCAGCTAAACTCAATATGCTAATGTTCGTAGGAGTTGTGCCATCTTCTGGGAGGTCTCTGACCTCTCCCTGCTCATCTTACTCACCTCACATCTGTATCCACCAATGAAGTCCCTGCAGGTGGCTCCGTGCTGGCAGGGGTTGGATGAGCACTCATCAAGCTGATCCTCACAGTAGCTGCCGGTGTAGCCCAGGGGGCACTGGCAGTGATGCGAGTTGCCAGCACTGATACAGATGCCTGAGTGCTGGCACAAGCGGTCAACGGTCACCCCTGGGAAACCCGGTGGAGGAAGAAACATCATGGAAGAGCATACAACACGTCAGGTTCAGACCAACTACTCTAAGCCGGCTGACACATCAAATTTTATTATTGTCTAGTTCACAATCCTCGGTACCAGTTTTATATTAAAAATAAACAAGCCCTGGGCTTCCCTGGTGGCGCAGTGGTTGAGAGTCCGCCTGCCGATGCAGGGGACATGGGTTCGTGCCCCGGTCCGGGAAGATCCCACATGCCGCGGAGCGGCTGGGCCCGTGAGCCGTGGCCGCTGAGCCTGCGCGTCCGGAGCCTGTGCTCCGCAACGGGAGAGGCCACAGCAGCGAGAGGCCCGCGTACCGCCAAAAAATAAAAAAAAATTAAAAAAAATAAAAAAAAAATAATAAAATAAACAAGCCCTGAAAGTGGAATATGCCTTCATTTCACTTCAAATACCTTTCTTTTTGGAATCTCTAGAGCTGTTCCTCTGCCCTTTCACCTTCTGTTTCAGACCCTTTCTCCAGAGTCTTGTCCATCCACTCCTGTCTTCCCTTCCCTCTCCTCCCACGATAACAATATTTGCCCTAAAATGCTGCTGGTCAGTCAATACTTTGTGGACTGACCCTTGAGTCTGAGGGGGCACAGCTCACCTCTGTGGGAGGCTGCAACCTCACAGGAGACATTGGGCACGTCACAGTAAGCACCAGCCCATCCAGATGGACACAGGCACCGGGACTGTGCTTTTTCCTGAATGCAAGTACCTTTGTTTTTACACGGAGACCGACTACAGAGGTTCACCAGGGTCTGAAACAGGGGCATACACATACATCAACATTCAGACACCAGAAACGAAAAAAAAGTTACACTGCATTTTAAGAAATCAAAGGAAAGCATACTAATTAATAATTTTAAAAAAGAGCCCTCACCCAAGCCTTACACTTAGATCCACTGTTCCCAGATAATCTAATCATTTTATACAGTCTAATTCCTTTTAGCTCTGCTATTTAAAAATTCTTACCACATAAGTTTAAGAATCTGAGGAAGCCCAATAGGTTAAGTTATCCCCTACGTCACACTTATGTCTAAAAACATGGCCACCCTATGGGGCTAGAAAGAAGGAGAGAGTTAAAGCTGTCAGACAGCTCCTATGTGCTACTCCTGAGTGAGAAATCCACGTGGGGCTTGATCAAATCTGTCTGTGGTGAATATGAGTGAAAGGACTTAAAGCCTGTTAATAAACCTAAAAACTGTCAAAGAGCTTATCTGATGGGAGAAACTTAGGCTTATGAAAAGCATGAGACAAAGACTGTAAGTGAACTAGCACCTTCTCTGAAACTCACATGTGGTGGCCTGGCCCCCGGGGAGAGGAGGGCCATATTCAACAATACAGACCTTTTGTGAAAGCAAGGGGGAAGGGCCGAGCGCTCCACTAGCACCTGTAGTCTACACTGTGAGAAAAAGCAGGAGCCCTGTGAAGAATATCCTCCTGATCCACAGAATCAGCAACAAGCTGTTTAATAGGCAGAGGTGCTCATAGCACCTTTGCTTACAGCAAAGCCTTATTGAAGTGTACTTTGTAAGTCTAGTTAAACTTGGCCATTTATTCCTAAATTCTTTGGACTGCTGTTATTCTATCATGTACCACTGTTTGAGAGGTAAAGCTACATAAAATTAAACACAGTGCTGTTTGGTATGTAACCTTGGAAAAGTTACTTTGCCCCTCTGGGGCTCAGTTTCTTCTTCCATGAAATGAAAGGCTAGACCAGTCAGCTCTGAGGGGTCCTTACCTTATAAGAGTCTATGAAAACATATATTATTATAAATAGTTGAATTTAAAAGACATGTGAATAGCTTGGTTTTGAGACTGTTACAATATTGCAAGACATGATAATTCTCCTTATCCCCTTAGATGTTGTACCTGAATTTTAAAAATCGTATTTTGATTGTTCTTTATTTCCCTTTTTGTATTTCCTAAATGATATCTATGTGCTTACTTCCCACATGCATTTTCTGCAGTTCTTGGTTAGCCTGTTATAACAATTTTATATTTGTTAATCCATATAATCTTGCCAGTGTCACCATTTTGGAACCTACCAGCTATTAAGAAGCTCTCCAAATTTATCTCAGGGACATCCCTAAGATGTCCTGAACTTTCTCTTTTGGGTGGGGCTTATTCTGCCTAGAAAAGAATAGGTGTAATATTCAACTATTCTGAGGGAGCTGAATGAATGGGATGGAGTCTAATTACCTGACAGTTTTTCCCAGTGTAGCCCAATGGGCAGATGCACCGGTAGGTACCCAGGCCATCAACACATACTCCTTCATTCAGGCATGGATGAGAGTTGCATTCATTGATCTCATGGAGGCAGAAGGGGCCAGTGAAGCCCACAGGGCACAAGCAAGAAAAGGAGTTAATCCCATCGATACATGTGCCACCGTTGAAACAGGAGCTAAGAAGCAAACAGGGAGAACAACATTAGCTACGTAATCTGGTTCCTCTGACATGCTATTTAAAAACTAAGGTTTCTGGAATTTAAGATATTACAGAGGCAAATACTCCTGAGCACCCAAAACTCCTATATCCAGTAAACTTTACCTTTTCCCAAACTAGAATGGGCACCAGTCAGCCTGAGTCTCAGCTTCCTATGCACAGCCAAAAAGATTAAAGGAGTACTTAAAAGTCTGAGCTTATTAGAGGCTCCTAAAGAAAGCGAAGGTTTCCAAGTTTTACCCCATGCTTCTGTAGCTTTCCATGTATCAATTTCATTTTATCCCTAAGTCAATTTAATTTATAAGGGAAGTGTTAAAAAAAATAGCTCTTGACTCTAGATTTCTTTATGGAAGAGAAACAGAACAAATTTGTTGATAATAAAAAAAGAAACAAATCTCCCCAGAAATTACTTAAAGAGGGATGACAAATCTGCAAAGAAATGGGAATTTTTAAATTGTCAACTAAAATGAACAAGAGACCAAAAGGATATGGAATAGAATTATAGCTCTTTCTGTTCCCTATGCAAGCAACAAATGATGATCCATCTCACTAAGTTTTTCAACCTCTAACCTTTGAGCTTGTAACTAGATGCCTACAAGGAATCAGGAACTAGGAAATAAGAGGTGATTATGGGGTGGGATCCAAGTGGATGCCTTATGCCTGTCCCTTGATCCCAGTACTGTGCTCTGTAGTTTCCTCCTGTTTCTCCCTTTGCCCCTAAGACACTGGTGCCTGAGGACACAGGCTGCTCACCTCTCAGTGCACTCGTCAATGTTGTTCTCACAGTGGACTCCATCAAATCCCGCCTGGCACTTGCAGGTGTAACTGTTGACATAGTCAGAGCAGGTCCCTCCATTCTTACAGGGTTCACTCAGACACTCATCCATGTCTGTCTGACACCTGTCCCCAGTGAAGCCCAGAAGGCATAGGCAGGAGAAAGTATTCACTCCGTCTACACAGGAACCTCCATTCTGGCAAGGATCTAAGCCATTGAACACAAGAATCAGAACTCTGAACAGCAGCATCAAGTTAATCTTAGACTCATAAAGGTGAGTACCCTGCACTGAGTCACACAAAGAACAGAAACAATTCTGATGTTTCTTTGCATCTGTTTTGCCTTGCCTCCTCCATTTATGAAAATGAATGCAGTAACACTTCCCTGAGATTCTTAATAATAAGAATCTGTTTAATACCTGGAATGAACTTTACTTATACCACTAACAGTTTTGCAAACTTAATAGTCATAAAACTTGTATCTGTCCCACAAACTTGCATTTGTAAATCAAATATATGCCCCAATACACAGAATCTCAGAAATATCAATAAAGATTTTCAAAAGGTGTATGTGGTGGTGGAGTGGGTTGGGTAGGATGGAACAGATACTAATCAGCTCCCTGCGCTAATCTATCTTTGCTTTCTTTTCCCTCGCTCTCTTCCTTTCTTCCCCCATTTCATTTTTCAAATGCACATAGAACATTTACCAAAACAGACCATACACTGGGCCATATGACATGCTTTAATAAATTTAAAGTAATTCAAATCATGTGAAGTATGTTCACTGATCACAATGGAATTAAACTAGAAATCAGTAACAAAACCTACCTGGAAGGAATCAGCAACAAAAGATATTTGGAAACTAAAGAACACACTTCTAAATAACTTATAAGTCACAGAACAAATCCATATGGAAACCTGAAAGTATTTTGAGCTGAACAAAAAGAACATGACACATCAAAATTTGTGAAATACAGCTAAAGCAGTGTTTTGAGGGAAAAAGTATAGCATTAAATGCTTATTTTAGAAGTAGTAGAATGAAATAAAATCTAGACTTCCATCTTAAGAAACTAGAAAAAGAAGGGCAAACTAAAACCAAAGTAGGCAATGAAAAGACTAAAGAGCAGAAATCAATGAAATAGGAAACAGTAAAACAACTGAGAAAAATCATGAAACTAAAACTGGGTTCATTAAAAAGATTATAAATAAATACATACCTACATACCTACATACGTAAGTACACATAATACATAAACAGGTAGATAGATTACTAAAACCAATAATGCTCTACCAAGAGCAACCAGATGAAAAAAGAGAGAAATCATAAATAACCAATATCTGAAATAAGAAAAGGGAAATAACCCCATTTAAAAATAAACATTAAAAGTACAATAAAGGAATATCATGAAAGACTCAATGCCAACAATTCTGACAACTTAGATAAAGTAAAACTCATTCCTTGAAAGATGCAAATCACCAAAGCTCAATGAAAAAGAAATAGATACCCTGAACACCTATTAAAAGAATTAAATTTATAATTAAAAACCTTCCCAGAAAGAAAATTCCAGGCCTAGATGTTTAGAAGAAATGATACTAATTCTACTCAAAGTCTTCCAGAAAATAGAAAGGGAACACTTCCTGATTTGTTCTATGAGGACAGCATCACCCTCTTATCAAAACTATACAAATATAGTATAAAAAAATTAGAGAACAATATGCCCCATGAACACAGATACAAAAATCCTTAGCAAAATCTGGGTAAATAATATCCAACAATATATGAAAGAGTTAACACATCATGACCAAGTAGAATTTATCCCAGAAATTTAACGTTCGTTCAACATTTGAAAATCAATTAACATAATTCACTTACATTAAAAGACCTTAAAAAAACAGTATTACCACCTCAAGAGATACTGAAAAATCATTTGAAAGAAAAGTAACCCTCATTCATTATTAAAAGGAAGAAAATTCTCAGCAAACTGAAGGTAAATTGCAAAATTCTCACCAAATTGAGGTAAACTGAGGTAAATTCCTCAATTTGATGCTTTTCCCTTAGAATCAAGAACAAGGCAAGACTGGCCTCTCTCACTACTCCTATTCTACATTTACTGAAGTCAGTGCAATAATGCAAGAAAAATAAATAAAATGCATACAGATTTAGAAATAAAAGGACACAGAAAAGAAATAAAAGGTATAACAGTTGTATTTATTTAGAAATAACAGTTTATTATCTCTATTAAAAAAATCCTAGGAATCTAAACTAAACTAGAAGCTATACTAACCTAGAATTAATAAGTGAGTTTAGCAAAATTACAAAACAGAATTACTCATTAAAACCTTTAAAACTCATATTCCCTCTCTTCAAAAAAAGAGTTTTCATTATATGATTCTATTTATATAAAACTAAAAAATTCACACAAATCTATAGTGACAGAGATAGATCCCTGGTTGCCTGGGACAGGAAAGTGGAAAGGAGAGTTAAGTTACAAAAGAGATGAGAATACTTTCAGGGGGGTGGATATGTTCAATATCTTGAGTATTGGTTTCAGTTGTCATACGTCAAAACTTACTGACTGGTACATTTAAATACTGGCAGTGTATTGTATGTTAATTATACTTCAAGAGGTGTGCTTTTTTAAAAAAGCTTTCATAGCATTGTTCACACTTTGTCAATGTATAAAAATCAGTAAGGCAATACTTAGAAGTGACTACCCGGCCTTAACTCCGAAAGCCACTAGCTTCAAAAGGAAGATTTTTAAAGTACAAAGATTAAAGACACGTGGTAAACTATTGGATGGCCAGTCTCAGCACTGAGAGGCAAGTGCCTCCACTGAGTTCTTCTCTGCTCCCTATGTTCTCCTCTCCCTTGGGGGCTTAGGAGCAGGCTGGCATACTCACTGGCAAGGCAGTCATCGATGTCCTCTTCACAGTCCATACCACTGAAGCCTGGAGGACACTCGCACATGTAGCTGCCCTGGGTGTTATGGCAGAGACCGTGGTTCATGCAGGGCTTGGAGACACACTCATCAATGTCAACTGTACACCGCTGACCTGGAAACATAGGGGCAATGAACGGTCCAGTCTTTGGAAGTTGATTCCCACAGAAATTTATGTGGGGCCTGAGCTTCAGCTGGGGTAGGTGGGGCTACTCCAAGGATATTCCAGTTGGTCTCCTGCTTTTGGAAGTCCCTTAAGGCTTCTATGTCCCTAGCAGTTGATGCTACAATCCCCTGTAGAACATCATGGTTTCAGACTCTGGTTGGAGTCCTCTAGCCCCAGAGACATGCAAAATGGAAAGGATTTCTAAAACATTCCAGTTAGCCGCTTCTATACAAGGCCTCCATTCTTAACAAAAAAGGACAAGCCTCAAAAGACCAGGTCCTCCGTGTCATCAGATAACCTGACCACTTTGTTTAAGGCTCTTGGTTTCCCCATTCCCATGTTGTTACCTTGCCAGCCAGGAGCACACAGGCAGGTGTAACTCTCAAAATTTGGTGCCTCTTTGCAAACACCAGCATTCTCACAAGGGTTTGGGGAACAGGGTGCTAATACAGTCTGACAGTTCTTGCCTGTAAATCAAACGACAGAGTTTATTATAGAGAAAAATTCCAAGGAAATGGAAACTCCCCCACACCCTGCCAAATTCTATACTAAAGGATGATCTCTGAATTCAGGTCTAATGTAATGGATAAGAGCTTTGGGATCTGAGAGACCTATGGACTTTTGTGTCTTGGCTCTGATGTGATTACTAACAGTGTGATCTCAGGCAAGTTAACTTCTCTGAGCTTCCACATAAATAAGATGGGAATTAGGATGGTATATAACTCATAGAGGCTTTTTGTGGATTAAATGGAAAAAATGCTTACAAAGTCCTTATTAGCATAGGGCCCAGTACATAGAGTAAGTACTCAACAACTGTTGGGCTGCTGTCATTTTCATATTATTATCATGAGTGGTTACATGTATTTGGAATCCTGCATCAATCAGGGGTGATAGTTTCTGCATCTCCATAGCTAAGATTCAGCTATTCAGAAGCTTAGCCACAAAGATCTACCTTCACATGAGCAGGGAAGAAGTAACACAGCCTCCTACTCCTCAAAACCTCTGCTGGCCTGTTCCAGAAGGCAATGGGGTTGATGAGAAGGCCATCAGAGGTGGAAAACAGTGAAGTAATACTGAATGCCTAGTAACATCTCTCCTTATATCAACATCAACAACATGACATTGATGGCTGCCCATCAACATTTCCTATCTTAGTATGTTGAATATAAGACTCCAGAAAAAAATTAAAAGAATGCTTTTATTAAAGGGGAGATAGGCTTTTTCCAAGATGGCAGAGGAGTTAGGAGGACGTGGAGTTCACCTCTCCCCACAAATGCACTGGGAATACATCTACAAGTGGAACAATTCTCACAGAGCACCTGCTGAACACTAGCAGAGGACCTTGGACACCTAAAAGGACAAGAAAGATCCCCACGTAACCAAGTAGCATGAAAGAAAGAAGAAGGGAAAAGGAAGAGGAGAGAAAGCAGGATGGGACCTGCACCCCTGGCAGGGAGATGAAGGTGAGGAGAGGTTGCCACATCTGGGGAAGCTTCCTCACCGGCAGGGAGATCAGCTGGGACAGAAGGGGAGACTTGGAGACTCACAGGAGAGCCCAGCAACTGGTCTGTGGCAGGCAGGACACAGTGAGACCTATGCAGATGGTCCGTGCCACAGCCCTGTGCACCCCAGCCTGAGATGGGTGCCTGCAGGTGCACACGGGGGCTGGGTGCCAGAATGTGGGGTTTGGAGAGCAGACTTGGGAAGGGGACTGCTCTTGGCTGTGAGGAGACAGAGTGAGGGGAATGAGGAGCTCCACAACAAGGAATGCTTGTGGAGGAAACCCAGACCGCCACAGAAGTGAAGCGCCATGTGCAAAGGGCGGGGTCGCCATTGTGCAGACTCTCTCCTCATGAGACGGCCCCTGTCTCCACAGGCATGAGGGAGGGCTCTGGCTCGAGGCAGTTTGCATACCCCTGCCATTGCTTCCTCTGCCCCCATCCCCCCCACCCCAGCCTGGGCAGCACACTGGCCCCCGTCGCCAGCTGGGCTCCTTCCAGCCTGACGAGCTCCTGTATTCCAGCCACCTCTGGAGCAGATTCCGGCGAGAGGAACACACACAGAGGTGGGGCTGAAACCACAGCTGAGCCCCAGGGGCCGTGTGACTAAGGAAGAAGAGCTTAAACCACTCCTCACAGCTACAGGAACCCAGAGGTACACCTCCTCTGATGGCTTCCTAAATTCAGCGCCTGCAAGACATCCAAAAAGACAAGTGCTCTTGCAGCTGGGATGGGTCTGGCTTTAGCAGCTGTAGGCTTTGTGGGCACATACACAAAGGTTGGGCCAGGTCAGAATCTGAGCTGCTGCCACAGCTCCCACAGCGGGTCCAGGTTCATTACTACTGCAGTCCTGGGACCTGACTTCAGTGGATCTGCGCCAGTGGCCTGCTGCAAACAATGCCTGAGAGTCACCAGGGCCAACTGCCAGCATACCCACAGTTAAAGTGGGAACAAGAGCAATGCCAACAACAGTGTACTTTGTGAGCCTGCACAATGGGCAAAAGGGGACACAAAAGAGCACATTCACAGGTGAACAGCTCCAAAGGAGGAATACTCAGTGACTCCTCTCCCAGTGGGAGCACTCCAATCCCACCTACCTTGCACTGCAGATCAGAAACACAGTTAAGAAACAGATCTGGGGGCCTCTACTCCAACAACTAGGGATCAGGCCCTGCCCCTGACAGGACAGAGCAACCACAGAGCAAAAAGGAGGCCCTGCTCAATATACAGGACCAGCTCTGGTCACCACAACACCAATCAAACTCCCTATCAAGGGGATAATGGTACAAGCCTCTGGACCAACCTCACCCACCAGGGGGCAGACACAAGAAACGAGAGGAACTACAATCCTGCAGACTGTGGAAAGAACACAAACACAGTAAGTGTGACAAAATGAGAAGTAAAAGAAATATATTGCAGACGAAGGAGCAAGACAAAAACCTATAAGAACAACTAAATGAAGAGGACATAGGCAATCTACCTGAAAAAGAATTCAGAGTAATAATAGTAAAGATGATCCAAGATCTCGGAAAAAGAATGAAGGCACGGATCGAGAAGATATAGGCAATGTTTAACAAAGACCTAGAAGAACTATAAAACAAGCAAACAGAGATGAACAATACAGTAACTGAAATTAAAAATACACTAGAAGGAATCAATGGCAGAATAACTGAGGCAGAAGAACAGATAAGTGACCTGGAAGACAAAATGGTAGAAATCTCTGTGGTGGAACAGAATAAAGAAAAAAGTATGAAAAGAAATGCAGACAGTCTCAGAGACCTCTGGGATAACATCAAATGCACCAACATTCGAATTATAGGAGTCCCAGAAGAAAAAGAGAAAGGGCCTGAGAAAGTATTTGAAGA
The DNA here is from genome assembly GCF_026419965.1 of Kogia breviceps. NCBI lineage: Eukaryota > Metazoa > Chordata > Mammalia > Artiodactyla > Physeteridae > Kogia > Kogia breviceps. Next base: position 79,868,438 of record NC_081310.1, read on the forward strand.
GATTATAGTCAAAAACTTCCTTAACATGAGAAAGGAAATAGTCACCCAAGTTCAGGAAGTACAGAGAGTCCCATACAGGATAAACCCAAGGAGGAACATGCCCAGACACACATTAATCAAACTAACAAAAATTAAATACAAAGAAAAAATATTAAAAGAAACAAGGAAAGGGCAAGAAATAACATACAAGGGAATTCCCCATAAGGTTATCAGCTGATTTTTCAGCAGAAACTCTGCAGGCCAGAAGGGAGTGGCATGATATATTTTAAGAGATGAAAGGGAAAAACCTACAACCAAGAATACTCTGCCCAGAAAAGCTCTCAATCAGATGTGATGGAGAAATCAAAAGCTTTACAGAGAAGCAAAAGCTAAGAGAATTCAGCAGCACCAAGCCAGCTTTACAACAAATGCTAAAGGAACTTCTCTAGGCAGGAAACACAAGAGAAAAGAACAAATGAGGAAAGGAAGAAAAAAGGATCTACAAAAACAAACCCAAAACAATTAAGAAAATGCCAATAGGCACATACGTATCAATACTTAACCTTAAATATAAATGGACTAAATGTTTCAACCAAAAGACATAGACTGGCCGAATGGATACAAAAATAAGACCCATATATATGCTGCCTACAAGAGACCCACTTCAGACCTAGGTACACATACAGACTGAAAGTGAGGGGATGGAGAAAGATATTCCATGCAAATGGAAATCAAAAGAAAGCTGGAGTAGCTATACTCATATCAGACAAAATAGACTTTAAAATAAAGACTATTACAAGAGACAAGGAAGGACACTACATAATGATCAAGGGATCAGTACAAGAAAAAGATACAACAATTTTAAATATATATGCACCCAACACAGGAGCACCTCAATATATAAGGCAAATGCTAACAATCATAAAAGGGGAAATTGACAGTTAACACAGTAATACTGGGGGACTTTAACACCTCACTTACACCAACGGACAGATCATCCAGACAGAAAATTAATAAGAAAACACAAGCCTTAAATGACACATTGGACTTAGATAGACTTAACTGATACTTATAGCACATTCCATCCGAAAGCAGCAGAATACACTTTCTTCTCAAGTGCACATGGAACATTCTCCAGGATAGATCACATCTTGGGTCACAAATCAAGCCTTGATAAATTTAAGAAAACTGAAATCACATCAAACATCTTTTCTGACCACAACACTATGAGATTAGAAATCAATTACAGGAAAAAAACCTGTAAAAAACACAAACACACGGAGGCTAAACAATATGTTACTAAATAACCAAGAGACCACTGAAGAAATCAAAAAGAAAATCAAAAAATACCTAGAGACAAATGACCATGAAAACACGATCATCTAAAACCTACGGGATGCAGCAAAAGCAGTTCTAAGAGGGAATTTTATAGCAATACAATTCTACCTCAAGAAACTAGAAAAATCTCAAATAAACAATCTAACCTTACACCTAAAGCAACTAGAGAAAGAAGAACAAACAAAACCCAAAGTTAGTAGAAGGAAAGAAATCATACAGATCAGAGCAGAAATAAATGAAATAGAGACAAAGAAAACAATAGCAAAGATCAATGAAACTAAAACCTCGTTCTTTGAGAAGATAAACAAAATTGATAAACCTTTAGCCAGACTCCTCAAGAAAAAGAGATGACTCAAATCAATAAAATTGAAATGAAAAAGAAGTTACAATGAACACCATAGAAATACAAAGGATCATAAGAGACTACTACAAGCAGCTGTATGCCAATAATATGGACAACCTGGAAGAAATGGACAAATTCTTAGAAAGGTACAAACTCCCAAGACTGAACCAGGAAGAAATAGAGAATATGAACAGACCAATCACAAGTACTGAAATCGAAACTGGTATTAAAATTCTTCCAACAAACGAAAGTCCAGGACCAGATAGCTTCACGGGCAAATTCTATCAAACATTTAGAGAAGAGTTAACACCTGCCCTTCTGAAACTCTTCCAAAAAACTGCAGAGGGTGGAACACTCCCAAGCTCATTCTAGGAGGCCACCATCCCCCTGATACCAAAACCAGGCAAAGATATCACACAAAAAAAGAAAATTACAGGCCAATATCACTGATGAACATAGATGTAAAAATCCTCAACAAAATACTAGCAAACCAAATTCAACAACACATTAAAAGGCTCATACACCATGATCAAGTGAGATATATTCCAGGGATGCAAGGATTTTTCAGGATCCGCAAATCAATCAATGTGATACACCACATCAACAAATTGAAGAATAAAAACCATATGATCATCTCAATAGATACATTAAAAGCTTTTGACAAAATTCAACACCCATGTATGATAAATGCTCCCAGAGGGAACCCATCTCAACATAATAAAAGCTATATATGACAAACCCACAGAAAACATCATTTTCAATGGTGAAAAACTGAAAGCATTTCCTCTAAGATCAGGAACGAGACAAGGATGTCAACTCTCGCCACTATTATTCAACATGGTTTTGGAAGTCCTAGAAATGGCAATCAGAGAAGAAAAAGAAATTAAAGGAATCCAAATTGGAAAAGAAGAAATAAAACTGTCACTGTTTGCAGATGACATGATACTATACATAGAAAACCCTAAAAACACTACTGAAAAACTACTAGAGCTCATCAATGAATTTGGTAAAGTTGCAGGACACAAAATTAATACACAGACAATGAATTTGGTAAAGTTGCAGGACACAAAATTAATACATAGAAATCTCTTGCATTTCTATGCACTAACAATGAAAGATCAGAAAGAGAAATCGAGGAAACAATCTCATTTACCATCACATCAAAAAGAATAAAATACCTAGGAATAAACCTACCTAAGGAGGCAAAAGACCTGTACTCAGAAAACTATAAGATACTGATGAAAGAAATCAAAGATGACACAAACAGATGGAGAGATGATGCCATGTTCTTGGATTGGAAGAATCAATATTGTGAAAATGACTATACTACCTGAAGCAATCTACAGATTCAATGCAATCCTATCAAATTACCAATGGCAGTTTTCACAGAATTAGAACAAAAAAGTTTACAATTTGTATGGAAACACAAAAGACCCAAAAAAGCTAAAGAAATCTTGAAAAAGAAAGACAGTATGGTGGTACTGGCACAAAAACAGAAATATAGATCAATGGAACAGGATAGAAAGCCCAGAGACAAACCCACGCACCTATGGTCACCTAATCTATGACAAAGGAGGCAAGAATATACAACGGAGAAAAAGACAGTCTCTGCAATAAGAGGTACTGGGAAAACTGAACAGCTACATGTAAACGAGTGAAATCAGAACACTCTCTACACCATAAACAAAAATAAACTCTAAATGGGTTAAAGACCTAAGTGTAAGGCTGGATACTATAAAACTCTTAGAGGAAAACATGGGCAAAATGCTCTTTGGCATAAATCACAGCAAGATCTTTTTCAATCAACCTCCTAGAGTAATGAAAATAAAAACAAAAATAAACAAATGGGACCTAATGAAACTTTAAAGCTTTTGCACAACAAAAGAAGCCATAAACAAGATAAAAAGACAACCCACAGAATGGGACAGAATATTTGCAAATGAAGCAACTGACAAGGGATTAATCTCCAAAATATACAAATAGCTCATGCAGCTCAATTAAAAGAAAACCAAAAAACAATCCAATCAAAAAATGGGCTGAAGATCTAAATAGACATTTCTCCAAAGAAGACATACAGATGGTTAAAAAGCACATGAAAAGACGCACAACATCACTAATTATTAGAGAAATGCAAGTCAAAACTACAATGAGATATCACCACACACCAGTCAGAAGGGCATCATCAAAAACTCTACAAACAATAAATGCTAGAGGGGTTGTGGAGAAAATGGAACCCTCCTACACTGTTGGTGGGAATGTAAATTGATACAACCACTATGGAGAACAGTATGTAGGTTCCTTAAAAAACTAAAAATAGAACTATCATACGACCCAGCAATCCCACTCCTGGGCATATATCTGGAGAAAACCGTAATTCGAAAAGATACATGCACCCAAATGTTCACTGCAGCACTATTTACAATAGCCAGGACATGGAAGCAACCTAAATGTCCATCAACAGAGGAGTGGATGAAGAAGATATGGTACATACATACAATGGAATACTACTCAGCCATAAAAAGAATGAAATAATGCCATTTGCAGCAACATGGATGGACCTAGAGATTGTCATACTGAGTGAAGTAAGTCAGACAAAGACAAATATCATATGATATCACTTATTTGTGGAATCTAAAAAAAGGGGCCAAATGAACTTATTTACAAAACAGAAATAGAGCCATAGATGTAGAAAACAAACTTATGGTTACCAGGCTGTAAGTGGGGGGGATAAATTGGAAGATTGGGATTGACATATACACACTAATATATACAAAATACATAACTAATAAGGACCTACTGTATAGCACAGGGAACTCTACTCAATACTCTGTAATGACCTATATGGGAAAAGAATCTAAAAAAGAGTGTATATACATATATGTATAACTGGTTTACTTTGCTGTGCACCTGAAACTAACACAACATTGTAAATCAACTATACTCCAATAAACTTTTTTTTAAGGGGAGATAAAGTTGTTTTTAAAGTCAAGTTACAACACACACCTGTCAGAATGACTATCATCAAAAAGTCTACAAATAAAAAATGTTGGTGAAGATGTGGAGAAAAGGAAACCCTTGTACACTGCTGGTGGGAAGGTAAATTGGTACAGCCACTATTGAAAACCGTATGGAGGTTCCTCAAAAAACTAAAAACAGAACTACCATATGATCCAGGAATTGCACTCCTGGGTATATATCTGAAGAAAATAAATACACTAATTCAAAAAGATACGTGCACCTCAATGTTCAAAGCAGCCTTATTTATAATAGCCAAGATATGGAAGCAACCTAGGTATCCATCAATAGATAAATGGATAAAGAAGATGTGATATGTGATACACACACACACACACAGAGAGACAGAGAGAGAGAGAGAGAGAGAGAGAGAAAAAGGGGGGGGGAATATTACTCAGCCATAAAAAAGAATTAAATTCTACCATTTGCAACAACATGGATGGACTTAGAGGATATTATGCTTAGTGAAATGAGTTAGACAGAAAAAAACAAATACGGTATGTTATCACTTATATGTCGAATCTAAAAAATAAGACAAACAAATGAATATAACAAAATTGAAACAGACTCACAGATATAGAGAACAAACTAGTGGTTACCAGTGGGGAGAGGAAAGGGGAGTAGGGCAAGATAGGGGTAGGGGATTAAGAGATACATACTACTACATATAAAATAGATAAGCTACATAGATATAATGGACAGCACAAGGAATATAGCCATTATTTTGCAGTAACTTTAAATGGAGTATAATCTTTAAATATACTGAATCACTATAGTGTACACCTGAAACGAATATAATGTTGTAAATCAATTATACTTTAACAAAATAAAGTCAAATTACAACTAACTCAATTTAAATTTTTATCCTAAAATTTTGTATTCAGAAAGAAAAAAATATTACCACAACTTTTCATCAATATCCCTAACCAGTTTTTAATGTGTCTGGTCAGAATAATGGCTCACAAGGAAAGGCAACATTGCCTAGTTCCCTTCACGCTGGCCAAATTCAATGACACTTAGAACACTTAGTGACACTCAGCACTGAAATTTTAATCTGCATAGGTTTCCAGTCTAATGTAATTTCTCAAAATTCACAAGCAGTAAATTCTTTTAATAAGATCCTAATACACAGAAAAACCAACAGCCAGCATTTAGTCAAATATGCTTATAGCATCTGAATAGCAAGAAGACAAATATTTTCAAGATGACCTGTGTACCTCAGTCATATTCAGGTAAGTCTATGATGTGCCTGAGCATAGTGACACCTGCTTATATCTCCCTACAGCCATCAATTCTCAGTCTTTATGGTTGTAAGTGAGATCATCTGCTCAGTACCAACAAATGTGATCAGCACTGTCACTGTGAAATGGCGTTATTTAGACTGTCTGTCTGGGGATAGTTAGAGATCTCCGATAACTTTGATTTTATCAGTCAGGCTGGCTAAATGCACTTTCCCGACATGAATGTTTCTTCTAAACAGGTGTCAAAGATAACAATGTGGTATCAAGTCTTCCAGGTAACAGAGGCATGCTTCTGGCCATGCTGCCACTCCAAACAGCCTAGAGTCACTAACAACAGCTATAATCAACAGCCTAAGACTCCAGGGGAGTAACAACTCAGCCATGCTCCTGCCTGCATGCTATGCACTGCAGAAACATGCAAAGTCATTGTCCATGTTTCTGTTTTGTTCCCCACAGATGAAGAAAATGGCTGATGAAGAGGTAAACGAGCCACACAAATACAACCAATCACAAGATGGCAGTAATGAGGCAGGAGACGACAAAGAAACGTCCAAGCACACTCCTACGATACCACCTGAAACAAAGAACACCTGATATGCAATGAAGCCACACCCATGTCTTCTGTATGTGTGTGATTGCCATCCAAGGGGTAGTACCTCTCTGAATAAGATGCAGTGGCGATGAATGTGAGGAGAAGAATGACAAGAGGACAAGCTTTGGATTCAAAGAGACTTAGGGACAAAGCCTAGATCTACCACTTATCTATGTGACCTTCAGCAAGTAACCTCTCTTTGCCTCAGCTTCCACATGTATAAAATGGTGACAGGAACTTCTAAATACTTTGTAGAATTATTGTGAGCACTAGATCAAATAATGCAAAGTATGTAAAGTGTCTGGCACATAGTAAATGACCAATAAGTGGTAGTTGCTGTGCTAGCAAAACTCAGACTAAGAGCACAGGCCACAGAGACTCTGGGTCCATTCAAATAATGACTAAACCATCAGCTATGTGTCAATTCCAGCCATATATAATTTAAAAAAATTTTCAAACCCTAAAAAATAAAGGCAGCAAATGCGTTTCCCCACCACTTGCATCTAGAGAGGCCACAGTGTTTTCTCAGAGCTGAAGACCCAGTCAGTGAGGGCAGGAAGGGTGACGAGGGAGTGATTCCTCAGAGCAGCATCACTGCCCCACAGACCCCATCTCTGAGACGCAGAGGTTTGGAATGACAAGGCAAGACCAAGCAACCCTTCTGGTCCTTGCACTTGCAGGACTCACCTGTGTATGGCAGCACACAGTGGCAGGTATAACCACTTATATCATCAAAGCAGGTTCCTTGGTTCAGACATGGATTCGAAGCACATTCATCAATATTCACCAGACAGTTATAGCCTGTAGACAGAAAAGGGGAAAAACCAAAGACAGTGAAACTTCGTTAGCCTCCTCATTATCTCATTTACTAAGCAATCCTCTCAGTGGTAAACGTTAAACACCTCAGAAACTGCATTAACTTCTTCAGGCCACTGGAACACCTGTTCATTCATTTCAGTGTCAAGTCCCTGACATAGTCAGTCAGTAAAAAGTGCTTAATCCGTCAAAAAATGAATGGAAGAACAGTATATTCTAATAGCTTGAAAGTCTAATGCACCTCCAAACATAAGTAATTTCTCCATTTTGGACCATGAAGTTCATTAGGGTAAAGACCTACTACTATATCTAAATAGAAGCTCTTTCTATACAGAGTATCTGGTCAGGGCTTAAAAACAGCCTGTAAGTTATCAAGGGATAAAATATTTGAATACTTAAAGCCTCTGGTTTATGCCCACTCTTTCAAATGCACAGTCTCTACCATCAATGTATGTGGTAGGGCTTCCTGAAGTCACAAAGCTGTTTCCCCTGATCCAAGACACGAAATCTACTCCCACTATGAAAAAGAGAAAAGTAAGGAAGCATTCATGGGGACAGGACTGTACCAAATGCCACACGCCTTTGCACCTTCAGTAGGGCCTGACACAGACCCTTAAAACTGAGGAACTACAGCACTGTACAAAAGAAAATGATGGTCTAGGAGTATAGAGGTCTGGGTTCAAACTGTACTCTGCTACTCAATAGCCGTACAACTTTGGACTTTAAATTTTGATTTTTATTTTGTTGATCAGAAAGTCTCAATGAGACAAATAAATAAAAGTGTTTTTAAATCTATAAGTTTCTTTGCAGATGTAATATATCTGAATGTCAGAAAATTACTGACTAAAATATGGTCTCAGAAAATTTTCAAATAAAGTGACACTGAAACATACTGATGTATTACAGTAGCCTGGAACAATTTTTGAGTGGTGAAATCAGTGACTATATGGATAGCGTAGTACAAATGTGAATGATTTACCCACAGGTTTCTCTCTCTTGAGTATCTAAGAAAAAAGCGATGGGAGAAATACAACAGAGACAACTCAGAACATGATTTTACACAATACCCACTAGTATGCATTTTTCCAGAAGGCCATAGGTGACTATGTATCATCTAAGAATATCTTAATGTGTAAGAGAATTTGTTGGAAAGATTTTAAATACATGGATTCTTCCATGATATTTTTGCTACAATTACAGTAAAACAAAATTTTCATTCTACTACCAATATCTCTTTCAAATTATCATAGAATCAAGCCTACAATGGAGCTTATAATAGAACACCTGTCCAAAGTTGTATAGTGGAGTTCTAGTTGCTCACCTTAAATGGTACTGTTTCAATAACTCACCTCTCTGCTAGTCTGAAAATAGAATCCATGTATAAATATATTTATGTTCTTATTCCCCAACTGCCCTATAAATATTAAGTACTCAAATTATGTTTGCTATATGAATGAGCAGGAAAAAAGGGAAAGGAAGAAGTGAGTCAAGCCATATGCACCAACAGAAAGGCAGAGAGAGAAGGGAGATAAAAATATGCACTTCTGCTTTCACCTTTAAAGCCCTTCTTGCAAGTGCACCTGTATCCATTCACCAGATTGTCACAAGTTCCTCCATTCTGGCATGGATTAGAAAGACATTCATTTCTGTCCACTTCACAGTTGATGCCAACCCAGCCTGCATCACAGAGGCACTTGTATCTGAAAGAAGACAGAATTATTTACTGTTGGGGGATGAATGTACAATTGAGTCATAGTTGAAATACACCATTCTGAAAAAATGAAGGACCAAGGAACTCTTGGGTAAGCTTATCTCATTTCTGATCCTCTATGGACCTATACTTGGGTCACCATGTGAATCACGTGGGCCCATCTGGAGTATTCAGTAAACACACCTTCCTGGCCCACAAAGATGCTAGAGAAACTAAGTAAGTATAGTGAGTTTTCATACAACAAATCAGGACAATCTGAAAGACACGTTAACACAGATAAATCTGCAGTTTATTTTATTCTATATAAACTAAAAGTAACGCAAGCCTTAGGATCACTTGTTTCTGGTGTAAAACAGACACCCAGGAAGTAGTGTAGTTATCAGAGACACTAAGCCACTCTGAAGAGCTCCTGGGATGTCTGACTTCTGAGACATGCTTTGTTCTGACCTGAATCCCTGCCCCCAGAAAGCACTGAGGGTACTGAGCAGGAAAAGGAACAAAAATGAAGGTATTTGAAATATATACACATTGTTCACAATCTGAACATCATTAGCACTTAGAATGTGGTATCAGGAGATAATAGCCTCCTAGTCTGGAGATCCTTTTAGATGGGTTGGGATTCTTTGAAGGCTGCTATACTCTGAAACAGGAATACTGAGCTAATTCATCTTGGAAATAACTTGATTTCCTATTTACCTCTAAATACACTCTTCGTTCTTTCACCTGTTGTAAGCATGACAAATGGTAATGCCCAGAGTCCTGTCCTCTGGCAAGCACAGCAAGAGTACACGACTATCTCATGGAACCTAACATCACACTCTGTGATTCTAGAAAATTACTTACCAACACATTACACAACTCTCAGGGGCTTGCAAACTGTGAACATTTCATCAGGGCCATGTCTAAAGTTAGCTGAGACCAGATCTACTTCAGTGGCACCCACTGGTACCCTGATAGAACAAAGTTGGGGTTTTTTTTAAGCCGGGGGGAAAACCAAATAGAACATCCCTCAGAACTCAATCTTGCAATAAGTACTAAAAGTGCAATTGCCAAAGACTCATAAAATTGCCCTGGATTCCTCCCATGTGCTGACTACCCACATGAGGAAAGAGACATTCCTCCTTGTTTTCCACCTACTCAGTCACAGAAGGTAGAGAAGAAGTGGCGATTTGGAAGACTACGACGCAGACTACCGAACTCTTCAGCGAAGTCTCAGCTCAAGTCCTGACTTACTTCTACAGGGTCTGGCCAATACTAAAACTCAACTGGCTTGACACAAGTCAATAAGAAACTATTAACACATGACAGCTACTCACCCACTGAGGCCCCCAGTACAGTTTCCATGGACACAGGGATTGCTCAGGCACTCGTTCACCTGTGAGTAGCAGCTGGGATGATGGGGCCCCTCAGGGCATATACAGCGGAAACCGTTCACATCGTTGATACATGTTGCACCCTTACGACAGGGATTGGAGGCACACTCATCGATGTCAATGTTACATCTCTGCCCTGTAGAGAGGGAGACAGTTTTTGTCAAATACAAAATGCTTAGGGAATAGACACATAACTATGAGATCTACTGTGTTGATACCTTCATCTTCATAGGCTATAAGATGCCTTGGGCACTTGCATGTCAAGACTTAAGGAATAGCGGCTTCCCTGGTGGCGCAGTGGTTGAGAGTCCGGCTGCCGATGCAGGGGACACGGGTTCGTGCCCTGGTCTGAGAAGATCCCACATGCCGCGGAGCAGCTGGGCCCGAGCCATGGCCGCTGAGCCTGTGCGTCCGGAGCCTGTGCTCCGCAACGGGAGAGGCCACAACAGTGAGAGGCCCGCGTACCACACACACACAAAAAAAGACTTAAGGAATAAGACAGCCAACAGCACTTAGTGCCATGTAAGGAAGGAGCAAAGGGCACTGTGCTTTGATAATAAAGTTAACAAAATGCTGGAACAGTGTTGTAGTGTTTTGACATGTATTTCTTCACTCCATCTTAGAAATGGGGAAACTTTACAAGGATTCAAAGAGAGAACATCAGGGCTTCCCTGGTGGCGCAGTGGTTGAGAGTCCGCCTGCCGATGCAGGGGACGCGGGTTCGTGCCCCGGTCCGGGAAGATCCCACATGCCGTGGAGCGGCTGGGCCCGTGAGCCATGGCCGCTGAGCCTGCGCTCCGCAACGGGAGAGGCCACGACAGTGAGAGGCCCGCATACCGCAAAAAAAAAAAAAAAAAAAAAGAGAACATCAAATGTTACCAAAGTTGGCTGCTCCTCTTGTTGCTGTTTGGAGTACTCTCAAAGAAGCTTTCCTTATCACTGCTTTCAGCTGGTTTACTGCATTCATTATTTCAGTTAGTCAATCTCTTACATTTCCATATATGGTGAATCTCAATTAACAGGAATGTTTCGTGAGTAGACTATTAATTTAATGATTAAATTGGTTAAAAAGAAAAGCCTTTTTACTTTCACTTTTAGAGTTGTATTAATCCATCTTCTGCCTCAGGAAGAAGAGTATTCTAAGCCTAATTTTATTGTTCTCTGATCATTGAGAAAACCATCCCGGGTCTCTCAATCTAGACCAGTGGTTCTGAAACTTTAATGTGCAAAAAGAGTTGCTAAAAGTACTTGTTTTAAAAGGACATCCTTAGAGCCCCCAAACCACATTTTAAATAATGTAGGTGATTCAAATACTACATTTTGAGAAACTCTGATGTAGACAATTATTAGTAGTTTATCATCAAATAATAATGTAAATGTTCAGAATATATGAAATTGAACTGAATATGTTCTTCCTCTAAAACATATCCAAGGGCTTCCCTGGTGGCGCAGTGGTTGAGAATCCCCCTGCCGATGCAGGGGACACGGGTTCGTGCCCCGGTCTGGGAAGATCCCACGTGCCGCGGAGCAGCTGGGCCCGTGAGCCACGGCCTCTGAGCCTGCGCGTCCGGAGCCTGTGCTCCGCAACGGGAGAGGCCACAGCAGTGAGAGGCCCGCGTACCGCAAAACAAAACAAAACAAAACAAAAACATATCCAAGACTGCACTTTGAAAAGATGTCTGCTATAACCTTCACATTTATTTCTTTAAGTGGAATAAAGTATGCCAGTTACATAAGAGTTTTGCTTTGTGAAGTTTTGAATAAATGAGATTTAACTATATATTCCAAAATGATATAAAATTTTAAAATAACCCATAATTCTGTAAATGAGTGGCAACAAGCAACTGCTATGAAGGAATTTATAAATTTCTAAGAAGACAATTTTCTGATTTAGATAAAAACAGGCATTTTCATTTAAGAGAGCAACCCTGCATTTAGAACAGGAAATTCCAAATGAAATATATACACACCCCTTTAAAGTATGGGTATTAACATTTTTTCACCCTCCACTGCTCTCTAAACCATTATTGGTGGTTCTTGAGGTAAAAACCCATAATCTGGTAGTAGTTGCTATTTTCCTCTTAAGTGTTTTATTAATAACTTATTTTAAAATACTACTTTCTTAGCTTCAACCTCTGATTTTTTTTTTTTGGTGTTTGCCACTGGCACCAAGATAAGAGCCAGAACTCTTCAACTGTAGCACTATCCTCAGCCTGCAATCCAGTGGAGAATGAGAGGAAAAAGCTTTTTCATTTTCTGTCCTTTTTTTGGGAAGAATCTTCTCAGAAGTCACTCCTCTCACATTTCCTTCGTTTGCTTTTAAAGCTCTTTGCAGAATCAATTTTCAAGTCATCTTTAGCTGAGAGGGTTAAGTGCCTCTTTGTGCAGTCTACTTGATGGACTGACAGCTGCTTCACTAGCAAGGTCCCATGCTTAAAGTAGCATTAGAAACTCCAGCATCAGAAACACCCAGCACAAGGCTATGTGCCTTGTTGGGCTCAGTAACTACTGAATGAGAAATTAACCAGTGTTTCTTATCTTGTAGGTAGGTGCCCCCCAAATTAGTATTTAATGAATGAAAGCATGGTATAGTCCAGACTCGAGAGTCTGGTGTTGGATGTCAGAAGTTCCATATGTGATTCTGGTCATTCATTCAGCAACATTTTCTAAGTGTTCCCTCTGTGCTAGACACTGTTTTAGAAAATGCTGGCTAAAAAGATAATTAGGGAGGTCCCTGCCTTCTGGGAACTCACAGTCCTACCAGTGTGACTCACTAGCTAAGACCATGGACACATCAAGCTCTATCTTTCACTTGCCTTATTTGTTAAATGAGGATAATAAAACCTCCATATCTGCTTTTTTGTTTTGTTAATGTTTAAATTAAGACATAACTGACATATAACATTGTGTAAGTTTAAGGTATACAATGTGCTAGTTTGATATATTTTATATATTGCAATATGATTACCACCACAGAGTTAGCTAACACCTCTATCACTTCACATAGCTATAATTTCTTTTGGGGGTGAAAACAATTAATATCTACTCTCTTAGCAATTTTGAAGTTTATAATGTAGTACTGTTGACTGTAATCACTATACTATGCATTCTATCTCTAGAACTTATTTATCTACTAGTTGCAAATTTGTACCCTTAAACAATATCTCCCCAATCCTCTATCCCCCCAGTCCAGACCCTGGTAAACACCATCCTACTCTCTGGTTTTATGAGTTTGGCTTTTTTATATTCCGCATATAAGAGATATCATATAGCATCTGTCTTTCTCTGTCTGACTTATCTCACTTAACATAATGTCCTCAAATTCCATTCATGTTGTCACAAATGTCAGGATTTCCTTCTCTCTCACGGCTGAATAATATCGCATTGTATATACACAACATATCTTCTTTATCCGTTCATCCATTGATTTACACTTAAGTTGTTTTGCTATCTTGGCTACTGTGAATAATGTTGCTATGGACATGAGTGTGCAGATACCGCTTCGAAGTACTGATTTCACTTCCTTCAGACATATACTCAAGTGTGGGATTCCTGGATCATAGGGTAATTCAATTTTTAATTTTTTGATAACTGCCATATTGTTTTTCCATAATAACTGTACCATTTTACATTTCCATCAACAGTGTATAAGAATTCCCTTTTTTCCACATCCTTGCCAACACTTGTTCTCTCTTATCTTTTTGAGAACAGCCATTCTTTCAGGTGTGAGGTGATTATCTCACTATGGTTTTTTCATTTCCCTGATGATTAGTGATGTTGAGCATCTTTTCATGTACCTGTTGGCCATCTGTATGTCTTCTTTGGAAACAGAAGGTCCTTTGCCCATTTTTCCCCGATTCTAAACATTTTTTTTCCTTCATCACTTTTACTTTTTTTGAAGGTTTCTGATGAATGCAGTCTGGGTTCCGGATCATACTCTAAATCTTGTTAAAGGCATGATCTCATTTTCTACCACCTTTGCCACTACTCAATGCTCCTCACTCCTTGTGCTTAGAAGTGTGCCTGTTCAGGATATGCCATTATTCTCTTGACTAAGGGCTGGAGAACCAAAAGCAATTGCATGTTCAACATTTATAATTTATAAACATTTATACACCTTACTCCTGATTAGAAAATACTGTAAGAGATTTAGAGAGAGACAAGACTGTAAACCTCGTATTTATTTTTTAAATTGTATTTTGGTGATTTTATATAGTTATATAATGACATTTTAATGAGGATTAGCTATATTGGTAGCTACTCATGATTAGCCTTTCAAATGCTATTTGAAAATCACTAGGCTTTGGTAGATTGTAAAGCTTTCAGAACCTCACCTGTTTCAGATGATACTGGATTTCAAAATACAAATAATGATTTACAAGTTAAAAATACAATCAGTCTGTGGCTAAATCATGTAGCTCTGAGAATTAGAGTGAACACTGCCAATATCCTCTATCTGGAAATTACTGGGTATTTTCCAATAATATTTTCCAAAACTGGATATAGCTACTCCTGACTAATGTCTTTTCATTTTTAATTGAGGTATAATTGACATAGAACATTATATTAGTTTCAGGTGTACAACATAATAATTTGATATTTGCATATATTGGAAAATGATCATCACAATAAGTCTAGTTAACATCTGTCACCATACATAGTTACAGAATTCTTTTTCTTGTTATTTGCCCAATTTTTTATTGGATTATTTGCTTCTTTACTATTGAGTTGTATGAGTTCTTTGTATATTTTGGATATTAACCCCTTATTAGATATATTGTTTGCATATATTTTCTCCCACTCTGTAGGTTGCCTTTTCAACTTATTGTTTCCTTTGTTGTGCAGAAGCTCATTAGTTTAATGTAGTCCCATTTGTTTATTTTAGTTTTTGTTACCTGTGCTTTTGGTTTCATATCCAACCTATGTACTTTCATGGACTGTTATAAGAAGTCAGCAAAATAATGGACATCAAGGTGAAACTGAAAAAGTAGTTCATAAAACTGGAAAGTATTATAGGAGGACCACACGATTTCTTACTTTTCCTATTGAATCATTTAGTATACAGAGGTCTGCAGAGAACAGAGAATTTAGTCTTAAAAAAAAAAACCTCCCTTAAATCTGTTCAAGCTGTTATTAAAATTGTAATTAAAAAATAGTAGTATTAAAATAAAACAAAGGCAAGACTAAAACACCTCATATTTACAGGTCATGAGTATATATCACAGTTGTCTCTGATATTTTCAGCAACTGACTTAAAAAAACAAATAGGAAAAACAGCCGTAGAAAACTATTCCAAGAACAGGGTACCACCCAGTAACCAAAACATTCCATTTCTTGGTTATGCAGTTTCATGCTACACCTTAAGTTTATTTTAGAATATTTTTAGCCTATGTCCTCCCTCTTTGACCTTCCTGATTTGTGAAATGTTAAAAAGAGAGAACATATGATCCACTGACATTTCCAAAAAATTTAAGACCAGTCTAAGGCTTACATATGTAAAAAGAAACCACAGCAGGCACCTACTTAGGCTGTCCAGTGAAGTGGGAATGAGTATGGACTCTAGAGTAGGACCCCTGGGGTGGAATGCTGGCCACAGTGCAGTAGTACTGTTACTTAAGCTCTCTTGAGCTCTGGGTTTCTCATCAATACTGTAGAAATAATAATAGCAGTGACAATTCAATGAGGTTAGGCACTTAATTTAATGCCTAGCTCAAAATAAGGCCTTGAAAAATGCATATGTCATTCTATCTAGCAGGAATTTTTGTGTATTCAGTTGGCTGTCACTTAATGTTGGAGTAACACGTTTCAGGACACAGAATTATGTCTGGCTATACCAGCAGTGCTGGGCACTAGATATAAGAGGTTTCACCACACCTGTCTTCTGAGTTATCTTCCATTGAACAGAGATTACAGTGACCCATGTGGGCCATAAACATTCCTCTCTCATGTCCATAATCACACCAAGCAGTGCAAAGGCTTGTGAAGTACAGAGAGAAGTAAGCTTCCAGCAAGTAAGAGGTATCTCTTCACTTGGCTCTGATGGCCTTTTGACATCATAGTTTAAAGAGCTCCATGGGAAGTTTCTCACATTTGTTTCAAATGACCACATGGTATTTATTAAATGGTAACATCATTATGTAAGTGCCTGCTTCTATGTGGCATTGTCTAGAAAGGATGGGACAGGCACATTATATGCTCTCTGATGGTGCCATTAACAAACGGATGTGTCAGTAAAAGCCTTCAGTAGAGGCTCAGTAACCTCTAGCACTTTTTGATCAGGAGGGTAAAAGATAAAAGGTAATCTTATTAGCAACAAAAGAGGTAAAAGAGAAGATGCATGTGAGTTTGAGTGTGTGCACACACGGTGTGTGTATAAATGTTCTAGCTGCTTATAATTTAAGAAGAATTATAACCAATTTTATTTTAGTCACTTACCTTCTTCCTCCTAGAGAGAAAAAAAACCTCTCTGTGCTAGCCAAAAATAGTTTGATCCTCCCAAGTTTTGGCCTTACCCAACAATCCCCCATAAGAGGAAGTACTCAGAAAAAAGCATTTAGTGTTTTCATAGAATTTTACTTCGGCCAAGCCTTTACAGAAGGTATTCACTACTAAGTGTAGAAAAATAAGGGTGGCTTTGAAAGCTATGTAATTCAAGTCTGAAAAGAAATTCTTTTCAGGTAGTTAGTTATAAACACATGGCTTAAAAACCCTAACTAATGAAAAGTTTCATGTTACAGTTTAGGGAAGCCCTGTAAGTAGAAAACTGGGCCAGAGAAGCACAGAAACAAACTTCTAACTTTCCAAGAGACAAAGAAATAGGAAATACTTGAAAAGTAATTTTCCTTTAGATGCCCTTTTCCCAAAATGATGGGGCTGAAGGAGGAGTCACCCAACAAAAAGGAGCATTACCTGTGAATCCTGGTGAGCAGACACAGCTATAACGATTAACGCCGTCCATACAGACTCCATGGACACAAGGACTACTTGCACAGTCATCAAAATTGATTTCACAATTAACACCTGCAAAGATGAAAGCAAAGAGAAACCATGCAATATTAGCACAGAAAATACCAATGATCTCTGCTTGTGATGCCAGGTGTTAAGAAATCTAAAGAGTATCCAGCCAACCCTGAATACAGGAAAGTAGCAGTTCTCAAAGTGCCGTCCTCCAGGCCCCATCAGGGGCATCATGAGGTCAAAATGATTATATTAACCATACTAAGTCACCATTTGTTGTTTTCATTGTGTTGGGATTTGCACTAATGATGCAAAAGCAATGGGGGTAGGACTGCTGGCATCTTAACAGGAATCAAGGCAGTGGCACCAAATTGTACTAGTGGTCTTTTTATTCTTCACCTCCATGTACTCAGTTAAAACAAACAAACAAAAAGATAGTTTCACTTAAGGATGACTTTGGTGAAGCTGTCAAAATTATTAACTTTATAATTTGATTATACCTTGACCCTTGAGTATACCTCTACTGTTCTATGTGATGAAATAGAAAACATTCATAAAGCAATTCTGTGGCATGTCAATGTTCAGAGATGTCTCCAGGAAAATTGTTTGAGTACTGAATTGAAACAGTTGCTTTTTTCAAAGAATCCCATTTTAATTGAAAGAACAACTGACAGACAAACCAGGGCTATTCATACCTAAGTATGTAGCAAACATTAAGTGAGAGAAATAAACCTGCCATTTCAAGGAAAACAACTGTGACAGTACTGTGCTCCAAAGATAAAATTTAAGCTTTCGCATGAAAATTAGAATTTTGGAACTTGTATCTACTACTGTAAGCTTGATACTGACTGTCCCTGTGATGGGCTAAAGTTCAGGATAAAGAGTCTGGTAACTTCCTCCTGGGGTATGCTGCCTTTCTTCTGGTCTGTTCCCCAGATGAATGGTAGAGTTTGGCTCTGTTTAGGAAGGTTTAATTGTAGATATGGGTAACTAAATAGTAGAGATACACCAATCATTATTGTTACCATTATTCTCTAAAACTACTCATGACATTTCATTATTTATTTAACATGAACTTAGTGAGGTGGTTGGGTATCATAGTAGAAGAATATCTTGATAGTTTAAAAAGTCTAAAAATAAAGCCTGATAATTAGGACACAAACTAATAAACGAAATGTCCACAACAAAATGCCATAGTTTTTATTCACTCACACTTTATATTAATATTTATTGATAATAATTACTATATTAACAATTTGTTGAGCCATTATCATGAGCCAAGTACTCTGCCTCCTACATTCCATAACTTTATTCTCCTCACTCCACTGCCAAATCAAGTTGTGTTACACCCATTTTATCACGAACTTGCACAACTGCATCAGCACAGTTAGGACATGAATCCAGCTCTCTGGATTCCATACACTTCACCACACCATACTGGTTATTCTGTGATTAATGAGGCTATACTGCCTTACTAGCCACAGATGAGGCAAGGCTTCAATATTCCTTGATTACAAATGGATACCTTTAGGAGATGTGTCTAGCCCTTGTTTGACAACCCCCGTTTACTCACAATGGACCAAGGCAGGCCCCAAACAGCCATGGAGATCCAATGTGTCTCTGCCCCCAAATCCATGTTTCATTCTAGCAGGAAGAGACACCCAGCTCAAGCTGGGCCAATGAGATTATCTCACTGAGACGTTGGAGCATGAACTGGGTGACCTATGGTCTGCATGTGGCCCTTACTTCCTGTTCATCCCCCCAAAGCCTCATTGTTCAGTTCTCACTTGGCATCTGTAAGATACTTCTGTGTGCTTTCACAAAATTCTTTCTGCTTGTCTGTATTGTAGTTGTTGTTTGCTTGTTTGTTGATGATTCTTTTAGCTAGTCAAGGTGGTTTATGTGACTTGGAACCCAAAAAAACTCACTTAAGATCACAGGTATCAAAGGCATCAAAAGTGATCAAAAGGCATCGAAAGTGATTCTGGGTAGTGTATTGCACTTTAAGTACTTAGTGAGTGAGAAACCACAATTATAACCAGCAAATTGTAAAGCATCCCTCTATCCACACACTCATCCAAACCCCAACCTACCAACTCAGAGTATATTATGAATGGGTTGTGGGTTCTTATTCTAGAACTCGAGTCTATTCATAATGATTGATTGAATGAATCCTTTCACCCAGGCTCCTGGTACATGCCAGGTCTTTCTCCACCCATTTCAGGCTAAGATCTCTTTATGCTGCCTGCATCTCTTTGCTTTAATTCTCCAAACAGCCACAGGAATGGATTTGGCAGTTTTCTGAGAGAACCAGGGCCTTCCTTCTCTACGCTGCCTGCACACCACTGATATTCACTGCTTGCCTTTCTCACTGACAGCTACTTTCACCTTGACTTCTCTTTCCTCCCCAGGGAACACACCTGACCCAACCTGGCATAATGATGTAATCCCAGAGAAAACAAAGTGCTTGCCAGCCTACCACTCACCCAGGTGTCCAGTACATTTGTTGTAACGGGGAAAGACAGCAAAGCCTAAAAGAGCCCCACCATTCTAAAGGCATCCATTCAGTTGCTTGTAAATCTCTCAAATTTCTTTTCGTACTGCAATTTCTCATGTCGGGGAGACCAGTCCGGAAGCAAATTGCTTTTGGAAGGTTTCACAAAGATCTATTCAGCTCTTTTAGTGAGTTATCTAAATGTGGGGAGGGGGAAGGCATTTTCAACTGAGAAGGCATGGGATGTTTCTCGTATGCTTGAGCAACTCAAAAAGGACTTTGTTTTCAAACTTGGCATGTATGAGTTCCTGGATGAAGACCAGGCCTTTGACAAGTTTGAAGAAATGGATTTGGAAATAACAAGATGAAATGAGGGCAGCTAACCTCCTCCCCCACCTCTGCCCCCTACATAGGCCATTTTCCTTAAATGGAAAATGAGTTCTCAATAAATCACTCCTCATATTGGCAGGTTCCCTTCTAACAAAGGCACACACTAGTTAACCTTCCACTAATACATTTTCCTTTGATTGGAGACACAGAACTTCTCTGTCCATTAACCACAGTTGTGACCACAATTATTCCTCGAATAAATAAAACGGGATCTACTGAAACCTGTGAAATGCTGCTGCCTGAGAAAACAATTCAACATTTCCCCAGCAAGGAGCAGCATGCCCTCACGACTAACAAGCAGTCATTCAACTGGAGTCAGGAAACAGCAAGGAACTTGGGATGGGAAATGGCAGCTCTGAATTCTAACTGACAGTGGAACGTGTTGCAAAGTCTCTCCTCTCCTTTAGATTCCTCCCCCAAATGGCCAAGGCCCACCAGAGAAAAATATCAGGAGAAAAGTGTCACATTAAAAATACTGGACTCTGAAACAGAGGAAAAACTACTGGAAGAGCTGGAGGGAGGGAGGGAAGACCAACTTCATTAATCTGATTGAGGTGGAGGTTAAAGAAAAAAAGACAATCAAATCAAGCCACAAAGGCAAGATGGCTTTCAATTTTAAATAATAATTTCAATTTTTTGAAGTGGTGTGCCTCCTTTTAATGAAAAACACATACACACAGTCATCAGCTTTGCAAAGCTTTTGTCTCTAATTTCTCTACTGGCTAGAGCCATCTGCCTCTGAGACATTTCTGGCTGTGGCTTTGGCTGAGCTTCTTAGAATCAAGACTATTTTTTAGGTATCTAAGCATATGCCAAGAAAGTCTGAGACATCTGCGTAAATTGTGTCTGAAAAACAGTGAACACTCCAAAGGAAATACAGTGTGGGCTTACCTGATGTGCCTGGCTGGCAGTTGCACTGGTAACCATTTACCAGGTCAATGCAGCGACCCTCATTCAAGCAAGGGCTGCTGTAACATTCATCTATCTGGTCGCTGCAGATGGCGCCCATGTACCCTGGATTGCAGATGCAGGTGTAGGAATCAATCCCATCCTGACACTGGCCATGGTGGCAAGGATCAGGGTCACAGTTGTCGATGTTCTCCTCACACAACACACCAGTGAATCCTTGGAAGAAATTGTACCAAAGATGCTTAAAAACAGGCAGACATTGCATACTTGAACATAAATGTAGCAGGCATCCACTTATCCTACACATTCCAAGTCTTAAACAATTCATACTGCAAAAAGCAATAAGCAGTTGAAACTGACTATTTGCATTGATTTATAAGGCAAGCCTAGAGAGTTTTGCTTAAAATTAAGTTTTTCAAGTCTGATTTGTAGAATTCAAATAGCTTTTTCTAAATAATCAATAATTTCATTGCAGAGATGCTTTAACTGCATCTTCATTTAATATTGGACTTCAGTGGGGAATAGCTCTCAATATTTTTCCTTAATATATTTATCTCTATATTCCTTTCCTCCCAAACCCAAGTGCATATACAGGTACTATATTAATGGTTTCATGTACCTTATCTTCCCAATTCTGACCTGAGAGGACAGAGAACTTTTCTCTGTTCCTCTCAGCCTCCCAGGGATCTATGCATATACAGTAAGTTTTTAACAAATACTTGTTAAATAAAACGAATGAACAAGTTATGATGGTTAAAAGAAAAGGGACAAATAAAAGTTCCTTTATTCAACATTAAATCCTTTTAAAAGACTCTAGGAGGGCTCTCCTCCCGTTTAAACATGAGTTCAAGGTTTGTAAATTCTCTCCAGTGAAGGTTATTCTCCACAAGCATAATCTGGCCAGAGGAAGACAAAACCTGAAACCTCTCCAACCAGAGACAAACGTCCGTGAAAAGAGAAGAAAATTAAGTGGATCATCTGACAGGGCCCTCTCTAAGTAGGCCTAATAAGTGGTAATGTTCCAATACTACTGAAATAGTAATTCTCCTTGTTTATTGTTATGACTTAGTTTGCTTTTCTGTGATCACAAAAAAAATCATGCACATGATGCTTAAAATCCTTTAAGAATCCATCTTCTAAAATAAGACAAAATATCTTGAATTATATCATAACTCCTTTCTTAAACAGTCACATGAAAAAAGAAACTGGGAATTCACCTTTTCTACTAATTTCTAGTCCTTTTCTACACAATGATGGTCTGTGCAAAAGCAAATGTGTAATAAGGAACATTTGGCTTATTCAAATCCACTCCCAAATTAGAAATGTCGCCACAGATCAGAAATGTAGAATATTTGTAAACATTCTTTTTGACCCTAGTAGCAAAAGTCAGGAAACAGGACCCAAACTTTCCCAGACAGAGCTCCCTCCCCTGTTCAAATACACATCCAACTCTCAAAGCATCAGTCATCTTTTATGCAGAAAACCTCTGCACTTGCACACCACTGCCCCCAGATTTCTGGGCCTTTGTTCGATCACTTGCCTCAAGAAACAGAGACAGGTCTCCTGCTGAGAAGCCCCAGTGAAAACTAGCTTTCAACTGGAACTCTTCCCTTTTCCAAAGGAGTAGGTCAAGCCAGCTGGAAACTCACCGTTGCCAACATCTGCCCAAGAAAGACAGGAGCACCAAATGGAAATGTCCAGGCCAGGCCATGATTGTGGTGAAGGAGGCGGGGGTTGTAGAGGAAACAGTGAGAGTAGCAAGAAAGAGTCTTGGAAGGAGCTCTTTCTAAACCCAGAGCAGCCCATGTTAGTGGACTGGCCTGGCAGGGCAGCTAGAAGAGGACGGTCTCCTGTTCTGTTCAGGCAGACCTACCAGGGGAATAAGAAGTGAAAAATTCTTACCTGTGGCGCACTGGCATTCATAACCATTTGGGTGATCTATACACTTTGCCCCATTCAGACATGGAGTACTGGAACAGTCGTCAATATCAATCTGGCAAACTGGCCCAGTGAAACCTGAAAAGGGTACAGCAATGACACAAGTCAAAGGATTATCCTATGTTTTCCTTACTATGAGAATGATGCCCAAAGAGAACTGGGTTGTTATTGGCAGGGTTTATACCCATGGGTCAGCAAATGTAGAATTATTCTCCCCAACAGGTAACTAGGATAACTGGGTGAGGCTCAGGGCATCAGAGGTACCTGTGTGTCTCTCTCTACCTTTTTCTTCCCAGCACAGATTTCACTTCTAGTTAGAGTAGGGACTGAATGGTGATAGGCAGTGCCCCCTAATAATAAGTGAATGTAGCTTCAGAAGGACTGGGACCTCCTCTCTAAAGAAACAAGAGAGGCTATAGACTCTGGCAGAAAATTTAGCATTCTGGCAGAAAATTTAGCATGTCTTCAACAACAGTTTTGGGGAGCAAAAGGAGAGACACAGCGTTCTCTGGAAAGAATTGCCTTGGGCTGTTCCCGTACCCATAGGTGAAATGTCTAAAAATAATCATCCCACAGAAAGGTTTCAAGAATATGACCCACAGGAAAAAAATAAAATCCTGAATAACCTAGAACTAAGGCTTCCGGGAGGTATGAACTTTCCCAAATGTACACACAGACAGAGAGGTCATGGGCCATTCAGAATAGACTTGGACTTCTGGCCACAGAGGATTTGGAAGATACACTAGCTGAAACAAATCCCCCATTTCTGTACACATACACTCCTATCCTGAAGCACTCGCTTTAATGACTTCCTCATGTACAGCCCACACACGTTCTCTCCCTCCTCCCTTCCCTGTGGCCAGTCAGCTTTGTGCTTTCAAAGAAAACAGGGGCAGCTGGTGGGCACTTACCAGGCGGACACAGACACTGGAAGCGATTGACTTTATCCACACACTGCCCATTGTTCACACAAGGGTTGCTCTGACATTCATTTATCTCCAATTCACAATGCACACCTTTGAAACCTGAACAAAATGGACCACACAAGAGGCTTAGAAAAAGACAAAGGCATGTTCTAGCCAAGAAAGCACAAAGTTGCAAAGATGACTATATCCTCTATGAGTATCAACATTTCTGCAGAGGGAAAAGAGGACTCTGCTATGATTGGAAACAGTCACTGTAAGCATCAGCCAGACAGGGGAATATTCTAGGATATCCATGTCTCTGTGGAGAGGGGGAAGAGGTCACCTCCAGAGACCTTGGTAAGACCTAGCATGCCAACAAAGACTGAACCACATTCTCTGATCAGTCCAGGCTTTGCTTTCAGGACAGTGCCAGGCCCACTGGGTCCCCAGTCCAAGTTCCAAAAGACCAGCTGAGTCAGAGATGCTGCTGCTCTCAGGATGCAAGTCAAGGTCAGGAAGGCCTGCCAAGGCTAGAGAGGCCAGCACCCTCAATCAGGCAAAGCAGCCACTGGCAGCCATCATTTTTAAGCTGGGTTTAGCTGTGCTGTCTGAGGATTCAAGCAATAGTCTCTGCAGAAGAGTTCCAGAGTATAACAAAGCATGTGTATCTCACTATGAGATAAATGGCAAGTTCCTATACAATTATGGGTAAAATTATTTTCTATAAATGGAATGGTATGCTATTTGTAACATATCAGGGGATAAGGAAAGCCTGCTATTTAAAGAATTTTTATGATAAATCCTTTATTAAATCAAAGTATACTTGCATTTTAAAAATCTTCTGAATTTTTCTCTCACATGTATCTGGGTTTCGACATAATGGGATTGCTTTCCATAGCTCTAAGAATTCTAAGATGGCCTTACTCCTTAAGGGTCCCCTTGGCGGGGGATTAAATAGTAACAGAGCTTACGGAATTGCCACACTATACTGAGTGCTCTGCCTAAGAGAAGCACAGTGCAGTGCCTCCTGTCTAGATCCCACAGACTGATGGCCCATGTACCTGGCATGCACAGACATGTGAAGCCTCCAATCTTATCCAGACAGGTGGCATCATTCTTGCAGGGGTCTGAATGGCACTCATTGATGTCCATCTCGCAACGAGGCCCTGCATAGCCCTTCAGACACTCACAGTGGAAGGCACCATCTGTGTTCACACATTTTCCCGCATGCTCACAAGGATTGCTGTTGGCTGGAAGACACAAGCACCAAGCACCAGGATCAGAGCACTTGATGGAGTGTCCACAAATGTGGACTACAGAAGTGGGTCAGATTATTAGCATTAGGGCCAGGTCTTTAATAATCTGGTTCTCAATTTCCTATTTTCTTCTAATCAATCAATCAATAAGAAAGTAAGTAAATAAATAAACAAGATGAAGGAAGGAAGGAGGGAGGGAGGGAAGGAAGAAAGGGAGGAAGGGAGGAAAGAAGGAAAGAAAGACAAACTAGGACAACCTCAACTCTTGCGAGTCTCTACTGTTCTTATGTCCATACTGTCACTAAGGTAGGGCTTTATGTTAAGAGTCAAGTACAAACCTTCTATATATTTCAATTCCCAGAATAGAATATATGGTTACACCGAAAGGTTAGCCGTGAAGAGTGGGCATATAACAGGTGAGATCCGAGGTTTGGGTGAAACGTGCTCGTAGAGTAAAATGCGCCTCAGCTTAAATGCTTGCTGAGCTCGACAGACACCATGAGGAATCGGAAAGGTTCTGTGTACTCACCCATGGCACACTCATCCACATCTTCTGTACAGTCACCCCCTTTGTAGCCTTGTGGACAGGTGCAAATATACTGCCCATTCAGAGGGTTGGTATCACACAGTGCCCCCTTGTGGCAGGGGTTGCTGATGCATGCATCATCCAGATGACATAAGAGACCTGTCACAGGGTGGAGTAAGGAGAAGAAAGAGAAAATGTCCCTTACTTGGGGAACAGTTTTCTCTTTCATGGAAGAGGGAAAACCTTATGACTGGCATATCAAAATCCAATATGAAGATTTAGAGGCAATTTCCTGACCCAATCTTAGGGACATGCTGCAGCCAGCAGCAAAGCAAGGAGCTTCTGCAGACAACCCTGATACTCTGACCCTGAGCCCTTAGCTGGACCCCTCCCCAAGGGTAGATAAAGTGAGGCCATAAAGTGAGATGGTTAGATGATAGAGACAGGAAAAGGGAGATACGCTTCCCATTGTGCTGTCATGTTTAACAAATAAAAATAGAGGACTCCCAGTTCAATCTGAATTTCAGAGAAACAACAAATAATTATTTACTATATGTCCCAAACATTACATACATCCTATATTTTATTAGGCAACCTACTTTCCCAAGATCATGCTACCTGATGATCTTGGGGCCACCTGCATTTCACTAGCCTCAGAAGAAAAAACCAGCTGAACATCATCAGCCTATACTTGGGCAGCTTTTTAATAGTGTCAACATTCCTGGCTCAAGTGCCCTCAGGACTCTGCAGATATTACTAGGCCTCATGTTCTGCATAGTTCACATGGGAACTGGATTTTCCAGTCTGAAATTAGCTTAAGAAGAGGTGACTAAGGCTTCTTCTACAAAGCTGGAGGTGGGGCTTTTGGAAAGGCATAGATATAAGAACATTTCAAAACTGCTAGGCACAAAGTTCTCTCACTAAGCAATCTCCTTCCATCACATTCCTCCCTTCACTGCTCTATTCCTAGAACCAGAAGCTGTTAAACTGAAAGACTAGAGCAATATTAACTTTGCAGTTGGTAAAAACCTTCCCTTAGAGGACAATATGGAGAGCTGGAATGCACTTAATTGTTTCCCTCTTGCCAACTTTTTCTGAGTAAATAGATTATTTCTTCTTAAAATTAACTGCCTACATCCATTTGTGAGTAATTTTGTCTTAATTTCTGAGAAATTCATCTTAACTTTGGAGTTGCCTTTCAGCTTAAAATCTTAAGGAGGGCTATAGATGTTCCCAAGGCAATAGCTGCTAACTTTCATTTTGGGGGGATGAAAAACTGAGGTACACAGAATTGAGAGCCAAAAGTCCTAAGGAAGAAGACTAATTTCACAGTACTTTGGCTAGCAATTACATTTCCAGAAGAACAGCTTTGAGAAGCATGTTCCTACAGATGGAAATTAAAAGGACATACCCCGAAAGGGATGAAAGAGAAGGAGGCAGAAATCCCGATTGCTCACCAGCCCTTTCCCTCATTTCCAGCTCTGTTCTTCTGCTGGCCTTACCTGCCTTTCCTTCTGGGCACATGCAAGAGAAGGAGGCCACACGATCAATGCAGGTGGAGCCTGGAGTGCAGGAGGCGAAGGCGCAGTCATCAATGTTCTCACTGCAGTCATCTCCACTCCAGCCATTAACACACACACAGCCATAGCCCCCATTGCGGTTGGTACAGGTGCCCCCATTCTGACAGGCATTGGGTTGCAGCAGGCACTCATCCACATCCTCTGTGCAGAACTGTCCTTTGGGTGGAAAAGTGCCTTTGATTAGGGCTCTTCAGTCTCAGAGGATTAGTACCATACCAGCCCCCCCACACTCTTCACCCTCAAGTGACCTGCCTGAAATTGAGGCAAAATTAACTCACAGCAGACCAGGTCCTCACATGAATTTTAAGGCCACCTTGAGACATCCATATAGTTATTCCAGGCAAATAATTTAGAGAATGAAAGTTGCCATCCCTAGAAACTCTGACACCATGAAATCTAGCCAGCCTATCAAAGAGAAAATTGAGTCTTACAAGATCCTTAAATCTGATTTGGTTAAATCCCTGGGACAATGAATACATTAAGTGAGAAGAGAAAGGAGAGAAGAGTCTAAGAGATGAGTAAGGACAAGAATAATGAGAAACAACCTAAAAATCAAAGCTTTAGGGCTACTGTTCTATATCTTGACCATATCAATATCAACACCCTGATTACGATGCTGGATAGTAGTTTTGCAAGATGATGTTACCATTGGGGAAGACTTGGTTAAGGGTAAACAGTATCTCTCTGTTAATTCTTATAACCTTGTGGGAAACTATAATTATCTCAAAATAAAAGGTTTAATTAAAAATAATGGTAGGGCTTCCCTGGTGGCGCAGTGGTTGAGAATCTGCCTGCCAATGCAGGAGACACGGGTTCGAGCCCTGGTCTGGGGAGATCCCACATGCCATGGAGTATCTAGGCCCATGAGCCACAACTACTGAGCCTGCGCATCTGGAGCCTGTGCTCCGCAACGAGAGAGGCTGCGATAGTGAGAGGCCCGCACACCGCGATGAAGAGTGGCGCCCCGCTTGCCGCAACTAGAGAAAGCCAGAACAGAAGACCCAACACAGCCAAAAATAAATAAAATAAATTAAGTAATAATAAAAATTAATAATGGTAAGGGCAAGCAAGGGTAGAGAAGAAATTAAGGAACTAAGGACAATAAGAGCCATGATAAAATATGAATGTGAAAGGCAAAGCCAAGATGATGAGACTGGAGCAAATACTGGATTAGTGGAATAAGATGTGGGAAGTCGACCTAATGCAATAGAAGATGGAAAAGGATCAGTTTGTTCTGCCTAAGAAAGCAAACTGAAGGATGGTAATAAGACCACTTCTGAAGGGACTGCAGGTCCCTATGAGAACAAGGATGGGGGACTATGGCAAAGGCTCTTAGGCCCAGTGACAATCGACTTATAAGCAAGGAATTTGTGATTAGCAAGCATTTAGTGCCAGGCCACCTGAGTTGTAAAACAAACTGATGAATCTGTCTTATCAGAGGTCTTTTGTTGTTGTTGTTGTTTGTTTGTTTGTTTGTTTTTCAGTACACTGGCCTCTCACTGTTGTGGCCTCTCCCGTTGCGGAGCACAGGCTCCGGACGCACAGGCTCAGCAGCCATGGCTCACGGGCCCAGCCGCTCCGCGGCACGTGGGATCTTCCTGGACCGGGGCACGAACCCGTGTCCCCTGCATCGGCAGACGGACTCTCAACCACTGCGCCACCAGGGAAGCCCCAGAGGTCTTTTAATACCAGTTTAAGGAACTACCAAAGGGAATGAATATTCAGAACTACCAAAGGGAATGAATATTCGGATCATATGAATTCTCTAAAACAGAACATGACAAGTGGCTAAAACCCAAAAAACCTCAAGGTGTCCTTAATTCTTCCTCTGTAAAAAACTCACTGAATAACTCAAAAAGGCACTCTGATGAAGAGGCCTCTTAATGACAAAGCACAGGACTTTTATACTCAGAAAATGCCAAGGCTATACCTAGTCCCCAGATAACAATTCAACTTGGCTCAAGTATTTTCAGAGTCTGCAAAGTGCCTAACTGTGTAGCCATCACTGCTAACAGAAGCTAGTTGTGTCTGATCCAACCTAACTGACAACCTATTCTTTACTCCTATCTAACCTATACATCCATTATTACAGAACCAACATCATTCTATTGCACTTCTTCGATTGCACAGCAATCTCCCATCACTTGGCTGCAAGCAACCTCAGTTCAGGAATATTTTTTTTATTCCCAGCTAAGATCCCTCTACCTAAGATGGCAGAATGGGTGTGTGGGCATCTCTGGAACTCTGTGCTCAGGACCCTGCTTCTGTGCTTTTCTCCTCACCCCACTTCATCCATATAATTCTTGAAAGAGCCACCATATCTTTACATGATCATGCATGCCTTCCTGGTCACAGCTGACTGATCCAGGATGGGCATCTTATACAAACTGTCACTGTGTCTCTTTTCCAAACTTTTGGACTAGAGACCCTCTACCACATGGACCAAAAGAATAACATGACCAGTCTCCACACAAAATGATAACAGTGAATCAGAAGTACACAGAAAAGAAAAATAGAATCTGGTGGCATTCAAGTTACTGATTCCAATTGTTCCCAAAGACCGACTCTTCATAAGTCCATTCAAGAGCACAGCCATTCTGAGAGATGTCCCTTCCAACAGGTTTCCCTAATTTCAGATGGGGATCTGTCAACTGCAACCTGCAGTATTAACTAATACAAAGTAAGTGAGTGAGTGAGTGAGTGAGTGAGTGCAGGAGCAATCATTTCCCCAGGGTAGATGATGTCATTTAGTGTAGAAAGCTTTGCTCCCCTACTTTATTGGCAGAAATGTCACCTCTGATTAAAGACAGGTGTGTAATTAAGATGCAGGTGGGATTTAGAAATGAAAACATAACCAAGAAGCAGGTGAAGAGTTTCTGTAACCTGGAAATTACTGAGAGTCTTGTCTCTTACACTTATGACTCAAATACTGTGCTATCGTCAAACCAAACTGACTTGCTGAATGTGAGAAATTTGGATGTTATTTTTCTTTCTTATTGGCTCTGTGATAATTCTGAGTATAGGACACTGATTTTAAAACATCTCATATGTATTTTGTATGCATTATAATTCCCAGACACTTAAATATTGTAGTAAGACAGACTAGGTTAATGAAACAATGCTTGGAATGAAAATTTTGTTCTCTTGGTAAAGGAAACCAAGAGTCACTGATTGCATACTATGAACCAGGCATTGTGCTTAAGTTGTCACAATCATTATCTCATTTATAGTTGAGGAAATGGGCTCAGAGAAGTAAAATAACTTGCCTGTTGTGAGGCAGGGAGTGCAGGAGAGCTGGGATTTAAACTAGAGCTGCTGACTCTCAAATTTGTAACAAAGACTTGAGGTGTGAATCTCACCATATCAAAATAATCTCTGTGCATCTCAGTTTTTCCAAGCACACAAAGGCATGGGGAAGGAGACAGGACAGGAAAGGTGAAGAGTAAAATCATGATTTGCACCATAAAATTACTGGGAAAAATTATAGCTTCAAATTACTGTCCAAAAATCAAATGTATTTTTTGAGTACAGTTGACTGTTTTTCTAATGAGGTTGATTTTTGAAGGTTAGATACCTTCATCAAATACCTTTGTTGTTTGGTGTTAGATACTGTTAGAGAAATCAAATCTACAGAGTCAAGAGAATACTGGCTTATAAATAATCTTTTATAGAATGGATCATTTTTCTCTAAGGTTCAGGCACATTTCTCCAGAACAAAACCCTTCTCAGGCATATTTATGCCAGAATTTTTCCCTCATTCCAATTCTAGCAACCAGTCATTACATTCAGAATATAAAAACAGTAACCAGGGTGCCACTAAATTG
Organism: Kogia breviceps; assembly: GCF_026419965.1. Classification (NCBI taxonomy): domain Eukaryota; kingdom Metazoa; phylum Chordata; class Mammalia; order Artiodactyla; family Physeteridae; genus Kogia; species Kogia breviceps. The sequence continues at coordinate 79,899,625 of NC_081310.1, forward strand.
CTTGTTCCAAAGCTCCCAGTGGAAAGTATGCCAACATACTGCACTTCCTTCATGTCACCACCCCTCTCGGCAAAGGAGGAAACCAATGCAGAAGCCTAAAAATAAGAAACAAATGAATGGACAAAGAAGATGTGGCACATATATACAATGGAATATTACTCACCATAAAAAGAAACGAAATTGAGTTATTTGTAGTGAGGTGGATGGACCTGGAGTCTGTCATACAGAGTGAAGTAAGTCAGAAGGAGAAAAACAAATACCGTATGCTAACACATATATATGGAATCTAAGAAAAAAAAAATGTCATGAAGAAACTAGGGGTAGGACGGGAATAAAACACAGACCTACTAGAGCATGGACTTGAGGATATGGGGAGGGGGAAAGGTAAGCTGTGACGAAGTGAGAGAGTGGCATGGACATATATACACTACCAAACATAGGGTGGATAGCTAGTGGGAAGCAGCCGCACAGCACAGGGAGATCAGCTAGGTGGTTTGTGACCACCTAGACGGATGGGATAGGGAGGGTGGGAGGGAGGGAGACGCAAGAGGGAAGAGATATGGGAACATATGTATATGTATAACTGATTCACTTTGTTGTAAAGCAGAAACTAACATACCATTGTAGAGCAATTATGCTCCAATAAAGATGTTAAAAAGAAACGTGAGGCTCAGAAAGGTTAGGTAACCACCAACCCCACCATCCCCACCCAGAGTCATAAACTGGTAAGTCAGAGCACTATCATTCAAACTCAGATCAATTTGACTCTAAAACTACTGTTCTTTCTATTGCAGCACCGTTAATTATCCAGCCCTGGGTTTGACCCACAAGGTCTACAGACTAAGTCCCTTATCCTAGGATCTTAAAGCACACAGAGAAGGCATGGAAGCATGAGACAATAAAAGAAGACCCTTGGTAGAAATGAATAAAGACAAAAAATCACTAAGTATTGAAATAGGAAAGTTTCTTGGAGATCTACTAGAAGGGCTGGGTCCACTGTCTGAGGTCATTCAGCTTTTCCCACTACTCCATGGCAAGAAAGCGTCAGCCTGGGCTGGAGGAAGAAGGCTTACTCAGGTTGGTAGCATTAGGTCTTGAAGACGTCAAAATGACTGGAGTCTATTCCTAGTTGGGGTTTGAAATGAGAAAAGGCTGGAGACCATTTGAGGCTTTGAATTCTAATATGAATTCTGAACTTGATACAACAAGCAAAGGGAAGTTATTGTAGGCTCTCAGGTGGGAGAAGGTATGATCAAAGTTGCATGTGAACATTAGCCTGCCAGTAGAATACAGGAGGGACAAAAACAAATGACTTTCTTTTAGTAGGGAGAGAAGGAAAAAGCACTAAGTTAGGAGCTACCTAGCATATAAAAGCCTCTGGTGAAAAGCAAGAGTTGCGTTCTTTCCATGCCCTACCTAGCTACTACACCTTCAATCCAAACAAGTCTCAGCATGTGTCAGCACACAAACTCTGCTGGTGGACTCCCAAAATATGTTGCACAAAGCTCAATTAGGCAAGTTTTTGAGGGCATCAATTATCCTTCTTACTAATTTCACCTCCCAGGTATTGCAGGCTACTGGCATCTGACATTGGGACTAAGGCAGTGGGCTATTAGGCTTTTCCCACCTCCTATTAGAAAGGAAACCACTTGTTTCTAGAAACTACTTTCTCTATTGCCACTATGAGTCTGTACTAATTTGGTATGAAATGCTACACTACCAAATCCTTGGCTGACACCTTAAACACTTAGAGCCACCTGTATATACTGATAATTCTCTGGGTGATAGCTTTTGTTTCATAAATACATCTCAAATCTCTATCTTTCCTTCATATATTTTACTCTATAGCCACAATGGCTTACTGTTGGCTCCTTAAGCATTAAATTCTTTCCTACCTCAGAGCCTCTGCATATCCTGTTCTCTTCACCTCAAATATCCTTCTTCCTCTTATTCATATGGCTAATTAATATTTCATACCTTGACCTTCCTTATAATTTACGTAGACCTCCAAGCTCACACTCCTCATTTTTCTCCTTCATTGCACCTACTCCATTCAGTCTGTCTTGTCATTTATCAAATGGTGTAATTTTATATTCATTTGTGTTTTGCAGTCTGTGTCTCTGTTAGATCATAAGCTCCATGAGAGCAAGGACTTTATTGGCCATTCACCTCGGTTTACATGTCTGGCACTGTACCAGACACTTAGCGTCAGTGGCAAAATAGACCTTAGATTCAACCTAATGTGCTCATTTTACAGACAAAACTAGGACCAGAGAGGTGCAGTGACTTGTCAACATTTACACAGCTAGTTGGAAGAAGAATTAGAAATAAACAAAATTAAAAACAGAAATCAAGTGCTGAAAAGGACATTGGGGTGTGAGATCACAACACTTCAAGTTAGTCTTCAAAATGACTGTTGAGGGAAAGGGCAGGGTTGAGAAACATATGGGAAGAGCAAGATGCCTAAGCAGTGCCTACAAATGAAGACAATACAACTAAGAACGAGTATGCTATTTTATATATAGTAGTATATATATGTTAATCCAGCCTCCTAATTTATCCCTCCCCCCACCCCCCTTTCCCTTTGGTAAACTTAAGTTTGTTTTCTATGTCTGTTTTGTAAATAAGTTCATTTCTATCTTTTTTTAGATCCTACATATAATTGATATCATATGATATTTATCTTTCTCTGTCTGACTTACTTCACTTAGTATGATAATCTCTAGGTCCATCCATGTTGCTGCAAATGGCATTATTTCATTCTTTCCTATGGTTGAGTAATATCCCATTGTATATATGTACCACATCTTCTTTATCCATTCATCTGTCGATGGACACTTAGGTTGCTTCCATGTCTTGGCTATTGTAAATAGCCCTGCAACGAACATTGGGGTGCATGTGTCTTTTCGAATTACGGTTTTCTCTGGATATATGGCCAGGAGTGGGATTGCAGGATCATATGGTAGCTCTACTTTTAGTTTTTTAAGGAACCTTCATACTGTTCTCCACAGTGGCTGTACCAATTTACATTCCCACCAACAGTGTAGGAGGGTTCCCTTTTCTCCATACCCTCACCAGCATTTATTATACGTAGACTTTTTGATGACAGCCATTCCGACTGGTGTGAGGTGGTAGCTCACTGTTGTTTTGATTTGCATTCCTCTAATAATTAGTGATGTCAAGGACCTACTGTATGGCACAAAGAACTGTACTCAATATTTTGTAATAACCTATAAGGGAAGAGAATCTGAAGAAGAATATATATATATATATATATATATATTTGTTTGTTTATTTATTTATTTATTTAACTGAATCACCATGCTGTATGCCTGAAACTAAAACAATACTGCAAATCAACTATACTTTGATTAAAAATAAATAAAATATGACACAAATGAACCTATCTACAAAACAGAAACACACTCACACAGAGAACAGACTTGTGGTTGCCAAGGGGGAGGGGGGTGGGGAAGGGAGTCTGTGGTTAGCAGATGCAAACTATTATATATAGGATAGATAAACAAGGTCCTACTGTATAGCACAGGGAACTATATTCAATTATCCTATGATAAACCATAATGGAAAAGAATTTTTAAAAGAATGTATACATATGTATAACTGAATCACTTTGCTGTACAGCAGAAATTAACACAACACTGTAAATCTACTATACTTCAATAAAAAATAAATTTATTTAAAAAAAGAAAAATAAGTACGTGGTATTGATTTTGTAGGAGTGGGGTCACTTTCATAATGATCTTTTCTTATTGCACCGTCCTATGGTCTTAAAAGCAAAGGATGAATAAGTAAGACTATGGGCAGTGCCTGTGTCAGAAATATAATAGAGTGAACCCAACAGGACTGTACTGAAATGGAAACTATGACCTGAGCCTCCCAAGCATCAGGTTCTAGCCATGTGAGCTTAGGACCACTAAACAGACACCATTTTATGAGCTGTAAGACATCGGGATACAAACAGCTCATTATGGTTTTCTCAGGACACCACAAACAAACCATCAATCTGACTTGGAATTACAAGTGACTGGGAAACAAGAAGAGGAAGGGGAAAAAAAGGAAAGAAAAGAAATGGTCGCTGAGTTTTAGCACTTCTGGAAGAAGCCCTCCCCTCCTAGTCACCTCTCAACTTGGCAGGGAAAACCTTTCACCACATCAACAGCCCTGCTAAGGGGCAACTCTCATTAGCAACAACAATCACCATGTGAGGAACATGTAAAAATGAGCTTGGGTGACCCCTGCCCTGACCCTGCTACCTCCTCTTCTTTGGTTAAGTCAAGAGAATTCGGTCCCCAATATATGCTTCCAGCCAGCAGTCACCCAGGCTCCTGAGTTGGGGAGTTTCATCTTTTCGTATCATAGCAGGGCATTCTTGTAACCTCTGTCCTACAAACCTTCTCCTCTACACACAGGAGAGTTTCTATTCCGCTCCTGAAGTGAAAGGGCAGAGGACAAGCTTGACTATTCTACAACTTCCCAGGACGAAAGATGGTTGAAACATTTTGCACAAACACTGGACTCTACAGGGTCTGCCTAATGAGAGGCTGTGTGTGTGCACTAACGTACAAGCACACACATGTATATATGAGGCTAGGGTTACAAGTGGCTAAGGGGATCCTGTAGGTGTGTGGCATACACATGCAGATAAACGCAAGAATCTCAGTGAATGTTCCCATGAATCCTAGACACCATCATCTTTTTCAGGCCTCCTCAAAAGCCTGGTTTCCCTGCATCCTGATCAGTTATTTTTTTCTAAAGAGTCACCAACTTAATCTCATCATGTACAGTGGATTGTGCCATTTGCCTGTTCAAGCTCTTTATGCCTTCCATTACACTTAGGATAAAATTCTAAATCCTATCTACATTTTCTGCCTACCTCTCCAGTCTCTCCCCTTGAAATACCACTCGTGCCAGGCACTCTGGCTTTTTATTTTTATCCTTTCTCAACATGATCACAATCTTTCCCCCCTACGGGTCTTTGCACAAGCTGTTCCCTGTACCCGGAGCACTCTTAGGCTGAACCATCTCCTAATAATTCATACCCACTGTCCATAGCTGAAAGAGACAGTACATACCTACCCCAAACTCAACTAATTCTACCTGTTAATAAGCTAATAACCTCTACTTTTCCCACTAGGTATTTATTATAGTTCAAAATCTTACAGATAATATGCTTTATGTCTATGTTACTAGACTGTAGGTTCCATGGAGAAATGGGTGTACCATTTACTTCATCAGTGAATCCCTAGCACTTAGCACAGTGCCCAGCTAATAATATTTCTTGAGAAGTAATCAAAAATATTTGTTAAACAAATTTGATTTGCTCTTGTCTTCTCTCACTTAAGTCATTCTAACCTCAAAATAATAATCATCTTTCAACTTATCTCCCTCACACCTTTAGGGTGTCTCTATCCTATTCATACACTCCAACTTTCCATCACTCCCTTATTTACATCCCCCCATCAATACACATGCCTCTCATTCCACCCTCTTCCTTAGCTGCTGAACTCCCATCTCATTTATTCCACACCAAATTCACCTTGCCTTTTGACCTTAATCCTTCAACTGTGTCTCAAGGGTGACTCTATATTGTGAGGTACCTTACTTCTTCAATTGAAACTCAAGATTTCCCTAAAGACTACATCCCCTCTGCGGGCAGCCCTCCTCAGTAGAGGTCCTCCTCTTCCAGTTGCCTCCATCTGCATGAAGGTAAATAGGCAAAGAATCACTCTTTCCTTTACTTCCTAATGGTGCTACTGACTTCAAATAGTGAAAATAGATTTATTCAGCTATTTCTAGGTACTAGACACTGTGATGAGTGCTTACACTGATTGTCAAATGTAATATTATCATACAAAATTAGTCCAGATTTACAGACATAGTACAGACCCGGTCCACACTGAAGAAAGATACTAAAGTATCTCAGGGAAGTAAGGAGAAGAGACCCTGACAGCACCCAATAATAGCCCTGAATTTGGAGGCATGAAATTGGGCCAGGAACAAACTGGAAAATTTAATGCTCCATTCATTCATTCATTCAACAAATATGTATATACTACATGCCAGGCTCGACCTGAGACTAAAATGGTAAACAAAAGAGTTGTGGATTCTACCCAGAACGTACAGACAAGAGCAGAACAGAGAAGAACTATGTTCTGCAGGTCCAGTGAAGGATGCTATGTTTCATTGGCAAGCCAAGATTATGGCCTAATGGAAGCCTGTATCAAGGCAGTGTGGGTTTTTTTGACAATTCACTTTCCTACAGACTATACCTTCAAACCACCTAAGGCTGCATTCACAACAAAAATTTATCATCCAAATATTAACAGCAATGGCAGCATATGTCTTGATATTCTAAGATCACAATGGTCTCCTGCTTTAACTATTTCTGAGGTTCTTTTATCCATTTGTTCACTGCTGTATGTTCCAAACCCAGAATGATGCCCTTGTGCCAGAGAGTGCACAGATCTATAAAACAGACGGAGATAAGTAGAACAGTAATCTCATGAACAGACTCAAAAGTATGCCACATGATGCTACTTTAAAGTCAGAATAAGTGCATTACAGCTGAATAAATTGTAAATTACTGTTAAGAAAGAAAGAGAGAGGAGAGAGACTCTATATGTTAACCAGGTTGTGTAAGAATGTGTACGTATGTGAGAGGATGTGTAGAAAGGGGGATGGTGGGGAGGGTACTTCAGGCGGAAGGAGGTGTATGTGCACAGGTTTGAATAGAAGGCAAAATGTGACTTATTTGAGGCAATGACAAAAAACACTGTGGTTCAATTACAAGGCATGCATCAGTGGAGATAAAGCTGGAGAGGGAGTTATACTCAGAGCCTTGGAACTCTATCCAAAGACAAGGGGGACCTACTGAATCACTGTAGGCAAAGAAACAACACAATCCAATTTGTGTTACAGAAAGCCCGCCATGCTGCTACAGGGAGAATGGACTGAACTCCATCCCATCCTTCCAGGTCAACAGCAATTTAAAGCACTGAGGAGTCCCAGGGCTCCTGTGGCCGCTATAGCAACAAGAAAGTCTGTGGTGCTTCTGGGGCAAATTCCGGATGCAACAGCACCAAAGAGCATCCAGCCTCAGCCACTATATGGGAGTGATGGATGTTGTGTCAATGCCGGATATTCAGAAAGCTGATGCTGGCACAGAGGCTTCTCCACACAGAGAAGAAAATGGTGCCACACTTCTGTCTCCCTGCTAGGAGGTCCACACTCTGGCTCTTGCACTTCCGTGGGCTGCTGGGCTGTTAAACAGTTTACATAAAGAGCCCCTCACTTCCCTGGAAGAAAAAAACTGTAGCAGGGGTTCCAAAGAGAATCAACCTACTCTATTTATGGGCAAGCCATTACTAATGAGCAGAATGAGTAAAACAAGCAAACAAAAAACAACCTGGAGTCCATTAGAACATTTTTCAATATAAAAGATGCAGAGGTACCACTTAAGATGTAGATGAAAAGCATACTTGTGAAAAATGTACACTTCCAGAAACTAGTATATTATAGAAAGAATTGGTTCTGTATTCTCAAGAATTTTATACACATGTAGAAATGAAAATATAGGGCATCATACTCTGATGAAATGGGATGGGCTGAGAGAAAGGCAGAAATAGAGAGGACCTAGATGCAATGAGTAAATATTATAAGAATATAAGAATATAAATCAACTATACTCCAATAAAATTCTTTTTAAAAAATATAAGAATGCCGTTCAAATACAAATCAGAATTGAAAATGATAAAGGACAGAACTGACAATGAAGAAAAATCAGTTATGGAGGAAAAATTAGGAAGCTCTTGTGAAATGCAAGGGAAAAAACAAGCAGATTAAAATATGTAGAGAAAAGATTTTAGCTATGAGGAAGAATGAAGACCTAGTGTAAAGGTAATAGGTGTTCCTGAAGACACAAAAACAAATGAGAAACATAATCTTTTCTGAGGTGAGAACAGACCTAAGTCTGCAGATCCAAAGGGCTCGAAAAGACTAGGAAAAAATAACAGGAAATATACCTATACCAATATTGGTTAAAGTTCTGATTTTAAAGAGGGAGGAGAGAGGTGAAAGGAGAGACAGAAAGACAGAGAGGGAGAGAGAGAATGACTGAGCAGACACTGGACTTCCTATAATACTCATTACAAGAAGCAAAGGAACAATGTCTAGGAACTTCATAACAATGTAATTTGTGACCCAAGAATTCAGTATCTATACAAGATGCTATATGTGTATGAAGGCAAGTAAATTAAAAAAATTTTTTCAAATATACCAGAGCTCTGAGGATATGCCAACATGTCACTTTTCTGTAAAAAAATTCTCAAAGATATACTCATTTGACTGAAAAAGTAAATGAAAATAAAAAACTCAGGAATGAGAAGGCTGTGATATAAATGTACTGGTAGTTAGCACAGAACAACTTATACAGAGAACTAAGTCTAAAGTGTTATAAATTGGATTTTAAAACAGTATACATAGCAATAATTTTTAAAGAACATGGGTAAGACTTTAAATTTCAGTAATAATAATACTATAATATAAATTTTAAAATCCCAGATCACATGAACAAAATCTGGAGAGTGAAGAGAAGATTAAGAGAAGTATGCTCATTCCTTACCTTACAGAAAAGGATATACTTTCATTTTTGACAGAAAAAAGTAGAGAGATGAATGCAAATCCAAATTATTCTAAACATGTATATCTTTTAAAATTAAAAAAACACTAAATACTAAATATAATTTAAATCATTTCACCTCTACTGTCCTTGTGGACTAACTTCCACTTCCTTGAATTACTTAAGCACATGGTTTATGTTCCTCTCATTCTTTGCTCTCCCATCTCCCATGAAATCAACATCTGGGTTGAGGACCAATAAGGTCATCTGAGCCAAGAGTTCTTACTTTTCTCAACTCAACAGACCTCCACATCCACTCATTATCACAAACAGACTCACATTCTGGATCTCATTATAAGACACTCATTGTTCCAACTCCAAGATCTCAAACTGGTACTTCCACTCTCTGAATATAACTTCCAATCTCCCTTCTCTCCCATTCTTAACAACCATTTCACTTAATTTTTCCCCACTAAAACTTGAAAGAGTAAACTGCTCCTAAATAACCCAGTTCACTAACCAACCCCTTTCCAGATGCCTTAACTCTTTGCCTAGCCAAGATTCTATGGTTGGTCGCATGAATGAACTTTCCATCCCTAAAGCTACTGCCCTGCTGCCCCGTCTCTCTCTTTCTGTCCCCCCATTTTTTACTGTACAAAATCTTGAAAAAGTGATTTACTCCCACTCCTCCTTTTACTCCTCCCTTAATATCCACTTTTCTCTTTAACCTCTTGCAATCTGGCTTTCTTCTCTCCTTTATAGAGAAACTCCATTTTAGAAGATTTCCAATGACCTCAAAAATTCTGACTAACTCTCTGCAATTATCATTGCATTTGAGACTCCAGGTTGTCATTCATTCAATAACCATCATTTGTTAAAATTGGTCCTGGGAATGCCAAAATAAGTAAGGCCAGTTCCCAATTCCCCAGAGGCTGAGAGTATATCAGGCGAGGTAATAAGCATATAAAGCAGTAAGAGCAGTATAATATTGCAGGCACTGTAACAGAGGTATGTAGAGTTGAGTCAAAGGTACAATCTTAAAATGCGTCCCCTGACTCAGTGATGCTATAATGGCAGAGCTTCTTCCGAACTCTTACACATCCCCTTCTCTCATCTTCGTTCTTTGGATCCCTTTCCTCATCAATTTTCTTAAGTGTAGACTTAAGATCCAGACCCTCTGGCCTTCTCATTCCACACACTTTCCTTACAGACTTGAACATTTCCAAGGCAACCAAAAATAAGACTCAAAATCTGAGTCTCTAGCCCCTACCTCCATTTTGACCTCCTAGGTCTTACTGCTGAATGTTTTCACTTGGAAAACTCACCTCAAACTCACCACTATCTCTAGCCTATTTCTTTCTTTTTTTTTTTTTTTTTTTTTTGCAGTACGTGGGCCTCGTACTGCTGTGGTCTCTCCCATTGCGGAGCACAGGCTCCAGACGTGCAGGCTCAGCAGCCATAGCTCACAGGCCCAGCATCTCCGCGGCATGCAGGATCCTCCCAGACAGGGGCATGAACCCGTATCCCCTGCATTGGAAGGCAGACTCGCAACCACTGCGCCACCAGGGAAGACCTAGCCTATTTCTTTATCTCTGTCAACAGTCCCCACATTCTCCCACTACTCAGATTTTAAAGTAGAAGTTAACTCTTCTCAATCTCCCCCTTCACCCAAACAAGTGCTTAGATCAGTGGTCCCCAACCTTTTTGGCACCAGGGACCGGTTTCTTGAAAGACAAATTTTCTAAGGACTGGAGGGCAGGGGAATGGTTTTGGGATGTTTCAAGCACATTACATTTATTGTGCACTTTATTTCTATTATTATTGCATTGCAATATATAATGAAATGATTATACAACTCACCATAATGCAGAATCAGTGGGAGCCCTGTGCTTGTTTTCCTGCAACTAGATGGTCCCATCCGGGGGGTGATGGGAGACAGTGACACCAAAGTGTGTTGCTTATGTCCAGTCTACTCCATAAGATGCAGCTTCATTGTCACTTGCCACTCACTGACAGGGTTTTGATATGAGTCTACAAGCAATGGATTTATTATGGGCTCTGTGCAGTCAGACCTCTCTGCTAATGATCATCTGTATTTGCAGCCGCTCCCCAGCATTGGTATCACCGCCTTGGCTCCACCTCAGATCATCAGGCATTAGATTCTCATAAGGAGCACGCAACCTAGATCTCTCGCATGTGCAGTTCACAGTAGGGGTTGTGCTCCTATGAAAATCAAATGCCACTGCTGATCTGACAGGAGGCCGAACTCAGGTGGTAATGAGAGTGATGGGAAGTGGCTGTAAATACAGATGAAGCTTCGCTCGCTCACCCAACACTCACCTCCTGCTGTGCAGCCCAGTTCCTAACAGGCCATGGACTGCTACCAATCCGTGGCCTGGGGGTTGGGTACCAATGACTTAGATGGTCCCCAATTCCTATCCATGTTTCTTTCAAACTCATGATCATACCTACTTTTTAACTCCTATTATGGTTATGTGTTGACTTTCTTATTTCTTCCTAGTGAATTTGACCATTTTTCAAGATTAGGAATTGATATATTTTTTCTTTGTGTCTCTTATAGCATGTAGCATAGTATGTAACTGTAAGTTAATCAGTAAATATCTGTTATTGAAGCTACCTTACAACCATTCTCTGAGGGCTTGAAAAGTCATGAAATGAAACTGGATCTTTCCTGGGATGCAGCAAAAGCCAGACATTGAGTCATGGACCTACTAGGGCAGAAAAGATCCCTCAGTCTCACCTCCTGCATTTATTGGGCCACACTAACCACTCACCTCTGTTCCCACCAACACAAGCACTAATTAGCTCTGAGACCTCTGGGATGACAGTGCTTTAGGTTAGCACTCCGGCAGTCTGCCCAAATGATAGCAAACTGAGGTTGGGTTGAGGGGAGGGGGAGCAGAATTCAAAAAAACAGGCTTATTTTCAAATCCCCACAATCAAGTTGACAGCAGAGAAATTGAAACGCGAGATGCATTTTTCCATTCCTCCATGCAGACTACAAATGAAAAAACTTCTGCAGTCCCAGATATACTTAGTTTCCACTCTCACCAAAAAGCTCCATTTCTATAGTATTAAAAATACAGAAAAGTGATTTTGAGAAAAGCCTCATTCTAGAGAACAACTTGCACCAACTAGAGGTAAGTCTGAAATAGGAGCACTGAGTTCAAAATCAAAATACCACCATGAAAAGACTCCATTCCCAGAGAGCACATCTGGCAGTATGTACTTGGTGATTTGTGCCAAAAATTTTTGCTAAAGTTGGAGCAATTGACAGCAAAGGGAATCTTAACTAACACTTTAGGTTCATCGTGCTATAAAGGAGAGCTGAGAGAAAATGTGACTGGTTTTATTTGACTCATGTCCACCTAACTTCCATTGTTCACTTCTGCTTAGTGTCCCAAAGCACTATTCCAAGCCCAAGCTGAAATTACATTTCTGGGTTCTGCACAGGAAAATAAATCATGTCTGCCCTAGGAGTGAACCCAAAACCAAAAGCTGCCAGAGAGGAATTTGTGAGTTGAGTTTAGAGTCAACTTTAATTCTGAAGGAAATGAACCTTTAAAAGAAAAATTCAAATAACAACCTATGTAGACAAAACATTAATCTACACTGCTTCAATTAATTTGGGGACCTTTTATAACTTTTTTTTTACGTGGATAACTGCCAGAGCAGACCTTCTCTCATAAGATGGCTTGGAGCCAAATACAGTAATAGTCAAGATATTTGTGCTCAGGCTTCCTAAGATCCTTAGGTATACATACATATCCTCAAGGAACATCCAAATACCAACTTATCTCTATAACAAGTTTCCTATTAAAAAAAATAAAATAAACAATTTGCCCAACTCCCAACACCAATTTCTTTCTTCCACCTGGGCTTTGTTTGTCCAGAAGAGTGGTAGCCTTTGAAGGCACAAATTAGTACTATTCTAGACAACCATGTCAGGTAAAACCACTCTACACTGGGCTAGGACACAGTTCTGTCCACAACTGATGTGGAAACCACACCAGAACAAGGTCAACATACTTTCCTCTAGTGAGGCCAACACAAGGGCACCTTGAGGATAGCTGCAAATCCAGCCCTCTACCACCCAGGGTCAAAGAGGATGCTTCTACACAGTACATCTTTGCATCTAAAGTAGGGTTGTCCACTCTATGACATAAATCACAGCAAGATCCTTTTGACCCACCTCCTAGAGAAATGGAAATAAAAACAAAAATAAACAAATGGGACCGAATGAAACTTAAAAGCTTTTGCACAGCAAAGGAAAACATAAACAAGACAAAAAGACAACCCTCAGAATGGGAGAAAATATTTGCAAATGAAGCAACTGACAAAGGATTAATCTCCAAAACTTACAAGCAGCTCATGCAGCTCAATATCAAAAAAACAAACAACCCAATCCCAAAATGGGCAGAAGAACTAAATAGACATTTCTCCAAAGAAGATATTCAGATTGCCAACAAACACAAGAAAGGATGCTCAATATCACTAATCATTAGAGAAATACAAATCAAAACTACAATGAGGTATCACCTCACGCCAGTCAGAATGGCCATCATCAAAAAATCTACAAACAATAAATGCTGGAGAGGGCGTGGAGAAAAGGGAACACTCTTGCACTGTTGGTGGGAATGTAAATTGATACAGCCACTATGGAGAACAGTATGGAGGTTCCTTAAAAAACTACAAATAGAACTACCGTACGACCCAGCAATCCCACTACTGGGCATATACCCTGAGAAAGCCATAATTCAAAAAGAGTCATGTACCAAAGTGTTCATTGCAGCACTATTTACAATAGCCAAGACATGGAAGCAACCTACGTGTCCATCGACAGATGAGTAGATAAAGAAGATGTGGCACATATATACAATGGAATATTAGCCATAAAAAGAAATGAAATTGAGTTATTTGTAGTGAGATGGATGGACCTCACTAGAGGTCCATGGATAGAGACTGTCATACATAGTGAAGTAAATCAGAAAGAGAAAAATAAATAACGTATGTTAACACATATATGTGGAATCTAAAAGAAAAAAAAAAAGGTTCTGAAGAACCTAGGGGCAGGACAGGAATAAAAAAGACACAGACATAGATAATGGACTTGAGGAAATGGGGAGGGGGCACGTTAAGCCGGGACGAAGTGAGAGAGTGGCATGGACTTATATATACACTAGCAAATGTAAAATAGATACCTAGTGGGAAGCAGCCGCATAGCACAGGGAGATCAGCTTGGTGCTTTGTGACCACCTAGAGGGGTGGGATAGGGAGGGTGGGAGGCAGATGCAAGAGGAAGGAGATATGGGGATATATGTATATGTATAGCTGATTCACTTTATTATAAAGCAGAAATTAACACACCATTGTAAAGCAATTATACTCCAATAAAGATGTTATAAAAATAAAATAAAGTGTTGTCCAATAGAACTATCATGAGAGATACAGATGTCACTTAAAATTCTCTGATAGCACTTTTAAAAAGGAAACAGAGGGCTTCCGGGCTTCCCTGGTGGCACAGTGGTTGAGAGTCTGCCTGCCGATGCAGGGGATACGGGTTCGTGCCCCGGTCCGGGAAGATCCCACACGCCACAGAGCAGCTAGGCCCGTGAGCCATGGCCGCTGAGCCTGTGCGTCCGGAGCCTGTGCCCCGCAATGGGAGAGGCCACAACAGTGAAAGGACTGTGTACCGCAAAAAAAAAAATTAAAATTAAAAAAAATAATAAAATAAAAAAATAAAAAGGAAACAAACTGGTGAAATTAATATATTTTATTTAACTCGATGTATTCAATGCATTATCATTTTATCATCTAATCAATATTTAAAACATTTTTAGTGAGACATTTTACTTTTTTTCATACTGAGTCTTCAAAATCAGGTATTTTACAGTTGAGGCACATCTCAGTCCAGACCAGTTACATATCAGATGCTTGAGAGCAAGATGTGGCTAGTGGCTACCATATCAAACAGTATGGACCTAAAATGTTTTACATGATAACTGTTTGATAAATAAATGGAAAGCTCAAAAAGTTTTTTACTGCACCATTTATTCTCCCAATAAGAGGTATCAGTTCTGTGAATAGCAAATAAAACCTTCCGAAGAAAGGGAAGCCGACTCATTTATCCCAAATCAAACCATGAGTAGACTTGGAAAAAATTTCTGGTCATCCTGAAGTCCAGAACTTGCTACAAAAGATCAAGCCTTCCATGTAGGTGTACTTAGAAAAAAACATGGTACCTATCAGGCTCTTCTCATTAAAAATGTGGCCAATTCCCAAATCTCCATTTACTGCAAATTGATACCTAGGTTTTTTTAGCTATATAATCCCACCCATTTTTTTTCAGATAGCTGGCAACTTCATTTCCTCTCCTAGTAGCCTGCTCAAACCCTTCCTTCTCTCTCTCTTTTTTTTTTTTTTTTTTTTTTTTTGCAGAACGCGGGCCTCTCACTGTTGTGGCCTCTCCCGTTGCGGAGCACAGGCTCCAGACAGGCAGGCTCAGCAGCCATGGTTCACGGGCCTAGACGCTCCGCGGCATGTGGGATCTTCCCGGACCGGGGCATGAACCCGTGTCCCCTGCATTGGCTGGCGGACTCCCAACCACTGTGCCACCAGGGAAGTCCTTTCCTTCTCTATTTTGTCAAAAGCCAGACCAAACAGTTCATGCTTCGAATGGTTCAACTCTGCAGCTGAAAATTGTAAAGGGAATTCTGAACAAAGTTGCAATAAGGCTCTTAGGCATAGTGAAAAAACCACCAGACTGAATATGAAACACTTACTTAATATTAACTTCTAATCTCAAAGTAACCAGGAACACGAACACACACTCACGCACACACAAGGAATAAGTCACCATATCCTAAAATAATAAAACTATAAATTGAACATTCAACCTGCTAAAAATTACTCAAAGTCCTTAATAAATAAAAAAAAATTTAAAGATAACCCATAGAGTCAATTTGTATTAAAAAAGACTACAGGTTTGAGCATAGACTTGTAGTTCAGCAAGTCTAGATTCAAACGCTAATCCAACCACTATGTGCCTTGAGTAAATTGTTTAACCCTTCTGAATATCCATTATCATCTGTAAAAGTAATATTAAAAAAACCCTCTACCCCTCATAAAGTTATTGTGAAGATTACATAAATAAAACACTGTAATTAGCTCATTATTTGGGCGCTAATAAACCTTAGTTAACTCTCAGCTCCCAGCCCCATTCATTTTTTTAATTTGTATAAGGCAGAAAATACTAATGTGACTTTACTTACAGCTCTAATGTCAATATCAATAGAACACTACAACCCAAAATTTTCTTTCTATTCTTCTCAGAATGAGGTTGGGGCTGGGATCAGGAACAGCTCAACTATATGCTACTGACAACAAAGGTCTGTAAAGCGCTCTGGTAACTGATGTCATCGACAGTTCAGTGACCCCATTCCCTCACCTCAAGCACATAATAATGCTAATATTAATGTGGTGAGCATTATCACAGAGGAATGTATGGGGTAGTAAGGGAGCCCAGAGGGTAACACTTAGCTCAGCCTAGAGAGAGGGCACGGGGAGGGGGGGAGCGCTTCCTGAAGGTGGTACCCACTTGATCTGAGCCAGGCAGGCAAAAATGGTGAGGACTATAGGGAGAGGAGAGGAGAAGGGAAATCCAGAGAAAAGAAATGGTGTGAACAAGGACATATAGGACGTGGCTGATACAGGAAGCCGTTCTTATTGCTGAAGAAGCAGATGGGGCTGAGGCCAGGGAGGACTTCACATAATGAAGGAAGGACCTTGGACTTTATCCTGTTGGTCACCGGGACAGTAAAAAAAAAAAACAAAAACAAAGCTGTCACTGGAAGTCAAAGATTGGCATCAGTGAAAAAGAGGAAGGAAACCTGTGGTGGGAAACCAAAGACTGAGGGTATTTTAAATGACAGCAGATCAAAAGAAATAAATACTGACACATTGAACTTATCTATCATTTCTGCCATCCCCTCTAGAAAAAGTACAAAAGCACGTGGAAAAAGAAACATCTTCTAAGGGCTTTCATAGAAAAAAGGTATTTAGTAAACACCCTGGGGTAAGAAATTTTGGTAAAATATCATTGCACTGGGAAACTTTCCCTCAAGATTGGACCTTCCTAATTAATATCAAAGCAGGAAACTGAGTGTGCTTTCAAAGAAAAATCAGCAGTGAAATCACAATTATCATTTAATCTTCATTGGCATCAGGAGCCTTGGTACCACACAGAGCCACTCTCTCCCACAGGGCAAGGGAGAGATTAGAATGGGGTCAAGTTCCTAACAAGTATCTCATCCTGCCCAATACCACTGTGAGGATCATTAAAAAGAGAAAAATTCAAATCTTTCCAGTTACTATTTGTCACATAATTAACTTTACAGTAATCTTTTTAAGTTGGAAAAAAAAATGGCCTACGAAAAAAATCACCAGAGAAATGGCAAAAGCTAAAGAGAAGACAGAGTATGACAGAAAGAGCAGAGGGTTGGGAGTAAAGTCCTAGGATCAAGAAATAAAGAAGAAATTCTAGGGGAAGTCCAATTTTAGGGAAACCCAGTGGGAAAGTATCTTAAAAAAAAAAAAAAAGACTGTTTGGGGATTAAAAGCAGAAATGTGTGCCCTTCCAGGAAATCGTATTATTGAAGTTTTAAATCCTTTTAATCTTTTTCTATTCCTAAGTCTACAGCTCTAAAGAGTACTCTGAATAATTAGCTGCTGCAGATGAGGGAAGGCAATTCAGAGACTCTAAGGAATACCAGGTAGTAACAACAGCAATCCAATTTCAAGACTTCTTTGCTGGGCACAATCCTTCACTGGTACTGGAGTTTCTTCCTTATAACATTAACTTATTCTTGGGTTTCCACATTAAATCAATCAACTTCTCTCAAAAAGGCTCAGTTTTGGGCTTCCCTGGTGGCGCAGTGGTTGAGAGTCCGCCTGCCGGTGCGGGGGTCACGGGTTCGTGCCCCGGTCCGGGAGGATCCCACATGCCGCGGAGCGGCTGGGCCCGTGGGCCATGGCCGCTGCGCCTGCGCGTCCGGAGCCTGTGCTCCTCAACGGGGGAGGCCACGACAGTGAGGGGCCCGCATGCCACAAAAAAAAAAAGGCTCAGTTTTAATCACTTAATCAGTTCTTACTTGTCTCCACTTTCAGTTTGATAAATAGATATAAACAGAAATTGGAAACAAATGTCTGCATAAACTCACTTAATTTCAAAAACAAGAGGAAAACCTGCTTAAGACAACATTAGAAACTTCCAAGAGGTTGTAAATTTAAGCAAGACTACTCTTCTAATGTCAGAGGCAGAAAAATCTGTGTGCAAAAAGGGATACAAAGAAGGAAAAAATAGGGCTTCCCTGGTGGCGCAGTGGTTGAGAGTCTGCCTGCCAATGCAGGGGACACGGGTTTGTGCCCTGGTCCGAGAAGATCCCACATGCCGCGGAGCGGCTGGGCCCGTGAGCCATGGCCGCTGAGCCTGCACGTCCGGAGCCTGTGCTCCGCAACGGAAGAGGCCACAACAGGGAGAGGCCCGTGTACCGCAAAAAAAAAAAAAAAGAAGGAAAAATAATGTCATCAAGAGGACCTACCCAACCCTTTGCATAATTATAGGACATGACAATAAGATGAGATAGATTTCTGTCTGTGAACAAACAATAAGCTCTGAACTCTCGCAGCCTGCATAATTTATTTTCATTTTTCTTTTAGTTGGAAGGAAGAGCATTTTAATAACCTTTTCATGTAATTATGAATATTCTTCGATACTACACCAAAACTTGACAAGTTGTAGCTTCTTCTTTTCCAGCTTTATTGAGCTATATTTAACATAACATTTGTGTAAGTTTAAGGAGTACAACATGATTTGATATACATATGTATTGTGAAATGATTACCATGATAAGATCAGTTAACACATCCATTACTTCACACAGTTACCATTTTTTGTGTGTATATGGTAAAAACGTTTATATTTTTGCATTTAAGTATGATCCTTTCCTCTCAAATATTTAATAAGCATCTACTATGTTCCAGGCAATGTGCTGTTTTACCAGATAATAACGTCAGAGTCTTTCAATAATGTTCTTTCTCATATCTCCCACAGCACCTGGCATGGCGCTTGAGTTCACATCAGCTGCCCAATAAATACCCGTGAAAATATTTCTTCCTTTAAGTGAATACAGGGGAACATATGGGGTTAGCACTATACCCAATGATGTAGCACAGAGACCCTTGTAAAAGATGCCCACTTCAATAACAGACTGCCTCTGGTTACCAACCTATGCCCCATTCTGACTGATTTGTCACACCGTACATACCTGTCCACTGAGGGGGGCAGCGGCAGTTGTAAGTGTTGACCCCATCCACACAAACCCCTCCATTCTGACACTTGTGATTAGGACAGTCATCAATATTCCACTCACAGGTGACCCCTTCAAAACCTAGTAAGACAAGAACAGAGAAAATGATAAATTCTCATACAGATGGTGTGATCTGCTCTTCTCCACAGGGCATAGTCATCAGAACAGACTGACTTCATTATTTCAATTCAATAGCAAGCAGCTGGTCAACCCAAGACTCACCATATAAAAATCCTCCAATCTTCTGTCTTCTCTTGCCTCAAGCATAGACACTTAAAATGACTCATTATGCCAATGACATGCCTTCATAGTTACCTCACAAGTATTTCAAAGTGTTTTCATGAAATAAAATCCCAGTGAAGATAAATGTCTACTCAGAACAGCTATTTACTCACTCTAAAAAAAAGGGTATTAGATTTTCCCCAGCTCCATGCTAGATTAATGGGAAGAACAGATAAAAGATTACCTAATTAAATTTAAATTCCTTTTTTTTTTCCCTTGGGAAAATCAGCGTGGTGGCGGGGAACATAAGAAAAAATATTGAACTTAAAAGTCTGAAGATACGGGTCAAGTTCCAACCTCACTGCTTATAAGCTATTTAATACATGGTAAATTACAAACTCTGAAGTAGCTTCCTCATCTGTAAAATGAGGCTGACTGCACCTGCCCAGCCTGCCCTTCTAGGTTGTTATAAGTGCCACATCATGAGTAAGGTAGAAATAAATATAAAAAGCTATCTGAATATGGAGTGGCATTATTACTAACTAAACTTGCTAACTATTATTACTAACTAACCAACCCTTCAAATTCTTCATCCTCCTCTTAACATTAACAGCATTGCTTCCTTCTGCTTGATTTTTCCCTTTCATGAAAAATGAAACTAGCACACCAAACTTCACCCTAACTGCCCATAGAATGTTCCTCTATAATTTATACATTGGGCTTTTACTTTCTCTCTCCTTGTTACCAAATCTCTTAGCTATTAAAATAGAAGACTACCAGCTTTAAAACAAGAGAGAAAGTTCACTGATCATCCTCTTATTTGAAATACATGTGACTAAGTATTTGCCCTCTTCAAAATGTCCCTTAAGTTTCTCTCTCTTACTCAAAACACTTATTGGGTCTTATACTAAGCACTGGTATAGGTGAGTAAAAGAAAGAGTCTCTGCTTTGGGGGCATTGCAGTCTGGTGAGTGGGACAGACATCAATCACACTTTGCTTTATTCATTCCTTACCACAAGCTACTGTGGTATTCTACATCTGCTCTGTTACACTGGAACATGGCTGGTTTCTCTGAATACAGTAGCAGTCATGTAAATGAGTATGAACCAAGTAACCAAAAAAATTACCCAGAGAGCAAAGGAAATCACTTCGTAGAAGATGGAGATAATCAAGAGCTTGACTGAAGAGAATTCTGTTTCTCTAGGTGTTTGGTACTCAGTACATTCAAGCAGGTGAGTCATTAAGTAAGCTTAAGAAAGACTATGAAAAATTTTATAGACTCAGAGTTTTTAAAAGATTAATCACATTACTCATACATCTGTTTAATCACATGAAAGTCTTACAAATGGACTAATGAGTCAGTAAATGTTGAATTGTTTAAGCCCACCCATAATTATGATAAAGTGAGGGCAAATCTACAGATCCAGAAAGAACAGTCCCTGAACAATAACTGAGGTCTCTGTTTCTAGCCTAGTGCTCTTAAATGGAAACATTCTTCAGAAAAGTCAAAGATAGTTTTAGAGTGTAGGAGGGAAATAAGGGGTCCTGGCCCACCACTGTTAGAACCTGTGTGGTCTGGTGGTGTTCCAGAACTACTATTGGTCATCCTCCCCCTAACTTGATCTCCCTGGTGACTAAATATGGTTGACTAGGGTGTCAAGGAGGTGATGAAGACTTTGTAGCCAAACTATAAGGATGTGAAACTGTGACCTTGAATTTATATTTGCCAGTGCTACAACTAACTGAATTCACCAACCACAGACAAATTAAGAAAGCAGAAGCATTTCAACATAACCACAATATATAAGAAATAAAATATCTTCTTTTTATGACTGACTAACTATTTTAGTTCTTACCTGTCACTATGTAGGTAGGTAAGAAGACAAGTAGGTGAAAGAGTTAATTCATGGTTGAAGCATGGCCTCTGGGGCCAAACTGCCTAGATTCAATTCTCACCCTTGCCATGCAGTAGCTGAGTGAACATGGGCAAGATACTTAAACTTTCTTTCTTCTCTGGTGTAATTAACAGGACCTACCTGAAAGGTTGTTTTAAAGATTAAATGAGTCAGATATAAAAAACACTTAATTCAGTAAATTGTGTTGGAACAACTGAATATCTAGATGCAAAAGAATAAAGTTGGACCCCTTCCTCATCCCATACACAAAAATGAACTCAAAATGTAAGAGTTTAAATTACAAGACCCTTAGGATAAAACATA
The DNA here is from genome assembly GCF_026419965.1 of Kogia breviceps. Lineage (NCBI taxonomy): Eukaryota > Metazoa > Chordata > Mammalia > Artiodactyla > Physeteridae > Kogia > Kogia breviceps. The sequence goes on from NC_081310.1 coordinate 79,921,093, forward strand.
GGAGTAAATCTCTGTGATGTGGGCTAAGCAGAGATTTCTTAAATATGACCAAAAGCACAAGCAACAACAAAAAAAATTGATAGTTTGGAATTCCTCAAAATTAAAAACATTTGGGCTTCAAAGGATACCATAAAGAAAGTAAAAAGCCCACAGAATGGGAGAAAATACTTGCAAATCATGTATCTGTTAGGAGACTTATGTCTAGGTTATATAAAGAATTCTTACAATAAAAATTAAAATAAAATATACATAATATAATAATACAAATAGCCCGGTTATAAAATGGATAAAAAATCTAAATAGACATTTCTCCAAAGAAGATATATAAATGGCCAATAAGCACATGAAACAATGCTCAACACCAGCCATGAAGGAAATGCAAATCACATCACGATAAGCTATCATATCACACCCACTAGGATGGCTATAATTAAAAAGACAGATAACAACAAGTGTTGGTAAGGATATGAAGAAATTGGGAATCCTCATACACTGCTGGTTGGAATGTAAAATAGTGCAGCCACTATGGGATATAGTGTGGCAGTCACAAAGAGATTAGAGTTACCATATCACCCAGCAATTCTTCTCATAAGTATATACCCCAAAGAAATGAAAACATATGTCCACTCAAAAACTTGTACAAGAATGTTCACAGCAGCATTATTCAAAATAGCCAGAAAAAGTGGAAGAAGCCCAAATGTCTTCAAAATAGCCAGAAAAAGTGGAAGAAGCCCAAATGTCAATTCCCTGGTGAATGGATAAATACTGATACAAAGTGGAAGATCCATACAATGGAATATGATTCAGCCATAAAAAGGAATGAAGTACTGATACCTCCTGCAACACAGATGAATTTTGAAAACATTAAGTGAAAGAAGCCAATCACGAATGACCACATACCGTGTGTTCCCATTTATATGAAATGTCCAGAATAGGAAGCTCTATAGAGAAAGTAGATTAGGAATTGCCTAGTGCTGGGAAGGAGTTAGGGGGAGGTTAGGGAATGACTGCTAATGAATACTAAGTTTCTTTTGAAGTGATAAAAATGAGCTAAAATTGATTGTGGTGATGGTTACATATATCTAAATATACTAAAAACCACTAAATATACTAAAAACCACTGAACTGTACACTTTGAAAGAGACAATTACATGGTATGCAAATTATATCTCAATAAAGCTGTTATATTAGAAGGAAAAGCACTTAAAACAATGCCTGTTGCACAGGAAGGGTTTTACACATATTAGCTAATACTATTGGCTTGGCCAAAAAGTTCGCTTGGGTTTTGCCGTAACATGTTACAGAAAAACCCAAACGAACTTCCTGGCCAACTCAATATTATATATCAATGGGATCAAAGCATCCCTGAGAGATTATCTACTCTGATCCTTCTAAGTTACAGATAAAGAAGGTAAAGGTCATGTGGCTGACCTACCCAAGTTTAAATGCCTAGTAGGTAGGAGTCAGTACTCAACCAGAAATTTTATTCAGTTTCAATCAGTATGATCTCTGGGACCCCAGAGTTCCCTTTCATTAATATGAAAAACTGATCTTGGGTCAAAAGTTCCCATCTCTGAGAAAACCCTAACCAAATCAGTTCTCCTCCAAAGTTAAGACAGGATTTATGCTTTAAAAATAGAGTTACAGCACTCTTTTTGGAAATAGCTAGCAAATTCTTATAAGAAAGTCTACCCAAGGGCAAGGGGAGTAGGGAGGGAGGGTAAGGCTTAAATGAATAAGTTATAGTGGAATCACTTCTTAAAAATGTTTTAAGGGAAAGGGAAACAGACAAGTCTCCAGACCTGTGGGTGGGATGGGTGTAAAAGACTTACAGAAAGGCACACATGACTGTACTAAAAGGAGTCCACTGCTTAAAGCCAATTCACATCCTTAAAAGGCCAAAAAGAAAGAAATTAAACTCAGAAGGAACATTTTAAGGCTGTGCTCTTATAAAACCACGGGCCACATAACTGATAAATGATGACAGTGAGGGTGGGGAGAAGAAAAGTGTCTTTAGAACTTGTCATCCCACGTAGAGAACAGAATCTCTCAAGACAGCTTCCATATCTTTCCATTTTCAGCCCCCAGGAGGTGTGAGGGTGGAAAGGCTTGGTACAGAGGCACAAAGAAGACAGCAGAAAGGGGAAGCTGAAATGACACAACCAGGATTCTCCCAGGCCAGGCTGAAGGTCCTCAGGAAGAGTTTCTGTGCACAGGGATGAAAGAGTGAGGAAAACCCAGGGATGCCCGGAACTGGACAAAGGCACAAAAGTAAACAGCTACGTGCTACCTTCTCCCCCGCCTCTGGGAAGAAACCTGTCACAAGAGCAAGCGGGGCCCACCTCTGTCCCACTGGTTTCCTCGGCACACTGCATCCGTCCTCTGAATGGGCCCCAATGAGCTCACCGACCCCATGACTGGCCCCTGGATGCCTGCCCCACCACCCACCCAGGTGGCTGCTCCTACCTGCCTCCCTCTGTAGCTCCCAAATCATCTCCACTTCCCTTTCTAACTTCACCTCCAAAGAAGTCAGAGAAATGAATAAAGGGGTTCAAAAGAAATAAATTCCGAGCATTTTAAAAAATTATAGAATATAGGAATTCTCCTCTCTATCACATTCAATTCATTCATTTGTCAAATATTCATTAAGTCTCAATTTTGTGCCAGGCAGTAAGCTGGATACTGGGGGTGGGGGGGATTAAAATGAGGGTGTCTACTGGCAAGGATGAACAGTCAGTTTGATAAATGCCGTGCTAGATGTATACAGGTTGTGAAAGACCTCAGAAGGTCTCTAGTTCCCAGGGGGTAGGGAATATGGAAGGCATTTCAGTGAAGTAGGTGCCTTTGACACATCATAAGGAATAAGCTCTATATTAAAAGGCAGGGTGGGTGGGGGAGGTAAGTGACAGAAGGCTGAGGAGATAGCATGGGCAAAACTGCCAAGCATGGCAGAACAGGAAAAACTTCCAGGAACATCAAGTAAAACTAGATGAAGGGCCCAGGTTAGAGGAGCTAAAATAATGCGCCCTGCAAAATGGTATGACAATTTCTGCATCTGCTCCAGTGAAACCTGCCAGAATATGATTAGTATAATACCCAAGAGAACATCACATGCCCGTGCATATGAGAATGCAAGAGGGAACTATTTCTAACAGTTTTTAAGCTCAGCAACTGCAGAGCAGACACAAAAGCCAAAAAATGTGGTTAAGCTTTATTTTAATGATATAGGGATATTACATATAATCAGCCTATAAAGTACAGAGGTGATTTACAAAGGATAAACCTTCCTTGTTTGGAGAGGATGGATCAGACAGCTTTTTATGAAGTTTAAAAATCATAAAGAAATAAGGAGGTACAGGAGAGAAAGAAAAAGGGAAAGTCCATCAATGGACTGTCCTATCCAACTGTGAACTCACAGGTACAGCCAGGAGATACAAACAACCCACTGCTTTCTGATTGACTGTGTTACTTCTTAAAATATCCACAAACATAAAACCAGTTTAACTCATTCTCTCCCCACTAACCCAAAAAAATGGGGAATCCGTGATTCAAGAATTTATTTTCTATTTTGTTCTTTTGTTAAAATTACTCTGGTTGAGTGTTCCTCCTCAGGGCTTCTGCTAAAAACTTTACCTAATGGTAGTTCATAAGGATCTGGATTATTAACAGTTGCTGATCCAAGAAGATGAAATACAGTTCCTTGGTTTGATTCTATCAGTTCCCTCTTGAATATATTCCTTTTTTCTTCCCTCTATGGAGAAACACTTCTGTCTTTATTACACAGGATGAGTCATTCTTGCAGTTTTAATTCCCTCCCCATCAGTCTTAAAATAATTCTAAAATCAACTCAGTAACTACAGTGCCCTTTGCAGGAAAAGAACTATATCTTAACCACTCAAAAATAATCACTAACTTATGTGGGGTTCACTGACTTTCAGAGTTGAAAAGAACTCCAATTCTTTTTACGCAGTACTAGTATAAACAAGTACAGAAGGAGAAGACAGACTAAGTCTAGGGTGCATGTTACCAGGAAGAAAACGAAAAGACCAAAGTTACGTTCTCAATACTACCATATTATACTAAACTCAATCTGTCAATCAATAGGTATGTGCCTATTATATACCTGGCATGGTTTCTAGGTGCTTGGGACATATCACTAAATAAAAACAAAGATCCTAGCTTTCACTCTGGAGAGGGGAAGAGGCAGCAGAATTTAGAAAAGACAGACAATAAACAATAGACATAATGAGGTAAATTATATAGCACAAATTATATAGTAAGATGATGACAAGTGCTACAAAAAAAGAAAAGAAAAGAAAAGAAAAAGTAGACAAAGGTTAGTAATGAAGGGGGAAGGGAATGGTTACAACCTGAAATAGGGTGATCAAGGTAGGCTTCAGTTAAAACTGCAAAGACTTGAAATGTGGTGGGAAGTAGCCATCTGAGAATTGCAGAACCTGGACAAAAGCTACTTTGCCTCTTGCTGACTTGGTTTCCCCACCTTTAGAACTGAAATAATGATTCTCTTCAAATAATGGTCTTGTTTACATTGAGATAGTAATTATTATTTTAAGTAACATTTTAGTCTCGTAGACAGTGTGGAGGGCAATGGGGGAGGGACAAGGAGAATGGTACTGCATTATGAAAAGGACTCTGTAAAAGAAAATCATCTCCAGGCATTATTTCCCCATGTGGAAATAAAGTTAATACTTTGCAAACTCCACCTGGGACATAAAAACAATGAGCATAAAATCGTATACACTGTATAAATATATATTTATTCACAGTGTTATTGCATTATCTATTGTTTTAAATTCTTTTTTAATTTCCTTCTATATATGGTCCAAGCTGTCGTCATCTGTTTTAGATCATGTGACCCTGAAAGGCAAGAACTAGCCTACTTAACTGTTTTTAAATATCTGCATGATATGTATGTATGTAACAAATACTGTCTGATCATAATTAGAAGTGTCTCCTTTTTCTTCTAACATGAACCTACATTTTTTAAATCCAAACACCTCTAAGCATTTAACAAAAAGTCTTAACACATTTCAAAGCACCTTCAGGGGAAGACAAGTAGTACAATGTCATGCAACAAGATGTACAAAGCACGGGCTTTGGAAATAACCTGCTTGGATTTCAGGACTCAGCCTAACCACATGTCAGCTGTGCAACTTTGAGTGAATCACTTAACATCTCCAAACTTGAGTTGCTTCACCTGGGAAACTAGAAAAACAATACCTATCCCCAAGGTTTTTGTGTAATGGAGCTAATGGAAGCAGAAGTACCTGGCACAGTGCCTGACTCATAAAAGGCATTAAACACATGTTAGTAAGCTCTTGGCCAAATCTTCTGCCCCCAGAGCTGCACCCCCCATCCTGATCCCAAACACACACATACACACACATACACACACTTCGTCAGTGTGTAAAAAACTGTCTTGCTTTAAACTATAAGCGGAGTGTCAGAGATAGCCAGGATCTCCTTACTCCATCCCACCAGCCCTGGCAACCTCTCAGCTGTGGAATCCTTGGTTATTTCCTTTCTCAAGGAGGAGATACTATTCTGGTTTGACAGATCCTTTCCTGGACACACTCTCAGAATTCCCTAAGGTTGTTATCGCGGCTAATGGATAACAATGCAGAGGGTATGGGAGTGAATAATCACTCTCTCCCTGCTAAAAACTTCCTTTATTGACTTCTCTAACTTCCCGTTAGTACTTTGCTGCCAAATCAACCTCTTGTTCTAGGCAACTGTTAAAAGTAATTTTCTTGAAACTAAAAAACACATTTAGCCTTCTACAATAAACTGCACTAACCTCAATTACTAGCCACTTAGGCTATTAGAATATTAGACTATAAGAAAATTTGCAAAATTAAATTGTTTACATTTCTATTTCCTTCTTTTAACCCTTAAAATGCAAACAAAAACAGGAGTGAAGAAAGATATCTTTTAGTTATTCCTTCTACAAGATAATGTGGATGACAGTAATATTAGGTAAATAAATATTTAGTGTCTAAAATGACAGCATTATCTATTCTTCATTGAAAGAGAAACTGAAAGCAATGCAACTAAATAGTTTGTTCTTGTGGCTTAGAGTTAAATGGTATCCTTTTCTATTATGTGGCAGTCTTGTATTGCTGTATCTCAAGCACATAGCACTGTGCCTAGAACATAGCTGGCAGCCAGTAAATTTTAACTGAATGAAATGAATAAATTACCATTTGCTTTTATCCCGAGGACCAACATATGACCTTTAATCCCCAAAAGATAAAACAAACGATCCCATTATATGTGAACCATATCCACAACACCAGAATCTAAGATTCCTACTCCAAAAGACTGGCTAAAACAACTTCTTTTTGAGGCAGTTCTGCTTACTTAGCACATTATTCCCCCCTACAGTTTTCTTTCTTTTGTTTTTGCACTAAGGTTATTTGTATAAAAAGCAGAATCTTTGTTGCCTAGTAATTCATCTGCTCCAGCTGCTTGTGCTCTGTTCCCAATCAAAATTCTCGGTTTTCAGCCTCCTCATCATTTTTATAAGGAGTTCTGTGAATCCGCCAGCCGGGCTCCTTTTTCCATCCTACAGAACACTGGGCCCCAAGCTCCCATACACTGTTCCTCTTTTTGCTTCTACCTTGGGGTTATGTATGGCTATGCCATACATAATCTATCAAGAGGGAAAGAGATATGGGAACATATGTATATGTATAACTGATTCACTTTGTTGTAAAGCAGAAACTAACATACCATTGTAAAGCAATTATACTCCAATAAAGATGTTAAAAAAATTAAATTAAATTAAAGAGTGTCCACTGATTAACAGAGCACCACTGCCACCCCAGTTCTAAAATTCTCCAACTTCAAGTCTGGGCAGGGCTACCCCAAAGTCAGAGAGACTACATGGAGAGGGTTCTAAAGATCAGAAGCTCAGTGAAAATCACAGAAGAGTAGGTGGGTACAATTAGGTAGATAGTAAAATAATCCATTATTCTATCAGAGGTAGAAACATATAGGAAAGTTGATCATCGATTATTATTGTCAATTCAGTTTAAAGCATTTTATTAATCATACATACACATTTTTCAATGTCTAATTCTCATTGTGCTCCTTTCCATTCCATAGACTTGTCTATCGCTTTCCCAGAGCTCTGTGTCCCTTATTTCTCACTGTTCCTCCAAAAAGTACAATAAACAATTTCCAAGCCACTCATCATCATAAACCCTGACATGTTAAATTACCCCCTGCTCAATTTACGGACCACATGGGCCCATAAAACTCCTCTCTCACCAGCAAACCACCCCACACAAAATTCTCACTTCCCCTTTTCCCTCCTGGGAAGGATACTTCTTAAAGGAACAATTGAACCGCACCCATCCCCTTCCTTCCTGCTGGAGGTGCATCCCCCAACCCAGGACACTAGGGGGACTCCTTACCTGGAAGGCAGTTGCACTCAAAGGCGAAGTCACCAGTCTGCCGGCAGGTGCCTCCATTGACACAAGGGGAGGGCGCACAGGGCACGTAGGGACTGTCACAGTGCTGGCCTGTGAAGCCCTGGGGGCACTGGCACTGATAGGAACCCGGGAGGTTGAGGCAGGTGCCACCGTGCTGGCATTGTCCTGGAACGTCACACTCATTGACATCACTTGCACACTTCTGCCCTGTGAAGCCTGAGAGGCATGTGCAGGAGAACTGGTTGGCCACAGTGGTACAGGTACTTCCATTTGCACAGGGCTGAGATAGACAGGTATCGGTCCATTGGCACAGTTTACCTAGAGGAAAGATAACAGAACTCAGTACTGCCCACAGAAATGAGGGTCAGCCCCATCCCACCACCCCACATCTCCCACCCAAAGGGTGACGTAAGGGAGCCACTGCGTGGAGAGTCCCTAAGCTCTTTGAATTTTATAGGAAGTCCATATCAGAGCTTCCTCAAGTTCACCTGACAGGGGCACTCACTCTCCAGGACCCTCAGCTGAGACACAAACACTCAGTGGATCACATGGGAGGGGGAGGGACTGTAGGTTAGTCACAGGAAGCCTACATCAATCCCTGCAGCACAGGATCCAGAAGGGTCTGGATCCACCTACTGTCTCACACCTGCTTGTCTTTGCATAAGCTGCTCCTCTGTTTGGAAGGCCATCTTCCTTTGTGGTTACCTAATGGGCTTCAACTTATCTTGACAGCTCTACTCATAAGTCATCACTGCTGTAAAGTCATCCTTAATGCTCCCCTCAGCTCCCCAAATCCCCACCCCCTCTCCCTCACACACACACACCCTGGCACATGCAAACATATACCCCAAGTTTGCTGTTTCTTTTTATATCACCTGTCACACTGGCAGGGGTCAGATCCCTGTAGTAGGCTCTCAAATCATGTCTTTTGAATGAATAAAATGTATTGATATTTTCCACAATAAATTATGACTAAACAGACCTCTTAGATGATAGAAACAAGTCAATGTGACTTCTATTTCCCTTAAACACAACACACATGCACACGTATTCTGGGAAACATTTTGTTGATTGTGGTCTTGACAAAAATATTGCTGGATGTGTTTGAAGGAGATAAAGACTCTCTGGCTTCTTATATATGGAAATAACTAGAAGCTGTCATGAGAATAAAGGTCTAGAAAGGTAATTCTTGTGGACTCTCTCAGGTAGGAAAGTACTAGAAAGAAGCAGGAAGAAAGTACTGAATCTCAAGGCATAACTCAAAGGAATCAAAGCAGTTTCTTTGAGGTAGAAAGAGAGAGAAAAAAAAATACTCCCATGCTACTAGTAAATTTGGTATTCACGTGGTTTTTTGTTTTCATTAGTTTAAGCTTTTTTCAAAACTAGAGATATGAGAACCCCCGGAATTTGTTAGTACTGCAACTGGTTGTCTAGATAAACATCCAAATCTTTGACCCCAGAGAAACGCAAATGACAGTCATGACAGCTTCTCTAAAAGGGAGAGAGAGGTGACACTTGAGCACATAGAAGCGCTCTCTGCCTATAAGGAATATCAAATCAAAGGGAAAAGGTGCAATAAAAATTTGGGTACAGCATGTATATCTCAGAGTGCTAAGCAGAGAGAAAATGAAGGAGCCTCAATTTTTCTTCCTAGTTTTTCTTCTGAGAGTTACTTACCTACAATGGAGAACAGATAAAAATGGTTACTTTTGAAAACTGTGTATATCAGAGTATTTGCTTACAACTGAAACAAGAAGGTCTCTGACCTTGGTTTCCCATATACGTTTTGTACAAGCACTAACTTCCTGCCTCTGTTTCTTTATGAGTGAGGTGAGCTCATACGGTCTGACGAGGTGGTATAGTGAGCTATCCCAAAACCAAAAGGGTGAGCTTGACCTGTGGCAGTTCCTAAAGTGACAGACAAAAGTGGCAGATGTGTAAAGATGATCAGAACCCTGCAGACCACCAAGAAGAGTTTATTTTCATGGCAAAGGAATACATTTTAATTTGAGGGTTATTTCAGAGTAACATTTTAGTTATGAAGAAGGCACTACTGCCATTTCCACTAGTCAGGAATAAAATGTGTTAAATAGATATGCCTTCCCTTTGCCTTGTGGAGCCAAACAACTCGAAACTGACAATCAGGAAAAAATTATTCTCTTAACCACCAAATCTCTTCAGTGACTCACAGTATCAATGCTGTCATAGTCATGATGGAAATAACGGATCATCCTAACTATCTTCTACCCGTAACAACACCTTTTAATGAAAAATCAGTAGAACAAGTATTCCAAACTAAATGAGCCAGTCTAGTTTTCTGAATATGTCTTTCATTTTTTATTAGATTTACAGAATTGTTGATATAGTGGGGGACAAAATGATGGATAGTTCTCTTTTTCTCGTCTAACTTCATAAACACGTGTGGTTCATTCTGAATAAAGCTCAGACCCAGCTTTGAAGAACCCACAATATAGTCAGATGAGACATGTAAAAATTAATTACAGTAATATGTGACACATAAAATAACATAGCATAGAGACTAACTGTGTAAAGGAATCAAGAAAGAGTCACTAAGAGTTTACAATAACATTGGGCAATCCCCAGTCGTAGAAAAGGGCGTTCCAGGCAAAGGGGTGTGCAAAATCATGGAGGCAACAGGAAGCATGACATTTTCAGGAAATGATGAGAACGCTGGCGTCACTAGAGCTAGATGCGTGTGAGGAAGTGAGGCTATAAGAAGATGTAAGGCCTAGACTGTAAGGGCTACGCAAGCCATGTAAAAGAGTTTGTACTCTGCAGACGATGAACAGTCACTAGGCTGGTAAGCAGGTGAGTTTGTGAGAAGATCTGCATTTATGCTAAAGATCCGTGGTAATGTGACAGGTGAACAAGAGGGGGAGAAAGTAAAGGCAAGGAAACCAGTTAGGAAACAACTGCAGGAGTCCAGGTGAGAGATGACCTGGACCTCACCTACAGAGCAGAAGAGGAAATGGAGAGGAGTAGACAGGTGAGAGGTATTTCAGAGATTAGACTGGGTGACTGAGTCTAAGTGGGGTACAGAGAAGTGAGAGGGAGCTTCTAGTTTGGAGTGTTTGGAGTGTACATTGGTGCCACTATTATATCAACATGTTGAGTTTGAGGTACCTGTCGAATTTCTAAGAATAATATGCAACGGATGGTTAGAAATATGAGCCTGAATGGCAGGGTTGGCGTGGAGCTAAAAGGATGACCACGAGAGGCATCAGCAAGGGATGAAGATGGTGAGAGTTGAAGCAACTGAAGACAGCGAGATTCCCTGGGGAAAGCTGTGCTATGACTCAAAACAGGGCTCAAAACAGAATTCCAAAGAACACAAAAATTAAATGCGTGAGGACAAGGATAAGGCAATGTAGAAGCAAATGGAACAATCAGTTTAGAAAGCTCGAAAAGCCAGTGCCCTGAACGTTTGGGGAGAGGAGATTTCAAGGAATAAGTTATCAGTAACACGAACAACTCTTCTTCCGGTGACAGTGAAGTCATTCTGATCCCCAATCCTGATATATATTCTTCAGGCAGTCAACTACTTCTGAGTATCTGACCCTTTTTCTTTCTCTCTCCCCTTTCAAAAGGAACTGAAGGATAGTTGATTGGGACATTCCAGTTCCTTACCACAATGTTAAACATGTACCAGAGTTGGGGGACCCTAAAGAACCAGATAACAGTATCTAAAAGATGCTAAATAAAAGTACCTGCTGACAAGGGGAAAGTATGGCCTTGAGTCCCATTTGTTACCTGTAAAACCGACTTGGCAGGTGCACTCATAGGTATCCCGGCTAAGCACATGGCAGGCGCCTCCATTCAGGCAAGGGTGAGACACAAAGCAGGGGTGAGTGGTCGAGTACTGGCAGTCCTCGCCTGTGAAGCCCGGGGCACACTGGCATGTGGCTTTCCCCAACATAGCCTGGGCCACACACGTCCCACCATTCTGGCAGCGGTTCTTCTCACAGGGGTCTCGATGTTGACAATATTCTCCCAAGAATCCCTCTGGGCATCTGTATGGAAAAGAGAGGAAGGAGTCCATGAAAACTCTTGACTTCTTATAAGTCCCCAAACTTACAAGATAACGCAGTCCATTCAAGAAAACACTAGACTGTAAATTGAGAAACCTAAAGGTACAACTGTAAAACTGACTCACTTTAGGAGAAGAAGTGTTTAGAGTACTTAACTGCATACTCTCATATCTTTTTGAGTTTTGGCAGGTGACAGAATATCAGGTGGGTGACCCAGCATGGTCTGCCATGGCCAGTCAGCATGACCCTTATTCAGAGGCAAAATACAGCCATAGCTTTTTTTCATGTAGATGCATGCTGGTATGCTGTAACAGCACCTATTTGTGCAGCACTGTTGATACTTGTCATTAAATTCATTAACTTTCTCATTTTGACTAAGTCAATTGATAGAATTAAGACATTCACATGATAATGTATGGACTGAGCCTCTTATCCTCTCCAATTTAAAATATATAAAATATCTCTCAAGCATTGAGAAATAATAAGTTCTACTTTTCTTGTTTCCACTGAGACGTCAGTTGGCCTATACTTAGACTTCGGGGTTATGTTCAAGGGGTTGAGACTGTGATAAAGAAAAAGGAGGTACAGGAATGGGGAAGGGTTCAAAGGGGCTTTTCAGAAACTTAAATCTGTTAAGATATTAGTAGCAGGCAGCTTTCCTAACCAAAAAAAGAGCACAGAATATAATTAAAATAACATTTAAAATATCTAAGGTACCATACAAACACCAAAGTGAAGAAGGGAAAACAATTCAAGAATAACATTCTATAACATTTTCCACACACTGTGTTGAGGAATCTTTTTATATGCCATCCATTGATTCATAAGATACACAACCATCCCAAATTGTGTGTAATATTTACAACAGCTTTCTCTAAACACCATAAAAAAGGCATGGAAAGTCTCCATTTTCATAACGAAGAGGTTGTTCAAATGGGACCTCTAAGAAGCATTTAAATGGAACACAAAGTCTTTGATTCTAACTATAAATCTTGCCATTTGGCCATAACCCAGATATTTGGTTCAGCCTCTTTCTCCATTTTACGTTTTGGAGGATAGAAAACTAACTGCAGGGCTGTTCCACCATTACCTCAAAGATAACACATTTAAACCAATGTGTTTAAATGCTATCACATCTTCTGATGCTCAATCACTATGTTCTGACCCTCCCAATCACCCAGACTTGAAGCACTGGGGTCCCGTCTCACTCCTTCTTGTCTTTGCCAACCATATCTGTGATGTTTTATTAGCCACTGGTTGACCAGGTGAGGTCTTTAGAGGTCACAGTTTTGAGAAAAGGAGAACCAGATATTTGGGAACTAAGACAGTACATGCCCAGATGAATTACACAGTAGCTAAAATGGCTGGAGGAGGAAACAGAGCTAGCAAGTAGCTACAGTGGCAGTGATTTAACTGACCCCAGCCTCCTCACCTTTTCCCAGAGCCCTGAACTGTAAGAGTGGCAGAGCCAGGAGCAGCTAGAGCTCTGAGCATCCTCATGAACAGATGAAGCTAGAGAATAAGAGGCAGTGAGGAGAGGGCACAGCACTGAAACAAAAGACTGGCTGAGGTTTTCAGTGAGGAGTCTGCACCTCATATGGTGAAGAGGCCCATTTGGAGTCCTGGTGCTATGACCTTGGACAAGTTATTGGGTTGGCCAAAAGGTTCGTTCAGTTTTTTCCGGAATATGGCTCTAGTAGAGCTTAGTTGTCTTTAACTTCATTCGAAACAATTTTGTTACACTGTATTGTGACAGCTGTCATATCAGTGTACATTTTTTTAAAAACATCAAAATTGGTGAATTTTTGTGTAGTACTGAAGATGGAAGAAAAAAGGCAACATTTTCGGCATATTATGCTTTATTATTTCAAGAAAGGTAAAAACGCAACAGAAACGCAAAAGGAAAAGATTTGTGCAGTGTATGGAGAAGGTGCTGTGACTGATCAAACGTGTCAAAAGTGGTTTGCAAAGTTTAGTGCTGGAGATTTCTCGCTGGACGATGCCCCATGGTCAGGTAGACTAGTTGAAGTTGATAGTGATCAAATAAAGACATCAATTGAGAACAATCAATGTTCTACCATGCAGGAGACAGCCGACATACTCAAAATACCCAAATCAAGCGTTGAAAATCATTTGCACCAGCTTGGTTATGTGAATCGCTTTGATGTTTGGGTTCCACATAAGTTAAGTGAAAAAAAACCTTCTTGAGAGTATCTCCACATGTGATTCTCTACTTAAACATAATGAAAACATTGCGTTTTTAAAACAAATAGTGATGGGCAATGAAAAGTGGATACTGTACAATAATGTGGAACGGAAGAGGTCGTGGGGCAAGTGAAAGGAACCACCACCAACCACACCAAAGGCCGGTCTTCATCCAAAGAAGGTGATGTTGTGTATATGGTGGGATTGGAAGGAAGTCCTTTATTATGAGCTCCTTCCAGAAAACCAAATGATTAATTCCAACAAGTACTGCTCTGAATCAGACCAAATGAAAGCAGCACTCAACAAGAAGCATCCCGAATTAGTCAACAGAAAATGCACAATCTTCCATCAGGATAACACAAGACTTCCTGCTTCTTCGATGACCAGGCAAAAACTGTTACAGCTTGGCTGGGAAGTTCTGATTCATCTGCTGTGTTCACCGGACATTGCACCTTTGGATTTCCAATTATTTCCATCTTTACAAAATTCTCTTAATTGAAAAAATTTCAATTCCCTGGAAGACTATATAAGGCACCTGGAACAGTTCTTTGCTCAAAATGATAAAAAGTTTTGGGAAGATGGAATTATGAAGTTGACTGAAAAATGGCAGGAGGTAGTGGAACAAAACGGTGAATATGCTGTTCAATAAAGTTCTTGGTGAAAATTAAAAAATGTGTCTTTTATTTTTACTTAAAAACCGAAGGAACTTTTTGACCAATCCAATACTTAACTTCACCATCAGCTCTCACATTTTAAATAGTTAATAAAGCTACCTGCATCATGAAGCTGTTGTAAGAATTGAACAAAATCAAGTATGTGAAAAACTTTATAAATACATAAACGTTTTGCAGATGAAAAACATTTTTTTCTCTCTTTGCACTTATTGAGGAAAAATATAATGCTTTATTCAAATCACAGCTTGATTTTATAATAGAATAGGTTATTTGTTGATTATTTTTTAAGTAAAGGAGGAAAAATTGCCAACGTAGCATAGGTAAAATTAACCCTGAGCTATATTATTAAAAGCATTTTCAGCTTATTCAAGATATCTGTTATGGATGATATTAGAAACTGCAACACAATTCTCATTCACAGTGACAGTCCTCTGGGCATTAAGCCTGGCTAACACCTCTGGATTCTCCCACACGGGAATTCTTTGCCTTGTAAATAATGGCAAACTTTTAAACCTGGGTGGGCTTTGCCCAGCTTTGCTTCCACCACCTCCCCAACACTATCATATGGCATCTGCTCGGAGAATGCAAACTCATTCAAAAATGAGCTTCACATGGGCTTCCCTGGTGGCGCAGTGGTTGAGAGTTCGCCTGCCGAGGCAGGGGACATGGGTTCGTGCCCCGTTCTGGGAGGATCCCACGTGCCGCGGAGCGGCTGGGCCGTTGAGCCTGCGCGTCCGGAGCCTGTGCTACACAACGGTGAGAGGCCCGCGTACAGAAAAAAAAAAAAAAAAAAAAAAAATGAGCTTCATAAACATGTAATGAAAACGTAAGGTTCCCAGGAAAATGAAAACAATATGCCAGATTCTGAAGCCAAACAAACGTATTCCTGAATTATCTATTACTAAGGTTTAATCTACATTGTTGCTTCCTACCAGTATGAAAAAATAAGTTTCAACTAAGGTATGTTTAAGAAACCAGTAAAAATAGAGGTGGTAACTACAGCTTGTGGGTCTACTCTGACCCACTGCCTGTTTTTTATGGCTGGAGAGCTAAGAATGGTTTTTACATTTTTAAATGGTTGAGGGGAAAAAATCAAATAACAATAATATTTTACGACATTTGAAAATTATGTAAAATTCAAAGTTCAGGGTCCATACATAAAGTCTTATTGGAACGCAACCATACTCATGTATGGAGGGATTGTCTGTGGCTACTTTCGCACTACAATAACAGGGTTGAGTAGTTGTGATGAAATGATATGGCTTGAAAAAGTGTTTGCTATCCCGTGCTTTACAGAAAAAGTTTGCCAATTCCTGACTGATAGAATATCTGAAGCTTAATTCTATGTATAGCATCCAACATGCTTATTAATAATGATGTTGATGATGAAGAAGAACATTCTCCTATCAGTTTCCACAAAGAATGTTTCACTCATTCATTCATGCAACAAACATTTACTAAGTGCCAGGCATTGTTCTAATGCGAGGAAAATCCTTGAACTCGTGGAGTTTAAATTCTAGTAGGAGAAGACAAAAAGCAAAATTAGTAAGTAAAATATATAATTTGTTATGTGACATTAAGTGCTATGTAAAACAATAAAACAAGAAAGGGGCACAGGAAGGGAATGAACTGGGGATAATGGAGGTGGATAAGTGAGGTATTTCAGTTTCAAATAGGAAATGCAGAAAAGGCCTCACTGAAAGGCACATTTGAGTCAAAACGTGAATGGGGTGAGGGACTAGCCATGTAGGTATGTAGGGAAAGCATGTTCAAGGCAGAGCGAACAGCAAAAGCAAAGGACCTTAAATAGGAAACAGTCCTGGCATGTTTGAGGAATAGCCAGGAGACCTCTGTGGCTCCACCAAAGGGATTAAGAAAAAAAAGTAGCAGAAAATAGATTACAGCTATAACTGGGAGGCAGATCATGATGGGTCTTCATCTAAATGAGATAATACTTAGATATGATGTACAACTGATTTATTCTCCTGAAGTCCATGTACAGAAACACGTCTTATTTTTATGGGAAACTAGACCCACTGTTGGTATAATAATTAAGACTTTCTTATTTAAAATGTTCTAGAGGGCTAGACATCAGCCTATTCCTTTACCTTAAAACATGTACAAGTCTCTTTTAACCTACATTTTTCACTAAGCCTCATTTCCCTTTCCAAATTCTTCCTTCACAAACAAACTTCTATAATTGTAGCCTAATTTTACAGCTATTTTCCCTTTCTTTTCCATTTTCTTATTTGTTCCTTTGCAGTAAAACTTACATTCTACTTACTGCCCAGAAACTATGTCCTAAGAGCAATGACTTTCCCCTTGTCAAGTTCAATGGTCTCATCTGAGATTTCTTCATAAGGAAATTCTCTCTCTTATAGGAGGTACTGCTGACCATGCCTCCATCACTCTACTTGTTTTACATTTGGCTTTTATGACTCCCTCTGTATCTCAAAGCTTGGTAAATTCTTAGTCTAGATTTCTGAATCCTCTTCTCCTTCTTCCCCATCAATTTGTGGTCACTTGCAACTTAAGTCTGGGCTGGACTACTCTTTTCTCTCTTAGGCATTTGTTATTTTCGTCATTGTTCATTTTGTTTTAAGCAACGCCCTTCATGTATACAGCTCCAGTTCCATATGTTCAGTTTACTAAAGGTCATCTACTTACCCTAATATATCCTGCCAATACTTGAAACTAAACATTTCAAAAGTAGGATTCTATTTCCATGAAACTTTAATTCCTCCATTTTTCTAAGGTTTCCATTCACAATCTCAAAAGTCATTTTTGGTTAATCCTTTTACATTATATATAACTTATGAACATGTTCTGATGTCTTGTTAACTGAATTCCTATAGTACTCATCATTCACACGCACTGTTCCCTTTCTGATAAAAAATTCTGATCATCTTAAAAGCCTCAGGCCAGACATCTTGTTGCTGTCTTTTTCCCCACTTCCATCCATCCTTGTAATAACAGAACCTTGGGATTAAAGACACTCTAAGATAATTTCTACCCAAAGAGATAATTCTTTCCAAAATATCCCTAAAAGACGACCACAGCCTCTACTTGAATAAAAGTAGTTAAGCATTATGTCTGAGAAATAGAATTTAATAAATACTTGAAGTTATTTTGTCCTATTATTAAAAGCAAAGACACTAGAACCAGATCTCCTGGAATTCAGTCCCATGTATTCTATGAGTGATCTTGAGCAAGTTACTAAACCTCCTTGTTGTAAAATAAATTTAAAAATAGTGCCTACCTTGTAGGGTTTTAAATAATTGTAAAGCACTTAGAACAGTATGTAGCACATAGTAAATGCCATGTATTTGTTAAGTAAAATAAAATTACTGGCTCACTACTTTAACAATAGAACTCTCTTCAGTGTGGGTGGATCCCCATGTCAGGAAGCTCTTTCTTTCTGATGTCTTCAAATTCTACCTTCCTTCCTAGGTATGTATATACCAAGAGGGATAAAATGTAAGTCCATGAAAAAATCCGTAAAGAATGTTCAGAGCAGTATTATTCATAATAACGAAAAGTAGAAACAACCCAAATGTCCATAGCTGATGAATGGATAAATAACATGTGGCATATCCATAAAATGAAATATCATTTGCCATAAAAAGGAATAAAGATTTGATACATGCTGTGACACAGATGAACCTTGAAAATACCATGCTAAGTGAAAGAAGCTAGACACAAAAGGCCACATATTGTATGATTTCATTTTTGTGAAATGTCAAGAATAGGCAAATCTATACAGATAGAAAGTAGATTAGTGTTGCCAGGGGCTGGAAAGAGGGGGAACTGAAGAGGGACTACTAAGGAGTAGAGAGTTCCTTTGGAAGGTAATGAAAATGTTTTAAAATTAGATAATGTTGATGGTTACACTTAACTGTGAATATACTAAAAACCACTGAATTGTACACTTCAAAAGGGTGAATTTTATAGCATGTGAATTACTATTGGTGGGAATGTAAATTGGTGCAGCCACTATGGAAAACAGTATGGAAGTTCCCTAAAAAAACTAAAAATAGAGTTACCATATGATACAGCAATCCCACTCCTGGGCATATATCAATATCTAGACAAAACTCTTTAATTTGAAAAGATACATACACCCCAATGTTCACAGCAGCACTATTTACAATAGCCAAGACATGGAAGCAACCTGTCCATGCCCATCAACAGATGAATGGGTAAAGAAGATGTGATATATATGTATATACCCATACACACACACACACACACACACACACACACACACACACACACACACACTGGAATATTACTCAGCCATAAAAAAGAATGAAATAATGCCATTTTGCAGCAACATGGATGGACCTAGAGATTATCCTACTAAGTGAAGTAAGTCAGAAAGAGAAAGACAAATACCATATGATATCACTTTTATGTGGAATCTAAAATACGATACAAATGAACTTATTTACAAAAGAGAAACAGACTCACAGACATAGAAAACAAACTTATGGTTACCAAAGGGGAAAGGGAATGGGCAAAGGACAAATTAGGAGTATAGGATTAACAGATACAAACTACTGTATATAAAATAAACAGTAAGGTCCTACTGTGTACCACAGGGAACTATATTTAATATCCTGTAATAAACCATAATGTAAAAGTATATATATGTGTGTGTGTGTCTGTGTGTGTGTGTGTGTGTATATATATATATATATATATATATATATATATATAAAACTGAATCACTTTGCTGTACACCAGAAACTAACACAACATTGCAAGTCAACTATACTTCAATAAAAATGTTTTAATTAAATAGTATGTGAGTTATATCTTATTTAAAAAAATAATTTTGCCTCCCTATAATTTCCACCTGCTGGCTATGCCTGTCTTCTAGAACAAAATGGAACAAGCCTTCCGCTTCTCTTACATGTGGCCCTTCAAGAATTTAAAGATTGGACTTCCCTGGTGGCGCAGTGGTTAAGAATCCACCTGGCAATGCAGGGGACATGGGTTTGAGCCCTTGTCTGGGAAGATCTCCCATGCCGCAGAGCAACTAAGCCCATGTGCCACAGCTACTGAGACTGTGCTCTAGAGCCCGTGAGCTACAACTACTGAGGCCACGTGACACAACTACTGAATCCTGCGCACCTAGAGCCCGTGCTCCGCAGCAAGAGAAGCCACCACAATGAGAAGCCCACGCACCACAACGAAGAGTAGCCCCCGCTCGCCGCAACTAGAGAAAGCCTGTGCACAGCAACAAAGACCCAATGCAGCCAAAAATAAATAAATAAATAAATAAATAAATAAATTTGTATATATATTTAAAAAAAGAATTTAAAGATAGCTATGTTGACTCTTTGTTTTCTTTTTTCCAGGATTCAGTGCTTTGGACTATTCCAGACTTACTCACCATTTTAGTGGCTCTCTGATGCTTAAGATAACAATAGTAATAATAATAACAGTGAACAACATTTTTGAAGCACTTACTATGTATTATGTATTTGCTAAGCATTTTATTCTTATTACTCCCTATTAACAGTTATGTTATATTATGATCTCCATTCTGTATACGAGGACCTTGAAGCTTAGAAAGATGAAGATTTCAGAGCTACAAGATATCAGAAGCAGGATTCAAAGCCAGGTATGACTCCAGAGCCCACGTACTTCAAAACTGGGCTATCCTGCCTAGCCCCAACTAGATGATTCTAGTTCATCAAAAACCTCTTTAAAAGGTAGGGCCCAAAATGAAAAAAAAACATCTGACACATATGTTCTTACCACTACAGCATAGAGCTGGACCATCACCTCCTGTGACACTGTTGTTTCTAATATTGCAGACTAAAGTGGTGTTCACTTTTTTAGAAGTCACAAAATCCAGTCAGTTAAAAAGTCCATATTTTTTTTCACATGAACTATTTTTATGCCATATTCCTCCCATCCTATATTAGTACAACTTGTTTTTTGAACCCAATAATTGGACCTGTAATTTCTTTCTTTTAAATTCACCATGTTGAATCTTTACCCCAAGTTTCCTTGATTGAGATAACTTTTACACTTTATTCATATAATCACAGAATCTCAGCACTGCACCAAACCTCAGAAGTCAACTGATCTGAACCCCTATTGCACTGATAAGAACACCAAAGCTAACTGACCTGCCCCAAGTTTGTCTGCAAATGTAGAAATTTCCCCGAGTTTTGCATCATCTACAACTGTATTTCTATCTTTACCTAGATCCTTTATCAAAACACAGACTATCACTTAACTGAAAGTATTCTACGAAGTCTTGCCCCAAGACCGGTAGCCATTCAGTCAGCTCTATCATCTCAATTACCCCAGCATCCTGTCCACACCTCTCCATTAAGGGCAGCCAGAAAATTGCTCATGGAAAGAATGACCCTTCTCAATTATAATTTTGATCATGTCACTCTTCTGCTCAGAAACTAGCTTTTGGGCCCAGCCCCTCAAATCCTTAGAATCTATGACCTACTTGTCTGCCACACTCCTACCACCCATCTTACTCCGCAGAGATCCATAACTTAAGCACTCCAGATTATTTCCACATTCATGTCTACTCTTCCCTATATAAATATCTTCTTTCTAATCTCCAGTGAGAAACATCACATTTTCCCATCTGATAATGTCTCTAATTTATTTTCCTTCCATCGATCCTTGCTTCAGAGACCTGCTCAAAACCTATGTCCATTATTAACCTTTCTCCACACCATCTCACCATCTCACTGATCAGATCATCGCTGATCTAACAGTAGTTGCATTCTATGTTACATGCTACATAATTTCTAACAGTGTGGCTCTTCTTCATTTAAGCCATAATTAGGTCTTTCCTGTGCCTCTCTCAAACTCCCATTTGATATTTTTTTTGTGAGAAAGGGCATATCTTCAGACCCTGGCACAGGTGCCTTGAATACCATGAACACCTATGTTGCAAAATCCCCTCCCAACCTCACACTATGCTCTGCCTGGTAGAACACAGGCCAAGGCCACCGTAAGAATTATCCTGAGGTATAAGATTATCTCTCACACCCCAGGAGGCTACGCAGAATTATGAACATGGGAAGAAAGGGGAGAAATGGGAGAGACAGCCAGAAATAAAGGGCCCCTGTTTCCTAAAGCAGGAGACCTTTCGACTTTGCAAATCCCTATTCAACTGTAATACAAGTACACCATATACCCTGTTAGTCTGAGTGGGAATTAAGGCTCTCCGCTGAAAACAGGAGCTTAAATAGCCCTCTTCTTGAGATGGCTCAAGTTGAGTTTATCATCCAAGTTCCCTTATAAATCTTTAGTTCTATTAAGTTATTAGAACTTCTATTAAGTTCTATTAAGTACAACTTTTGGAAAATAACCTAAATCTTGAACTAAAGGTGTATATAAAAAATTTCTAAAAGATAACCAAAAAACTCTAACAGCTGCCTTTTGTTCCCAAAACAATATGAATGCCCACCTCTCTGGAGGGAATTTATCACTTATTTAAGTAGTATTCTCAGTGACTTCCTCCTAATCTCTTCCTTTCTCTGGCTTTGGATCTCTGAAAGAATATAGTTCACAGAGGAGGCTGTGAGTACAGGGAAAGTTCTGGGGGGCTTTTTCCCTGTAAAATAATTTCACAAACTAATCTGAATACTTATCAGCTCCATACAGATATATTCATGCCTTTTTCGGAAAAAGTCTGCCATTTCTGACACAAAGAGGTCCACTCTTTCATTGTTAATGTTCAAACACACACATGGCGAATGAGGTGAAGGGGAGGGATGGAGGAAAGAAAAGAGAGAGGAAAACAAGGGATTCTTCCTAATGGAACTAGAAAACATTCCAACTGAATGGATGCCCATACAGTCCCCCCTCAATAAAACAGATGAAAACCAGACCCCAACTCTCACATGTCACCAGCAGCCTGGAATCGTTTACATGTAGCCACTTTACAGATTTCAACGAAGCTGGTATTTGAATAGCAATTCCAATCTATCTGGCAATGGCTGCAGTTCAGGATCAGTCTCCCTAGTAATACAGGACAGAAAAATTTGTTCTTTCAAGTTTCCTAAGTGAATAGCCACTCGTCTAGAGAAAAGCTTAAAACACTGCAGCAGCTTGTGTCAGCTCCAAGATGACTGTAGTTTGAGCAGGAAATAAGCCCCTTTTCCAAATAAAAGCCAGTGTTCTCTCTCCTTGTTTTCTCCACCGAATGTTCTGTATCAGCAGGGTGAGCCCAAATGGCATGCAGGGCTTCGCTGCAGCTCTGCCTTTAGCTTTTTTTAGCGAGGATTTGGTCATTAAAAAAATAAAACAACAACGCAAAACCCCACCACATACAAGAAGAAGAAAAAAAGAGGCGTGCTTTACGAAACAGCTATTTCAAAATCATGATTTTTAAAAAACTATACAGAATGTGGAACGGAGGGGAAAAAAAAATGTCTCATGTGGGTTGTGTCGGCCCTGCAGCTGCTCCTCATTAAAGCTCCTCTTTACTCCCTCTGGGCTGGTTTCCAGCAGAAAATTCTTTAAACAGAACTCCGCTTTCAACCCACTTTCTTCTTGCTCTGGGCCTCTCGGCCCCCCAATCCACAGTGGCAGCCTGCCCTAGCTGAGCTCTAGAGGGGGAGCTGTCGTTAAGGGAAATGAGGTAAGAGCAGAGGGAAAAAATAAGAAACCAAATTAAGCATTGGTCAGTAACAAAGGTCTGCAGTTTGAAAAGGCCCCAAATCAGTCTGTTCTTTCCTGTGACCATAATGCCAGCTTAGTTTCCTGCCCCCTCCCCCAGGCCCCGTTGAAGTGATAAAAAATAATTGCTAACAGCCAAGGCTAACTGTAACCAGTTAAAGTTCCTATATAACACTTAATTCCCAAGGCTCTGGCTTACAAACTCCTAGATGCCCCAGAACCTACAGAATCAAGTCTAAACTCTTGGTTGGCATTCAAGAGGCCCAACCTACTAATCCAACCTCACCGTCCCCCTCCTCTCAGTACCATCAGTTTGACGTCTCATCAGACTGTCAACTTTTTAATTCTATAACTCTGCATAAAGGTAACCAACTGGGTTGTGCTAATTACTCATTTTGTTTAAAAAAAAAAAAAGAACAAAACAAAACAAAATAGTACATGAAGACTTCTCGTTAACTTCCTGGTAAAGAGGGGAAAAGGGAAGAGCTCTGTGATGCTAACTTCTTCTTGCCATTCCCACTCCCACTGTCACCTCCCCTCCCACCAAAAAAGAAAGAAAAAAAAAAGGAAATACTATAGCTTACTCAGCAAGAAGGAAAAAGAACTAAAAAAAGCATTCATGAAATGGTACAGATGAACTGGTTTGCAGGGCAGAAATAGAGACACAGATGTAGAGAACAAACGTATAGACACCAAGGGGGGAAGCGGCAGGGGGGTGGGGATGGTGGTGGCATGAATTAGGAGATTGGGATTGACATGTATACACTGATATGTATAAAATAGATAACTAATAAGAACCTGCTATATTAAAATTTAAAAAAATTTTTAAAAAGTATTCAGGTATAGAGTTAGGGCCCAGTGCTGGGCTGTTTGCGGTAAAACACACTTTCTAGGGCTTTGCTGGTTTGATGTAAAGGAAACAAAGACAAATATACAATCAATTTCTCTCTCTCTCACTCACTCACACACTCACACACATACACACACCTTTTTTTTTTTTTTTTTTTACCACAACTAATAAAGACTACCAAATACTGCAGGACAGCCCATTTTTCTACTATGTAAATTCAGCTTCCTGAACAGAACATTTCTGCTTTTCTTGTAGAAGTAGTTCAGAAAATGTTAATCTTGGTTCCCACATTAGGCTGAACGCTTCCAAATTAAAAGTTTCCCACAGGAAAAGGATTTCATGGGGAGTTGTGAGGCTGGGAATTGTCTTCTGAAACTCCACCTCGCTGGGTTTCCACGTGTTCAGCTTTTTCAACCACCCCCCCCCATCTGAATAAAGCAATAAACACACACCGATTTTAATAAATCCAAACCAACCAGAAGCTGCCGTGGTATATGCTTTAAAACTGTTCATTCATAGCACTGTTCATCTTCGTCAGAGACTATGAAATCAGTAACCACTGCAATGGGAAACCATGCTTTATTTACGTAAGAATTTGCAAACACCCTTATCTTCCAGTTTATAGTCTGGGCTCATTTATCAGAACTCAAAAGCTGAACTGAGTGCCTAGCCTCTTCAATCATCACTTGAAAGATTGGGCAAGGGCACACAAACAGCACTGAAAGAGTTCTGTTGCTGCTATAACAGAAGATGGTCTTTCCTCTGTCTTCTAGCACACAATCAGTACCTTACCATATTTCACTGCACTGGACCCTGAGAAAATATCTACTTGTGATTAAAACATGGCAAACATACTCTAAACACATAAGTTTACAAAAAACACCCTTCACAGTAATAGGCAAAAATGAATGAGTTAAGCCAGTTGTTCCCAAGCTATGCACTGTACAGTAGCTGCATGGAGTCTGTAAACGCTTATAAAACACTCACTAGACTACTAAATAATGTCCT
This sequence comes from Kogia breviceps, assembly GCF_026419965.1. Taxonomy (NCBI): domain Eukaryota; kingdom Metazoa; phylum Chordata; class Mammalia; order Artiodactyla; family Physeteridae; genus Kogia; species Kogia breviceps. The sequence goes on from NC_081310.1 coordinate 79,946,003, forward strand.
GTCCATATTAAATGGACTGTAAATGCTGTGACAATTTATTAAAATTTTGAGGTATTATGAAGGGTTATTGAATTCTGAGTAGATTTTGACATTATGCATTGTATTCAAACAAGAGACCGTGAAATGGCTTCATCTCAAGATCATCTCTCCTTTATGCCTCACTCTCGCGAGGCTCAGCTTCTTTAGCTCCTAGAACATGTTACAGTGCACCTCCAGACCTTTGTACATGCTGTTCACTCAGCCCAAAACACTTTTCCCCTCCCGCTTCTTAAGCCCTAAAATTCCTTTAAGCTTCAGCTCAAATTTTATTTCTTTTGAGAAACAGGCTTGATGCTCCCTGCTGTATATTCCCATAACCCTAACATATATCACTCATTACCTTGTATTATGATTATTTGTCTGCCCAACAGACTAAGAATTATTCATCACCATATTCCCAGTGCCTAATACAGCAACTGGCATATAGAAGGCATTCAACTATTCAGTGCTTATATTCTTAACAGAAGCCAAAAGGCAAAATGCAAGGGTCCATGGAGTCTTTACACCTTCAAAAGACTTTAATTATACTCAAAGTTTGGGAACCACTAGGTTGAGCTATTTACCCAAAGGATTATCAATACTAATTAAGATTCCTGATATATAGAGGACTTCTTAACCTTCACTTACCCCTAAATCATTTAAAGTAGGCAAGCCAAATCTATATGGAGTAGATTTTTTAAATCACATATTCCCCCAAAATATGAAGTTAACACACACACACATACACACACACACACACACACACACACACACACACAGAGTCTGCATTTTCTTTTATACTTTCATTAATCTTTGATAAAACACTGACTACATGAAGCACCAGGATCCTGAGTGACAGAACATCCTGCAAAGTGGCCTCAGTAACATAAACTGCTACACTCTTTTTAGAAACTTAGCAGTAAAAATTAAACAAAATTTCAGAGAAAAATATTGAGTGTGGGTGCTTGCTTTCTGTTCTCCAACATGAGTAGGTGAACACCTGTAAAATTCTGAAGTCTAAAAAATATTTGAAAACAGAAAGTTCCAAAAGCTTATGGTTTGGTCTGAAAGGATTCCTAGTTCGAAAATAATTGTACTCAAATCATATCAAACCAAACCTGAATGTGAGAGTAGGCTGGAGAAATACCTGCATTTCTCCAAACTTTAAGAGGGTAAAAAATATTTCTTTGTAGATTCTGAATACATCATTCTCGAAAATAAAGTAATAATCACACATATAGGTATGCAAAACCATTCAATGAATAATTGGAAAACACAATTTCAAAATGCTCTGAAACACTACAAAATCCCATTTAAATGGCCTTAATTAGAACCAGAGATAATAAAAATAGCAGGCATCATGGGAAAAATAAATAACAGTCCCTTGAACCCTATTTCAAGACAAAAACCACTACTTTGAATAGAAGATAGGACAATGGCCCGAAGGGTTAAAAAAATGGTTCTTGGGGGTAAAAAAAATCTTAGATATTACAGTGGTTTGTGAACTTCCAAAGGGCCACAGTAGATAAACTGATATACAATTTATCTATGGTATTAAAATTGCATGGGGCAGGGGTGGAGAGATTAGGAAAAAACTCTAAAATGGCTCCTTTGGGGCAAGGGGTGATAATGATAAAAAGGTTGAGAAACAATGATATAGCATATCCAAATAAATTTTTAGCACTCATAACTCTCATAAATGTTAGCTGAATTAAACAGAAAAGTTTCCTACAAATGTTGCCTATATTCGTATATATTCAAACTCACAAGTCTTCAAAGAAGTGTTCCTCAGCTTTGGAAATTCCTTCACCTATGCCTGATCTGCTGTATGAAATCAAATTCTATGCCTCCATAGGGTCAAAGTGAAAATCTTGCAAAGCTAAACAGTGGTCTAATGAGAAAATTTATCTAACATACATGCATATACCATACAGATTATTTCTTTTTTTTTTTTTTTTTTTTTTGCGGTATGCGGGCCTCTCACTGTTGTGGTCTCTCCCGTTGCGGAGCACAGGCTCCGGACGCGCAGGCTCAGCGGCCATGGCTCACGGGCTTAGTTGCTCCGCGGCATGTGGGATCTTCCCGGACCAGGGCACGAACCCGTGTTCCCTGCATCGGCAGGCGGACTCTCAACCACTGCGCCACCAGGGAAGCCCCAGATTATTTCTTTTAAAAATACAATGCTATCATTATTTTATGTACTCTTGCATTCTTATAACAAAAACAGCAAAACCTTCAAACCCTCATTGCATGACAATGCTTGTAGTGCACGTGAAAGTCTTAGCCTGCTGGTATCTATACTTGGAAGCATGCTCTATCATCAACTACACGGCTGGGACTGGATTTGGTTTGTTTATCTGTTTCCCTCTAGATTATAAGCTTTTGAGAACAAACAATTATTAAAATCATCACCATCACAATAATCACCCAAAAAACTTTTCCACACAAAGGATAACTTTCATGAAGTTAATGACATCTCACAACATTCATTACTTTTATGACAATAAGGGAACAGTTACCGTCAAAGAAAAAAATGTAATGTTTTTATTCATTTTATTGAAAACACTTATTAATTTAACAGGATCTTGGCTTTAGTGCAGACCTCCAGCATAGGTCATCTCAACTAGAAAAGTGGCATCAACCAAAAACTGATACAGGAAGATTCAGCTATAATTCGTTGTTCTAATTTCAGCAACATCTGCTTTAAGAATTTCTTTTGTATATTAAAAAAAAAAAAAAAAAGCTTAGCCCCAAAATGGCTCTTCCAGTCTATACCGCATGCCCTCCAAGGACATGAAGCATTTCAAGTGGTTATTATGCTCTAAGGTAAAGGTCAACAAATATTGCCCTGGGCAAAATCCATGGGCCACCTGTTTTTATACCTCCAGTCCAGGCGCTAAAGCTGGCTTTTACATTTTTTTAATGGTTATGCTTTAACGAGGTATATAAGTACCTGCATTATATCCTCAATTTGCTTCTTAGCCAGGAAAGCTTAAAACCTTTACCATCTGGCACTTTAAGAAAAAAGTCTGCTGATCCCTGCTCTAAGGCCAGGACAGCATTAAAGTACACATAGGCTAAAAACACCTTCAAAACATGTGCTTACAATTTAGGTAACTGTTTTTGTTTACTAGAAGTCAGGGCACTTCAGGAGCACTTGTTATGAACTGCGTTTAATTTCAGAAAGGCAATCCAATGGTCAAAGAATCATCGTTGTCAATTGTCATACCTCTGCGTAATTAGAACCAAAGATAATAAAAATAACGAACATCAAGGAAAAAAATTATGGTGTATAACCTTCATGTGGTGACTCAAGACAAAAACTGCTACTTCCTTTAAAAGATGGGACCGGGTTTCCCTGGTGGCGCAGTGGTTGAGAGTCCACATGCCATGCGGGAGAAATGGGTTTTTGCCCCGGTCCAGGAGGATCCCACATGCTGCGGAGCGGCTGGGCCCGTGAGCCATGGCCGCTGAGCCTGAGCGTCCAGAGCCTGTGCTCCACAACGGGAGAGGCCACAGCAGTGAGAGGCCCGTGTACCGCAAAAAAATAAATAAATAAAAATTAAAATTAAAAAAAAGATGGGACCATGGCCCAAAGGGTCAAAAAAAATCTAAAATATTACAATGATTTGTGGCCTTCCAAACCAAAGAAACTGAATATCAAGCAAGAATCCTGAAAGTATGCACTCAAGTTCACACACAGTGAAGATAAATGCATCCTGAGAGGCACTTCACTTACTAAACTGAGTCAAGGCAAAGCCATGCCTGATGTGGCTACATTCTCCTGCACCATTCTGCTTAAAAAACCCATGTCTTCTGGTAAGTGAGATGTACTTATGGCATACCTAAGGATGGATAGATAGATAGATAGATAGATAGCTATGTAGTTATGAGTTTGTTTTTTATCTGAATAAGAATAAAAATATATTGGGCTTCCCTGGTGGTGCAGTGGTTGGGAATCCGTCTGCCAATGCAGGGGACACAGGTTTGAGCCCTGGTCTAGGAAGATCCCACGTGCCACGGAATAACTAAGCCCATGTGCCACAACTACTGAGCCTGCACTCTAGAGCCTGCGAGCCACAACTACGGAGCCAAGTCTGAGCACCTGAAGCCCGTGCTCTGCAACAAGAGAAGCCACTGCAGTGAGAACACCGCGTGCAGCAACAAAGACCCAACATAGCCATAAATAAATAAATAAACAAATAAATTTATTTTTTTTAAAAGAATAAAAATATAACTAGTATATTGTTTTACGAAAACTCTCACCCAAGATTTTATCATATGTTCTCAGAGCTTTTGATTGAGTGGCTCCCCGCAGACCTTTCCTCTAGATCAGCCCTGGCTCTTCCATCAGATGTAAACCTTGAATTGGCCACTTTACTTCTCTGAGCCTCAGCCTCCTCATGTATTAAAACAAGATGCTAGGCCAAATAATCTCTAATATTCCCTGTAACTCTAAAATTGTATGATTCCATTAGGTATGTTCTATAGCCCCCTTGGATATTAATATCCTTTAGGACGATTAAAGACCTCCTTTAGAAGGAACGCAAAAGAATTTCCACATTGTTTTTGTTTCATGGAATGTTAAAAAATAAAATGTATAGCTAGAGTTAAAATTCTTGGTCTTTCAAACTGCCTCATAAAAGCCCTAAATTGTTTGTTTTTAATTCTACTTTCCTCTCTTCTTCTCTCCTCCCCTTCTCCTTATATATTCACCCTGTTCCTTGAGGGTTGGTACCAAAAATGAAAAGAAATAGCACTGAATCTTTAGGTCACCTAATGGGGACTGAGAAACAGCTTTTAGTCCCACTCTACATTCTAATCAGTTATGTAATACAGGATAAGTCACTTGGCTATATTAAGCCTTGGGTTCCTCACGTATAAAACAAGATGAATGGGAAAGGTGCACGACAAAATCCCTTCCACCTCCTAAGTACGATGACTACAATTTTGGCTGTTGAATTCCCTCAGCGATACTGCCCGAGAATGTAATGATGCCTGCTGATGGTAATGTTTGGGGTCAGTGGTTGTGTATGTCTCAACCATCAACCCACTCCAAGCAGGGGCTCCCTGGGGCAAGAATTGTGCCTGTGTCTCTTCTTTTATATCCTTCACACTGCCCAACTATTATCCTTCTAAGTGCACAGAGAGTTCAATACATACTTGTGTAAATGAACTGTTGCACAACTCACACTTTCAGCTAATCCCTCACAGGAAGCATAAGGAGTAAAGAATAAGCAAAAGAGAAAGAGTGATGTATTTAAACAAGATATGGAGAATAACGAGGAACCCTGAGCCTAAAAGGGAAAGAAAGTTCTTCCCATCTTCCCCAAGACATCTGGCCAACATGAGAGCCTGTTTTCTTCAGCACAGAATGGTGGTAGACATTGCAGTCCCTTTATGGAATCTGATCTACTGAAAAATTTCACAAGACTAAAAATGACCGATGTGTGTGTCTGGGAAGAGATGCACCAAATTTAAACTTGCAGGGAATCAATCACTTAATTAAATTCATGTAGGACCTTTTACCAGATACAGTTTTTATATATCCTCTCAACACAGCATAAGTACCTGACTTACTCATTTCCCCAGCTCAAGATGCTCTCATTAATTCTTATAAAATTTAGGGGGCTTCCCTGGTGGCGCAGTGGTTGAGAGTCCGCCTGCCGATGCAGGGGACGCGGGTTCGTGCCCCGGTCCGGGAAGATCCCACATGCCGCGGAGCTGCTGTGCCCGTGAGCCATGGCCGCTGAGCCTGCGCGTCCAGAGCCTGTGCTCCGCAACAGGAGAGGCCACGACAGTGAGAGGCCCGCATAACGCCAAAAAAAAAATAAATAAAAATAAAATTTAGGAAAGAATAGGTGATATCCCATAATTAGAGAGTATGCTTCTCTGAAGACTAATTATAAACTCTGATTGTCAGTGTCAACCTTTGCCTGGAAGGAAATGAGTCAACTTTTCATTAGTAATCAAACTCTGTCCACTTTTTTAAGAGTAACCAGAAATTCAAGGCCATGAGTCTTAACAACATGAGACAGAGAATCAGACACCACAAATATTATATACAAATGGGACTAAGACAGAAAAATTAAAGTCAAAGAGGCTCCTGAGGTACTTTTCAGGCTGAGTGAGGTTTCAGAAGGGGCAAGTTACCCAGTAAAATAACTACCCAAGGAGATGTCTCTGGCTTACACAATAAGAACCCCAGCATTTCAAAACTTTAAAGGGACAGGTGGTTAAATGGCTAAGGCACTACCAGGGTCAAGGCAAAAAATCATAACCACTGTCAAATGTTTTCCACATAGAATAGGCATCCCTGGTTTATTCTGGATAATTGAGGGTTTGGAATATGTACTATATAATCAGAGGAAACAAGCAGTAAAGGACATGAGCTAATTTGGGGTAACCAGAGATGTGGCTAACAGATGCTTGCTTACTCTGGATCCCTGAACTGAACTGGATCAGGCCAATGATAAGCTGGACAGAAGAGATCTGAGGTGAGAACACCTAAATTCTCAGCTACAAGAATGCACTATGCCTTATATATGAAGACCGATCCTGTTCCTGGTGTCTCTGTTTTTCCACCACTCTTCCTATCCCAACCCATTGTTTTTCTTGCCTCAGAGATTCTTGAATTCTGAGTTTCCCTGCAAATGGTGTCCACAAGCCTACCTGGCCACTATGCTCTGGAAGCAGCACAAGACTCAACAGTCAAGGCCAAAAGGGGGAGGGGAGGACAGATGACTGCTCCCAGCTGCCCTCTCTTCTTGTCCCTGGTCTCCCCACTCACCCCTAACTCTAGACAGTCTATCTTCAAGCATTCAAGCCAGCATGTGCTAAAGGAATGATTTTTTTAATCAGCTATCTATCACTGTGAAACAGATTAATCCACATACCAGTTTAGTAAAACCTCACACAAACTGAAGTATAGACAGAAGGGAACAACCCAAGATGTAGAAAAGTTTTAAAACTATGTCATTAAGGAAAAAAAAGATGAAGATATTGGTAACAATTATTCCAGTTAATAATAGCTCTCTAGTCCCCTCAGTCTCTACTTCCGGCCTTCTACCTATCCATCTCCTAAGACACAGTCAATATTCTCAGATTTATTCTCAGATTCTAAGTGAACCACAAAAAAATCCTCTGATTGTAGTCTTCTGTCCCATAGTAGTCATTCCCTTGTCTGAATCTTCATAGTTCTTATCATCTGTGCTGCTCCATTGGGCACTTATAGACTGTATGTGTGTGTGTATGTATATATATATACACACACACATATATATGCCTCATCTCCCCAACAAGATGGCAAGACATCAGAGGGCTGCCACCATGTCTTACGCAGGAAAAACACAACATTCATTAGCAGACACTCCCAGTACAGGTACTTATGAATAAGAAAGTCAGACAGCACAGGCCTCCTCTCGGCCTTTATGTCTGTTCACAACACCCAGCACAGTGCTCAATCATAGTAGCCAGCTCAATAAATAGCAGTTTGATGAATATTAAACTTTCCTTTGAAGAGTGCTATGGACTGAGTGTGCCCCCTCAAAATTCTTATGTTGAAACCAACATCCTCAATGTGATGATATTTGGAGCTGAGGCCTTTGGGAAATAATTAGGTAGATGAAATCATGAGGGTGGGGTCCTCGTGATGGGATTAGTGCCCTTAAAAGGAGACAAGGGACCAGAGCTTTCTTTCCCTACCATGTGAGGATATAGTGAGAAGGTGGCCATCTACAAAGCAGGAAGCAGGTCCTTACAGGGAACCAAGTAAGCCAGCTCCTTGATCTGGGACTTCCCAGCCTCCAGAACAGTGAAAATAAATGTCTGTTGGTTAAGCCACCTGGTCTGTGCAGACCAAGACAGAGTGAGGATCCTAAAATGCCTCAGAGTCTTACTTTCAGAGTTCAGGATACAGGACTATACATATAGTCACTGCAGGAAAGTTACTGAATCTTTACAAACTCAAGTACCCTAAATGCTACTATTCTACATAAGGTCTAATCAGGCTCTTTTCTTATTAACACCTACCTTCTCCTCATACTTTAATGAAGAAAAGAAATGGATATAATGTTCCATTTGGATGTGTTTCCTGAGTAATACCACCTGTTACTTAAATAATGCCTTTATTAGTCTTTGCTTTCACCTTTTCATAAAGGCCTTTTCATAAACGTCCAAGTAGGAGATTGTTTAGAAGAACATTTTAAACAGAAGATAACTGCATTAATAAGGGAAGGCTGAAGGCATCAGTATAAGAGTCAGTAATACATTTTTGGACACAGAGGATGAAGTGCTAATGAAGATTACTGATGATGGATAAATAGTATATAGAAAACTTTGGGAAGCCCCAGACAAACTGTCAATCATCTAGATATAAAATAAAACACAACTAAGACAAATATGAAAACAAAACACATAACATACACACACACACACACAAACAAAAAACAAAACACACACACACACACACACACACACACACACACACACTCTCTCTCTCTCTCTCTCTCACACATGATGGGGTGGAAGAAACACTAAACTTCATTTCTACCTACAAAATTCCTAGCAACAGGATGCTGAGAAGAGGACTTAATGAAAACCCCCATCATGCCCACACATTTATGCTAGCTTAACAGAGAAAAAAGCACTTGGAAATTTTTAGATAATTACATTTTTATCACATTCTGACTTCTTCAATCCCTTTGTATTCAATCTTGCTAGCCTTGATGAAAGACAGATAGCCAAATTTTAAATGAAGGGTTTAGTTAATTACTCCAGATCGAGAAAGAGAAGTGTTTCTCATCCTGCTTAGTCACAAGAAAAAGGGGGATAAAGGAATTACTATACGAAATTAATGGTGCTGACATGCCACAATGGAACAATGAGAAAGAAACTTCACTTAGGATTATGGTTAACCTGGGGATGGTGTTGAAAGAAGCCTAGCTAAACTCCTATCTATTCATGCCAGGTTTGCAGGCCAAAATTAGTTGATTTAACTTACTGGCAGTGACCCAAGACAGGCAAAAGGATACAGGCAGAGCCTATGAACCACCTTCTCCTACTTCTCTACCTAACACTGAAGTTTATAAAGTTTCCAACCTAAAGAATAAAAATCAGCTGAAAAGAACATGAGAATTCTGTTGTTATATATTGATAAGAAGCTATTCATCAAGACTTCCTTTATGAAAAATTCCTCAGGGACACAACACATTTGTTAAAGGAGTTTTCAAGGACATAAGTGTTAATAAGAATAGCTTAGTACTGTTAAAGGGTCCAGACCCCAAGTCCTAAACAAGGAAAGCCTCACAGGACATACATCTATCTATACATCTATAACTCACAATGCAAGTATAAGGCACTATGTTTAACAACCTGTGACTTCTGTGCTGGCAGTACCATTTATCAAAAGTTGTAGAATTTAACCTGTCTCAGTTTCACAGGTGCATAAAATCTGCCTGGACTTGCTCATCTTCCATTAGGAAAAAGAAGGGGGACGTTTCAAGTTTTTAAGTTTAGTTTTCTCTACTAAAAAGCATTTTAGTACACAATATCCTCTACCCCCACCTTCACTGCTCTCTTCTTATATTTCATCTGCATTAATTGCACTCAACTTTCAAGTGCAAGGCCACTTCTCAGAATTGCAGCATTAGCCAAGCCTGGCCCATGTACACTCATATAGCTACAAGCAAGTTCAATACTCTAGTATTATGTAGTATTATGAGCTGCCCAGGCCTATCTATGTCTCTACTTTAAAATCAGGAACTATATATAGAGTTTTAATCATAATCCTGATCTGACAAGCTACCTTGTATATACTTTCAAATGTTCCACACTTCCTTTTCAGAAGGTCCTGTTTGAAATACCACTTTAAAATAGGTAATTTTGTCCCATTTTACTAATAAGCAAACTGAGACTCAGAGCAAAAGCACATTTTGAAAGAGCACATCTCAAGTCAGATACTTAAGAGTTACGTGATCTTGGGCAAATTATTTAACCTCTCTGAGTTTCCATATACTCATTGGTAAAACAGGGATATCAAGACTCTCTACCTTACATGAGGACTAAAATAATACCTGTAAAGAGCTTAACTGAGCACACAGACTAGTATGTAATAAGTGCTTAATAAATATTAGCTAGCATAATATTCTTCAGCTTGCCAAAGATCCAATTACTGACAGGATTTAGGGCTCCAATTCAAGTCTATCTGGCATAGAAACCTGTCCTCTCCATGTCACCAAGCAGGGCTCTTCCAGATGCCTTAATCCACTCACCAGTGCCAGACTGAACCATACAGGAGCCTGGCACAAAATAAAAAAATCAGCAGTACTGATTTTATCTTTTTAAAAATTTGGATAGTTTTAATCATAATTTTTGCATTAATTTTGATTTTTGAACTATTGCCTTAAAGTATTATTTATCTCAACTGAAGGAACCTTGCTGGCAGAACCAGTTTCAGCAGAAAAAGAGAAAGTGATTTAACAGTTGATATTTTTCCCAGTGCATTTCTTTGATCTGATACTGCCCCTGAACAGCACTCACCAACAAGGTGAGTGAAAGGGGAAAATGCTGAGTCAGTCATGACTTTTGAAAATGCCTTTCTAGGGCAGTATGGCCACAACACAAACACTGATAACGCATCCTCTACTATAAGCAAGGCTCTGGAAGATTCTGAGTATCTCTATTCTCTCGCAACTATACAGAAACTCATCAAGAGGACAAAGAAGGCAATGGCTCCAGTTTTCTTGGATGGCTTTTGGAGGCCTGGACCACCAATATTACTCTCTAATCCTGGCAAGGAAAATTGTTGTTAAAGTTTAATGTTTCTTTTAGCTAATAGATAAATTTTAGGTAAAATGTGACACAGTTATATTTTATAACATTTTCTATTTATAATAATTTACTTTAAAATGTAGTTTCTAGTTAGATACTTTGGCAAAAAGTAGAGATTCTCAAATGCAATCACCCATCCACAGGAGCCTATATAGCTCATGGTGACTTTCCATTGTTTAACAAATATTGTGCTAGTTACCTCCTAAGTGGTATGTAGAAAACTTTGAAAGACTCCTTTAAAATTATAATTCTTACCATTAAAAATAATGGCAGAGAAACTTAGATCAACTCACCTGTTCATAATAACTATAAACTCCAGACAAAATATTAAAGGTACCAGAGAGCAATCAAAGCGGGCAGAAATTAGAAGGGATATGAGCCTCGAAGGAAAAAACAAACTACGTAAGGTATTCCCCAGTTCATGAAGCACAAAGAGAAACAGAAAGCAAGCAGAGAATGCAAGTCTTACTTGAGCTAAAGAGTCAGAGGTGTCTGGAATTGTCAAAGTAGTTGAAATTTGAGGTGGAGAAATCCTGGAAAAAACAGAACCACAGAGGAGGTAGCCCTAAAATATGTAATGTAACTCCACAACAAGATGATATTTAGGAACACAATGGAAAGCAAGAGCTGGAAGGCTGAAATGCTGAGCATGGTTCCGGGGAGTCAGAGGTTTTACTTTAAATCCTACCAAATTAGAGGGGCTTGGGATACACCCCAGAATATGATAAAAACCTCACGCTTTCCACTGAACCCACTGAGGGGTCATACCTTGGGAGTAAGGATTATATCTAGACCCCAAGTCTAGACCAAGACGCACCATCAGACTAACAGCAAAACAGACTCCCCATAGCACAGCCCAAATAGCATCAAGGTGATCTTCCAGTAACATTCTTTAGTAGAAGATAAAGTTTAAAATGCATCACTCACAATGTCCAGAAAACAATAAAAACTACCATAAACATGAAGTAAAGGGAAACCGTACCCACAGTCGAGTGAAAGAGCTGTTTATGGAAACACATCCAAAGACAACCCAGATGTTAAAGAACTGGCAAACAAGGACTTTAAATAACTATGATAAATGCGTCCTTAAAAATACACATTTGGTGAATTTTACAAATCATAACCTCACCTACCCCCAACATTCTAGTGAACTTGAGTTGCCCACAATTTTTAATCAAATTGGGATTTGGAATGGTTTACATTTGAAAGTCTGAGAAAACAACTTGAAAGTGATTAATGACCGCCAAATTTAATTATATATTTACACCTCCCAGTAGGACAAGCGAGAGAATGAAATGCCTTATCTCTCTGTAGTGAGAGGGCTTTATTAAGATATGACAACAACTATTTAGGAGCAATAATTGAGTTTTATGCAAGATTACACCAGTTTTCCTTGTCTGGCTCCCAATCTAATCACAGACTGGTAGAGTACTTAGACTCTTAACAGTTAGAAAAAACAGTTGAGCTGTGTACAAAACTAACCTTTAAAAGTACTTATCCTCATCTGTCAATGTGATCTTATCAAGGATTTCTATAACTTCCATAAACAACCATTATAATTTAGCTGAATCAATAACATTATGCTCTTTAAAGAGACAGTCAGATACCTTCTACTTTAAAACATTTTCCATTAACTCCTACCCACCCACCCCAGTAAAAAAAAATTGGCCTCAGCTTTCTTTTCTTAATCCACTAAGCAATCTCATGACTAAAAAGACAATCATACGTCCTGCATATCTGATGTAATTTTTATAAACCTTCTAAGTGTTCTAATATTTATTACCATTTTGTGAAAATAGTATTTACTGAGCAAGCTGGAGTAACTTCTTTCCCCAGGGAAAAAAAGCAAAGCTGGTGAAGATATACTGAAAGGTCTGCTAAATAAATGTTATTTTTACTTATTTGCTTAACATTCTGTGGAGGTTGGCTGGCATGGCACTGTAGGATGACTGATTTGGCTTCCCTGATATTGTTCTTGCTTTTCCTGTGTCCACTTATGTTGACACTGATACTCCTGAAGGTGCTAACATTACTTTTATTGAAGTAGAGAAACATTCTCTTTTTACAAGTTTTGTTGTTCACATCGGTCTCCCGAAAAGATGGCCTTGCCCATTTTATTCCCTTACTCTCCTTTTCTCTAGAAGCTTGTTTCCCTCACAACAGGATTGGAAGACATCTGAGGGATGTCCAGGACTAAATCCAGAACTATATCCATAAGCAACCCACCCCATCAATAATTAACAAGTATCCAGGGACAGAATTCAGGTAGCTCCATTTTTGTCAATCACAAAGTGAGTTCCCTGTTTCCTAGCAACGTTTCTTCCAAAAACTAGTGTCAACTTTGTCTCTCTCACCTTGGTTACAGAGTCGGAGACTAACAGCTCACAAATCTGTTTTCTCCCCGAAATGACCCTTAGTGTCCATTCCTGGTAAGTGCTCAGAGATTGGTCTCCTCTACAGCCCTCTTTCCCCATGTCAGACCACAAATATGTAGGCCAACACTTAGAACGTATTTGAAATTCTCCCTACATAAGTCAGCAAGTTGAATTATCTCTAAATAGAACTAAATTGCCTCTCTGTAGAGTACTACCATCCTGAACGCTACATGAAGCCAACAAAATTCTCAGAGGAAAGGACCAGTTTCTACTTATTTAAGACAAACAGATTTAAAGACATGTGAATGATATCTACTGAGCACTTTTGGTTCAAGAAACATATCGTTGAGTGCTAGCTACATACCAGGAGCTGTACTAGGCATTAACTGTGCAAAAGCACACAAGACCAGGACTTCACACTCTAGTGGGAGAAACCAACACATCAACAAATGATCATAGTATAATGGGTTAACTACCACGAGAGAGATAAATAATAGAATAAAGCAAGTAACTAAGACACCAGATGCCAAAAAGAGATTTAACAAGATTTCAGTGGCCAATTCTAAGGTACTAAGTTCCTTTCCTTATTATCTCCAGTTGTGTTTCCATTCTTAGAGGAGACTACATCACATGTTTTTGGCTGGATTTTTTTTCCCAGCTAGAAAAACTAAGTGAACAGCCCATAATCAGTTACATAAAAAATTTCACTCCCAGTGTTATATTTATTCCAATCCAAACAACCTATTGTTAAGCTTTACTGTCATCACAGCTTAAAATATTTTCACTTTGGGGCTTCCCTGGTGGCGCAGTGGTTGAGAATCCGCCTGCCGATGCAGGAGACACGGGTTCGTGCCCTGGTCCGGGAAGATCCCACATGCCGCGGAGCAACTAAGCCCGTGAGCCATGGCCGCTGGGCCTGCGCGTTCGGAGCCTGTGCTCCGCAATGGGAGAGGCCACAACAGTGAGAGGCCCGCATACCGCAAAAAAAAAAAAAAAAAAAAAAAAAAAAAAAAAAAAAAAAAAATATTTTCACTTTGGTGAAGAAAATTTTTTCTGACTTGGAAAATTCTTGTTCATAACATTAAAGAACTTAGATCCTGGTGTCAGAATAGACTTGATTGGAAAAATGTCATTATTATAGTTATGTTTTTCAGTTAAATATCCAGAAAAGAAACAAACTCACGTTGGATAAACTCACTTCAAATGCTTATCAAGGGCTTCCCTGGTGGCACAGTGGTTAGGAATCTGCCTGCCAATGCAGGGGACACAGGTTTGAGCCCTGTGTCCAGGAAGATCCCACATGCCGCGGAGCAACTAAGCCTGTGCACCACAACTACTGAGCCTGCGTTCTAGAGCCCGTGAGCCACAACTACTGAGCCTACATGCTACAACTACTGAAGCCCACCTGCTACAACTACTGAAGCCCACGTGCCTAGAGCCTGTGCTCCACAAGAGAAGCCCCCGCACCGCAACAAAGAGTAGCCCCTGCTCACCGCAACTAGAGAAAGTCTGTGCGCAGCAACGAAGACCCAATGCAGCCCAAAATAAATAAATTATTTTTAAAAAAATGCTTATCAAGCAAATACTTCTGCCAAAGCAAAGAACAAATATATCCCATAAAAGTGTTAAAGAAGATAAATGTCATATTACCAAATCTTATTTTCCATTAAAGAAATAGAATGGAAACATGTTCCTAACAAAAATTTTCAACTGAGGTTGAAGAGGGAAACAAATTATCCATAGGCAACCTAGAGAAGCAATTTATGAGATTACCTCACAGGTTTCTTCAAACAAAAAGTATGGCTACACTAGAGGATGATCAGAGAGAAAGAAAAGAAATGCTCCTGAGGACTAGCCTAAACCCCCTCATCCTATCTACTCCTCATCCTTATTCTTTTAAACCTATATAATGACGTTCAGCCACAGCCCCTTCTCCCTACCCCATCCCTACAGGCATGTGTGAATCTTCTCTCAGTCTCTCTTTCAGAATTGATTTTTTATATAGATAAAAACGTTTCACATGGCTGTAGTATTTACTTACAGTAGGCAAAATTAAAGTTAACATCTATTTGGTTTGACTTAAAAACAAGATCACAGCTAACACATTGAGAAGCGATCCTGAGGCTTTGCCTGAAACTGAAAAATGTAAAAGAATGTGCTCACTATATTTAACTAGCTACTCACTGAAAGTCTTTTTCATGATGAAAAAGATAAGACAGTAAGTTCTTATTAACCATTTATCTGACATCCACATCCTCATCCCCCAAAAAAACTACATCAGAAAAGTTAGAGAACCAGTAACATTTCACAGAAGTATTAAAAAGAGTAGTATTACCAAATCTTGTCCAATTTCCTATTGAGGAAAAATAAAATACATAAAGAAGGAAAAAAACAGAGAAAAACTTACTTGCAGTACCCTGTACCATTGTGGTAGGTAACACATATTCCTTCATTTACACAGGGCTCATAGCCGTCCCGACATTGCAATGCTAAAAACAAAAACAAATACACATTAGAAATAAGTCACTAGTCATAACCCTCAGACATCAGAGAAACATCATCCAAACCAGGTCAACATTCATTCCCATATCCAACTTGATTTAGGTTTCCCTTTAGAGTTTTAATTATCTTTTTATCTCTTGGCTCCTGCGGTCATAGAAGTACAGAAGCTCATCCCAAGAGTCTCTTCCCACGATAACTGTTCTGTGGTCCTGAATGATACTCTTAATTCTCTGTGCCTCTATCTCTCTGGCTGTTACATCCCTATTTCCCAATGATACTGAGAAAATTAAAGCTATACTATCCATGATATGCCATGAGCATCTTGGGATTTGGATACTTCAGATGAGCAATGTAAGGATTCATCAATGAATATTTAGGAAGACCTGGGTAGATACTAGGTCACCATGATATTAATGAATTACTTAAGCCTCAGGTGAAGTTTCAAAACAGGGCAATTCAAGAAATAATCAGAAACAACAATAATATTCATTCAACAAACTGTATTTGAGAGCCTAGTGTGTACCAGACACTACATTAGGATCCAGAGGAAAAAGGGGAAATGGAATTTATAGGGAAATGAATAAAACATAATCTCTAACTTTAAGGGGCTCACATAAATATGGGGAGTAGACTATAAATAGAGATTGTAGAGGAGGGAGGATTAAAGCAAAGAAAATGAGAAGTTAATTTTATATATATAAATAAAACAATAATTCTCAAATTCTTGAACCCTAGTCCCTTTAATAAAAAGGTACTTCATCATCCTAATCCCTCCCAAAAGCAGATTACCCAGAAATAAACAGCAATAGTAGAAACTTTCATTGATTTCAGCCAGAAGAGGAGGAAGGCCACCCAAAGCCTCATTTGCTGGATAATTATAGTACCTTAATTGTTTAGCTTCTAGAGTTGGAATTTTCATCACCAAAATGTTTATCAAGAATACTAATAACAAGTGGAAGGGCAACACAGAAAGAAACCTTGTCAAACAATAAAAATCAAAATTGAAGTCCATGAACTTTTTCTGGAAGATTATTAAGATCTTCACCTCCTAGGATGGCTCATGTATAAATACCTGAAAGCAAAACCGAGAAGTCTCCACTTTTGAGTTTCCTCTGTGCGTACCACTCTGAATAAACTGCAATATCAGAGGCTCTAGGTCTGCCCTTCTGGGGCATCAAAACCAGCTTCTTCTCACAGCAGGGCCCAAGCACAAGCTGGATGTTAGAACAGCTCCTCCATTAACAATTACTGCATAAGAGCCTTCTATTTGCCCAGTACCATTATCAAATGATGAAACCCTTTGAGAATATGTTTACAAAAATCTCAGCTCTTAAGGTAATAATACTTTTTAAAACTAGTGATAACAATAGCAGCTAACACACAGCACTTACTAAATACCAGGTATTGCTCTAAACCCTTTACACAGACTAATTCAGTCTTCCCAACAACCCTAGGAAGTAGTTAATTTCATTAAAACCAACCCACAGATAGGATAAGTGACCCGCCTATTGTCACAACAGTGAGTGAAAGAACCAGGATTTGAACCTAGGGAGTCTGGACCTCATGAGAGCGTCTGTGCTCTTATCTACAGTAATACACCGCTTCCCACCATCTGACATTTTTCTTCTCAAGATGGGCAAAATAGGTATTATTATACCCACGTATTAGGAAGTGAAGGCCAAGGAGGTTAAGAGGCCTCCTCATGGGGCATTCCTCCATAGCACTAGCTGTGACACTGCTGGGCCTTGCCGAGTGCAGCCCCACCTCCATGACAGCTATTGGTACCACACAAGCGGTCACTGGGCTGCAGCCTGAGCAGGCATATTCAGGAAGAGGCTCATCTTGTCGTCCATGTCCCACTTCCCTGTAGGGCTCCAAAGCTCCCTCTTCCCACACTGATAAGCCCCATGCAACAACTATAATTAAAACAGTTAATGTCAGGTTATTTCCTCCATACCAAAGTTCTCAAACTGATTTTTTTATTCTCTTTAGACACTTTTATTAGTTTCAATGAGAACTTCCTGACTTTTTTTCTATTTGCTTTTTTCTTTAAATAGGAAAGGAATGTCCCGCAGGCCCAGAGCAAGCCACAGCTCTGGCCTCCCCCCTGCAGGAATCCTGGGGCAGTGGAGGGACTCAGGAGTCCTGAAACCCTGGCTCTACCACAAACTAGCTGCACTACTGCAAGGAAAGCACCACCTCATGGGGGCTCAATTTCCCAACCTGTAAACCAAACTGGGGTAAACGAAATGCTGCTGAAGGATCCCCTGTGATCCAACAGTGACAACTCCCTCATTAAAAGCAGATGAATGGGGCTTCCCTGGTGGCGCAGTGGTTGAGAATCCGCCTGCCGATGCAGGGGACGCGGGTTCGTGCCCCGGTCCGGGAAGATCCCACATGCCGCGGAGCGGCTGGGCCCGTGAGCCACAGCCGCTGAGCCTGCGTGTCCGGAGCCTGTGCTCCGCAAAGGGAGAGGCCACAACAGTGAGAGGCCCGTGTATCGCGCCAAAAAAAAAAAAAAGCAGATGAATGGCATGCCTGGTACCTAGAGAAATCTATCCAGAAGGACAAAAGAAGCCAGCCACCCATGACTCAGAAAGCCATGGGTGCAAAAAAAAAAAAAAAACAGTCTGTTCCTATTAAGCATCCTGGCAAATCATTACAGTGACAGGTGCAGAGAAATACAAACAACCTAAAGTCAATATGTGGCAATCAATCTAGAAAATAACTTCACAGCCTAGCCTAAGTAAACCAGTCAAATTCAGGGACCAAAAAGGAGGTAGGCCCACCAGGCTAATAATTAATGCCACTTGGCTGAACCGTAGGATCATGCTACCTTGAACCTTTAACATTTACTAAGCCACGGTTCTCAAACTTTAGTGTGTATCAGAATCATCTGGAGGGCTTGTTAAAACACAGATTGCTGGACTCCACCCCCCTCCCCCAGTTTCTGAGTGAGTCCGTCTAAAGGAGGCCTGGGAATGTGCATGCCTAACAAGCTCCCAGGTGATGCTGCTACTCTGAGGAGCCACATGTGAAGACAATACCTGTACTAAGGCATGATGGTCCCCTTTAAGGAATCCCCTAAGACTATATAATCCACCAGAAGTCTTGGATAATCTAGACGACAATGTATTGCCTGGATGAATAACAACAACAACAAAAAAGTAAAATTTGAGACTCACAACTTTGCTCAGAGGCTATTTCTAAATGAATACTGTAATTATTTGTCATAAATATAGAAGTTAAAGCTTTGATAACTAAAAACCATGACAGTGAGGCTGGGAAAGATCTCATTTCAAAATTCAATTTACTTTTTTCCCAACATAAAACACTTCAATTTAACAATAAAATTAAAAACAGCTTTATATTTGTAAAGTAAAAAGTGAAACGTTCCATCATACCAGTTAGACATTAAACTGATGTTTTAATAGACTCAGAGAAACCGGTCACTCACAAAAGGAGTGACTCTTTTACGAATTTTCATCTTAAGCTACAGAGGTTACTCAATAAATGCTGGCTGACGAATATCAATCTCATATATGTACGTGCCCCCTGCCCCCCAAAAGGGAAAAAACAAAAAGAAGCAGTGGATTCCAATTTCATCACTCCATCACTTGGCAATGTGACACAATATCTAGAATATTCCAATTTTCACACATTTCCTGCACTGCATACTTGGGGACTAGTCTTCCAATACTCAGAAACATACTTACAGATGGAATTCCCTGGAGGTCCAGGGGTTAGGACTCCACACTTTCACTGCAGAGGACACGGGTTCAATCCCTGGTCGGGGAACTAAGATCCCACAGGCCTCAGGGAGCAGCCAAATTCATTTCAAAAAAAAAAAAAGTACAGAGCATCTACTATGTGAGGTGCAGGCCCTGATGTCAGGGAAACCACGGTTAACAGAATAAAGTCCCTGTCCTCAAGAACCTTATTTCTACTAGGGAAAGACAGATAATGAATAAGTAAATTTATTTATTATCTCACAGTGGTAAGTGATAGATTCTATTGGAAACAGAAACCAGTTATGGGATACAACGTAATCAGGAAGGCTGGAGGTGTACGGACATACTTTAGATAAAGTGACTAGGAAAGGCCTCTCTCAGGTGGTTTCCTTTGAGCTAAGACTTAAATGAACAAGAATCATGAAGATATGGGGAAACAGTGATCCCAAGCAGAGGAAACAGCAAGAGTAAAGGCCTGGAGATGGAATAAGACTGGTAATTCCATGTCTGTATGGCTAGAAATTATTAAACAACGGGGAGGGTAATAGGAAACAGCAAGGAAGGCAGGTAGGGGTTAGATTACGGCTCCTACTCTAAGGGTGAGCATGAATTTACTGGGCTGCTCTAAGCAAGGAAAGCAACACAACCAGATCTGTGTTTGAAAAAAGTCAAAACTGTTAAATGTTCCAGTGTGTGAAGGCTTTTCTTCCTTTCTTATATAAGCTTATGCAGGTCACCCCATTTTAGACTAGGCCGAAGCCACTCATTTTCTCAGCTCCCCCGCAAATGGTAAGGATTTTATTCTAATCCCATCTAACCTCCCAGAATGACAATGTTACACGTGTCAGTCCACCACTCGCTGATCTGCAGTGGCTTTCAGTTCTTACTCAGTTTTCAGAACTTATTCTCAGCTTGGCTTCAGAAGAACCAGTTGAGAGGTGGATGCAGTACCTTCGGTAGGTACAGAGCCCAGCCTGGCACTTTTTCTTCCAGGGACGAGTCATTCCTTCCTTCTTCCAGTCGAAGCTCTCACCCTGGCCTTCAAGATCGCAGCCTACATTATGGGCCCAGCGTTTCACCTCGAACCTCTTTGAATGCAGCCTCTTGCTTGAACAGACCATCGTGAACTCAGTTCCTTGCCTCCACTAGTATCTCAGCTTCCTCTGACTGCCACTTCCCCTTTACTATCTAAATTCTGCTCCTTCCTCCCAGGCCCAGCTCACCTTCTGCCTGGCCCACAAAGCTTCCACTGGACGGTTCTGTCCTCACGGGCCAACCCCTACCCTTGTAACACTCATAACTCACAATTTAGCATTTAATTCTGTACTGTCTCCTAACTCTCTCGGCTTTTACACTTTTAAGTTCCTAGATGATAGAAACCATTTCTTCTCTTCTGTATATTTGAGGCAATATAGTTTAGTGACTGAAAGCATAAATGCTGAAATCAGTATCTCAGTTGGAATTCCAGCCCCACCGTTTACTGTCTATCTCTGTATCCTCTTTGTACTTTCATTTCTTCATGTACAAAATAATCTCTCTCAGAGCCCTGGCAAGAATGGACTAAATTAATACATTTAAAGAGCCTAGAACAATGCCTGACACATAGTAAGAGCTCAAAAAAGGACTGCTCACATAGTAGTTACTTAAATTCTTTGTAATTGATTCCATGATAAATGGTGGCTTTAGAGGAAATTGTTATATCAATCAAACCCCAGTTTAACAAACTGAGAAATCTGGAAAAATAGAAGAGCCCTAAGCAATTTAGGACATAATATCAATAAATGGAATAAATTCTTCCCAGTTGCCAACAATAAAGGTCTAGTAAAAGATATCCTGAACTACTACAAAAAAAACAGTCACTGACTGCTCAAAAAAAAAAAAAAAAGGTATAGCACTGCAAGCATAGGGAGAAGTGATTCATGAAAGGTAAAGTAACACTATATATGAGCAAAAACGTCATTCAGTTTTAATATGGTGCTTTTACTATTTGTTGAACGACTACTCTGAGTATGGCCCTCTACTAAGCACTGCATGAAAATCAAACAGGGACAAAACAAACAATTCCTATTCTCATGGTGCACACAATCTAGGGAAGTTAGGAATACGGACAGACAGAAAATGACCTACCCAACTGACTCTAAGATAAATAGGAGTAAAATAAAAATTGTTTTTACTGTATACCTTTAGCAGACCCTCTCAATATCAATTTCAGAATCACTCCAGAAAGAATCTTTAAGAAATACAACACAAATCTTTGTTGTTTAGCACTAAGTATAACTCAGTCCAGACAAGGTTCTAGTAAAGTTTATCAGCCTCATTTGTATATAAATACTACAAACAACAGAATAAACTGTCATTGATTTTTACCAGTTCCAGTGCCTAAGGAATTTGCCCATTTAGGGACAGGCCCAAGATATCCAGACTTAATGGAATTGTCCTTAAAACTTCCTCTAGGCATTTACCTAGGTTTTCCAGGGCTTTTCAGTATCATGCCAGCTACATATCACTGGTTTAAAAGCCTCCCTTTGTTTTAGGAATCTCTAACATGAGTAATTAAGTCTGCACCCCAGCCGGTGTAATCTGAGCAGCCTTCAAATGTGTTTCACTTGTTGCATTAACATGTAATCGTTTTAAATTGGCATTACTTGTTGCTTTGTAGACTCTTGAAATAAGCCTCTGTCGTCTATCTCACATGATTTTTTTCATATCCTGCCCCCTCTGTCTGCAGGATGGCATCTGTTTTTGCTTTTACATCCACTGATGACTCAAAAGACATTTTAATGCCTTGAATGGCTGGGGTTCCTAAAATATGTGAAGAGGAGGCATAGAGGGCCCCTTTAATTTTCTTTTCAACGTTTATGCAAATCTCAAGTAGCAGCATTTGAGAAAGATGAAGTCTGAGTTTATGCCCTAGGACCTTGGCTGTGGCTGGCTGCTATTGCTTCAGGCACATGGTGCTGGAAAAGGCTCAGTAAAATGAACAAAGCAAAGTTTTCTAAAATGACTGCTTGCATTATTACCAAAAATAGGAGAATTGAGGGCAGACAGGGAGACATCAGGGATTTGCAATAAGTCTCGCAGCACCCTGCAATTTCAAACAACAAAGCTTTCGCTAAATTTTTTATTCCATTTTTTGGGATTAAGCCATGAAAAAAAAAAAATCCAAATAAACAGAAGAAGTGCAGAAGCTTCAAATCCCAAGTAGTACATTTAAAGAAAAACAAAATGGAGAAACATCTGTCTTCCTCCTTGAAATCTGTCTTGATTAAAAGGCACATAAATGAAACAAGGAAGATATTAATTTTATTTTCCTGATAGCGTTCCGAGGATTTCTATGCCCCTTAAAGGTATCATCTAATAGAACATTGTTTTCTACTTAAAAGATGAGGATACCAGACCCACAGAAATTAAGGCTTAAGCTATAAGCTTCATAGCAAAATATTACTACTTTTCAAAAACAGGTATGCCTTGATTTAAGAAAATATAACCAACAAAAAACTGAATTTATAAATAACATAAGGGTTTTTTTTTAATTATTAACAGCATTTTTGTTGTATAAAGATATTCATCCCAGTGAGTTGGTGAATCTATAATAATCTTTCATTTTTAAAATTCCAATTTTTGTCCTATTTTATAATCTTGGATTTATTGCAAAAAACAAAATTTGGCACACTTGCTGTACTATGTTAACATATATTATGCACTGTTTTTTTCTTTTTCTTTTATTTTGCTGTATTTTTAAAGACTGCAGAAAAAATTTACTTATGAGTTAAATTTTAATTTCTTAGTTTTGGGGATGAAAATGGACTTCCTCTTCCATATGAAATGCAAGATATGAAAAATACACATATACTTATAAATCATGTGACCAATTTGTTAATAATCATCTCTACACACACATACATTCTTCCACCTGGAAAATACTTCCCCTCCCTTTCTTCCTTCTCCATCTTGCTAATTCCTACTTTATTTCAAATCACGAATAAAGCATTACCTTCCTTAAGAAGCCCTCAGAGACCCTCGAGTCTGATTTACATGTCCCTTCTCTGTACTCCCCTTACATCTTGGACAGATGCAATTTCTCTCCACCTCTGAGCAAATTCCCTAAAGGCAGTGACCATGATTGGCTCATCTTTGTATAACCAGGACCTAGCACAGTGCCTGGAACACAGCAGGTATACTCAATATTCATAAAATATTCAATGAACTAACTATCTCTAACTTTTTTTTTTTTTAAGATGTCAGGGGTAGGAGTTTATTAATTAATTTATTTATTTTTGCTGTGTTGCGTCTTCATTTCTGTGTGACAGCTTTCTTTAGTTGTGGCAAGTGGGGGCCACTCTTCATCGTGGTGCATGGGCCTCTCACTATCACGGCCTCTCTTGTTGCGGAGCACAGGCTCCAGACGTGCAGGCTCAGTAGTTGTGGCTCACGGGCCTAGTTGCTCCGCGGCATGTGGGATCCTCCCAGACCAGGGCTCGAACCCGTGTCCCCTGCATTAGCAGGCAGATTCTCAACCACTGCGCCACCAGGAAAGCCCCTAACTATCTCTAACTTTGACAAAACCCTTTAACAAACTCAACAATCAGCTTATGTGTTTAAAATATTCCAAGGCTCCAATTTTAATAAGTACAGGGATACCCAAATGTGACTGTGCCTAACAATTCTGAGTTCATATTGTGTAAGGAGTAGAAAAGTAAAATAAGGAGGAAAAAATGGTGCAAATTTCCTGGCCTTTAACAGAGATGAAAAGTTGAGAAAGTGGACCCATACTTTTTAATCTTGACAAACCTAAAACATCTTTGGAAGTTCCTATATTAAAATTTGCATGAATAAAGAAACACCCTCCCCCATGAATCTTAAGCCATGTGTATTATGGTAAGAATTGATTTAAATGGTTTGAACGGAAGCCAAATAATTTACATCTAAACGGCAAATGCAGAAAACATAGGTATAAAAATTCCAAGTGAATGCTAAGCTAAGATAGTATGCATTTTTTTAAAACATCTTTATTGGAGTATAATTGCTTTACAGAAGTGTGTTAGGTTCTGCTTTATAACAAAGTGAATCAGCTATACACATACATATATCCCTCCCTTCCACCCTCCCTATTCCACCTCTCTAGGTGATCACAAAGCACAGAGCTGATCTCCCTGTGCTATGCGGCAGCTTCCCACTAGCTATAGGTTTTACGTTTGGTAGTGTATATATGTTCATGCCACTCTCTCACTTTGTACCAGCTTACCTTTCCCCTTCCCCGTGACCTCAAGTCCATTCTCTACACCTGCATCTTTATTCCCATCCTGCCCCTAGGTTCTTCATGACCTTTTTTTTTTTCTTTTTTTTTTAGATTCCATATATATGTGTTAGCATACGGTATTTGTTTTTATCCTTCTGACTTTACTTCACTCTGTATGACAGGCTCTAGGTCCATCCACCTCACTACAAATAACACAATTTCGTTTCTCTTTATGGCTGAGTAATATTCCATTGTATATATGTGCCACATCTTCCTTATGCATTCATCTGTTGATGGACACTTAGGTTGCTTCCATGTCCTGGCAATTGTAAATAGAGCTTCAATGAACATTGTGGTACATGACTCTTTTTGAATTATGGTTTTCTCAGGGTATATGCCCAGTAGTGGGATTGCTGGGTCATATGGTAGTTCTATTTGTAGTTTTTTAAGGAACCTCCATACTGTTCTCCATAGTGGCTGTAACAATTTACATTCCCATCAACAGTGCAACAGGGTTCCCTTTTCTCCACACCCTCTCCAGCATTTATTGTTTGTAGATTTTTTGATGATGGCCATTCTGACTGGTGTGAGGTGATACCTCATTGTAGTTTGATTTGCATTTCTCAAATGATTAGTGATGTTGAGCATCCTTTCTTGTGTTTGTTGGCAATCTGTATATCTTCTTTGGAGAAATGTCTATTTAGCTCTGCCCATTTTGGGATTGGGTTGTTTGTTTTTTTTGATATTGAGCTGCATGAGCTGCTTGTAAATTTTGGATATTAATCCTTTGTCAGTTGCTTCATTTGCAAATATTTTCTCCCATTCTGAGGGTTGTCTTTTTGTCTTGTTTTATGGTATCCTTTGCTGTGCAAAAGCTTTTAAGCTTCATTAGGTCCCATTTGTTTATTTTTATTTCCATTTCTCTAGGAGGTGGGTCAAAAAGGATCTTGCTGTGATTTATGTCACAGAGTGTTCTGCCTATGTTTTCCTCTAAGAGTTTTATAGTGTCTGGCCTTACATGTAGGTCTTTAATCCATTTTGAGTTTATTTTTGTGTATGGTGTTAGGGAGTGTTCTCATTTCATTCTTTTACATGTAGCTGTCCAGTTTTCCCAGCACCACTTATTGAAGAGGCTGTCTTTTCTCCATTGTATATTCTTGCCTCCTTTATCAAAGATAAGGTGACCATATGTGCATGGGTTTATCTCTGGGCTTTCTATCCTGTTCCATTTATCTATATTTCTGTTTTATGTGCCAGTACCATACTGTCTTGATTACTGTAGCTTTGTAGTATAGTCTGAAGTCAGGGAGCCTGATTCCTCCAGCTCTGTTTTTCTTTCTCAAGATTGCTTTGGCTATTCAAGGTCTTTTGTGTTTTCATACAAATTGTGAAATTTTTTGTTCAAGTTCTGTGAAAAATGCCATTGGTAGTTTGATAGGGATTGCATTGAATCTGTAGATTGCTTTGGATAGTATAGTCATTTTCACAATGTTGATTCTTCCAATCCAAGAACATGTTATATCTCTCCATCTGTTTGTATCATCTTTAATTTCTTTCATCAGTGTCTTAGAGTGATAGTATGCTTTTATTGCATGGTACCATTTTCCCCATGGGTAGATACACTGATATACAGCCACAAAACAATAAGCATCAATATGCTCCGAAACAGCTCCAATGTATTTCTTCTCTGTAAGTATCTAACCCTTTGTAAAATGACACTGACCAAAATAGTTACAAGTTTTTCATGTCCAAAAGGGTCAGGACCTTACTGTAATAAAACCCAACAGAGGGTAAGAAGTTATATTGTATTTGGAGTTAAATTATTCTCCACACAAAGGACTATATATTTCTGTACTGCTTAGTGGTCATAAAAGGCCAATATGAGGTATTACTCCATTATCTTATATCTTCTATTATCTGTTCTGTTCTATGGTCTCTATCTGTTCTCTTATCAGAGACAAACTCTGCCTGTCACCAATTTCCTGTGCTTTTAGTAAACACTCCCTTTGTAAAATTTTTAAAAGACTATTTTGTTAAGCACAGCTCCATTTTTCAAAAAACCCTGAATTTCAAATACATGCTTTTAAGTACCCTTGCCAGAAAAGAATTTTATAAATATATATAATTTTCTTGATACCCACCCAAAAGAAACAAAGTGTTCTTTTAGCTTAAATTGTTCAGAATGCTTTTTAAATGGAGTAGACAGTTTCTCCTGTTTGTTAATTTAGAGGCAGACCCTAGAAAGAAAGAATAAGGGACAAAATTATGTCAAAAATGAAAATGGAAAAATCTAAATTGTTATATATTATATAAAATCATGGAAACTTCCCAAAACCAAATGGGGAAAACCCAGGGAACAACTTCAGATTTCCCCATGGGCATCCTTCCCCACAGGAAGGACTTTTTTAAATCCTTGGTTGGTAGCAGTAAATGTTACCCCAAGAATCAAGTCACTGGAACACCATAATCAGTGTATTATGCTAATGGATGATAGAAGGTCTGAATCTTTATACAAAGTCGCACTAAATGTTCTGAAGTCAGGGTTTGCACAGGCTAAGTTCCTAACATTTGGGTCATTTCTATGTTATTATCCGGGTCACTGAGGTTCTGTATCTTCAGCCAAAAGTAAACCCTATTCACCTGTGGACAATATTCAATTCAAAATTCCTTCACACATCACTGAGAACTGTCTAAACCCAAGAGCTCAAAAGGTTCTAAACTGTAGGCTCATACCCAGAATATCCCAGAAAGCAGAGAAACCAGCACTGTGAGGAATATACCTAAATCTGAACATGGTAAATGCATATCATTCCCATTTCCAGAGAACATGCCTGGGGCAACAACCTTGGAACAGAGGAAGGTAACAGAAGGAAAATAATCTTTATTAAATATCAAGGGTAAAAGAAAACATGAAATACAGCCTCAAACTTCCATTTTTATGTAGTTTTGTTTTCAATCCCTCCCTTCTTTTGTTTCTTCAAACACAAATCTAATCTATGCCAACTCACGCAAACAAAACTTTGGCCCCATGGTCAACAGAAAAGAATAATAAAAATGCATGTTTTAAAATATTTGATGAAGAGCTGATAATTTCAATGTTCAATCAATCCCTCCGAAAAACCCTAGTCCTCCAACTCCATAAAACTTTCAACTACTCACATTCTTTCTTTATTGTGTATGTAAGCAAGAATTTATCTCTAAGACTACTTAGATTTCTGTGGTTAACACCAGTCATTTGAATAAAAACAGCCCAGCACACTAACAGTCACAATTTGGCCTGCAAATGCTCATGTCCATTCTTGCTCATCTAACTGTTGCTGGATGAGCCAAGAAAGACAGCAAACAGAAAATCTTGTATACAGGCTTATCTCATTTTACTGCATTTTGCTTTATTGCATTTTTACAAATTAAAGGTTTGTGGCAACCATGCATGGAACCAATATGTCATGCCATTTTCCCAACGGCTATTCCTCGCTTCATGTCTCTGTATCACATTTTGGTAATTTTCACAAAATTTCATTTTTTTTCTTTATCATTGTATTTGTTATGATAAGCTGTGATCAGTGATTGTTGATGTTTCTACTTTAATTGTTTTGGAGTGCCATGAACTGTGTCCGTGTAAGATAGTGAACTTAATAAATGTGTGTGTTCTGACCACTCCACCAACCAGCCATTCTCCTATCTTTCTCCCTCTCCTCAGGCTTTTATAGTCCCTGAGACACAACAAAAGTGAAATTAGGTCAGTTAATAACTCTACAATGACCTCTAAGTGTTCAAGTGAAGGGAAGAGTCACACATCTCTCACTTTATATCAAAAGTTAAAAATGATTAAGCTTAGTGAGGAACGCATGTTGAAAGCCGAGACAGGATGAAAGCTGGGCCTCCTGCACCAAACACTTAGCCAAGTTGTAAATGCAAAAGAAAAGTTCTTTTTTGTTGTTCGTTTTTTTGGTTTTGGGGTTTTTTTTGCGTTACGTGGGCCTCTCACTTGTTGTGGCCTCTCCCATTGCAGAGCACAGGCTCTGGACGCGCAGGCTCAGCGGCCATGGCTCATGGGCCCAGCTGCTCCGTGGCATGTGGGATCTTCCCGGACCGGGACACGAACCCACGTCCCCTGCATCGGCAGGCAGACTCTCAACCACTGCGCCATCAGGGAAGCCCCAAAAGAAAAGTTCTTGAAGGAAATTAAAAGTGATTCTCCAGTGAACACACAAATAATAAGAAAGTGAAACAGCCTTATTGCTGATATGGAGAAAGTTTTAGTGGTCTGGATAGAAGAACAAACCAGCCACAATATTCCCTTAAGTCAAAAACGTAATCCAGAGGAAGGCTCCAACTCTCTTCATTTCTATGAAGAGAGCTAAGATAATTAATGAAGGTGCTACACTAAATAACAGGTTTTTAGTATAGATGAAACATCCCTGTATTGGAAGAAGATGCCATCTAGGACTTTCATAGCTAGAGAGAAGTCAACATCTGGCTTCAGAGCTTCAAAAAACAGGCTCTTTTGTTAGGGGTTAATATAGCTGGTAACTTTAGGTTGAAGCCAATGCTTATTTACTGAATACTACTCCAAAAATCCTAGGGCCCTTAAGAATTATGCTAAATCTACTCTGCCTGTGCTCCATAAATGGACCGACACAGCCTAGGTAAGAGTACACCCATTTACAACATGGCTTACTGAATGTTCTACACCCACCATTGAGACCTACTACTCAGAAAAATAGAGTCCTTTCAAAATATTACTGCTCAATAACAATGCACCTAGTTACCCAAGAGCTCTGACGGACATGTACTATGAGATTAATGTTGTTTTCATTGCTACTATCACAACATCCTTTCTGAAGCCCATGGATCAATAAGTAATTTTGACTTTCAAGTCTTATTATTTAAGAAATACATTTTGTAAGGCTATAGCTGCCATAGGTAGAGATTTCTCTGATGGATCTGGGCAAGGAAATTGAAAACCTCCTAGAAAGGATTCACCATTCTAAATGTTATTGAGCTCATTTGTGATTCGTGGGAAGAGGTCAAAGTATCACCATTAACAGGAGCTTGGAAGAAGTTGATTCAAACCCTCTTGGATGACTTTGAGGGGTTCAAGACTTCAGTGGAAGCCCTGCTCTCCAGGAGGCTAGCACCAGCCCTGAAGCCCCCTCAAGCCAAACAGTCAATTGCATGGGAAACCTACCCTTCCCTCCAGCTGGCCCACAGCTACTGCATGAGACATGGCCTTGCAGTCAACCAGGCCAGGGACCAGCCCCACTTATCAGCATGCACACAGGAGTTATCCCTGCCACAACAGTAGGGTACACAGAGCCCACATAGGAGATACCCCCAGAACATATAGCTCTGGTAATCAGAGTGGAGCATGTTGCTGGGCCTTATCACACATCCCCTACATAAGGCCACTTCTCCAATAACAGGAAACATAACTGACTTACCTAACACACAGAAATAAACATGGAGAATTGGGCAAAATGAGGAGATGGAGGATATGTTCCAAAGGATGGAACAAGATAAAATCTCATTAAAAGAACTAAACAAAGTGGAGATAAGCAATCTGCCCAATAAAGAGTTCAAGGTAATGATCATAAAGATGCTCAACAAGCTCAGGAGAAGAATGGATGAACACAGTGAGAATTTTACCAAAGAGTTACAAAATATAAAGAAGAACCAAACAGGGCTGAAGAATACAATAACTGAAATTTAAAAATACAATAGAAGGAATCAACAGTGGATTAGATGATACAGAGGAACAGATCAACAATCTGAAAGACAGAGTAGTGGAAATCACTGAAGCTAAACAGAAAAAAAAAAGGAAAACAACTTTTTAAAATGAGGACCATTTAAGAGACCTCTGGGACAATATCAAGAATACTGATTTTGCATGACAGGGGTCCCAGAATAAACAGAGAGAGAGAAAGGAGCAGAGAACTTATTTGAAGATTAATAGCTGAAAACTTCCCTAAACTGGGGGCGGAAACAGACATACAAGTCCAGGAAGCAAAGAGAGTCCCAAACAAAATGAACCCAAAAAGGTCCACACCAAGAGACACTATAATTAAAATGGCAAAAAATAAAAATAAAGACAGAATCTTAAAAGCAGGAAGAAAAAAGCAACAAGTACAAGGAAACTCCCATAATACTATTAGCTGACTTTTCATCAGAAACTTTACAGGCCAGAAGAGAGTGGCACAATATATTCAAAGTGATAAAAGGGAAAAACCTACAACAAAGAACAGTCTACCCAAAAAGTTTATCACTCAGAGTTGAAGGAGAGATAAAAAGAGTTTTACAGACAAGCAAAAGCTGAAAGAGTTCAGCACCACTAAACAGGCTTTACAGGAAATGTAAAAGGGACTTCTTTAAGCAGAAAAAAGGCCATAACTAGAAATATGAAAATTATGTAAGAAAAAAAATCTCACTGGTAAAGGTAAAAATACAGTAAAGGTAGTAGATCAACCACGTATAAAGCTAATAGGAAGTTTAAAAGACAAAAGTAGTGAAATATATAGATGTTTATGTTGTTATATATGAGACTCAGGGTAACCACAAACCAAAAATCTGTGATACACAAACAAAAGAAAAAGGAATCCAAATACAACACAAGAGATAGCCATCAAATCAAAAGGGAAGAGAGCAAAAGAAGAAGAAAAAACAAAAAAGAAATTTAAAAAACAACCAGAAAACAATTAACAAAATGGCAATAAGTACATATCTATCAATAATTACTTTAAATGTAAATAGACTAAATATTCTAATCAAAAGACAGAGAGTGGCTGAATGGATGCAAAAACAAGACCCATATATATGCTGCCTACAAGAGATTCACTTCAGATCTAAAGACACACAAACTGAAAGTGAGAGAATGGAAAAAGATATTCCATACAAATATAAATGAAAAGAGAGCTAGGGTAGCAATACTTATATCAAACAAAATAGACTTTAAAACAAAGATTGTAACAAGACAAAGAAGGACATTACATAATGACAAAAGGATTGATCTAAGAAGAAGGTATAACAATTGTAAATTTTTGTGCACCCAGCATAGGAACACCTAAATACATAAAGCAAATATTAACAAATGTAAAGGGAGAAATTGACAGTAACACAATAATAGGGGACTTTTAACATCCCACTTACATCAATGCACAGATCATTGAGAGAGAAAATCAATTAGGAAACACTGGCCTTAAATGACACATTAGATCAAGTGGATTTAATAGATATATACAGAACACTTCATCCAAAACCCAGCGGAATACTCATTCTTTTCAAGTGCCCATGGAACATTCTCCAAGATAGATCACATGCTAGGCCACAAAACAAGTATCAATAAATTTAAGAAGACTGGGGCTTCCCTGGGGGCACAGTGGTTGATAATCTGCCTGCCAATGCAGGGGACACGGGTTCGAGCGCTGGTCAGGGAAGATTCCACATGCTGTGGAGCAACTAGGCCCGTGAGCCACAACTACTGAGCCTGTGCACCTGGAGCCTGCGTGTTTGGAGCCTGTGTTCCGCAACAAGAGAGGCCACAACAGTGAGAGGCCTGCGCACTGCGATGAAGAGTGGCCCCCACTCGCCGCAACTAGAGAAAGCCCTCGCACAGAAACGAAGACCCAACACAGCCAAAAATAATAAATAAATAAATAAAAATTTTTTAAAAAAATTTAAGAAGACTGAAATCATATCAAGCATCTTTTCCAACCATAACAGTATGAGACTAGAAATCAATTACAAGAAAAAAAGGCAAAAAAAAAAACCCATACACACATGGAGTCTAAACAACATGCTACTAAATAATCAATTGAAAAAATCAAAGAGAAAAAAAAAAAATACCTAGAGACAAATGAAAATAGAAACACAATGACCAAAATCTATGGGATACAGCAAAAGCAGTTCTAAAAGGGAAGTTTATAGCAATAGAAGTCTACCTCAGAAAACAAGAAAAATCTCAAATAAACAATCTAACCTTACACTGAAAGGTACTAGAAAAAGAAGAATAAACAAAACACAAAGTTAGTTGAAGGAAAGAAATAAAAAAGATCAGAGTGGAAATAAATGAAATAGAGACTAAAAACAATAGAAAAGATCAATGATACTAAGAGCTGGTTCTTTGAAAGATAAACAAAATGGATAATTCTTTAGCCAGAGTCATCAAGAAAAAAAGAGAGAGTACTGAAATCAATAAAGTCAGAAATGAAAGAGAACTTACAACAAACACCACAGAAATACAAAGAATCATAAGAGATTACTACAAACAGTTATGTCAGTAAAATGGACAATCTAGAAAAAAATGGATAAATTCTTAGAAGTGGACAATTTCCCAAGATTGAATCAGAAAGAAGTAGAAAATATGAACAGACTCATTATCAGAATTGAAACTGAATCAGTAATTTTAAAACTCCCAACAAACAAAATTGAAGAATAGAAATCATATGATCATCTCAATAGATGCAGAAAAAGCTTTAGACAAAATTCAACATCCATTTATGATAAAAACTCTCAATAAGTGAGTACAGAAGGAACATACCTCAACATAATAAAGGCCATATATGACAAACCCTCAGCTTAATGGTGAAAAGCTGAAAGCATTTACTCCAAGATTAGGAACAAGACAAGGATGCCCACTCTTGCCACTTTTATTCAACATAGTAGCAGCAGTTCTAGCCACAGCAATGGGACAAGAAAAAAATATAAATTGAATTCAACTTGGAAAGGAAGAAGTAAAACTGTCACTGTTTGCAGATGACATGATACTATCTGTAGAAAATCTAAAGATGCTATTAAAAAAAACTATTATAATAAATAAATTCAGTAAAGTTGCAGGATGCAAAATACAGAAAACTGTTGCATTTCTATACACTAATAATAATCAGAAAGAGAAATTAAGAAAACCATCTCATTTACAATTGTATCAAAAAGAATAAAATACCAAGGAATAAACCTAAAAGGTAAAAGACTTATACTGGGAAAACTATATGACATTGATGAAAGGAACTAAAGATGACACAAACAAATGAACAGATATACCATGCTCATGGATTAGAAGAAGCAATACTGTTTAAATGTCCTAACTACACAAAGCAATCTAAGATTCAAGACAATCCCTATCAAAATATCAGTGGTATTTTTCACAGAACCAGAACAAATAATCCTAAAATTTGTATGAAACCTCAAAAGACCCTCAACAGCCAAAGCAATCTTGAGAAAGAACAAAGCTGGAGGTATCATGCTCCCAAACTGAAACTATACTACAAAGCTACAGTAATCAAAACAGTATGACATGGCACAAAAAGATACATTGATCAATGGAACAGAATAGAGAGCCCAGAAGTAAACCCAGGTTTATATGGCCAATTAATCTACAACAAAGGAGGCAAGAATATACAATGGGGGGAAGACAGCCTCTTCAATAAATGATGTTGGGGAAAACTAGACAGCTGCATGCAAAAGAATCAAACTGGACTACTTTTCACACCATATACAAAAATTAATTCAAAATGGATTAAAGACTTAAATGCAAGACCTGAAACCATGAAACTCCTGGAAGAAAACATAGTACGATCTTTGATACTGATCTTAGCAATATTTTTGGGGGATCTATCTCTTCAGGCAAGGGAAACAAAAGCAAAAATAAACAAATGGGACTACATCAAACTAAAAAGCTTTTGCACAGCAAAGGAAACTATCAACAAAACAAAAAGGCAGCCTGCTGAATGGGAGAAGATATTTGCAAGTGATATATCTGATAAGGGGTAAATATCCAAAATGTACAAAGAACTCATATA
This sequence comes from Kogia breviceps, assembly GCF_026419965.1. Classification (NCBI taxonomy): domain Eukaryota; kingdom Metazoa; phylum Chordata; class Mammalia; order Artiodactyla; family Physeteridae; genus Kogia; species Kogia breviceps. The sequence goes on from NC_081310.1 coordinate 79,980,492, forward strand.
AATCAACATCAAAAAAAAAACAAACAACCCTATCAAAAATTGGGCCAGGGCTTCCCTGGTGGCGCAGTGGTTGAGAGTCCGCCTGCCGATGCAGGGGACACGGGTTCGTGCCCCGGTCCGGGAAGATCCCACATGCCGCGAAGCGGCTGGGCCCGTGAGCCATGGCCACAGAGTCTGCACGTCCAGAGCCTGTACTCCCCAACGGGAGAGGCCACAGCAGTGAGAGGTCCACGTACCACAAAAAAAAAAAAAAAAAAAAAATTGGGCCAAGAATCTGAATAGACATTTTTCTGAAGAAGACATACATACGGCCAATAGACACATGAAAAGATGCCCAACATCACTAATCATTAGGGAAATGCAAATCTAAACCATGAGATGTCTCCTCACACCTGTCAGAATGGCTATCATCAAAAAGACAACAAATAACAAGTGCTGGTGAGCACGTTTAGAAAAGGGAACCCTCTTAAAATGTTGATGGGAATATAAATGGGTGCAGCCACTATAGAAAATAATATGGTGGCTCCTCACAAAGACTAAAAATAGAATTGCCATATGATTCAGTAATTTCTGGGTATTTACCCAAAGAAAACAAAAACACTAATTTGAAAAGATACATGCACCCCAATGTTCATAACAGCATTATTAACAATAGCCAAGATATGGGAGCAACCTAAGTGTCCATCAATAGAAGAATGGATAAAGAAGATGTGGTATTTATAAACATATAACAGAATATTACTCAGCCATAAAAAAAAATCTTTCCATTTGCAACAACATTGATGAATCTAGAGAGCATTATGCTAAGTGAAATAAGTCAGACAGAGAGAGACAAATACCATATGATCTCACTTTATATGTGGAATCTAAAACACAAAACAAAAAAGGCCAAAATGAAAACAGACTCACAGATACAGAGAACAAATGGGTGGTTGCCAGAGGGGAGAGGGTGGGGTGAGGCAAAATAGGTGAAGGGGATTAAGACATATGAACATCCAGTTATAGAATAAATAAGGCACAGGAATGTAATATAAGGAATATGGTCAATAATACTGAAATAACTTTGTATGGGACAGATGGTTACTAGACTTATCATGGTGAACATTTCATAATGTATGCAAATGTCAAATCTCTATGTGGTACACCTGAATCTAACATAATATTGTACATCAACTATATTTCAATTTTCAAAAAAAGACCTCAGTGGACAAAATAACTGCAGATGTGGTGGAAATAGCAGGAGAATTTTAATTAGAAGCAGACCCTGAAGATATCACTGAATTGCTCAATCTCATGATAAAACTTTAACGGATAAGGATACACTTCTTATGGATGAGCAAAGAAGGTGGTTTCTTGAGATGGAATCTACTCCTAGTGAAGATGCTGTGAAGACTGTTGAAATGACAACATAGGATTTAGAATATTTTATTAAACTTAGTTGACAAAGCAGCAGCAGAGGTTGAGAAGACTGACTCCAATTTTGAAAAAAGTTCTACTGTGGGTAAAATGCTATCAAACAGCATTGCACGCTACAGAGAAATCATTCACAAAAGTAAGAGTCAATCGATGCAGCAAACTTCACTGTCATCTTATTTTAAGAAATTGCCACAGCCCCCCCAATCTTCAGCAACCACCACCTGATCAGTCAGCAGCCACCAATATCAAGACAAGACCCTCCACCAACAAAAAGATTACCATCTGATGAAGGCTCAAATGATAGTCAGCATTTTTAGCAACAAAGTATTTTTAATTAAGATATGTACATTGTTTTTTTACATATAATGCTATTAGACATGTAAGACTACAATACAATGTAAACATAACTTTTATATGCACTGAGAAACCAAAAAATTCATGTAACTTGCTTTATTGTGACATTCACTTTATTGCAGTGGTCTGGTACTGAACCCACAATATCTCCAAGGTACACCTGTACATCAATAAGTGACCATATCGGGAACATATGTATATGTATAACTGATTCACTTTGTTGTAAAGCAGAAACTAACACACCATTGTAAAGCAATTATACTCCAATAAAGATGTTAAAAAAAAAAAAGATGAAAAAAAAAAGTGACCATATCGAAATTTGTCTTCCATGTTTGTGTCTTCAAACAAGGGAAGGAAATCTAGATTTCTCTATTTGCAGCAACACCTGATCTGGCAAAAGTTACATTGCCTTTCACAAAGGTTTTTTTTGTTCTAGAGAGGCCAAAAGACTTCCCTTGTCCCAGCTTCAGTCCAGAGTTCTCAGAAAGAGCAAAAGCAATGATCTAAACTCCAATATATTAGATTAAAATTTGGGGGGTAAATCCAGTAAGGGGTGTTGACTTTCTGGAGCTCAGTGCTTCCCCTACTCTCATAAGTGAGTCATAAATTCCTAGAAAAAAATTTTTTAAGCACATGCCCTGGCCTACCACTCATTTCATCTGCTTTGCTGCCACTCTTCCTGCCTGACAGCCCAAGGGAGTTCCAGCAAAAGAGAGACTCTGGACGGGCAACACCCACACCATGTCTGCTCTACCTAGCTTCAACCCAGCTAAGATGCCAGGCACAGGGGAAATGCTTGGAAAATGTTTGCCAAGCCAAACTGTTGAAGGAGCAGGCCAGTCGTTTTCTATCTCTCTTGAAGAGAACATAAACAAGTCCTTAATTTCCCACAAAAGAAGACAAAAATAAAATCTGCAAAATGATAGTTTATTGTAGCTTTCTAAGGTCACAGTGACCTGACAGAGGAGATATTTTAATCTCTTTTGTTTATCACTCTTAAAATACTCTCCTCAATAAAAATTCGTTCTACTTTGGGGAAATGGGAGTGACACTCATGTTGAACAAGAGGGATTTACAAAGGGAGTTTTACCAGTTATACCACTCCAGGCCCAGTGGGAATGTGCTTCTCACCATCACTTCACATTAACAGGATTAAGCCCTCTGGAAAACCGGTATTAAAGCAAGTAACCCTCAGTTCAAGCAAAGGGACAAAGGATTCAGTGAATGTGGTTATTAGTGTATTAGTGTTTGCTGGCGATTAAATAACATCTCTCCCCCTCCCCACCAAAGCACACATCACCTCATCAAAAACACTAAAACCAAGGCATTGTAATCACTTTGGCACTGAGCCTGAATATAAATTACCATAGAAAATCTCAAATACTCTAAGTTTTATATTAAAAACATCAAGTGAATCAAGTATTCTCTCCCTCGACGTAATCTGGCTTTAGAATAGCTAAGTAGAACATGTTTATAAATTTAAGCACAGCGAGCTTCCATCTCCACAGAAAATAACCCCAAAGCATCAACCTTCCAAAGACACAGTACCTTACCCCTCAAGGGGTAACTCTAAAGATGTGAATTTCAGAAATTGGCCAGTCATATCCTAAGTTCTTTGGCTGGTCAGTGTCCTCCCAGTAAAATGAGAGTAATAAGCACCTACAGATGGAGTTGGTATTGACTTGGCAACATGTACCCAGGATTAACATCCCAGCTTCTAAAGGGCAGGAATTTTCAGCTTATTTCTACCTATGTTCCCCCACCCAAACCTATAGGCGTTCTAAGGCCAATGTGAACACTGCGGCCAAGCAAATCAGAAAAGTCAGGTCACACCCTCAATTTCTCAGCCCTGAGAAGGCTGAAATACCCAGATCAACTGGCCAAAGATAAAACACTATGATAAAAGTACCTCCGTACTTTACAAAAAACATTTTCATACAAACGATCTCATTTGATCCTCACAACAATCTTGTAAGCATGCAAATTGGTATTAGCACCATTTTACAGAAGAGGAAACTGCAATTCAAAGAAATTAGGGACTTGTCCAAAGTTATTAAAGTCAAGATGGTCAAACCAGGACTAAAGCACAATTCTTTGACCAACTAGTCCAGCGTCCTTTCACTCACCTGCTGTGATGCAGTCAGAACATTCTGATATCCACCAAAACCTGCAAACCTGTTTAATATACATTTGTTACTCTAACATTTTCATGTAGCTAAGCACCCACATACCAGCTGTGTACACAAAAAAAAACACCTATGCCAAAGATCAGCTAATGACCACACTCTTGTCAAAAACAAAGGCAATACTGAGTTCCCAGGATAAGAACCACTCTTCATGCACATGCCCTAACAAGGACTGACATCCATTCATTAGTATCACTCCTACCTCTACAACAAAAGAACCCCACTTTTGAAAACGTGCCAACCCTAGGATTCAATACACTACTATGTATTATCAATATTTCTTAGGAAAAAGACAAAAACAAACTGCTCTATGAGATAAAAGACCAGGTGAAATTGTATAGAGTTCTTCCTTTGTGAAATTGTGACTAGATACCATTTCTTCTCAACAATAGAGTAGCATCACAGAAGCAAAAGGAAATTATGGAACCAGATTATAAGAATGATGACACCTTATCTTGACAAGATTTTACTCTAACAAATGATGACCCTATTAAAAGCAGGCAATCTATCTTCATTTGATTAAGCTACCCTCAATTCAACTGATTAGAAATAAATCCCTTCAAAGAACACATCTGCAATTAAGTTAATGAAAACTGAACCACTAAACAGGAAAAGTGTGGTCTGCTACTCAGAGAAGGTGGGTAATAACTAAAGTGGTAAACCGAGAATCCATAAAAGAATATTTTTCTCATCTGGTCTGCTTCTCTCCAATTGAAGGAATCCACCGAGAGGGAAAAAAGACAAAAACTCACCTTCCCAAACCAAGAAATAAACTATCCAGACACATATCCATAATGATACTGGATCCTACTCAAGAAAACCTCAGACAGCTCAGAACACTGTTTTTCCACAGGCTGAGAATACAAGACTCGTCTCTTCCAAAGTCAAAAGGATAAATTTCATTACTACATTTTGGTATATTGTTCCATAAAATACTACCTAATTTCATGTCCACACCACTAAAGAACTGTAGAAAATAATGACTTGTTAAAATAGATTACTGTTCTGTTTCCCTTACAACATTTTTTAAAGGATCTCTGATACCATATACCAACCCGGGTCCATAAATTGGTGGAGAAACTCAAAACAAAGTTTCAAATTATAATTGGTCTATAACAAATAATATATTCTCTATAAATAAGTATTCCATCAAAATTCAGGAAATCTGATGATAGAAATGTAAGGAGAAAATGGGTTTTTGAAAAGGCTCAGGCAAAAAGAAAAATAAATGGCTATAATTGAGAAAAGAAAAGGGGAAGTTTTTTTTGTTTTTTTTTTTTTTTTTTTTGCATCTAAGCCCCACTTCTGAAACAACAGCTCTTTGCTCAGCTGGAGGAAAACCACAGGACTTGGAATAAGTCACTTAATATACTGTCCCTCCTTACGTTAAAATGACACTGTTTACTCACCCTCAGTAGGATATGTGCTTGGTTTAACTTGTTTTTCCAGTAACAGTAGTGAACTGAGCTGCTCTAATATTGAAATGATTTGCATCCTCACAAATGACAAAAGTATTGGGAAATACATATACATAATACATGTATATATAATATACATTTCTATTATGTATATTTCATATATTTCATAAAATATAATATATATTATGTATATATATCAGAGTATATTTATATACTCTATGATATGCACTATATATATAAAATATACTCTATAAATATACTAAAATAGAGTATATTTATATACTCTATTTCACACATACATAATACATGTATATACATAATACATGTCCCTGAGTTTCTCTGGCTCTGCTGTGTAGCCAGTGACTTGTATCCCTCTCTTTAATTTGCCCTCCAGAGTCTCTCCACAAATGATGGCCATGTTATTCCTTTTTATTTTACTACAAAAATGGAATTTCTTATTACCAAAATTAATTTTCATTGCATTTACTCAGTGTATCCTTGCCTTAGCTAATCCTCATAGTCCTGGGCTTCCAAACCCTGAAACAAAACGAACAAATTTATTTTCATTACTTCTGATTACAAGTCTTGCTCAACTTTGGGTAATACTGCAGAAGGTCTAAAACAAATTAACACTTTCACACTACCAGTAGCATTCAACAGCATTCCATAGGAATGCGTGGTATATTCTCCATCCTGCTTCTCTGTCATCTCTAATTTGCTCTCTAGTTAAGGCTGAAAGTATTTTTTTTTTAATCAGCAAACATTTACCAAGCCCTAATATGGATTATGAAGCAGGTTAATCACTATAGCAGTGGGGAGGGAAGACTTAATGACATCAAACAAGGGTTTTGTACCAACACAGACCATAAAAGGGAAAGTTGTTCATTCTCCTTAGATCAAAAACAGCATTCTTTCTTAAGGAGAAATTCAACCTAATTCACATACATCCTCCATCCTTATCTCTTCCACTCTGGAAAGACAGCTTTTTAATTCAAAACCTCAAAAACTACTTTGCAGAGGGACATTCAAATTATTGGGATTAAAAAGTAATCTATCTAATGAAAGAACCAATAGCTTCGACGTTAAACTGTTCAATTTTCAGTCTGGACCAGTAGTCTGCAAAATGAGATGTGTGTATCCCAGAGGTGGAGGGGTTCAAGATCATCCACTGGGGAACCAGAAGAACTTTTAGAATGTCTACATATTTACAGTCTAAAACATATAATTGAACTTTACTAAGACTTAACATATGCACATATGGTATAATAGTTGTATAGGTACATAATTTATAAATATTTATTTACTTACTTGGAGGAGAGGGTCCATGCTCAAAAAAAAAGTTTTTCTTGGGGCATACATTTGTCTAAAGTTTGGAGGTTCCTTCACCCTGGCATTTCTCAAACTAGGACATACATAGCCCTGGGGAGGCAGGGGGCGGTGGGGGGGGGGCAGGTCACAGCATTTGGGGGAAAATGCAAAGAAATTGAATAAACCTGGTACACGTTCCTGGTGCCTCTGTTTCATTCATGCTAGGGTAAGGGAGAGTCACTCTTTTCTGTAATCAGGTGCTTTGAAAGACAACTCCAGGAAACATGTCTTAGGATGAAAGGGGCCACAGAATGATGACCTAGGTTCCATGCCTGGCTATCACCTAGCTGCCACCTGACCGAAGGCCAATCATTTCACTCTTCCAGGCCTTTTAGGCTCCTTCTAATTCAAATTTTATGATTCACAATTGAAAGTTTTCACCCCATCCTTCCTTGCTTCTACATATTCTTCTAACTGGAACGTGCAAGCCTCCCCTCCCCACGAGGGGAGGCCTTGACTTTTCATTCACTCAGCTTCATGCATTATTTGCATATTTCCAGCACTTGCTGGAAGGTTTGTAAGTATTCTCAAGTTATTTCCAAGTGTCCCCCAGTACTCCTGGACAGACTGTAGTAAGCTCCTTCATGTATAGGGTTCGGGCAGCATTCTGCACGAGGGAACCAATGTACACCATCACCTATTCATGCTGACAATCTACAGCCCTGGCCCTGATGCAGATCAGCAATGTACTAATTTAAGGGGAAAGGTAACAGGAACCTAAATTACCCACTTTACAAAGGTGGATGTTCTGAAACAAGAAAATAAAGCTGAGACCATGTTCAGGTAAGCCAGGCTATGAGGAAAAATAGCTCTGAACTCAGTAGGAACAAAATGAGGAACTGGAGACAGCACAGAGGAGTGTTAGCGCATGCTGGTATAATGCCCCCTCTCACTCAAAACAGCCGTTCACGACCCAGCCATGGCCACCCTGTCAAAATAATTGGTACTTAAATGAGTTAGTATATGAAACATGCTTACAGCCTGGCACTGTTAGTTAATATTATCCTCATTCCATCAAGTACACCAGCGTTAGCAGAAGAAACGTTAGAGCTTTATCTGTAGACTTTGGGGGCTCCATGGCAGAATTTTCACCTACCCAGAGCAGGCTGATTCAACTTCCCTTTTCAGGTTTTGTCAACATCTGTAAAGGTTCCATGGCATATTTCCTATTACATGAAAAGATAAGACTCAATTCCCAGGCAATACACTGCACTTTTAAGGAAGCAGCACGGTGTGAGGAATAAAGCAGTGGTCCAGGGGCTGAAAAGTCAAGACATCTTGTCTTTGTACTGCCACTAATTTTTGTGCTCTTGTAAAATTACTTACTTTCTTAAGGCCTAAATTTTCTAATCTGTCTTTTAAAATAATTAGATGACCTAAAGTCCCATAGTCAAGAAGGCAGTAGCTTACAAACATTTTTACTATGATCTACTGTAACAAATAGTCACATATATATGTACACAGCCAAAACAAAAATTTCAAGAAACAATGCTTATCCCTACCTTGTGATTTTTCTATTCGATTCGATTTTTTCCCCAAAAAATGCAGTTTGAGACCTACCAAACTGGCTTCATGACCCACTAGTGGTCACAATCTGCAGTTAAAAAAGTATGGTAGTAAACAGTGTGGTTTTGCAGTCAAACAGACCTAGCGCCACCGTTAACTAGCTGCATCATCTTGGGTAAGTTACCAACCTTTTTAAAGTTCATCTTTTAGATCAAGATGAAAACACCAGGGTTGTTCTAAAGATTAAATGCAATAATGAATGTAAAGCACTTAGCTGCACAGTATGTGACACAGAACAAACACTCAATAAAAAGTTATGGTGATGATTAATAATATCAATGTCACTATTACTAAATTCAAAGATTCCAAAAGAAAGTAAAAATAAGTAGAAGGAAGCTAGGAAAAGAAACAGGCTCACCTGCAAGCACTGATAACTAGAAGGACTGATAATCAGGTTAATCCTGGCCTATGCTCATGGAAGTTTCACAAATGGAGGCATTTTTGTATGCTTTCTTCACAGTATCCCCTAACAACTGAAATGCTCATGTGTTTGCTGAATGAATTAATACACCTGGAAACTCACCTCTACACACTGCAGGAACTATAAGAAGACCCCAACGAAGCTTATGTAGCTCCCCAAACTTAAACACCTGAGGATGCTCTAAGCCAATGGTTCTTAAAGTGTTGTTCCCAAAACATTAGCAGCGTCACCTGAGAACTTGTCAGAAACGTGAATGATCCGGTCCCACGCCAGGCCTACAGAATCAGAAACTCTGGGAGTGGGCTCAGCAATCTGTGTTCTAACAAATCCTCCAAAACTTGATGCACATTCAAGCTGGAATACTACTATTCCAAACAGTGATGACTTGGAACCCTATAGCAATCCCAGGGAGCTATACATACAAGCAAAGGGACTTCTGCAAAGTTTGCTTGTCCTAGGACTAGTTACTCAGCAGCTCAACCAAGACTCTTTAGAGCCAGCTATAACCTCTAAGGAAGTTCTCAAGAATTGCTTCTCCTCTTCTTCTTTTCCTTAGCTCACCAATAGAAGCCTAAACTAGACAAAGAAGCACAAGGCCTCATGCTCAGAAGCAATGCAAAGCCTATTTCTTAATGGTCTCTGACCTAAGCACATTCCCTGGGCTCACACTGTCCCAGGCCAGGACTTCTATACACAGCTCAGAGTGCTTCCTGAAACTCTGCATCAGCTCTCAAATAACGAGCTTGGTCTCACAACCAGTAAGCACACAGAAACCCTGGCACTGAAGTTACACGGCACTGCTCTACCCATACTCACCTTGCATTTTACCGCTTGCCAAATTAATGAGAACTTATTAAGCATCCATTGTGTGTACAGGTATATATATGCTCCAAAAAGAAGGTAATCAAATATTAAAACTCCAAAATCAAAGTCTGTAATCTGTTACTAAATCAAAGAATACATTTGTATCACTAAATTTAGTCTACTCCTTTAAAAAGTCATGGAAAAGCTCGTTAATTTCTATAAAACCTGGAGAAGGCAGACAGCAGAACCAAGAAGAACTACAATCCTGCAGTCTGTGGAAAAAAAAACACATTCACAGAAAGATAGACAAGGTGAAAAGGCAGAGGGCTATGTACCAGATGAAGGAACAAGATAAAACCCCAGAAAAATAACTAAATGAAATGGAGATAGGCAATCTTCCAGAAAAAGAATTCAGAATAATGATAGTGAAGATGATCCAGGACCTCGGAAAAAGAATGGAGGCAAAGATTGAGAAGATGCAAGAATGTTTAACAAAGATCTAGAAGAATTAGAGAACAAACAAACAGAGATGAACAGTACAATAACTGAAATGAAAAATACACTAGAAGGAATCAATAGCAGAATAACTGAGGCAGAACAACAGATAAGTGACCTGGAAGACAGAATGGTGGAATTCACTGCTGTGGAAAAAATACAGAAAAAAGAATGAAAAGAAATGAAGACAGCCTAAAAGACCTCTGGGACAACATTAAACACAACAACATTTGCATTATAGGGGTCCCAGAAGGAGGAGAGGGAGAGAGAAAGGACCTGAGAAAATATTTGAAGAGATTATAGTTGAAAACTTCCCTAACATGGGAAAGGAAATAGCCACCCAAGTCCAGGAAGCACAGAGAGTCACATACAGGATAAACCCAAGGAGAAACATGCCTAGACATAGTAATCAAATTGGAAAAATTAAAGACAAAGAAAAATTATTGAAAGCAGCAAGGGAAATACGACAAATAATGTACAAGGGAACTCCCATAGGTTAACAGCTGATTTCTCAGCAGAAACTCTACAAGCCAGAAGGGAGTGGCATGATATACTTAAAATGATAAAAGGGAAGAACCTACAACCAAGATTACTCCACCCAACAAGGATCTCATTCATATTTGATGGAGAAATCAAAAGCTTTACAGACAAGCAAAAGCTAAGAGAATTCAGCACCACCAAACCAGCTCTACAACAAATGCTAAAGGAACTTCTCTAAGTGGGAAACACAAGAGAAGAAAAGGACCTACAAAAACAAACCCCCCAAAATTAAGAAAATGGTAATAAGAACATACATATCAATAATTACCTTAAATGTGAATAGATTAAATGCTCCAAGCAAAAGGCCCAGGCTTGCTGAATGGATACAAAAATAAGACCCATATATATGCTGTCTACAAGAGACCCACTTCAGACCTAGGGACACATACAGACTGAAAGTGAGGGGATGGAAAAAGATATTCCATGCAAATGGAAATCAAAAGAAAGCTGGAGTAGCAACACACAGATAAAATAGACATTAAAATAAAGAATGTTACAAGAGACAAGGAAGGACACTATGTAATGATAAAGGAACCAATCCAAGAAGAAGATATAACAATTATAAATATATATGCACCCAACATAGGAGCACCTCAATACATAAGGCAACTGCTAACAGCTAATAAAAGAGGAAATCAACAGTAACACAATAATAGTGGGGGACTTTAACACCTCACTTACACCAATGGACAGATCATCCAAACAGAAAATTAATAAGGAAACACAAGCTTTAAATGACACAACAGACCAGCTAGATTTAGCTGATATATATAGGACATTCCATCCAAAAACAGCAGATTACACTTTTTTCTCAAGTGCACATGGAACACTCTCCAGGGTAGATCACATCTTGGGTCACAAATCAAGCCTCAGTAAATTTAAGAAAACTGAAATCATATCAAGCACCTTTTCTGACCACAACACTATGAGTTTAGAAATCAATTACAGGGAAAAAAATGTAAAAAACACAAACACATGGAGGCTAAACAATACGTTATTAAATAACCAAGAGATCACTGAAGAAATCAAAGAGGAAATAAAAAAATACCTAGAGACAAATGACAACAAAAACACAATGATCCAAAACCTATGGGATGCAGCAAAAGCAGTTCTAAGAGGGAAGTTTATAGCTATACAAGCCTACCTCAAGAAACAAGAAAAATCTCAAATAAACAATCTAACTTTACACCTAAAGGAACTAGAGAAAGAAGAACAAACAAAACCCAAAGTTAGTAGAAGGAAAGAAATTATAAAGATCAGACTGTAATAAATGAAACAGAAACAAAGAAAACAATAGCAAAGGTCAATAAAACTAAAAGCTGGTTCGTTGAGAAGATAAACAAAATTGATAAACCATTAGCCAGACTCGTCAAGAAAAAGAGGGAGAGGACTCAAATCAATAAAATTAGAAATGAAAAAGGAGACGTTACAAAAGACACCACAGAAATACAAAGCATCCTAAGAGACTACTATAAGCAATGCTATGCCAATAAAAAGGACAACCTGGAAGAAATGGACAAATTCTTAGAAAGGTATAACCTTCCAAGACTGAACCAGGAAGAAACAGAAAATATGAACACACAAATCCAAGCACTGAAGTTGAAACTGTGATTAAAAATCTTCCAACAAACAAAAGTCCAGAACCAGATGGCTTCACAGGTAAATTCTATCAAACATTTAGAGAAGAGCTAACACCCATCCTTCTCAAACTCTTCCAAAAAATTGCAGAGGAAGGAATACTCCCAAACTCATTCTATGAGGCCACTATCACCCTGATACCAAAACCAGACAAAGATACTACAAAAAAAGAAAATTACAGACTAATACCACTGATGAATATAGATGCAAAAATCCTCAACAAAATACTAGGAAACAGAATCCAACAACACACTAAAAGGATCATACACCATAATCAAGTGGGATTTATCCCAGGGATGCAAGGATTCTTCAACATATGCAAATCAATCAATGTGATATACCATATTAACAAATTGAAGAATAAAAACCATATGATCATCTCAATAGATGCAGAAAAAGCTTCTGACAAAATTCAACACCCATTTACCATAAAAAACTCTCCAAAAAGTGGGCATAGAGGGAAACTACCTCAACGTAATAAAGACCATATACGACAAACCCACAGCAAACATCATTCTCAATGGTGGAAAACTGATAGCATTTCCTCTAAGATCGGGAACAAGTCAAGGATGTCCACTCTTGTCACTATTATTTAGCATAGTTTTGAAAGTCCTAGCTATGGAAATCAGAGAAGAAAAAGAAATAAAAGGAATACAAGGGGCTTCCCTAGTGGCGCAGTGGTTGAGAATCCGCCTGCCAATGCAGGGGACACGGGTTCGTGCCCTGGTCTGGGAGGATCCCACATGCCGTGGAGCAGCTGGGCCCGTGAGCCAGAACTACTGAGCCTGCGCATCTGGAGCCTGTGCTCCGCAACAAGAGAGGCCGCGATAGTGAGAGGCCCGCGCACCGCGATGAAGAGTGGCCCCCACTTGCCACAACTAGAGAAAGCCCTCGCACAGAAACGAAGACCCAACACAGCCAAAAATAAATAAATTAATTAATTAATTTAAAAAAAAAAAAAAAGGAATACAAAATGGAAAAGTAGAAGTAAAACTGTCACTGTTTGCAGATAACATGATAGTATACATAGAGAATCCTAAAGATGCCACCAGAAAACTACTAGAGCTAATCAATGAATTTGGTAAAGTAGCAGGATTTAAAATTAATGCACAGAAATCTCCTGCATTCCTATATACTAATGTTGAAAAATCTGAAAGAGAAATTAAGGAAACACTCCCATTTACCACTGCAACAAAAAGAATAAAATATCTAGGAATAAACCGACCTAGGGAGACAAAAGACCTGTATGCAGAAAACTATACGACACTGATGAAAGAAATTAAAGATGATACAAACAGATGGAGAGATTTACATGTTCTTGGATTGGAAGAATCAACATTGTGAAAATGACTCCACTACCCAAAGCAATCTACAGATTCAATGCAACCCCTATCAAATTATCAATGGCATTTTTTACAGAACTAGAACAAAAAATCTTAAAATTTGTATGGAGACACAAAAGACCCCAAATAGCCAAAGCAATCTTGAGAAAGAGAAACGGAGCTGGAGGAATCAGGCTCCCAGCCTTCAGACTATACTACAAAGCTACAGTAATCAAGACAGTATGTTACTGGCACAAAAACAGAAACATAGATCAATGGAACAAGATAGAAAGCCCAGAGATAAACCCATGCACCTACGGTCAACTAATCTATTACAAAGGAGGCAAAGATATACAATGGAGAAAAGAAAGCCTCTTCAATAAGTGGTGCTGGGAATACTGGACAGCTACATGTAAAAGAAAGAAATTAGAACACTCCCTAACACCATACACAAAAATAAATTCAAAATGGATTAGAGACCTAAATGTAAGACTTATATAAGTGTAAATTTAAAACTCTTAGAGGAAAACATAGGAAGAACACTCTTTGACATAAATCACAGCAAGATCTTTTTTGATCCACCTCCTTGAGTAATGGAAATAAAAACAAAAATAAACAAATGGGACCTAATGAAACTTAAAAGCTTTGCACAGCAAAGGAAAACATAAACAAGATGAAAAGACAACCCTCAGAATGGGAGAAAATATTTGCAAATGAAGCAACTGACAAAGGATTAATCTCCAAAATTTAAAAGCAGCTCATGCAGCTCAATATGAAAAAAACAAACAACCCAATCCAAAAATGGGCAGAAGACCTAAATAGACATTTCTCCATAGAAGACATACAGACAGCCAAGAAGCACATGAAAAGCTGCTCAACATCACTAATTATTAAAGAAATGCAAATCAAAACTACAATGAGGTTATCACCTCACACCAGTTAGAATGGGCATCATCAGGGGCTTCCCTGGTGGCACAGTGGTTGAGAGTCCACCTGCTGATGCAGGGGACACAGGTTTGTGCCCTGGTATGGGAAGATGCCACATGCCACGGAGCAGCTAGGCCCGTGAGCCATGGCTGCTGAACCTGCGCGTCCGGAGCCTGCGCTCCACAACAGGAGAGGCCACAACAGTGAGAGGCCCAAACAGTGAGAGGCTAAAAACAAAAAAATGGGCATCATCAGAAAATCTACAGACAACAAATGCTGGAGAGGGTGTGGAGAAGAGGGAACCCTCTTGCACTGTTGGTGGGAATGTAAATTGATACAGCCACTATGGAAAATGGTATGGAGGTTCCTTAAAGAACTAAAAATAGAATTACCATATGACCCAGCAATATCACTATTGGGCATATACCCAGAGAAACCATAATTCAAAAAGACACATGCACCCCAGTGTTCACTGCAGCTCTATCTACAACAGCCAGGTCATGGAAGCAACCTAAATGCCCATCGACAGACGAATGGATAAAGAAGATGTGGTATATATATATATATATATATATATATATATATATATACACACACACATACAATGGAATATTACTCAGCCATAAAAAGGAATGAAATCGGGTCGTTTTTAGAGACGTGGATGCATCTAGAGACCGTCATACAGAGTAAGTCAGAAAGAGAAAAACAAATATCGTATATTAACACATATATGTGGAACCTAGAAAACAGTACAGATGAATCGGTTTGCAGGGCAGAAACTGAGACACAGAAGTAGAGAACAAACATATGGACACCAATGGGGAAAGCAGAGGGGGCTGGGGGTGGTGGTGTGATGTATTGGGAGATTGGGATTGACATGTATACACTGATGTGTATAAAAGTGATGACTAATAAAATAAATGAATAAATAAATAATTTTTTAAAGATTTCTGTAAAACCTTACTTTTCCAAAAGGCACCTTAGTCAAAAGCCCTGCAATGCTACAAGATTCTAGTTAGAAACAAAAAAATTTAGAGAAAAAACTGATTTTTATCAAAAAGCAGAAAAATATAACTGCTGTCTTTCCACTCTGGAAAGAACTGCTAACATAGCTTCCAAAGGCAAAAGGGTACCTTTTAAAAACAGAAAGATCCCAAATTTCTGTCAATAAAATGATGATCCAGTTATACACCAAGGAACAGACAGAAGACCTGGCTTCGGTTCTCCAACTATCCCTGGTACCTACAGTGTGACTTTGGATTTGGTCTCACAGGGTGTCTGCCTCAGTCTCCACAAATGAACACATGATCTTATAAAAAATATAATGTACATGAAAGTGCTTTGCCATCTATTAGATATTATCTTCTCAACATGTCAATTTATTCCTGTGAACTGATTCCTTCCCTCCAACTCACAGTGACCAATATGATTTATTTTAGCAAGTGCTCATAAGTGGTTTGACAGCAGGGGTAACAAAGGTGTAAGCTAGAAAAGATACTGAATACTTTCATACACATAAAGCAGCAGGAAGCCATGGACATGAACAGTTATGACAAAGATATGGGTTAGAAAAATGACCCACAGTACATTGCCCTTCCTGGTTCCGGCAAAAATTTGAGCTGGAAAGACACGGTATCTAAAAAGGAAAACTAATGACAAACAAGAAATAATTTCAAAACCTCAGAAAACGGTAGTTTGAGAGCAAGCGGTCAGGGAGGGCTATGTTTTTGTTAGGTCTGACTTGCCCTTAGCTATGGGTGCACTGTCTTTTCATGTGGCCCCAAAGAAATAGCTGAGCCATTACTGTTGTTGATAATGATGAGCAGATGCTGATGCGCTGATTGCACGTCAACAGTTCTCAGACTCAGGTCTTGTGTAATTGGGTGTGTCGATCTATGTCACTCCACAGATGGTTATTAAACCAGTTACAACTTCCCTAAATCTTTTCACTAGAAGTGAACAACACTGTGGATAGTTATTCTCTGGTGACAACTGAGAATAGGCACTATCATAAAAAAATTTTTTTAAACAGTTTCAAGGTTTATCCGTCCTCCTCCCAACACACACACACGCACGCACACACGCACACTCTTAAAGTAGGGATGTTTGTTTAATTCAAAAATCCAATTATCAAATTTGAAATTTAAATACCATAAATACTTCTTTACTATAGTGACTATAACAAGTCTATTAATTTCAAACTGGCATGAATAAAAAAATATAATCAATTCCCAATTTTCTATCAACAAATGATATGCATTTTGGATAATCTATGTGCCTCAGGAACAATAACAATCCTGCTGTCAAAGCTCCCCTCAGGTTGATGGAACACGGGGAATCCCAGCTCTCATGACATAGAATTGCCAAATTCTTCCCAGTGAGAGAGGTGCAGCCCCACCCCCGATGCGGCTAGATGCCAGTGACCTTTATCCAGGAAGCTCTCAGCTGAACACAGGGCATGGCCAAATGTCCAACTGGACTGCTAGAGGAGACAAAATGGTCCATTTGGCAGTCTGTTGATACTGAGGTGTCAAACCTTCAAATAATTGGCCACTCTTTGCAGTAAGCTTTCCTACACTGTACACCTGAAAGAACACTTGTCGAGATGGCTCCGTTGAATGAGAAGCACAACTTTTGAAATGCACTCTTGGGGAAAGGCCAGCATACTTTCATGTACAAATAGATCTAACAAGCCACAGGCTCATATGTTTTTAGCCTCCGAATTAGTAAGCTAAACTGAAGTGCCATATGTGAATTTCATCATTTTTCTTTCTTTCCCCATGACCATTTGGCAGAGTTAAAATTTTAGCTATCATGCATTTTCTTCCCTAAAATGTATCAGTTACAGTTCCCACAGAAGCTAGCTATGCATTTCCTTGTGGGTGTATGCGTAAAACTACCATAACAAAACATTTTCTATTTCCTCATTTTGATCAAAAGGAAAGAAGAAATGCTAAAGTGCACTTACATAAGTGACAGTGCAAAACTGACATGCCTACCTGTATAAACAATTTATATTCTGTTTAAATTTAAGGTTATGAAGATTAAGGAGATAAATGCCAAGAGCTATGAAATAAAATTACATTAAGGGGTAGCCCATGCTGCATGCTCTTGAGAGACTTAAGAGAAACTTTAAGGAAAAGCAAAGTCACTTCAGGCGACTCAGGAAGAACTAAGGCTTGAGACAGTAAAAACAGCTGGGGAAAAATACTAAGAAACAGACACCAGAACACATAAAATGCTTGTAAATGAACACAACATTATGGGCCCATTGGCAGAACATGTGGAAGTTGTGACGGGTTAAGGTGAGTCAGCCACACTATCCAGCCTATTTCACTTTGGATCAAGAGCAGCAGGGACAATTAGTTACTGCAGGCACAGAACAGCTTTAAGAAAAGCTAACTTACCCATCTAGAGAAAGACTCCTCGACCTCTGCTTCATTACTGTCATGCTCTAACTGACACAACTAATCAAACAAAAGGAAAGAGAATCCTTTCAAATCATGGGGAACAGAACTCAGATTTAGAGACATTGTGGAGCAAGCGATGTGATGTAATGAAGCAAGAACTGCCCTAGAAATCAGACCTGGATTCTAATCATGGCTTTGCCATATACTCACCATGCAATCTAGAGGAATTCCCTTAAGCTATTTGAGACTTACTGTTCTCACCTGTAAAACTAAAATATCACCAGCCCCTCCTTCCTTAGCAGATTTCATTTGTGGCTCAAATAAGATTGTGTTTATAAAAGTGATTATAAACCAGGAAGCACTATTTAATGTAAAATATTATTGTATGTAAAATTCCCAATCCAAAATTTTGTGAAACAGAAAAACTTCACCATCTAGCCCCCAAATGATAAACTATTACATGACTCAAATTAGATCACGTACATCTATATTATGAGAACAGCCTAAATGGGATGGGAGGTATTATGCGTGTTAGGTTGGTGTAACCAACTTCAACCATTTTGAAAAATATTTCCCCACTGCTCTCCTAGTGTCTCAAAAATGCTCAGGAATTACAAGCAAGAGCGATAATCTCCTCAACCTCCCCTAGCCTTCTCTGGCACAGAAATCTGACATAGGCCACTTCACATGCCTGATTAGATAAGCTTTCCCAATGCTGAAAGCCAACTGCTTCTAACATTTCAAACCTGATTTCCATGAAGACTCAGGGGTGAAAGATGGAAACAAATAAGCCAACCAAGTAGATCCTCCTTATTGAAAGAGTTCTCCAGCTTTGATTTGAAGTACTAAATAATTTTTTTCTATGAACCAATTGCTTCTGAGGTGATAGGTACAAGTTGCTGCAAACTGAGCAGACAAAAGTGTTAGAAAGGCTTTTAACTTATACACAATCCTGCAAACTTTAAATTACTAAAATGATAGTGTTTTAGTCTGTTCTTTAGGTGATCCATAATCCTGCCTTGGCAATGGAGCAGAGTCTAAAGGGAATCATTAAAATATATTAAAACAAGAAGTCCAGAGACAAGTATTCCCAGACTACATCTTCCAAAGGAGGAATTGCCATGAGACTAATGAAGTTTAAACTTTGGGGCCCCCTGCACTTGAGCGCCTATTCTGTGCCCAGAACCATGCAGTTAAGTATGCAGTTTCCAATATTTACAAACAATCCTGCAAGTTAGGTATTACTATTATTACAATTATATAAATCAGGGAATTGAGACTTAGAGAACCTAAGTGGCTTGCCCAATACCCTTAGCCAAGAATCGGAGCCAGGCCTAGCTGGTTCCAAAACTCACCAGCTACGCTAAGTAAACATCGAAATGTATTTGGAAGGGTATCTAAAAGTCATAAATAATCAGCCTTTACTGTCATTTATCTCTCATTATGCTTCATATCCCTGGGAATTCTCTCCTTCACCATTCAACTGGCAGCTGAACACAACTAAACCTGAAGGAGAAAGTCCAGTATGTCTGAAAGGACCCACATGTCTGATCATGCATGTTTAGACTGTATTTTAAAACAGAAGGGATTATCTGGGATTCTGTTGATGTCAAACATACTTCTCTCATCTATTAGTATTGATGACCATCAATTTTCAGTGACAAAGGAGATAATAAGGAAAATGTTCACAGAAAAGAAGAAAATCCAAGGTTATCCCCATGCTTTTTCTGTAACACTATGTGTAGAAATGCTACACACAGTTAATTTCAAAGTTCCCAGGCCTAGATAGGTTAGTCCTGGGCAGTTTTAGTATTGGCTATGTCCACTTTCATATGCTGAGGCATTCCAATCATTTTACATGGTCTTTTATATCCCTTTCAGAAAGATACAATAAGAATACAAGCACACAGTCAAGAAAAGCTATCTGCAATTTAAAAGGCTGGCACAAATAGGACTCTGGATTGCCATTTTCAGACTTTCAAAATGTTTTTTATTCTTTTAAAAAAGCTACACATTCATTCCTAGTCTTAATCTACTAAAGAATTTCTTTTAAGATCAAGAAGTAATAGAGAGAGAAATGCTAAACTTTCCAAAGCGATTTAGAAAGAACTGCAACTCGTCAAAATGGAATTTTGATATTTAAATAATTTCCACATTATGTAAATGTTCATTCAGAAGTAAGATGTTACAAAGAGTAAAACTTAAGTCAATTTAATACAGAAAATATTACTAAATCCAAAGTTACACTATCTGTAGGGCTACAGGACTCCACCAAATAACAAAGGCATCACTTAATAGTGGGTAAATGTGTGAGCTCTGGAATCAGGCAAGGGGGTTCCAGCTCCTGGTCTTTATCACTAACTGGGTGACCTAGATGACCATGCCTTAATCTTTCAGTAAGTAGGAATTATAACACCTACTGTGAGGACTAAAGCAAACACGTAAAGCACTTTTTCCCCAGGCATCTGTCATGTAATAAACCCTCAGTAATATGGAAGCTATTGTTACTTCTTATAAGCTCCACGAGGATAGAGTTTTTTGTCTGTTTCGTTCACTCTATTAATAAAGAAGCATGCCTCGGTCAGCTCTCAGGCAAATACAGTTCCTCCAAAGTGACATTCACATTTATCTACATTAATTACATTCAAATGCTGCTACCCTTAGTATATACCTCCTCCCTTTTACTATAAGTGGCTGCAGCTGCCTTTGCAGGATGATTTAAATTACTGGAAAATATTTTAAGTGTTTTAAGGGTATCTGAGTTAACATATGCACCACTTACATTTTCAGTGTGCTTACACATAATTATAAATATCTCAGACCATAAAAGAAAACCTTTCATAGTACTCCCACAACTGAAAAACAAAGTCTTAGAAATAATTACAGAGGGAGCAGAAGGGAGTGGTAGGTAGAATAGTTTACTAAATTGGCAAAATAAAATTTGGAGTTTTGTCTTAAAACAAAACAAAACAAAAAACCTGACAACCATTTGTTCAAGGCTGCCAAAATTTGAGAATAAGTAAACTGTCATGGGAAACAAATGTTAAAATATGAAACCTTTTTCTGAGAAAGTTACTCCACCAGTCCTGGCTAATCCAATTCTGAATCACTAACGACTCCAGTCCTGCTGGGTTGTCTTAACCACTACAAAGAAGTCCAAAGGGACAGGCAGGGTCTCACAGGCAAATATTTTCTCTGCTGTCACTGACATTTACAATATAGCCACACTTCTCCCCTCCCCCACCCTTCCCACTCCTTCACTGTGCCCTTTTCAGATTTCAAAAATCAGAGGGTCAACATACCGATATATCATTCGACTAAGGCGTATAGAGGAGAGATCACTTGACTAGAAAACGAGAGCTTGGATTCTGGCCCCAACCTTGACCTAGCTCTGGGCCCTCTGGCCAGTCACTTGGGCTTTGCTTTCCTCATCTGTAAAACAAGGATGGACTAGATGGGTGGTTCCCAGCCCGAGATCCCAAAATCTCCAGGAGCCCCTAAAGTTGTAATAACAGATCATGAGGTATTTCTATTATTCCAAAGAGATTCCATTAAGTGCTATAAGGCTAATTAAAACATCAAATGCATGGTGACACCAGATGGCACATGATGATGTTTATCATATCATAGGAAAGGGGGGAACAAGAGTGTTGGACCTGATATTGTCCTCAAAGCTACACCTCAGAAAAATCATAGTTTCTGTACTAAACATAATCCAACCACAAATGTCTGGTGAATAAATAAGGGGGAAATGATTTAATACCTATCAATACAATTTGTATAGTAGACAAATTCTCCAAATTGAAGATACACCCCATTAAGGGAACAGACTCAAATAATACCCTTAAATATTTACAGGTTCATGGGAAACCAGTAAACAATCTACATGCTGCAAACATGAAGCTCCTATTTCTCACCAAGGATCTGAATCACTCATCCACTTTTGATTAAAGAAAAGTGAAAGCAACAAAAAGCCAGTCTAAAATGCAACATAAAATAACACCACCAACAATAACTACTATTCACTGCACTCTTACTATGTGCCAGGCACCATACTACAAATATAACACTGATTAACTTATTTAATCCTCATAACAACCCTAGCAATTACATGCTATTACCTTCATTTTATAAATAATGAAATTTAAGCATAGAGTGCTTAAGAAACAGGGACACAGGGCTAGTCAGTTAAGAGCCCTGTGTATCCCCACCCTTTCTCCCTCTAAGCTGACAACTCCTTCTCAAAGAGAAGTCTCTCAAGAGCTTCCCTGATGGCGCAGTGGTTGAGCGTCCGCCTGCCAACGCAGGGGACACAGGTTTGTGCCCCGGTCCGGTAAGATCCCACATGCCGCGGAGCGGCTGGGCCCGTGAACCATGGCCGCTGAGCCTGCGCGTCCGGAGCCTGTGCTCCGCAACGGGAGAGGCCACAACAGTGAGAGGCCCGTGTACCGCAAAAAAAAAAAAAAGAGAAGTCTCTCAAAACACAAACAGAAATGTCCCCAAGCAGAGCCCTTAGGAGTTGGGCCACTGCTCTTGAGAGCAGGCTTCTGAGGAGCTCATAGCTGTGGCCCATTCGGGCTTAAAGACATCCTTAATGGGAACTCCCCTCTTCTCAACCCAAATTCATTCTGCTTGTCCTGATGATAGAAATCAACTGAGATAAGCCCAGGGCCATTAGTCAACTAAAATCAACCCATTTATTCAGAAGATACAAATGATTCCTAACAGCTGGCTCCTACATTCAGAGAACCTATGACAAAAAACATGCATTTTCAGTGTACTAGAATGAGTAAGGGTTATGGAGACAAATAGACCAAAACAATCAGTCAATCAATCAATCAATTCCAAACCTGCCGCTTACTAACTGCATTATCCTGAGCATGTTACAGGTCTCAGTTTCCCCTACTCCCCATCTCAAAGGGTTGTTGTGCTGGGTAATCGTGTGAATGTACAGAAAGTGCCATGGCTGACTGCAGAGTCCCTAGAACCAAAGGTCTGAATCCTGGCTCCATCCCAACACCCAAAGCTGCGAATCTAAGCTCCTATTTCCTTACCTGTAATATAGCTAATTACTGTCTACCCCAAAGGATAGCCACGCAAATTAAATGAGGAAATATATGTAAAGTCCCTAGGAGAAGAACTGACACGCAGTAAGAATTAAGCAATTTTTTTTAAAAAAAGCTGAGGTTTTAAAAGTCAAACCACAAATTTAAGTCCCAGCTCTGTTACTTATTATCTAGGGCTAAACAATGGTATACAAGCCAACTAACCCCTCAGAGGCTCAGTTTCAACCAAGATTTTGTAAAGATTAAAGGAGGCAATTGTGTAAGAGTGTTCTGTAAACTCTGCATTGCTATGTAAATGTTAGGGTTGTTTTACGTTTTATGTTAATTGTATCGAGTGGTCCTTTCAAATACTATCTTCATCTTTAAAATGGAAAAACTGAGGCAGAGAAATTTTAAGCCATAGGGGGAAGGTTGATAATCCCAAAAGTAGGATGGAGAAAAGGATTGGGCCAAAATAAATTCAAATCATGACAAAGCAGAAAAGTAATAAGCCTTCAAGAGGAAAGATGAGAATAAACATCCATTAACCTATGTTTTTAATCAGCAACTTCACCTGCTGATTAAGCCTCCCAGTGCCCAGTCCAGGCGTAAGAATTCTCTAATTTCCTCCCAGAAACAGTATTAGACTTCAGGGTGAGAAAGAGCTTCACTATCAAGCCTCTCTTCCCATCCGTAAGTTAATTTTGTGGCTGGGGCAAAGACCAGGGGACACAAACTGGAATCTCACTCTAACTGGCTTTCTCTTAACCACACCTTTAAAAAAAAAAAAAAAAAAGTTGCAATCTTTCAGAGAGGAAATTTCCTTCTTTGGTTGGTCAGAAATGTCCTTGTTCCCCAGGTCTCCTCATGCTAAATATGGTAATAGCTGGCAAACAAACAGCCCAGTAAATTCCAATGATACTTAGGAAAGCATTAATACTGCCTGAAATTACTCTGAATCAAACACTTAAGACCTACAGGGCTGCCACATAGAGCAGTTCAGCTGGAACTCTTATGCCAAAAGCAGCAGGATGCCTTAAGAACATACAAGCTTGAAAAAAAAAAAAAGCAAATCTACTCTTCTTTATTGCAACATTCTTCAGCAACAACACTGATCTCCTACCCACTGTGCACACAGCACTGCACTAGGACAGTGGGAGGCTGGAGGGAGAAATCTAAGAAACAGGTGGTGTTCGTGGGGTGCCAAAACAACAGGTTGATTCAGTCAGTTCTGTCCCACAACTAATCAATTTGGTGAAGGGAGAGGGGAAGGAATCTTAGTCATCCTGTTGGCCGACCAAACTGACTGGCTAGACCATTGCACAATTATCAATTAGGCCAAAATGTCAGATTTAATAGTGCATATTAGCCCTGCCTAATGGGATGTTACTTCCAAGATCTTGGATATCTCAGAAGACAACACAGAAGCAGATTATGCTCTACCCACACAAAAATCACATATCAGGCTCCAGAATACACTTTTTTTTCTAGTATCTTTTTATAAGGTATTAAAGTAAATGTGCATTTTCTGGGCACATACAACTGACAGCTTGTTGATTTATGACAGTCAGATTAGAATTTTAAAGTAATTACAGAAAATACCAGTTAACAAATACATAGAAAATTGATCAAGCACATTAGAAATCAAAGGATTTTTTTAAACTATCAAATAAATTTTTGATATCAATATTGGTAGCAATTTGATATTATGTAGTTTAACGTGTCCATACATGTTTTGACACATTTAAGATAGACAAAGAGATAATACCTTTAACATTTAAAGAAATATTTTAAATCAGTAACCAAAAACTAAATACCTTGATGAATAAAAGACACAATATACCAAAATAAATAAATAAAAAGGCAATACAAATGGCCACTGACCATATGAAAAACATTCAACCTCCCTGTAAGCAGAGAGACCAATTAAGATGAGGTAGCATTTACCACTTATCCCATTGGTAAAGAGTTGTAAAAATAAAAACTAGTGTTAACAATGGCTGGAAACACTGAGAGTCTCATATTCTGCAGATAGAAGTATAACTTGGTCAAACTATATGGAAGGAAATTTGGCAGTGTGTATCAAGAGCCACACAAAGATCCATACTCTTTAAAACAATAATTTGACTTCTTGGAATTTATGTTAAGAAAATAAATATTCCTATCAAGATTTATATATAAGAATGTTCGGGCTTCCCTGGTGGCGCAGTGGTTGAGAATCCGCCTGCCAATGCAGGGGACACAGGTTCGTGCCCTGGTCCGGGAAGATCCCACATGCCGCGGAGCAACTAAGCCCGTGAGCCATGGCCGCTAGGCCTGCGCATCCGGAGCCTGTGCTCCGCAATGGGAGAGGCCACAACAGTGAGAGGCCCGCATACAGAAAAAAAAAAAAAAAAAAAAAAGAATGTTCATCACAGCATTATTTACAAATTATGAAAATTGGAAACTAAGAATAGATTTCAGTTTAAATAAAATATAATAGAATCTTCAGATAGAACAATATGCAGCCTTTAAAACCATGTTCTTAAAAAAATATTTATACACAAGTATATTCAATATCTTGTAATAAACTATAATGGAAAATCTGAAAAAAGATTTTTTATATATATATATTCTTTTTGAATCACTTTGCTGTACACCAGAAACTAACACAATATTGTAAATCAACTATACTCAATGAAAAGGAAGAAAGAAAAAAATAAGAAAGAAATATTTATATATGGGAAAATGTTCACAATATTTTAAGTGGTGAAGTATACAGTAAAACTGTAATATGTTAAAGTACTAATTATAGTAAGAGACACAGAAACAAAACTGTATGAAATGTAACAAAATATTAAGTGTGGGTTTTGATTGGAGGTGATAGGATTATTGGAGATTTTAATTTTCTCTTATGTTTTTCTGTTTAAAAAATTCTATTTCCCAATTTTTAAAAATCACTCTCTTTGAGATAGTAATTTCTCTTCTGGAAATCTAGCTTAATGGAAAAATCCTAAAGAGGGAAATTTTTGTATAAAGAAGATCAGTGTCATTTATATAGAAAAAAAAAAAGATGGAGCCAAATATGCAACCAAAGCAAAGGAGAAATCACCAAAGAAAGGCAGAACAGAAAACTGTATATACATTATAAATATACAATTTTTAAAACTAAGAGTAGATAAAAAGACCAAATGATGTACACCAAAATATGAACAGTGGTTAAGACTGTGGATTTTTCTTACACTTTTCTAGACTTTTCAAAGGTCCTTAACTACCTTTAAAAGTAATTACTTTAAAAACAACCCCCTCAAGAAAAAATCTTATAAAGGTGCCAGAGAAAAATCAACAAAGTATAAATATGAGTTAATTACACGTAAACATAAGGAATAATTCTGTTGCTATGCAACCCTACCTTAAAATGTAACAATGTTTGTTTTCAGTTACAACCATTTTCCTTAAATCTCTTAGAAAGTTTGTCACAGGAGCCATGACATATTGTTACTTACTTTATATAGTAACATCCAAAACTTGCATGATTTACAAATGTTTTTTTCTCTAATAATCCTCATAAAGATTTGAAAGTGCTTTAGATGTTGTAATAAAGTAAATATCCTTCATGTTTCCAATTTAAAAAGATATAGCAAATAAATAAAGGCATATTCTCTGCAAAGAAAACATAGTAAAAAGTAATAATCGGGCTTCCCTGGTGGCGCAGTGGTTGAGAGTCCGCCTGCCGATGCAGGCGACACGGGTTCGTGCCCCGGTCCGGGAAGATCCCACGTGCCGCGGAGCGGCTGGGCCCGTGAGCCATGGCCGCTGAGCCTACGCGTCCAGAGCCTGTGCTCCGCAACGGGAGAGGCCACAACAGTGAGAGGCCCAGGTACCGCAAAAAAAAAAAAAAAAAAAAAAGTAATAATCAAAACATACATGTCCTCAAACTTCAATGAGTCTCCACACTTTAGAGATAAACAAAAGCATGTGAAAGCAGAGAATAACAAAAGTTTCTTTGCAGCATACCACACTAACCATTCAGAGAAGTTAACAAATCAGCACTATCTAGTTTTCTTACTATCCATATTCATAAACTCAACAGAACATATTAGTGTATAAATAGTTCTCAATTTTTCTTATTTGAATGTTGGATAAGTATGCCAACACAGCAACCTCTCCCTGTTAGGTACTAGTTAAAATAGCCTATTTAATCTTTGAGGCTTAAAAGCCTCCCAGAATCTCCTCACAAAAGAGAGAGAGTAAAAAGAGATGAAAAAGAAGCAAACAACAATTTTAAAAGGCATCTGCCTCTGAACAAGGTAGTATACTTTAGAATGTAACCACAGCTTCTTTACAACACTTTAGTCAGCAAGCAAAACTGTATTTTAAAGGGATACTATCTGTTAAAAGACAACAGACTATTAGGGAGACAATATCTGACTCCAATCAAAATATTATCATCATGTTTTCCTTACCTCACAAAATACACACACGCTTTCTTCATATGAATAAATATATGAGGGTGGGAGCGCTACCCTTAACCCAGAAACAGGTTCTGCAACACCCATAGATCCAACCTGTCTTTGTGAGATGATGAGTCCATCCTGGCACAATGTTTGACTGAGGCATTCAAAGAACCAGAGTCACTGCCAATATCCTGCAGAAGGAACTGACTTGAAAACCAGAAACTTCCCTAGAGGCCTCTGGGGAAGGTGCTCCAGTCCACTGGGAAGAGAGACACAGGCCCCTCACCGCCTGACTAGGAGAGCAAGAGCAAGGGCACCAGAAATGGACCGTGGTAACCCGCCTGCAGTTCCAGAGTGGCACGGGACAGTAAAATGACCCCCCAAGAGTTTGTCCAATCATCTAGTAAACCCCAAACTTTGAGGGGCTAGTAGGACAGGGTTTTGCCAAGACAAGCACAAGAGGGTGCGGGAGATGTCGGCATGATTAATCAATGCCACCTGAGGCAGCAACTCGGGGTGTGTCCACACTACACCTCAGTCATTGCCTGACTGTGATGAGAAGTTCCTTCAGCTGCTGCCACTGAGAGCTCGATCTTCCAAAGGAGCTCCTTCCACCTTAACTTGTCCTAGATCAGGCTCAGTCAGCATCCAAGACTGAGAACACAGCCCTCTCTCTATTGCCACAAACCCACTAAGACACCACAGCAGGTGCCAAATTTATATTTACACCCCCACCAAACAAGGGGTCTTTGTCTTTTCCCCAAGTCAAGTTTTGATACTTCTGAATTCCAACCGAGAAAGAGGAGAACAGCAGACAAGCCCAGCAGGGGTGAGTTGGGGATTGCAGTTTCCTGGTGGTCCTAGAGTTTCCTCCCTCAGACCCTACAGCTCTTAGTCACCCTGACTCCAGGAAACTGCTCTCAGAGAGTGTAGATAAGTTACTAAATAACTGTACTTCATGTTCCTAATTTTGTGTACTCATCTGTCTTGTCTCCCTGATGATGTCAGCTCCTTGGGGGCAGGACTCTATCTTGGATTTGGTCAGTGATTCCCACACAGCTAGAAAAGTAAAATACCCTGTACTCCCTACCACATGATACTACGGAAAACACACAAATTAAGGATGACAACACGCCACAGTCCTCCCTAACACACCACTAAGGAGAGCTACACAGGTAATAAATCTTAGAGCCAATATAGCTAGGGCTCCTACTAGAGTATTATATACTTATATCTTTACATATATAAGTAAATTAATACAATAATTTCTTTGCTTTGCTCATTCCTAGCTATGGCTTTTCATCCCGCCTTCTTGGCTTTACTATTCTTTTTAAAGTCGCAATGTATTTTCTGCCACAAAGCTGGTCCTCCCTTCAAAAAGGAGAGGAGAAAAGAAAGAACAGACCTACAGCCAACTTCCTACCACTGCCAACGAACAGTGCTGTTTGTCCCATCCAGAGGCCATGAGCATATCCTTTCAGATCTGAAGCCACTTCCTTCTTCCTATCAAGAACAGCAAGACCAAATGTCTTTGTCAGAGGAGCACTCCTGGCCCCTTCTTGCAGACTGCTCAGTTCTGCTCAAGAGGTCCTCCATTCCTCCTTTATTCTCCCTTCCTTATTCCATTCACTGCAGCAGCCTAGACACCATACCCCCAAAGGCACTGCCTGAAATGAGTGACCTTTATATCTTTTTGCACTAACATATCTGAGGAAAATCCCTGCACCAGACATGTGTTCATAGGTTAACAAAACAGACATCCTCAAAGACAGCATCATTCACAAGGGCTGAGAACAGAATTCCTTAATGGACACCAAAAAGTCTGTGGAACTTTTAAGTATCTGGTATCTCAAGTAACATTCTGATGGACGGATAAGGAGGCTTCCACCAAAGTCATACATGACACACACATGGCAGTCCTAAGACTTTGGATAGATCACAAAAATTTTTTTTTTTTTTTTTTTTTTTTTACAACAAAACAACTTTACTAGACTTATGGGGACACGAGAGCAGCTTCCTTCTCCCTGGTGAGCTAGACATTCCGTAAGAAGCAGGGGAAGAAAATGACCACAAGACGCAGTCAAAGCAACCCACCTCTAGCACTGGTTTGTGACCACCTAGAGGGGTGGGATAGGGAGGGTGGGAGGGAGGGAGACGCAAGAGGGAAGAGATATGGTAACATATGTATATGTATAACTGATTCACTTTGCTGTAAAGCAGAAACTAACACACCACTGTAAAGCAATTATACTCCAATAAAGATGTTAAAAATAAATAATTAATTTTTAAAAAGAATAAACAAAAACAAAACAAAAAGCCCTTGGCTTCCCTAGATTCACTCTGCAGTGATTCCAAAACTTCCCTAGTATAAGAATTACCTGGCTATTTCTTAAATATACAAATTCCCAGACACTATTCCATACTCGCTGAATCAGAATCTCCAGGAGAAGACCCCAGGTATTCCTATTACAAGAGAGGTTAGGGAAACACTGCTCAACAAATGCTTCCCTCCCACAAGTGCCCCTGTGGGCAGGGAAGTATAAAATACATAGGGCTAAGGTGATTAACCCAAGCAATCACCCCAGACAGGATCATCTTCATGCTCCTCACCGAGTTTAACTCCTTCTATGGAGGGGTGGGTGTCAGTTCAGTAAAGGGTACCTTTGGATCCCTGTCACCCACAAAGAGCTCAGGACTCTTTGAGACAAATGCCTGAGAAGAATGCCAATGGAGGCAAGTCATAAGGAGGCAGATTACAGCTGAATATAAAAAAGAAGATCTTTCTAAGAATTACAGCTGTCCAAATCTAGACTCATCTGCCTCTGAAGGCAGGGAGCTGTCTATCACAAAAGGTGTTCAAGGAGAAAACAGGTAGGCTACATCTTAACCAGGATGTTCTAAGAGGATCAGAATCAGCACGGGAAAGATAAGACTAGGTGAACTTTTTAAAGTTCCTCCCAATACATAACTCAATAAAGAGGAAAATTTCAGCTACCCATTAATTAATAAAAAGAGATAGTATAAAAGTCTGTAGGTGGGGTCAGCCTTCAACTGATCTTTTCTCTTCAAAGGAGAAAGGAGTATAAGGACACATCCCTGACTCACCATTGCTCTCTTCCAGAATGTCCCGGCTGGGGAGGACAGAGCAGGAGTCACAGGTGCTCTAACCAGGACCTGCTGCCCAGCTAACTCTGCATGCTGGGCACAGGTCACAGAAGGGATGTGTGTGACATGGCCCTCAAGGAACAAATCTCATTTTGGAGATAGCGCACACTCTATGATTCTCTCAAAAATTTATTTATCATGTCTCACAGAGTTTTTTGTCAGTGGTGGTGGTTTTCAAAGGAACCCTCTTGGTGGGAAAAAACAAATACACGTAATGTAAATATCCTCTTAGTCTAGTACAAGTTTGCAATATCCAGCTCAGGATGAAAAAAAACTCAGAATAATCATATAAACAAACTTAGTTAATTCTAAGTTTGGGATTGACATGTACACACTACTATATTTAAAATAGATAACCCACAAGGGCCTAACAGGGAACTCAGCTCAATATTCTGTAATAACCTAAATGGGAAAAGAACCTGAAAAATAAAGGATACTTGGATGGGTATAACTGAATCACTTTGCTGTACACCTGCAACTAACACATCATTGTTAATCAACTACACTCCAATATAAAACAAAAAAAAATTTCTTAATTCTAATTTTAAAAACACTATATTCCAAGAGTCCCCAAAATGTCCAAATTACAGTAAGGTGTGGCAACTCTGGACAAAATAATAGAAATTGCTGCCATAGTAATATAGTAATACAGGAAGCAGTAGAAGCAACTCAAGTGAGAGGCTGGGGGTGGATGCCAGCACCTCTGAGGTTAAATTCCAAAGTAAAAGTGACCTTTATGAATTGCAGAAGTGATCAGAAAAAAAAAAAAAGAAAGAAAGAAAGAGAGAGAGAAGAAACTACACACACACACACACACACACACACACACAAAGAGGGAAATTCAAAATGGCAAGTTTAAATAAAACATCTGGGGAAGGGAAAAATTTGGTTTTTCCCCCAAATGTAAGGTAAACAATAACTCTTGCAAATACTGTCTTTTAAAAAACTGACTTGAGGGCTTCCTTGGTGACGCAGTGGTTGAGAGTCCACCTGCCGATGCAGGGGACGCGGGTTCGTGCTGCAGTCCGGGAAGATCCCACATGCCACGGAGCGGCTGGGCCCGTGAGCCATGGCCGCTGCGCCTGCGCGTCCGGAGCCTGTGCTCCACAACTGGAGAGGCCACAACAGTGAGAGGCCCGCGTACCGCAAAAACAAACAAACAAAAAAAAAACTGACTTGAAGTACCACAGTAGTCCAGAATAAGAAAATGACTAAAAGTAATTGTTCAATTAAACAAATATTTATTGAGTGCCAATTAGATGCCAAGGCACCATACTAGGTACAAGGGGGGGCATTAGAATAAACACAACTGAAAGGACACAATTCTTTTCCTCAAGAGGCACACATTAACAATAAGCACTTGAGGAAGTTCTAAGTATTTTTGTGTACGTGAGCTCATTTGTACAAGAGATGGAAGTGGTGTGGAGAATGAAGGAGGCACTAGACTAAGGACCAGAAGAGAGCAATTCTAGTCTCAACTCTATAATTGGCTCAGTGATTATGAACAACGTGCCTCAGTAAATGGAGGAACAAACCAGTGCCCCTCCAGCAACAGCACAAGACTAATTAATAACTGACCTGGAGGAGAATTCTGGTCTTCTGGCTTCTAGTCCAGTGATCTACCCAAAATATAATGCATATCGTAGCCCGATAAGAAAGAAAAGTAGAGGAAAAGAAAACCCTTTGGTTTCAAGTCATTTGCAGAGTAAGGAAAGAAGAGAGAAGGAGAATAAGGAAAGGGTGGGAGTAAAATAAAAGGTTCAAGCTGCGGCATCCAGACAGAGATGTCAAGAAAAGAAGCACTTAAATAAGCACTGTACACACAGTATAATGTAAAATCTCTGATTATATTCTCATTCAATTCATGGCTTAGAATTTTTCGCTCTAAAACCGTTAAGGACCAATAGACAAACTGTCCAAAAATGATACATATGAATGAAGCTTGAAGAAAAAGAGATAAGAGAGAAGAAAGGGAGGAGGCAGTTTATAATAATCCTGCAAATATATGAAGTCCTTCTAAAGAGACAATGTGGACCCATTGTGCCCAGATGAACAAGAAGAAATAGTATTTTACTCTATAGCTTTTATGCTAGCAATTTAAAAAAATCTTTGGGAGTCAGAAGGGTTAAATACTGGAATGGCTGATTAAGGTTCAGTCCATTCTGGAAATCATTAAAATTAAAAAGGAAAGACCCCATATACACACCTGAAGGCAGAATAATGAAATATCATGGAGTTCCAACCAAGTTACTGTATCAGAATCACCTATAAACCTTGAAAAACACAGAATCTCAGATCTACTGTACCAAAAGCACGCCAGCTGATTTTGATGCAGCCAGGATGTGGAGCTTTGTTCTGCTGCAGTGGACAGGGTAAGGAGGAAGACCACTAGGAATGGCATTGGAGAGTGGGAACTAGATCAATGCAAATTTTGTGGGCAAAATAGAATTTCTGCGGGTGTGATATTTTTAAAATGTATTGTAAGGCTGGTCTGAAGCATCCAAGCATATCCCACTGAATTTAAACATTTTCTAAGGGTCCTGAAGTCAGCAACTCTAGTTCAGGTGAACCAAAAGTTACTCCTATGCTATAAGAAGTCCACGGAAGAGGCAGGAGAGTGGGAATGGTACAAGGAGATGCCAAAAAGATGTGGTAAATATTTTTTAAAATCAAAAAATCAGGAAAAAGAAAAGAGAGACTAAAAAAAAAAAAAAAATCACTCTCCTTCATCCCTCCTCCCCAAAAAGAAATAATAACAATACAGAGAGAGAACAAGAAGAAAAAGGAAAACAGTTTGAGGGTAAGTTTTATCTCCATCTGAAAGAAAAAACAATTTGTGATTTTTTTTTAAAGCAAGAGAATAATTCAACTGAGAAATCATCTAGCAGGCAGCAAAACCAGGGAGTCACTTCCCATTGCAAAGCAAAAGAAAACAAGGGGCAAGGGGTGGTCTTTGATAGCTGTTTAGACAATCAGACAGATGGGTTGACAGCTCCTTGCCTTAGGAACTCAGCGATGTTTAAATTAACAATTGGCCACTAGCCAAATACAGGAACACTCAAAAGTTTGGAAGGGTGTGTTATAATTGGTACCTTGGCAAAACACAATGATAATAAATTGAGAAGATTCAAGAAGCTTTCACTGCTAGACTCTGAAAAGATTCAAGATTTGTACCAATAAACAGGTTTTTTAATCTCTTCTATTTTTGTGTAGTTTAGCATCTGAAGAACACCTGTCTAAAAATCAAAATACCTAAATCCTGTCCTTTGAGCTAACACTAACATTTGACTTGTCCACCTAAAAGCTAGCTAGTAAGAGCAGTACCTCATCAGTGCAGAAGTATAGGTCCTAGAATGAGAGAAACCTTGTGTGTCACAGTAATCCTATTTCTGACATCAGTCTCATCATTAAACACTTAATTTAGCAAATCGCTTTGCAAACATATTTATTATTCCCTCCAACTCTCTAAAGTAAGTGATCTTTTTGGTTCCCTTCCATAGATGAGGAGACAACAGGCCATGAAGATTAAATTATTTACTAAAACAAGCTAATGGTAGACCAAGGATTATAACCCCAGACTAGCCCATTGTTTATACTCCCCTCTATCCTAAATTTACACTTATACTAGAGCTTTCACTCAAAGAAAAAGTAAAGGCAAAAATACTATCATATGTGTTTTGTTAAACGCTTCTGAAACAAGAGCTTTGGTTCATCATCACACAGCATCCTAGCCCACTTCTGAAATTCTGAGGGACCCAGAGGTGTATGGAATTTGAACTTTCCAAGAAGGATCTGGTTGGTGTTGAACAACCCAGCTGTGATAAATAACGTTGATGTCTTTTAAACATCTGTGATTGGCATGTCGACTGTCTGTTAACAATGAACAAAGAGCAAAGTTTTCTGAAGCTCATCTTCATAACATTCTCTTTGCAAAGAGACATAGATCATGTACTAGTTTTCTTGGTAAGGGTAAAAATCTTCCTTCAGATTAGGCTAGGAAAAGAAGGGGCCCCTTTCGGTTCAACAAACATGCACAAGCCACCATCCCACTGGAAGCAGAGAGTTCAAAAAAAAAATAAAACACAGCCCTGCCCTGAAAGGACTTTCTGAATACCTTTTGACTGCCATGGGTTTAATATACATTCTCTTAATTAATCCTATTAGCTGGGTAATTTCATTCCCATTTTATTGGTGAGTTCATACAACAGAGCTGGATTTGAACCCAGGATTAAAGAGCAGAGCTCCAAAGCCCAAGCTCCTTCCACTAAACAGTCTGAAGAAATCTGCAATCTAAGAGTGTGGGTGGGATGGGTAAGATATGATTCGATTTCCTTTCCTTGATCCAACCGTGTTCAGAAAGACTGTTGCAAATATCCAACCATAAAGAAGCTTTCGAAGGCACCACTTTGAATTAACGTATCCACTGTTACTCACCCGCCCCCGCCCCACCTCCAACCTTGCCAAAAGAACAGCAAAAGCTGCTGCCAGGTTGGAGGAGTTGGTGATCGTCACACCACATTCCTGGGGCTGGACACAGACTGTGAAACAGCGCCCGAGCTCTGCGCCTCGGAAAGAATAACAGCAGTGGAGATTTTTAAATCATGTGGCTCAGCATGCAGCCACACCAGTTTTCCTACTGCTCCTGCCTCCACCTTTCAAAGACTCGAGAAAAACTTTACACCGGATTCATGGGGACCATGGATTCAGAGTGTCAGAACTCAGGCGCGCCGCAAAACCCTGTCCCCATCCAAACCAAACTCACCCACTCAGACTGTGGGCCTCCTCTTAGCAAAGCTAAGTCTGGCTGTGAAGGTGTAAGCCGTTGGCCTTGGAGGCCCTGCCCCCGCTCCCTCCACGCCAGGATCTGGCATTCCTCCGCTCAGCCCATCTGCGCTCCGCGGCCGGCGATGGTTGTCCCGGGCAGCCCGCCCTTGGCTCTCCCTCGACCCCAGGAAACGCGGAGCCAAGTGGGCAAAACTGCCCAATTCCCCAAACTCAAGTGCTCCAGAAAGGGAGTTTCTGAGACTTGCTGCCCGCCTCCGGCCGAGGAGGCGTGCGTGCGGCCACCGGCAGAGGGGAGCAGGAGGCGGCGAGGAGCGCGGGGGAGGGGGCGCGCCCAGGGAGGGGGGGCGATGATGTCCAAACTTTAAGAACTAAGTGGCCTCACTCCACGCCGACGGCGAGCCCGGCCTTCTCGCAGAGTGGAGGACTGAAGGGTGGGAAGGGTCGCCCCAGGTGGCCGGCCGGGCCAGAGGGGCGTGGGCTGGGGCGCAGGGGACAGCACCCCACGCCCCGATACTCACCACGCGCGGGGGTCGCACGGCACAGCCACAGTGCCAGCAGCGCCCACAGCGGAGCGGGGCGCAGGGTAGGCATCTTCTCGGTCGCCGCCTCCTCCGCCGCCGCCGCCTGGGCAGATCCACATGGGGAGGGGGTCCCGACAGAGGAGCCCCCACTTTTCCCTCCTCTCCTCCTGCTTCTGCCGCTCACGGCCTAGCGCTGAGCCCCGAAGCTCGAGCTTCCGTGGCTCCACTCCCTGCACCCCAAGTCTGCCGCTCTTGGGCCGCCGCCTCAGCCGCCGCCCGAAGTTTGGCTGAAACTTTCTTGGGTGTGCAGGGAAGCAACCTCGTGTGTCCTTCCGCCTCGGCCTCCTCCTTCCACCGCAAACCCCGCCCCGCTGTCGCGGCGGCCA
Source organism: Kogia breviceps (assembly GCF_026419965.1). Taxonomy (NCBI): domain Eukaryota; kingdom Metazoa; phylum Chordata; class Mammalia; order Artiodactyla; family Physeteridae; genus Kogia; species Kogia breviceps. Next base: position 80,016,695 of record NC_081310.1, read on the forward strand.
GGCTCCGCCGCCTTCAGCACCCAGGGGTTTCCCGCAGGAAGAAGCGCCGGCCCGGGCTGCGCGCGGAGGGATCTACTATGAGTCCTCAGACACCCCTTCCAGCCTCGCCAACCCGCGTCGGCTCCCGACGCGCCTTAACTCGATCGGCGCTGGAGCGTCTCTCGGGGCCCGACCTCAGCCGATGGGGTGGGTGTTAGGACCCTGAACTTGAATCACTAGGGCTGTCGAGATCCTGAACTTGCCGGAGCTACAGACATCATCCAGTGAGATTAGGTTTCGCCCCCACACACTCACACGTCCATCCACACACTCCCGGGCCAGCAAGAGGAATGCGGTAGAGAGGGACCAGTGCTGTCAAAGAAGGTAACGGGCCAAGACGCCAAAGTCCATTTAAAATGAACAGAGCCATCAACTGGGTTGTGTTGCACCCTTCATTCATTCATTCATTCATTCATGCAGTCAGTCAGTCATTTAGCAAATATTTCTTAAGCGCCTTACTTTGCGTAGCGGTGTGCCCTGCACAATGGACTATTACTAAAGACGCATGATGCACAAGCTAGTTTTGAGGACTGAGACATGACTGCTGCGGGCTGCAGGATTCAGGGAAGGCTTTCATGAAGAAGCTGGGATGAGAGCAGGATCTTGAAAGGTTAGTAAAATTGGCATAGGACAAGAAGATCAGCTAAGGATATCCCATTGTAAGATGTTGATACATAGCTAAAAATAGGAAACAACCTAAATGCCCACCCATAGAGGAATGGATGAATAATGTATGGTATATTTGTAAAATGAAACACAATACAGCAATTGAAAAGACTGTATTCATATATGTCAATAGAGATAAGTCTTAAAAATAAAAAGATAGTTAAAAAACTAATTGCAGAAGGAACTATAAAGTATACCATTTCTGTATATTTAAATGTTTTCCAAACAATACTATGTATTATTTATGAATACATAATACACAGTATATGGTAGAAGACTATAACCCAATAATGGTTACTTCCCCGGCAGGAGAGTGGGGAATGTGATCAGGTATGGATACAAGTGGGCTTGCTATTTGTAAGAAAAGAGCTGAAATAATCAAAAAGTTTGTGTGAGCATAACATTCCAGAGGAAAGCCATCATTAAAAGCAAATAAGATAAGGAAATCAGTAGATGAGTTCTGGCACTATTAGCAACGACCCACCGGAGTCAAGGCGGGAAAGGAGGTTGGCAGAAGATTCTGCAGGACCTTGAATGACAAGCAGGGGATGGGGGGTACAGTTATCTCTCAGGTCATAGAAAACCATTGAAGGTTTTTGAACAGGAGTGAGACTTGATGGAAAGGAAAGTTGCTCTGATAATCCTCTGCAAAATTGTCGGGAGCAAAAGGTGAACTGGAGTCCAAGGACCAGTCAGGAGTTTGTGAAACATTCCAGGCATGGGGTGATGAAGGCCTGCAGTAATGAGGTAAATTCCAGAATGGAAAGGAAGGAATGGATCTGAGACAATCTTGAAGGAAAAAAAAAGGGGGGGTGGGAGGTGGAAGGGGAGGCAAACCTATGTGACTAGTTGGATGTGGGAGTTTATGATCCTGTTGGGAAGGGGAATCCTACCCACAGAGCCTCTCCCTGGCTCCTGCAGGATAAAATCCAAACTTCTACAAATGGTAAACATAAGGCCTTTCCTTCACTGGACTCCAAATCTTGTCCTCTCTGCCTCCACTGTGAACTTTACACAATAGCAATATTGAATGACTTGAGATTCCCCTGAACATATCTTCTTGCTTCAGTCTCTGCACCTTCTGTCCCCTGATTTGGAATGACTCTTGTAGTCCCCTTCCCTCTTCCTCTTGGTGAACTTCTAATCACTCATCCTTCAGTCCTGAGAAGGCTCTACGGAAACTGTAATGAATTTCCATCCCTCACTGACAGTCCCTCCACTGTACTGCTTCTTTGTCTTACACTGTTATCTATTTTTTCACACAGGACCGTTTGTATTTCTATCTTCTCAACCAGATTAAGAGGGCCGTATGGGCAAGGACCATGGCCTTATTCATTCCCAGTATCTATCACATAAGAACTAGAATGTAAAACACCAAACAAGTGCAAGTCAGTATGACCATAGGCCTATGAATTTCCAAACTGGATTTTAATAAGCACTTTATAATAGAGAAGCAAGTACTCTTATTGAAAGTAGTCAGCTTGAGATGCTAAAAACTCTTTTCAAAAATAACATAATTAGGGCTTCCCTGGTGGCGCAGGGGTTGAGAGTCCTCCTGCCGATGAAGGGGACGTGGGTTCGTGCCCCGGTCCGGGAAGATCCCATTAAAAAAAAAAAAAAAAAAAACATAATTAGTCAAAATAGTTTTGGAATTTCCCTTGTACAAACATGTTCAGAAAAAAAGATGATTAAATTACTTTTTAGGTGTTGACCCGTGGGGTTACCAGCTTGATCATTCACCTTACTCACTAAGTACAGTTCATAATGACTTGGCTGTATAAAAATTTTTGAAATCACCTGCAAAGATTTGATTTGTCATTATTAATAGATCCAGAAGAATGTAAAAGTAATCACCCCCCAAAGAGCAGCTCCAGAAATGACTGTGGCTATGACAACATTATTAAAATATGTATGTGATTTCTCAAGGTGACTGCCTCAAGGAAAGCAATTATTTTGTTCACATGTAAGTTTTGTTGGATTTGTTATTATGTTAAATTTATGGCATACATCCCCATAAGGACAACAGTAATAAAGGATAAATGTCATGAATGGAAGTAGGGGAAGAGGTATTTGAAGGGACGTGTTTTGAAGGAAGCTATGCATATAAATTGGTAAAAATGAAACAGAAGAGGAGCTGAAAATCAAGGGAAGAAATTGGAATCAGCAAAGACTGAGATATGAGAGCAAGTAAGTCCAACCCATCAACTGGCATTCTGGTGAATATTTACCATGGTCCAGATCCTGTATGAGGAGTTGAGGGGTAAAGAAAGAGAGAGAGAAGTAACAGACAATTAATATCCAATGCAACAAGTAGAATGTTCACAGCTGAACATTCACAGCTGAGGGACTGTGTGTCATGTCCCAGCCCAGGGGTGGTCAGGGAAGGCTTCCTGGAAGACCTCAACAGCTGGACTAAGAATTGGAGGACCAGAAGATTAATGAGGTAAAGAAGAGGCGATTTCTCATGGTTAGAGGTCTAAGCTGTCTCAAGGACAGAGAATGAGTGTAGAGGCAGGTGAACAATAGAGATGAGAGATTGTTCCCTACAGTGGGAAGATAAGAAGTTAGGCAGGGGCTGTGGGCATGCAGAAAAGATAGGCATTGGCTCCTAAGACTCGTAACTGCTTAGGTGAGAGAGGAAAGGTAGACCAAGGTGTCAGCAATGACCTCAGTATCTTGAGGTATTATGAGCTATTCCCAGATGCAGGAGATACAGAAGGAAAAGGAGGTTTGGTGGAATAGATAAGCAGGCAAAAAGCAGTGTAGCTGAAGTGGAAAAACTGTGTTTAGCAGTAGCAGCTAGGGCTGTTGACTGCTTTAAGGAGAGCTGGGAGGAGCCCAACTGATTAGCAGGATGGAATAGCACTGAAATATGCTTTCTACTATGTGTCTCTCCCCAAAGCTAAACCTAAATTCCACTACATGCATTTAGATGACTGTTTCCCTGATCCCTATCAGAAGCCGGGGGTCTAGTGGTGTTGTCTCAAAACATGAGTAGCATCTGAGGACATAAGATGCCAGGATCTACCTGGTGATGTCAACCCAAAATGTACTCAGCAGTTTAATTACTCAACTAGATTGGGGGATGGCCTTCCCCAAGGACAGTACTTCTAGTCCAAGAAAATTCTACTGTATAGGAGAAATTGTCAGGAAAACATTCAGGTGATCCTATAACTAAGCAGAGCTATTGCTATTCCTTAAAGTTCTATAGCTTGACTGATACAAAGGCAAGTGAGATCCCACAAACTTTCATCCGGGGGAAAAAAAAAATCAGTCTCCAAGACCAAATTAAAATCTATAGACCATTAGTAGTAGAAAAACATGAATAAAAGCCACCACTAGTTTTGGTTTTGTCAAAACTAAAAATATACATATATCTCTTTACTAATTATAACTCACACATAAAATTGCCTCCCAAGACAAATGCAGAATTAGGCACTTACTTGTTCTCATGTCTATTCTCTCAAACCCAATAAGCTGAAAAAACCCTCAGTGGCAGAGATCCTGTGTTGTCTATTTTGCCCCAGTTGTAGCACAGTAGTTAGTGCACATAAGTGCTCAACAATACATGTTTTAAATAAATGTGGAGCGAGGAGCATATATATCTATATGAATTGGCGAGAGGTGCAATATTGACAGAAAGTTAAGGTGTTTTGGAAAATCCAGTGCTAAATCAGCTAAACACTATATATGTTGAAGAAGAGATTCTGGAGTTCTTATCAAGCATAGGTTGATGTATCAAGGCACTTCATAGCCTGACATATAAAGCTACTCCATACATCTTACCATATAACCCAGGGATGCGTAATGAAATGTTTGTGGAACAGGAAATAAAAGGAAGATTTCTTCGCAAAATAATGCCTTGCATTTGTGCTGTGCTTTAGGCTTTCCAAAACACTTTAAAGTGTATTATCTCATTTGATCCTCAAAGCAGTTGTGGGGAATAGCCAAGCCAGTCATTATTATCCCCATTTCACAGGTGAAGAAACTGAGATAGAGCATAAGCGTCTTGCCTAAGGTTAAATAAGTAATTGGTGACAGAGCTGAGACAAAACCCCACTATTGCTGATTTCTTATTCAGTCACATTCCACTGTCCCTTCCTGCAACACTGTGAAGCATATCCAAGATGATATTTAGTGCGGGGACCTCTGGGCACAGAGGTCTGGGCACAGCTTCTCATCACTTCCATTTCGGTACAGGACAAGCTGACCCACTTGTAACTAGGAAACCTAAGCAAGCGAATGCATTCTTTTATTTAAAAGCATTTTTTTGAGAGCCTACCTTCTGCAAAGCATGTCCTTGACTCTGTGGCAGTACAGACAGGAATCAGACCCAGCCCCTGTTCTCCAGAGATCACAGTGCAGTGTGGGAGGCCAACATACAAACAACATAACTACAACAGTGATAAAGCACAGGACTATGGGAAAGTAAAGAGCACTGCGATTAATTCTAAGGCCACTTTCATTTCGCCTTGTCTCCAGCCAGCAATATATAAATGACCTGAGGTGGCCTATACAACTGGAGTGTAAGCAGTATAAATACAAGAACCATTTCTTATTCATATTTATAATCCCACAGTAGTTAGTTCTATGTCTTGCATGGAATAAGTGTCCAATAAAGACTCACATTCTGAGAGGTCTGCAAGTTCAGCCAAACAGAGGACAAGTTCCAGAAGGCAGGAGTTAATCTCAAGATTCAAACTAGCTCTGAGAATTAGAAGCCAGTCAGACCCTTCAACTGAACATAGACCCAAATGAGTAATATAAGAAATCTTAATGTGAGCTTCTTGAAATATGTTTGCCCTTTTAGGAATGTGATTATCTCAATTTAATTGATGTCAAGGAGAGGAAAATTTAAGATTGTCCTTTTATAATTAAATCTTCCTCATATGCATGCGCTCTGTATACTATATGGCAATGTCACCTACAAAACTTAACTAGGAATCCAAAATTCTCTGCTATCCATGAGATAAGCAGGAAAGTTAGTATAGGAATGCTCACTTTAGTACTACCTGACTTAAAATTTTCTTTTAAGGGCTTCCCTGGTGGCGCAGTGGTTGAGGGTCTGCCTGCCGATGCAGGGGACGCGGGTTTGTGCCCTGGTCCGGGAGGATCCCACATGCCGCGGAGCGGCTGGGCCCTTGAGACATGGCCGCTGAGCCTGCGCGTCCGGAGCCTGTGCTCCGCAACGGGAGAGGCCACAACAGTGAGAGGCCTGCGTACCACAAAAAAAAAAAAAAAAAATTTCTTTTAAGTATTTTATGCTTCAATTCCTAAGTGGGCGTATACTTTTTATACACAATGATGTAAAAGAGAATTGACCTGTATGTACCAGAATGTCACCCCAACTCAAGAACAGCACAAATCCACAACTGTGTAATTATCAAACCACAATATTATTGGATGAGTTGCAGCATTTCAGTCACTAAAATGGTTATGTAACTCCAGATATTTGTAAAGTGTTAAGGTTTTTGTTCTCAGAAAGTATTCAGTTGTTTCCACCCAACACTCTTATTTTCTTCCCTCACAATTAGCCAAGAAATTCTTGAGCAGTGAGGTCCAGGCATACAGAAAGTTTCCACCTTGAAGTTTGGCAAAATGTTTAAACTATCTGAGTGCAGATCACATCTAAGTCCACTTATGTGGAATTCAAAATAGTTAACTAAGTGTGAGGACGGGGGCATCGAGAGCAAGGAAAAGAAATCCCACTTTTAAAAGTAAGAATAGGGGCTTCCCTGGTGGCGCGGTGGTTGAGAGTCCGCCTGCCGATGCAGGGGACACGGATTCGTGCCCCTGTCCGGGAAGATCCCATGTGCCGCGGAACGGCTGGACCCGTGAGCCATGTCCGCTGAGCCTGCGCGTCCGGAGCCTGTGCTCTGCAACGGAAGAGGCCACAACAGTGAGAGGCCTGCGTACCTCAAAAAAAAATAAAAAATAAAAAAAATAAAAGTAAGAATTTAAAAAAAGCTTCTAAAGTAATTTATCAGGAGATAATTAATGGGTGGCAACAGGTATTTACAATGGAAGTGTACATGGCCTTAACAACGGGGTTTGCTCTGAAGACATTCTAATTAAAAAGGGATAGAGTAGTTTTGTAGCAAAGTACAAATCAGTGCTGTGTATGCATGCTAATGTGTACAGAGACAGAGGTGGTAATTGCTGGGCTGAGAGCAGGTATCTGTTGCTGAAGATAATGACCTTGTAAATATACCAATAGGGTTTCCAACAAAGCTGAGAGTATATCATTATTATTCGTCAATGTGGAAAGGAATGTGAACTTGGAATTCAGCAGGTGAATCTGCTGGATACCAACTTGTTTTTGTTTTTAATTATTCTGATTTCTGTTGAGAACAGTATAAGATGAATAGTTGTTCTCTCGCTCAGACCAAAGACCTGTTCATTTTTCTTTCAAACCGTTGACTCCCTCCCTCGTATCACACTTCCTGAAAGTCTAAGCGAGAAAAGAAGAACAGATGCTAGCAAGACAGAGAATGTTCCCCACATTACGATCTACATCTGAGTCCAGAAAAGTACACCTCATCGCTGAGAAGAGCCCTGTGGACAGCTGACATCTCCATTGGTTTCTTTTGCAAGATATAGTTACTTCAAAAGAGCCTTCCTTAATTGAACTCTTATGGTCTGGAATACTTGCCTGTCTACTGATGACTGTCATTTAAGAGTATTTACTCAAGACAATGGTTAGGGGTATAGATATATTTGTAGGTAAGTGAAGGAGTGGATAGAGTGAACACAGACTGATTTCTGTAAACTCCAAGTGCTGAAATCAGTAGACAAGCTTTAAGTTTTGAAAAGGCCAACTTGGAACATGCAAAATATAGTATAGTTCCTTGCTCCTCCACCACTTGGGGTTTTGAGAAGAAAAGGGAAGTAGGAAGAGTTGAAGAGAAGAAAAACAGAAGAGTGGGAGAGGAAGGTGAAAGGGTGCTCTGGAGTAATATGCACCTGTTTAGATGTGGGGAAGTAGCCTGAACACTAGCAAAAGAAGAGCCAGTGTGGAGTTCCTCCTTGCACAGCTCCTTCTTCACTCCTGAAGGCTTGGGGTGAACTCACAGCACTAGTCTAGAGGTAAAAGAGAACCTCACTCAGGACACCTCCCTGAATTCCCTCCAAATAACTCAGAGTGTCCCTACTCTAAATCAGTTCCCTCCATCATAAATATTTATGGGTAATAATATCAATAACAACAATCATTAACAATGATAATGGGGCTTCCCTGGTGGCGCAGAGGTTGAGAGTCCACCTGCCGATGATGCAGGGGACACAGGTTCGTGTCCCAGTCCGGGAAGATCCCACATGCCGCAGAGCGGCTGGGCCGGTGAGCCATGGCCGCTGAGCCTGCGCGTCCGGAGCCTGTGCTCTGCAAAGGGAGAGGCCACAACAGTGAGAGGCCCGCGTACCACAAAAAAGAAAAAATGATAATGGCAGTTAACTTTTATGGACAGCTTACTGTGAAGCACTGTGTTAAGCACTTTACCCACTTCATTGTTTATAATGCTCCAGACAGTTGATGAGTAGCTATTAGTATTCCCACGTTGCAGAGAAAGTAGAGCCTGAGAAGTTGCCCAGGATCACACACCTGCTAAGCAGTGACACAGCCCAGGTAGCTGACCACCTCCAGTGGCACACGGTTGACCTCTGCGTGGTATATGCCTGCCCACAGGTCTCTGCCTGGGAGAGCCAATCCCATCCATTGTTCAGACCATCCACTTGAGCACCGTATAAGCTGTTCTCTTGTCATTTGTTTTAAGCCTGGTGTCCCAAACTTTTTGCGAGACAGGGCTTGATCACATACCTCCTTTGTGCTCCCCTACAGCATGAAGCCCCAAATCAGGCTTGTCAGCTTCCAACCCTGGGACATCTTGAGGACTTCATTTCCCTGCTTCTGTCCCCGAGATAAGAGAAGGTCAGACAATTCTGCCAGTTGGTTCTATACCACAATTTTTTATTCTGAAATACTGCCTTCTGTGTGTACCTAATGAAAGAAAACGCCAGTAGAGAAAGAACCAATTCTATTTATTGCCATATCATTGTTTAAATTGTAAACAATACATATGTATATATATAATATATATTTTTAAATATATATATATTTAAAAATTAAAGGAAAATCACCTATAATACCACCACTGATAGCATTTTGGTATATTTTATTCAGTTGTTCCTTCATATGCACATTTCAAATAGTTATAATCAATACTGCTTTCTCAGCTAATTCACATAGCATAAATCTTGTCCTGTGTTGCTACATAGGCTACATAGTTATTATATGTAAAGCAACATGGTTATTGTCTGCAGTATATTACAGCATTGATGACGTAGAGAGCTAGAATGCTTTCTACATAGGTGTTGGGATCTGTAGCCAGAGTGAGTTGTCCATCCTATTGCAGAAACAGCCTCTCCAGACAATCCACCTATACTGCTTCCATTGCCAAAGCCAGTGGGGTGAATGGGTGGGCCCTTCAGCAGCTGCTGCTCTCTAACCTCAGTCCTTCCCCCCAGCCCCTTACCACCTCCACAGCTTTTACAAACCTTTCCCACTGTCCTCTAGCCTCTTTCTGTTCCCTGTTTCCTTCCCAACAAAAGGCCTTACTTCCCACTTCACTTAAAGACATCTCCTAGCTCAAACATCACCTCCCCTGTAACCTTCCCTAGCCCTCCCCATTTCTATACTGGCAGGCCATCTAAAAACCCCCCAACCTCTCTCCCTTCAACCTCACAACTTATCTCTTGTGCACCCACTTTTACTTCCTTTTCCTGTATCTCAGAGAAAGGCCTTTCCTCCATTCCTTCTGCACTGGCCACTGATTTCATCCCATTCTGCCTTTCCCCAAACCATGTCGCCATTCATTATCCATCTGCCTCCACTGTCACTCTCATTCATCTCTCCCTCTCTGATGGCTTAATCCTCCCAGCCAACAATTTTCTTCAGCCTTAACTCACACTTGCACAAGTAATTTCTATGGTAGGCTCAGGCACATGTCTCTTTCCTTGCACTTCCCAACCTCTTCAAAGTGTAGTTTGTCCCTTTTGTTCTTACTTCTTCACCCACGACAACTTCCTCTCCCTACATTTGTTGAGCATCTACTATGTGAAAACAATGGGGAAATAGAGATGAACAAGGCAGTCCCTACTCCTGAGGGGCTTCCAGCTAGTGGGGAAGACAGATAGTAAAGCAAACAACACAATACAATAAAACAAGTCGCATAATAGTAATATGTGCAAAAAAGGATCTGTAGAAAGGCTGCCTGGGGAATATTAGAAAGACTTCTAAGGGAGGTGACACTTGAGTTAAGCCTTGCAGAATGAATTCCATATCACCAGGTAGAGACTATATATGTACATATATTGCATTGGGGAGAGCACACAACTGACAGAAGAAATGGCTTAGGCAGAGGGCGGAGAAACCATAAGATTAACAGTTCTTTAGGGAATTAGCAGACAGCTCAGTTATTGGAAGGGTAGGGTTCCTAGTAAGGAATGCTTAGAGAAGAGATGGAGAAAGATTTGTTTAGGCCACTGGTTCTCAAGCTTTCACGTGTTCAGAATCACCCAGAGGGCATTTGAAAACAAATTTCTGGACTCCAGCTCCAGAGTTTTAGGGTGGGGGCTGGGCAATTTGCATATCCAGCAAGTTCCCAGGTGATATTGAGGTGTTGGTCTGGAGACCACACTTTGAAAACCCTTGGCTTAGTAACCTGACTTCTGCTTGAATTGTTCCGGTGAAATTACTTTCAGATGTGTCACCAGAGACCTTCAACTGCCAAATCCAGTGAACTCCTTCTCAGTCTCATTCTCCTTGACCATTTTGCAGCACCTGACACAACTGATTTCTGGTACGTGGGCCTCTCACTGCTGTGGCCTCTCCCTTTGTGGAGCACAGGCTCCGGACGCGCAGGCTCAGCGGCCATGGCTCACGGGCCCAGCCGCTCCACGGCATGTGGGATCTTCCCGGACCGGGGCAGGAACCCGTGTCCCCTGCATCCGCAGGCAGATTCTCAACCACTGCGCCACCAGGGAAGCCCAACTGATTTCTTAATTGGTCTCCCAGCTTCCAGTCTCACCTTCTTTCAGTCCCTTCACTACACTGATGCCCACAGGACTATCCAAAATACAAGTAAAATCCTGTCACTCTGTACTTAAAACCCACCAGTGCCTCCCCATTCATAGTGGTTAGAGCCCAAACTCCACAGGCTGGAACAGAAAACCCTGGCATTCTGGCCATATTACCTCCTCTCCTGCTGTTACCCCATATGGTACAGCCCATATTCCAGGTACATCAACCTACCAGCTAGTTCCCAGATGTGCTGTGGGCCCATGTACTCCTCAAATCTGCTCCTGCACTTTCCTTTGCCTGACATGCCCTTCCTCCCTCCCCTCGTCCACCCCGTCTTCCCCTTGACCTGTGGAATCCTAGCTCAAGGACTAGCTCAAATGTCATCTCCTCTGTGAAGCGTTCTTCAGCTTTGTTGCACCTTTCCCCAAGCCCCTCTGCAGTTGCTTTCGGTATATATTATACATACCACTTACCAGTTAGTTGAAGATATGAGTACTACACTGGGACCTACTTGAGTGCACAGTCTGAGTCTATCTTATTATTTTGTTATTCTCATAGAAAGTGTTCAGTGTAGATGTGTTGTGTTGTGTGAATGAAGGTTGGTTATGTAGTACTCACTGAATAAATAGTGATTGGGGTAGACACTCACTGCCTACCCGGTGGAACCCAGCAGTAGGCAGGCAGACAAATAGGAGGAGTAGGAGGACATACAGAGAAACTCTGTTAATAAGCAAGAGTCAGATGTGCCACTTCACAGCCACCTGACTCCCTGACTGGGAGGTTGAACCACAGGCTTTTATTTCCCATGACTCTCTCTTTCTCTGATGACACACTGGTTTGTCAGCTCCATGGGCTAGGCGGTTATGCAGCTGCCTTTCTTGCTTTCAGCAAAATGCTCTCCAGGGGACTTATCCAGACTAAGGAACAACATCTGTGGAGACCGGGCAGGAAACACTTTGGTTGTTTGGCTTGGTGAGCACACCACCAGCAGGCAGCCATTTCTTTTCATTCTTGTCCCACTGCTGGCGGAATGCTAGAGGTTCTTTACCTTTGAAAAGTACAGATTCCCCATTTTCTCTCTCTGTCTCTCTGTCTTCCTCACCCCCCCTCCCTTACTCCTCCTGTGCATTCTTATTGTGGGGTGACCAGATCCTGCAGAAATAAAACAGGCCTGGATTTCCATGGGGCCAGGCTGCATTCTCCCCATTCTCTAATGATACCATAAGGTTAGGAAACAATTGAGCAGCGAATGCACTCAGAACACCCATGCTTTTTGTCACCTAGCCTCTTCTCATCTCTGCACAGATATTCCTATGAGAGCAGCCATGTATTTAGTGACTCCTATATACTAGGTGTTTTATATATACATGATCCCATCAGATCCTCACAACATTCCTGCAAGGCACATATCTTTATCTCCATTTAACAGATAAAGACACTGAGGCTCAAAGAATTTAAACAACTTGTCCAAACACAACAAGCTAATAAGTGGTAAGGGTAGGATTTGAACACATGTTGTAATAATTCCAACACCTGTGTGTTTTCCATTAGTCATATATCTTGGAGAACCAAAAAGGCTGAAAGCTACAGAGTCAGCCAATGTCACAGCAGGGATTAAATTCAAGGTGTTCTGATTTCTAGGTCAGCTTACAAATATCCACTATATTGAAAGAACTGTTTGAATGAGTAAATATGATGTTCCAAGAATTTACAAAACTTAAAAAATGTATTGAGGCTGCAATGTGAAAATGACCCAGAACGGGAAAAGCTGTCTAATTACTTACCAGTGTCCCTCGTCTCTATTCTTCTGTGGTCAATGGCCCCTCTCACTTGGGTGCACCCAAGCAGAGATGCCTTGCTATCCCCTAAAGTGATACCCTTTTCTGTGGCTCAACCCCCCCCACTCAAAGCAGTGTTTTAAAAATCTCCCTTCTCCTGTTTTCCATCCTCTGAAGTACAAAGTCTGACCAGGAAGAAGGAATAAAACTGTGACTACATGCACAAGTAGTTTGACAAAATATAAATGACTGTTTATTTCTATAACAATGCCAAATTCAATAAAACAATGATGTTTCTTCTTTTCTGGTCAACTTGACACTTAACGAGTATGTTTTCCTGAAGATTTCCCTGTTCAACTGGTGCTCTTGGCATTGTGAATAAACAGAACTGATGATAACATCCATCAGAGTTAAGCACACAGAGTGGGTGATAAAGTCAACAAGAAGCTGAAGGCAAGATTTACCCCTGATAAGCTGCCAAGAGCTGGCTATGGATTCTCAGTGGGACACTGTGACTCATTCATCTTCCCCCTTCAGCCTTCCACAACCACCATCATCCCTGCTTCAGCACTCAGGACAAAAGCAGGAAAGCAGGAGAGAAGAAAAGCTCAGGAGTCAAGTACATGAGATGAATACATAGCAGAGATGATCTGACTAGGATAAAAGGCGAAGACTCAGTGGTAGATTCTAAATGCATGCCATAAGAGAACAAAGAAGGGCACTTTAAAAGTCAAAGCAAACAACCAAATAAAGGTCACACTCTAGAAGAGCAGGCAGACACCCGTGATTACTAGGCTTCCTTTAAGCACCCTTCCGTTTTCTTGTCCTAGCCTCCTCTAGCCCAGCCAAGGAGGTTCCAGAGTCTATCCATTGTTCCAAGACTTGAAATTGTTTGCCTTGGATTATTCCCACTCCTGTATTTTCTTTGCCTCTCTTTTCAAAAGTAGGTTAAGGATGTTCAGGTTTCCCTCAAGCATCTTAATCAGTAAGTCTTGATTACAATTGCATCTTTTAAATTGCTCAGCCCATTGAAAGGCTGCCATGAAAGGAGCTTCTACAAACTGCAAGCTGGGCTGTGTTTTTCATTTTATTATGTTGCAAAATGTGAACGAGGAGTTACCTCCAAGTGTGTAATTAGCATAAAAGCTACCCAAGCAGAGAAGAGAGAGGTGGGCTACTGTCTCAGTGGAAAACATTGCTATTGTTCCCACAAGGGACATGTCCATTGAGACTAAAATAAAGAGAAGCTTTTTGCTAACAAATGTGAAAGTGTTTCACACAGCTCATGGCTCATAATACTAAATGCTCAAAATGCGTTTGCTAGATTGGAATCTTCTCCATGATCTACTTCTCAGTCAAGTAACCAACCATGGTCACCTCCATTTCCTCACCATTCACTCTTCTTGTACTCCTCTTGGCGCTTGAATTTGTTCCTCAACATTTCTCCCATGGTTGCCCTCCTATGGAGCCTTTTTAGACATTTTTAATTGCTCCCCCCACTATATATATATATATATATATATATATATATATATATATATATATATATATATATATATTTTTTTTTTTTTTTTTTTTTTTTTTTTTTTGGTGGTACGCGGGCCTCTCACTGTTGTGGCCTCTCCCGTTGCGGAGCACAGGCTCCGGACGAGCAGGCTCAGTGGCCATGGCTCATGGGCCCAGCCGCTCCGCGGCATGTGGGATCTTTGCGGACTGGGGCACGAACCCGTGTCCCCTGCATCTGCAGGCGGACTCTCAACCACTGCACCACCAGGGAAGCCCTCACAATATTTTAATACCATAGATATATTGTTATATCAGTTTAAGTTCTGTATTTATATCTGTACTATACATTAAAATATTATTTTTCATCCCCCAAGAACTATTCTCACACTCCTGTTGAGAATGCATGACCTACCAAGCCAGAGTAGACTGATCTAGGACATAACAGAAACAGAACACAGAACTAAATGCTGGATGAAATCGATTTGGGGGAAAATCCAGGCAGGTGGCAGGCATAAGAGTTTGTCTAAATCAGGCTTGAAATGGGTCAAGACAGACATCTGGCCATAAACGTTAGCCAAGCAGGATGTAGGTTGGAGAAAGCAGCTTTGGTGGAAGAGAGGAGAGCAAGGTTCAAGGCAGGCAGAGGTGTGGAGAATACTGGTCTGTTGGGTCAGATAATGCCTCATATAGAGAAATCCCAATACCCAGAAAAGCTCCATGGAAGAGAAATTGCTCCCAGCTCTGAAACCAGATTCGACATTTGCCTTTGATCTTAAAGAGCCCCTTGACGACCAGGCTGACTATGCCCCATTGATGAAAATCTCTGGTTATTATAGGGGAACACGTCAAGTTGATGCCCGCGTTCCCTGAGAACCAACATCTCCCAGGACTTTGAACCTTCTGTATCAGATGAAAGAACCAAGCCTTCTAACCTGACTTGGAGCTTTGCTGTGGCGTTCATGTCCTCAGGCATTCAAACAGGTTGGTCAGATAAGAAGTCTGGCTTTCCTCTTCCTCAAGTCATCTACCTTCTGGAGAACCTTCCTCTCCTGACCTAAAAACAGGAGAGGACCCAGGGCCCTGACTGAGCACACCCGAAGCTGTGCTCACAAAAGCCATTAGAATCTCTCAAAGGTCAACTCCATCAGCCATCGTCACTGACTTCCCAGGTCAGTGTCTCAATGACATTTGGCACTGCTGTGCACACTCTCCTCCTTAGTTAATGGTCACGCACTCTACCCAGGGTGTTCATCACACTCTACTTCCTTGGTCCCCTGAACACTCACCTTCTCAGTCTCCTGATTCTTCTTTACCTTCCTCAAGGGCATCCTTGATCTTTGGTTCCTTCCCATGGCCCTCGATGCTCATCTGTGGCCTTGGCCCGTGGCCCCTGTGCTGATCTGTTCATACGTTCAATTTAATTTCATAAACATGGTTGAGCACTTGCTATATGCCTAGCATGGGTGTAAACAAGATATGGTTCTTGCCCACTCTTATGGGGGAACAGATATGTACATAACCAAGCAAAACACAATGTGAGGTATGTAATACAGATATGTACAAAATCTCTCAGCACCCCAATGAGGAAATGATGAATTGTGTATTGAAGAGACTGTAACAGGCATGAATTTTCCCAGAGGGAAAATGTTTGATTTGTGCCTTGAAGAATGAATAGAGATTCATAAAATAGAAAAGGTGGAGGAAGAGCATTACAGATAGAGAGATGAGGATGGGAAAGGCACGGCATGATCAAGAAGGGTTAGAAAGCCCTTGTGACTTGAGGGGAAGTAGGTGTGAAAGTGGGCAGGGTTGGGGGAGGAGTGATAGGAGATGAGGCTGGAGAGTCCAGGACACACTTCAATCACCATTTAAATTTACGTTTCTAGGTAACATGAAATGGATCATCACATTGCCCAGCATATTTTAAAAAACAAATAAATTTAGCTCATATTTACTATATGCTGTGTACTGTGCTAGGTGCTGGTGATACAAAGATAAATAAGCTGCCCCCTTGGGAGTTCCTAGTAGAGAGATAGACACATCTAAAAAATTAATGTATGCAATATAAGCTAATCCATGCAGTGATGGTAGCTTGTACATGACACAAAATACAGAGGGACTGGCTTTGAGTGGAATGGATTAGCAGAGGATGCTTCAGAGAAAAAGTGATATGTGAGCTGAGCTTTAAGAGATCAACTGGCGAGCTTCCCTGGTGGCGCCGTGGTTGAGAGTCCGCCTGCTGATGCAGGGGACACGGGTTCGTGCCCCGGTGCGGAGTGGCTGGGCCCGTGAGCCATGGCTGCTGAGCCTGTGCATCCGGAGCCTATGCTCCGCAACGGGAGAGGCCACGACAGTGAGAGAGGCTCACATACTGCAAAAAAAAAAAAAAAAAAAAAAAATTAAAAATAAATAAATAAATAAATAAAAATACAATTAAAAAAAAAAAAAAGAGATCAACTGGAACTGGATGGTGTGGTAGGCAGAATAACGGCTCCCCAAAGATGTCCACGTCCTAAACCTGTGAATATGTTAAGTATCATAGCAATGGGGACTTTGAAGATGTGATTAAATTCAGGGATGATATAAAGATTACAGATTATCCAGATGGGCCCATTGTAATCATGAGTGCCCTTATATTAAAAGGGATGGGAGTGTCAAAGACAGAGAAAGAGATGTGGCAATGGAAGCAGCGGTTGGGATGATGTGGCCATCAGCCAAAAAAGCATGAGCAGTCTCTAGAAGCTGGAAAAGACAAAGAATAGATTGTCTCCTAGAACCTCCAGAAGGTATGCCGCTCTGCTGACACTTTGATTTTAGCCCCACAAGACTCACTTCAGACTTATGATTTGCAGTAAAGCAAGATAATAAGTTTGTGTCATTTTTAAGCCACTAAGTTTGTGGTAATTGTTACAGCAGCAAAAGAACACTGATACATATGGGGCAGTAGGCAGGCTGTGGGATGGAGAGACTTCCAGACAAAAGGAATAGCATCAGCAAAGGCATAGAGGCACAAACTACATGGCACATCCTGGAGCGGGGCTTGCAAGTAGTTTAGTGTTGCTGAGGCTCAAGGATCACCAGGTAAGGAGCAGAAGAAAAGGCTGGAGTGTGAGGCAAGTGCCAGATGACAGAAGGCCTTGTAAGCTCCTACCAAGGAGCATAGGTATAGTTTAAGCTTAGAAAGTAAATCAGGGGAGGTTAACGCTTTTAAACAAAAAAGTCTAAGTACCAGATTTTCAATTTGAAAGGAAGGTTGAATGGGAAAGAGCCCGGGGCAGGGAGACTACTTAAGAAACTATTGCTATGTATAACTGAGTCACTTTGTTGTAAAGCAGAAACTAACAACACACCATTGTAAAGCAATTATACTCCAATAAAGATGTTGAAAGAAAAAAATACTGTAAAAAAAAAAAAAAAAAAGAAACTATTGCAAATGTCCTGGGGAGAGACTCTGCAGCTTGAACTACAGGAGTGTAAGACAAGTCAGAATAAAGAGATATTTAGGACTCAGGGAGTGACAGACTACTGGGGGCAAAAACAAAGGGAAAAGTCAAGGATGACTCCAGAGTTCTGAACTGGACCTTAGGGGATGGCCATGCTGCCAGCTTAGAAGGGAAAAACTGGAGGTTACTCCCAATAATTCTTAGATGCATATTTTCTTTATTCCTGTGTCCACTAGGCTGATTAGTCCCATCAACCTATATTTAAACTGTCTTTAAATTCTCCTGCTAGCCTTTCCTCTCCTCAATCTATTCTCTATGTTGTAGTTAGAACAATTAACTCCATATTTAACAGATTCTTACTGAGTGCCTACCATGTGCCAGATACTGTTATAGACCCTAGGCATATTGTAATGAACAAAATAACTTAAAAAATAAGCTAGCTTACATTTAATCTAGAAGGTCTTCTTAGAAGGTAATTTTGGACATTTCCATCACCAGTTCACATCTTCTACACTGAATTCCAATTTCCTCTCATTTTATAGCTAAATTTTGGGGATGTGCTGAAGCTCTCTGTCAACTAACTTGTCTCAAACTATTAGAAATCTTAACGTACAAATGGGTTGTGTTCTGAATCTGTGCTTCTCAAACTATCTGGGGGTGGGGTGGTGGGGTAGTTGTATGGGTGGTTTGTTTGGTTTTTTTTTTAGTTTTTAAAAAATTTCCAAACTACTGTTGTCTGCTACCTGGTCCTCCTACACAAGACTAGTGCACAGGTCATGCCCCATGTGACTCACTATGTGAATTCCACAACACCAAAAGTCATCCATACCCTGCTCAGTGACACAGGTCCACTGATGACTTGTTTGTATGTCACAGAATTCTTGATTTGCTCTGAATATTTCTAAGTGCTTCCTCTCAATTTCTGTACCCTCAAGTTCAGCACTGTCCATAGAACACATGTTGAATCCCCACATTTACCAAGTCCCTTAGTAAAACAGTTTTGAGGAATTTGAAACAAATTATATGGTGATTGCATTTTTTCTGGCCCACTGAAGCCTATATCGGCCATGCTAGCTTATAGTTTTCCTATAAATAGACCCTAGACTATGTGGAGGCAGGAGAATAAAGACCTCTAGGACAGCTGTTTGGCAGATCACCTTTTTAAAGAGTAAACACTTCTTATTTCCCCTTCTTTTTCATGTTTTTTAAACTTCTTTAGTCAGCTACCTCCTTAACCCAATCCCAATTCACACAAGTTAAGAACAAAATTAATGTGAGAGTCCCTCAATTCTTTATCAAGTTCTTGCCAGAGATAATCCAACAACCTCAGTTTCACTAGCCCTAAATAGATGAAGCTACTTAGCATAAACCATAGTTTAAGTCAGCCTCAGGCTTATGGACTGGATGGATCTAGGAAATAAAAGGAGCCTTTTGTCTGATTCATTGGCTCAACGCTGGGGCTGGCTTATCCTGGACTTCCTCCAGCCCCCGATGAGTATGTTTGCAGCCTTATATTACAGTTCTTCTAGAACTTTTTTTCAATCCTCATCATCCTTGTCCTTGCTTCACTTTTGACACCATTAACTCTTTCTTTTCCGTGAATAAACTCTCTTATTCGATAGCTTCCATGACTCCACATTGGATTTGTTCCTACTTTTTTGTTTCATCCAATTTAGTCTTTGTGATCTCATCTTCCTTTCTCTCCTCCTTTCCCAAGAGCCTTATCCTAGACCTTCTTCCCTCACTCTTACATGATGCTCTCACTCTCCAGATGCTCTCATCCTCTCCTATGGACTCAGTTATCATCTAGATATTCTCATGACCTAAACTCTTTCCTGAGCATGATACACATAATTCCAACCATTCTCAACATCTTCATCTAAGTATCTTACACGCATCACAAACTCAACTTAATGTTACTTCTCAAAAACCTCTCCTTCCTGCATTTCATATCAGGACACTGCCATCCACTTAAACATTCAAGATCAATGCTTGGAATCATTCACGACTCCTCCCTTCTCCTCATTCCTCATCCTCAGTCAGTCACCACTCATCATTCCACCACTGCTGTGTCTCTTCAATCATTCTCTTTTTCTCCACCTCCACTGCCTGACGTCATGCTCTCATCACTTCTCACCAAGACCATTCCCAGTTCTCTGAACCCTCAGTTCTCCACAACCCTCAGTGCTGGAGGGAGGGTCTTCCCAGGACTCAGAGCTCCCAGTCCCGTCCATCTCTAGAGCAGCCTCTGCTCAGTTGCTGCATTGCCCTTTCTTTTGACAGGAAAATCCAATCATTCATACTCTTGAATACTGACTTTCACAACTCTTCTTTCTTTAACTTCTTATAATACAATCAAAATTTTTTTTCTTTTTAAAAAAATATTTATTTATTTATTTATGGCTGTGTTAGGTCTCCGTTTCTGTGCGAGGGCTCTCTCCAGTTGCGGCGAGTGGGGGCCGCTCTTCATTGTGGTGCACGGGCCTCTCACCGTCGAGGCCTCTCTTGTTGCAGAGCACAAGCTCCAGATGCGCAGGCTCAGTAGTTGTGGCTCACGGGCCTAGTTGCTCCGCGGCATGTGGGATCTTCCCAGACCAGGGCTCGAACCCATGTCCCCTGCATTGGCGGGCAGATTCTTAACCACTGCGCCACCAGGGAAGCCCCCAATTTTTTTTTTTTTCTTTTAATGGATTACCAGGACTTTCACACATATGCCTTGACTGACTTTTATAAACTCTTCTAGTTTAACAACAACAAAAACCCAGCATTTGTCAAACTTGCCACCATTTCTCAGACCTCTGCATTCTATTCTTGCCACCAAGTATGAGCCAATGACTGCCGTCTGCTTAGACGGGTTACTAATCGTCTAAAACTTGGTGCATATGCTTTATCTTCTGGGGCACTCCTCCAAGCACTGATCACTGCTCCTTCCGTTGTGTTGCCATAGCACTTTGTAAGGGCCTCTGTGGGCAGTTCATTCAATGGAGTTTTATGAGCAAGTTGCTCTAAAGGTACAAAGTAGATGGTACTGCCATCAAGGAGCTTACCTTCAATTAACCGAGAAAGACATGAGTGTAAATAGCAAACACGTTTATTTATTTTTAAGAAATCAACATTACAAAGTACTACAAGTGCTGTAGGAGAAGTATAGGCAGGACACGGTGGACAATAAACAAAGGAGGGAGTGTCCACTCCTACCTGTGAGACTGGAGATTGGAGGAGAGAAACCTAATGAAATATGTTATAAAAAAAGATAACCCTCCTAGCAGATGATGTAAAGAGGGCATTCCGGGCAGAGGAGAGCGTACGCAAAGGCCTGGCAGGATGGAGCAGCAGGTCATGTTTCGGGAAAAGCAACTGGTTCTCTATGGCTAAACTGGGGCATCAGCATAGATGCAGTAAGACAGGAGGTCAGAGAACAAAGAGAAAGATTTACCTTATAGGCAATGAGGAGCCACTGCAGGATTTTAAGCAGAGACAGATAGGATGTTCCAATTTGTATTTTTAGAAAAATCATTCTAGCAATAGTGTACAGAATATAACATAAAGCTTTTTTGGCAGGGGGAGGGAAATCTGTCAAAGTATCTATTTTCCCTATTAGATCTTGAGCTCCTTGATGTCAAGTACTATATCTCTTACATTTTTATCTTCCCAGTGCCTAACACACTCATTCATCAAGCAATAAGAGAGAGGCTTCATGATGTTTGTGCTGGAGTGTGGGTCTAAGAGTCAGGGGAACTGAGCTTTGCCCCAGCCCCCATGAGGCATCAACAAGTCACTCTCTGCTTCAGTTTTTTCATCTATAAAATGGTGGTTTATTCAAGATAATCTTTCAGTTCTCTTTTGCTCTAACATTCTGTAATTCTATAAGGGAGTTTCCTTTTTTCAAAGTTTGCAGTCAATATTTGGTCATACAAAAAACAAATCTGTCTCCATCTTATAGAGGTGAGTGTCAAGAGCTTAGTGCACCATGAAGCACAAGTTGACCCAAAGGTTATATAAACCATTCTCTGAATAGTGAGCTCTGATTCTGGTTAAACTATTCACACGGTAAAAGGACGGGTTCTTCCTGCTGAAGGGGTATAGAATTTTCTCTTCAAATGTTTATTCCTTTTTTAAGGAAAATACACAGAACTTAGGTTACTGTTACTATAAGCCTTTAAGTGATAAGACAAATACATTTTGAAAATATTAGAAGCTTGAGAGACCCATCAGTTTTATCCCTCTCGAATTAGTTAGTTCTCTACTTATCAGCTCAGCAGAATACACAGAGTTCTATCAGGTTCTCCATGGTCCTTTCATCATTTTAATACATCTTTGACTTGTTAGAATATCCTCTGACATTGCTGCTTCATCAGTGTAATACTGACCTGATTACCAGAATTTAAATTTCAGGATCTCTAGCAACAAAGCTAATTTGTATTGACTGCACCAGCAAAGGCTTTTCTTAGCCTTCATACTATTTGATCTTTATCTTCACAAGCCTATAACCTTCAACTCTCTTCAACTTTCTTTTTTGACTGATGATGTGATTTTACTATCTTTTACCTAGAGGTTTTTCTTAGTTTAAAACAAGCTTCCTCAGTGTACTTCTCTACTATGGTCTTTCTCCATTGATATTGCAATGTAATTATTTAAATTTAATTTATTGGAGATATTGTTTTTAAATTTTAAAATGTAATGTCTTATGAGCCTTTTCCTAAGAAATAATTTACTGTCTAGTACTGAGCTCAAATATATAAATTATCTAATTTCTTAATATACTATACATTCATTAAACAAAATTCTCACTTCTACCACATTCTCATAATAAACAATGTGCCTGGGTTTCTTTTTACTGTAAAACAGCTGATAAATTTGTTCCAGGGCATAATTTTACAGTGTGGCTTGTAAACCAGCCACAGTAATTTGAAGATGCTTCAAATTACTGAGTTGTGCCTCCTTTATAGCAAACATTTAGACCAGGAAAGGAGGCTTGTTTATTAGATTGGTGGACACAAAGAGAAAGATAGTGCTGACACCACCCTTCCCTATTCTCTCACAGACATTCTCATGTCAGGTGGGCGAGTGTAGCCTGTGATGCTAGTAATCCCTTGGGCTTTTTTTTTTTTTTTTTTTTTTGCGGTACGCAGGCCTCTCACGGTTGTGGCCTCTCCCGTTGCGGAGCACAGGCTCCGGACGCGCAGGCTCAGCGGCCATGGCTCACGGGCCCAGCCGCTCCGCAGCATGTGGGATCTTCCCGGACCGGGGCACGAACCCGTGTCCCCTGCATCAGCAGGCGGACTCTCAACCACTGCGCCACCAGGGAAGCCCATCTCTTGGGCTTTGACTTAGCTGAGCGTGGACCATGTTTTCAGTTGCTTGGCTCGTTCTTAGAGAATAAGCCAGCGGAGTGGATTTGGGGTTCAGAATATCATCCAAACAAACAAGATGTGTGGTGCAGCAGTTCCACCTCCAGAGAGGGACTCGCCCTCTTACCGTGCTCCTTTCTTGACCCCCTCAGCCCTCCTATACATGGGAAGAAGCAGGACTGTCCCTGACTGGTCCATCTCCCTGAGGCTGTCATTTCAGAAAGGGCTTATTTTCATTGGCTCATTTACCCCTAAATCCATGAAGAGCATCTAATTTTCATTTGTTGAACTACATATGAAATATACTTGGGGGTATAGGATTAATCATCTTGAGGAACCAAAAACGTCTCCTGACCAGGTCACCAAGCCACGATGAAAGTTCTAAAATTCACGTCGTATTTTGAAACAAAACGCACTGTCTGAAACTTAAACAGTTTAGAGTATAACTTTAGCTTCTCTTTTATCTCATGAAGAAGTTCAAAATAATGTTCTCTAGGAAAATCCCCAGTATACAGGCTGTACTTGCTTTTCCTTTCCTTATCACCAGAATGAGATTTTTAAATAGTTTTAAAAATATCCTATGCAAGAACTAATAATGAGAAGGAGAAATGTTGTCACTCCAGATGAGTTTCTCCTCCCCATCGTAGTCCTAGCAGGAGCTGGAGAAAATAGCATGATAAGAGTTACTAAAATGCTAAAAATCATAAATTAACAAATAATAAGTCTGAACTCTTCCCCATCCACTTCTTTTTCCTGGTTTTTCCTTAAAGGTATCAGATATGAAAAGGCTAGTCTTATATCAAACCTGGGAGAAATGAGAGGGAATTATGTACTGACAAGAAAAATAGCAAATAAGAAAAATGAAAGGTACTTTTTTTATAAAGCAAGATTTTAATGCATATAAATAAGCAAATTTATAATCTTTTTCATTAGTATGTAGATTACCTTCGCATACTGGCAACTGAAACCTATTCAAAACAAGTTTCTGGTTATGGAGAACAAACTAGTGGTTACCAGTGGGGAGAGGGAAGCAAGGACGGGGCATGATAGGAGTAGGGGATTACAAGCTACAAACTACTATGTATAAAATACAATACAATACAATACACTACAGTAAAAATAAATATGCTACAAGGATATATTTTATAGCACAGGGAATATAGCCAATATTTTATAATAACTTTTAATCTATAAAAATATGAATCACTATGTTGTACACCTGAAACTAATATAATATTGTAAATCAACTATACTTCACTAAAAACAAAAAACAAAAACAAAGTTCTGGGATGCTGGCCCAACTCATGAAAGAATGGCCTTCTACCATTTGTCCTCACAAAAGTAACTCTACACTCATTTTGTTTCTTTAAAGTTTACTATCCAAACAACTACCTCTTGTGGAAAAGAAAGCAACAAAAGATGGTTTAAAAAGCTAAACATGCTGGGACGAAGTGAGAGTAGCATCGCACTACAGAATATAAAATAGTTGGCTGGTGGGAAGCAGCCGCATAGCACAGGGAGATCAGCTGGGTGCTTTGTGACCACCTAGAGGGGTGGGATAGGGAGGGTGGGCGGGAGGCTCAAGAGGGAGGGGATAAGGGGACATGTGTATGCATATGGCTGACTTTCTTTGTTGTACAACAGAAACTAACACAGCATTGTGAAGCAATTATACTCCAATAAAGCTCTATTAAAAAACAAAACTAAGCGTGTTGCTTTTAGAAACGAAGTTAACAAATTTCAAAGCGCAATAGGTAATCATCCAACAAATGGGTGCCAAACATTTAAACATCTAAGAGTTGTTTTAATAAACCATTTACTTGGAGACGTGTACTGGGAAAACTAAATCTGCCCAGCTAAGGTAGTATGGTGGTTGCCAGTGTGGCCTCAGGAATCAGACCGGGCGGTAACCCTGACTGTCACTCACTAGCTGTGAGATCTTGGACAAGTTACTTACTCTCTGTGCCTCAATTTCCTCCTAGGTAAAACTGATTTTAATGAGTTAATACATGTAAAATGATTAGAAAAGTGCCCGGTATAGATTAGGCCCTTAATAAATGTTAAGATTGAACTACACTGATTGATTCTGCTTTAAAATTCTTTGTAGGAATGAACGGCCTAAATTTTTAAGGGGGTATTGGTCTAAGACTAAAATAACACAGACCACAGATCTAGAAACTTTTAAAAGAAGCTCCTAAAATCTGTCTCCTGGATTCCTCATTGTTTACAAAAGCAGAGATTAAAATCTTTTCAGTTAGAACCCATACCTATAATCATATATCCATAAATAAATATGGTTTTAAAGGGAACTTTCATTTTCGCTCCTCCTCTTGTTTCTTCTACTATTCTTTCCCCCTTTTTTCTACTGGTATAAAAATTTTTTTCAATTAATATAATTTGAGTTCCAGTTATAGAAAAGACAGTGGGCTACAGGTTGTATAGGAGTCTGCAGTCTGTATAGGAGAAAGAGAGAGAGAGAGAGAGAGAGAGAGATTTAAATGGACTATTACAGAAATCTTACAAGTATGTACAACACTGTTACTAGGGAAAACACATTCCACAAAGGCAAAAAATTGTTTGAGTATTCATCTCCATTCTATTTAATAAGTCAAGAAACTGGGTTGTTGATTACACCAGCTCTGTTTCTTCAATTCCCTTCTAGTAACTAAGAGGAATACTCTTACCATGGAAAATAGGAGTAATCTCGTAGGCCCACTTGCAGGCTGAGTGAAAGGGGGCAAACACCCTAACTTGGGAATTTCATAGCCAGGTTGCCCTTATGAGTTAAGTGGTTACCAAATGTAGTACCTAAAGGGTTTGCGGGGGATCATCGCTCCAGATTATCTGCGCACTGACCTCTACCCTTGCAGTGATTTAAAATCCCTACACTCTACTGTGGCTTTCCCCTGTGATTTATGGTTTGGCCATATAATAAAGGGGTGATGGATCATACCCTTTCCCCTGTTTGCTGCTGCTTCTATTGAGTGATTTGAACTACATTTGTTTTAAGTGATTATTAAGCCCAGTAATTTAGGCACACTGCTGCATTTAGGACTGAAAAATCAAAAGTCCCTCCCCTGCCCCCCACAAAAAATGTCATAACTGTATATCTAGAAATTACTTAAAGAAAGCATAAAGTAGTTAACTTGCTTATCAAACGTAAATAAATAATATCAAGTTGAGCATAGAAAATAAACACAAATTCCCAGGACAGTATAAATATTATATCAGCCAGACCATGCTGTCCCCAACCTGGTCTCTCTGCCCAAGCCACTGTCCACCCCTTGCAGATGCAGCCCTGCCCAGTCCTTGTGCCAGTGAGAGCCAGACGTCATTCCAATTCTTTCTCCAGAAGAGATGGGAGAAATCAGGAAATAGTTTATTAGGAGCTTGATTCCCAGCACCTAGCCCAGTGCCTGGCCCAGTGCCTGACATATAAAGTGCACTCAGTAAATATTGACTGATTGAATAAATACCCTGCCAACCCCCAGAGCCAGTATCTAGTGTGACTTGGGATGGATTTTGCCTTTTGATGCTTCTTGTACATATGACTTCTCAGTTTCCCTACCTGCCTCTCACCATGTGTGACTGACCATCCTTGCTGGTCCTTGTGATCCCGTCATCTGCCCCTGATTCCCCTTCCAAAACCCCTGGAAGGATCACAGTATATTCTGCAACACCAGCTGATGGACCAGGGGTGAGGGGGAAGGTGAAGTGGTCTGACCTTGTTACCTGGGTCCTACAGTTCCTTTTCCCTAAACTAAGTCCTGTTTCAAGGGCCTCTTACGTTGCCCAGGAACCTCATGATTAACAACCCCTCGTCATACTGTTAAGACTCCCCTGTCCCCAAGGCTTTACACTGCTTCCTGACTCATTCCTTGGACACTCTTGTCAGAATCTTCTCCATGTTAGGACACAACTTTGACTCTTTTTGCCACAAGGTCTTTTACTCTCATCTGTTTTGCAGTTAAAATCCAATTATGAAATCCACATTAACTTTACTATAAATATGCTCAAAGCTGCAAGGGCTTACATTTACTTGATCTGTTTTTTTCTTCCTGAAATAAATTGAAGTTACCTCCCTCTTAGAGGAAATCCCCCTTTCCTCATTTGATTTTTATGGGCTACTTCTAGCAGTGCATTGAATTCTGTCTCCCATGTTTCTAATCAATCTTCACAGTTTCTTTCCTTTCCATCTCATTTTTTTCCTGTTCCCATTTCTACCGTATCAGATAAGGCTTTTGTTAGCTCTTGCCTCAGCTTTAGCAATACCTCCTACACGGTCTTCATACCTACTATACTAGTTTATTCTGGCCTTGGCCCTTATTATCTGTGGGGCCTGGGGCAAGTTGCTTTTGCTCTAACCCCCAATTTCCTCATCTGTAAAATAGGCATATTATAGTATGTACCTTATAGGGTTATTATAAATGAAAGCAAATATTCTAGGTTCCTCTAGGCTATAAATCCAGATGCTAATTAAAATCTTAATGATTCTCATCCTTACCCAAATTTGGGAGAGACTTACAAAATGGATGAACTCAGTGACTATTTATTGAATACTCTGTGCCAGTCACTGAGCTAGACTCTGGGGACACAGCAATAAACACATAGACCTGGACGCTACTTTCATGGGTTTACATTCTAGAGTAGGAAAAAGACAATTTTTAAAAAAGAAGAAGAAATAAGAAAAACGATGGTACGTGAAATGGTGGTAAATGCTGTGGAGAAAAAGTTGGGGTGGGTGGTATTAGGGAGGTGGGGCGGCGAGGGTGTTTGGTTTTATACAGGGTTGAAGGTGTTGTTTGTGCAGCGCAAAAGGTGGGAAAGGTATTGTTGAATCATTAGTGACCAGCTCTTACCTGTGTTCTTGAATCAGTTATGCCATCATTTGTTGTTACAGTTAGCTTCACCTAACGCCATGACGCTGGCTCTGATAGCACCACGGTAAGCTAGAAGCCCACACCCATGCCTCATTTGGAGCCCTGCATTGTTCCCCTAGTCAACGATGCTTTTGAAAAACAGGAAGTAAGAGAGTCCATTTTTTTCAGCATTAATGCTCAAGGTAAAATGTTACCCAACTAACTGAAGTCTGCTACCGTTACCTTGCTGCGAATTAAAGAAAAACTTTTTCTGCCACCACGGCTGGCCCCGTGGTGTTAGTTTTGTGGGAAATTTAGGGCTGGATAGCCCCTGTGATGCCTGTCAGCATCCTCTCTCAAAATGAGAAAGGAAAGGCTCTTTTCCCGGTTGCTACACTCAGTTACCCACAGGGTGATAGGCCCTAGGGCATTTCAGAGTTTCACAAAATGGCTCTTTCTGTTACACAGAGGACATTCTTTGTTTTCTTCTGGAAAGACACACACGAGGAAGCTGAGTTAGGCCCTGCCACATAACAGCCAGACTGGCCACGGCCTTGCAGGACTAAATCCCAGCCTTACCATTGCAGGCTCCTTCCTCAACAGGCTGTGCTTTCCCTGGGGACCCCACTATACCTGCCAGTCATGTCTACCTCTGGAACTACCCCCAGACACGGCTATGCACCAACAAAACCCTCCTAAAGCCAGAATTTGAGTTTTCCCCCAATAAACTCTTAGCCCCCTTGTAAAACAGTGGATGTTAATTATTGCTTGAGGGGAGGGGATATTGTCTTACTCGATGTCACAGACATATCTGTCTTAATTCTGGCCCAGCTGGGACTTTATATCACACAGTAAATAGAAACACTATTTATAAAGTGACTAGAACAATTCTTCTGTTTAGTAGGTGCTCAAAAATGAGTAACTATCATAATTATGTAGGTAGTTGAATTATGGGGAATTATACATTTATTGCTTATAATTTTTATTTTTTCAAAATGTTGGACAAAATTATGTATTACACAATCAGAGCAAACTTTTAAAGTTAAAAAAAAAACACACATCTTGACATGTAGATGTTTCCTTCCCCTCCTTTTCATCTAAACTTCTCAGAAGAGTAGTCTATACTCACTATTTCCACTTCCTCAACCTGCTTCTATCTGGTTTCTACCCCAATCATTCCTCTAAAATTGTTCTCACTGAAGCCACCAACTATTTCTTAATGTCATGCACTCAGGAATATGTTGGTGGGCTGGGAAAGGAAGGCACCCTCAGGCAAATGATAACTTGAAGCAGAGTGAATTGGAGTAGAAAGGAGGGGGCAAGGGCACAAGATGTGAGACCATTTCATCCAAGTTGAAAGCATGATCCAGAACCAAAGCTGAATCCAAACACTTACCTTGTCCAAGAGTCAAGCAGTCTAGTTAGAAGCCAACTCACCTAAGTAGAAGAGAGTCCAGAAAGAGCCAACTGCAAACAGGTAAGAAGCTGACAAACCAAGGTAGTCCCAGAAGAAAGAGTGCAGAGATGGCAGGCCAAGAGGAATTCCAAACTCAGCAAGTTACCAGCTGCATTTACCTGGGCATTCCTGGGAATGCCTGGTGAAAAGTTCTAACTTACAAAGTCACTTTTCAGAGATGAGAGATGGGCTCCCAGGAGCACTCCTATACTGGATATGTCAACAAAGTGCCTGCCACACCCAACTTCCTCTTCAAGATGAAACTGCCCCACCCACAGCCCCCTGCTCTGAGAAGCAGAGCTAGATTGTTCTTTACCCAGGGATGGCTCCTGATTGGACCAGGAATTGGGCCCTGACATTAGGGCTGCCCCTCCAAAAACCAGGGCTTGAATGGAAAAGGTGAGTTTGGTCAATCAGATTCTCTCCTTCTGGGATTTGAACTGGGAAACAGGGAGATAAAGGGGCAGTTAGCTATGGAAAGTGGAGTTGAAAGGATGCCATACCATGGAGTGGTGGCCATGGAGGGTCATACTAAAGCCACTACTTTACTACTCTACTAAAAGCCACTTTCCTGCCACCCAGATTTACTAGGGTTCCTGGGTTCTTCATCGAGCCAACCCCAAATTCCTGTATTCTGTGCTAATATTTGTCAGTCACCTACTACTAGCTAGGCATGGTTCTAGGTATTTGGGATCCATTAGTGAATGAAACAGGGAAGTAGTAGTTATAACAAACCCTTCATTACTTTGAGTAGGGTCTCTGTTTCAAAAGGCCAAATTAAAACTTCTCTCACTCTTTCCCATGGTCCAGTTGGTGAGGTCAGTCACAGTGTCATAATGAGTCTACTTCCTCTTGGGAATACAGTTCATGTTTATTCCCCCTCCTCGTTGGGGTTGTGGCTGGAGATTTAGGAGTAGAGAAAAGAATAGAAGGAGCTGGGAGGTTGGACATGGAGGAAGTTAGTTGATATATGACAATGACAGCAAGGTGGCTGAATGCCCAGGCTTTAAATTAACTGGGGTTTGAAATTTGGCTCTACCACTTACTCATTATGTGATCTTTGGCAAGTCAGTTTTCTCAGCTATAAATTAGAGGTAAAATAGTATCCTTTTTATGGCATTGTTGTGAGGATTAAGTGAGAAAATATATGCAAAGCATGTAGCACACTACCTGACCCAGAGTGAGTGCTCAAGAAATGATAGATCTCTTTGCTGGTGGTGTTATTATTATCAGCAATCCTTAGCTTTCATATTAGATAGGTAGAATGAATGTGCTAGGGGAGAATGAGATGGCATCCCATACTCAATCTTCCTCTCTGAAGGCTGCTGCCAGCAAAAACTTGGTATAGTCATCAAAATTCCTTCAAGTTGGTGCATACCTTCCCAGGTACTCTCTAGCCGCAGGAATATCAATAGTGCAAGGAAGAGGGGGTGCAAGAAAATGATAAAGATGCAAAATATTGTTGCACAGAAAAGCAGTTCTGAAAAGAGGGAAGCAATAAATTCTGAAAGCAAATTCTGTGGCAGTGACACTAGACAGAGCTGTCAATTGTGTGTGTGCAGTAGAAGAATGCAGGTATTCCTTAAGCGCTACTCTTGTCACCCATTTAGGGGTAGCACGCAGGTGGATGTGGACCCGATAGGCCCAAGGGCTCCGGTTGGAAAGCAGTGCTTTGACAGACCATGGAAGTAGAAACTCTCTTTTACCCATCAGGGTATAAGGGGCTGGAGTGGATAAAGGAGCAATGCAGGGAGGGAAGCCTGCCTCCTTTATCAAGCTGTCACTGCCAGGACAGAGAAATGATTGGGCAACAAGAGAGGCAGACCAGAGATGGGAGTCCCATAGGTGGAGTCCTGGAGGTGTGGGGGGGTCAGAAGGAGTCGCAGCTACTCTTCAGGAAACCCAGGTAATATCTGCGTGAGGTCCAGGTCTTGTTGTGGTAGTGTACCAGAACACATCATGTTGAAGAGGGCCAAAGATTGTGTTTTGGTAGAGGAGCAGATGGGTGGCTGAGCTGAGGCTACATTCAGGTCTTCCTGGCAGGATGTGCACCACCCTACTCTTATAGACGTCTTCCTAGTATTTCATACCTCTCTGAGTTGCACCCAAAAGGCTATGGATCTGGATTAGGAACACATGTACATGACTGAAAGATAATTTGGGCTGAATGACTGTGAAATATTCAAGTCAGACTCTTCCAAGGTTGATGGCCTCTGCTGCCCCCTTGTATTCAGGCTTACAACCTAGACCATCTGCCCTGTAGTTCTGTTGCTGGGTGTGTAGCTGATGGAGCACCCAAGGCTCATAAAATAAGGCAAGCCACCTTGCATAGCATGAGCTAAGCTTCCAGGTTTGTAGTGGATGCTTCAGGCTACTGCAGACTGAGCTCACTATCATGCATTAGACCCTCTAGGCCTTGAAGACATCTTCACAGCAAGCCATTCTCCTTCCCAAATGGGGATAATGGAGGACAGAACATGGCCCTCCTTGGTCAGGAGCACCAGTGTCAGCAACACCAGTCCCAACAGTGTTAGGCTGAACCAAGCTGGGTCCAGGCTACCTAAAGTTGGCACAAAGGTTAAGAGGACAGACTCGGGGACTAGACTGCCCACATTTGAATCCCAGTTTTTACTTCTCAGCAACTTTTTAACCTGTGTGACCTTACAGGAATTACTTAATCTCTCTGTCTCGCTTCTTCATCTGTAAAACAGCAATGGTAACAGCATATACCTCATAGGGTTATTATAAGCATTGAATTTATCAATACAGGTAAAGTTCTGTATTGATAAATTCAATGTAGAAGAGTTTCTGGCACATAGTAAGTGCCAGCTAGTGCTATAATGGGGCAAAGGTGAAGGGAGTCTTGATTTGCATGAAAAATATTGTCCAGCTCGGCACATCAGGCCAACTTCCCTCTCTCTTTAGGAGGTCATTACTAGGTCAGTTGCACAAAAAAGAACAAAATGCTATCAAGCCGAATTTGGAATGTCTATGTCAACTGACAAGGGGCCTCTCACTCCAGAATCATAGACACCTGGCTACACCAAACTGGAGTTGTCTGGAGATGGTTTTGGAGGTGTTGATGCTTCAGGTAATCCAGGATTGCCGGACTGGAGAATTATATGAGGCATAGTTGGACAGGGTATGTGTGGAGGTGTTCAAGGGTATGTTAGGACATTGTCCAGGAAATGCAAAAACCATCCCCTGGACAGTCATGCAGGATACTGATCATTTGGTGCTGCCACAGATCAAGGATATCATGGTCTCTACAAACTGTCTAGACACTTCTAAAAAGCCATCTTTCCCTCTTTGTCTTCCAAAGACAAAGATGGAAGCTGATGGAAGGCAAACAAGGTTCTAGACACTCAGGAGGTGTAATTTCATGGATCCCCTGGAACTGCCCCAGTAGCATAGGGGACCAGACAGGATCAAGACCCCAGTAATCATAGCTAAGGCCCAGTTCTCTGCTTTTATTCTTCACAAAGTGCCCCAGTGCCTTCCTGGGAGAAGTGGAGACCAATGGATCCCAAGACCTATGAACCCTTACTGAGTCTCAGGTAATGGGGATTGTGGTGCCCATAGGATTGTCCAGTAAAATACAGGACACCTAGTTGAATTTGAATTTCAGATAAATAATGAATAATTTCTTAGTATAAGTATATCCCAAATGTTGTATAGCACATACTAAAAAAGTATTTGTTGTTTATCTGAAATTCAAGTTTAACGGGGTGTCCTGTATTTTTTTTTTTTTTTGCGGTATGCGGGCCTCTCACTGTTGTGGCCTCTCCCGTTGCGGAGCACAGGCTCCGGACGCACAGGCCTGGCGGCCATGGCTCACGGGCTTAGTTGCTCCGCGGCATGTGGGATCTTCCCGGACCAGGGCACGAACCCGTGTCTCCTGCATCGGCAGGCGGATTCTCAACCACTGCGCCACCAGGGAAGCCCTGTATTTTTATTCAATAAATCTGGTAACCCTTGCTGGGGGGTTGTGGTCATAGAAAGGTGATGGATGTGTGCAGCATCCAACTGAACACAAAGAGCAGAGACGCTGAAGGATCCTAGAGCCCTTACCTCGGGGGAACCCATAATACTGGTTCATTCAGTTCAAGCTGCTGCGAGTAGAGGCGATCTGGATACTCATCCGCTCTAACGGTGAAGTTGGTGGGCACTCCATGGACAAAGGGCTCTTACCGGTCAGTCATGGCTATGAAAAGGTCCCAGTGGTGCCCACAGTGTAGCCTTCCCAGGTATAGTTGAACAGCTGTTCAGCATCCTGTTTTCCCAGCAGACATGAAAAGTCCCATTTACATTAGTGTCCTCTTGTCCCCAAATATAACTCTCATAGCTCCATAAACTGCTGGAGCTGGATTAAAAAGCATGGCAACTGGAAGGGCTCACCTGAAGACTGAGAGGCTGCTCCGACAAAAGGCACTGTAAGGCTTGGCAAGGTCTAACCAGCAACCTGTGATCTCAAAGCCAGCAGCCCTACTGTCAGTAATTTGCCACATCATACAGCAGCCACCATCTGAAACCACACTCCTCATTTCAATTCTGGAAGGTGAGTTGCAGAGAATTAGCAGGAGACACAGCCCTGTGGATTGAGGGACAGTGTCCGACCTTACTTCCTCAAGTTGGGAGTAGGTAGTAACCAAGAGTAGTGTAAGCCTTACACCATGTGGTGTAAGGCTGCGTTTCCTAAGCAGAGAAAACAGGCCAGAACCTCAGACATGTACACACAGGTACAGAGTCCAAGAGCCGGGTCACCAAGACCCAGAAACAAAGACCTACTCAAACAGGTCAAAAAGTCAAGGCAGTCTCTGGAGGCAGGGTTCAAAGAGAATGAACCAGCGACAGGTTGGTGTTTACAAAGTCCTCATGTGACCAGACACCTACAGTTGATATTTTACTCCTGGGGTTCTGGGTGGGGAATATAGCCAGTTATGGATGCTTCTGTGAGGGTATAGGTATTTTCAGGGACTAGACCTAGCTGCCAACACCCATGGACCTTTCCCAGCCCTGCTCTTCAAGTACTCTGCAGTCGCTGCCTCTGTTAGACACTCTCTTTTCATTGTCACTCTCTACACACTTGGCTTCTGAGACTTTGCACTCTTCTTGTTTCCTCCTACTTGTTCCTCCTCTGTCTTCTTTAAGGCATCTTCTTCCTGATCCTTGAATATTCATATTCCTCAGAGTCCTACAATTGACCCACTGTTCTTATCTTCTCTCTCTTTCTGTAGTGCCTGGATGTTCTCATTTGCTGTCATGGTTCCAACTAAGAGCATACTTCATTGAAATGTGGGTTGTGGAGGCAAAGCACTTGGGTCCTTTTTTGCAAATTCCTAGCTGTGAGACAGGCAAAGTTTTGTTTTGCTTTTTAAAGCTTCTTTAGATTTCATACCCTTATCTACACCATAAGGATAAACAACACGGACCAGGGATATGATGAGAATTAAGTAAGAAAATGTATGTAAATTGCTTCTCACAGTGCCTGACATAGTAAGTGCTCAATAAATATAATCATAATAGCTATCACTTATGACTACTTATATGTGATTGAATCTCAGATCTTTGCCTCTAGCTCAGTACTCTCTTGGGAGCCACACCCATATAGTCATCTGTCTACTGAATATTTCTACATGGATGTTCCAAAGACACCTCATGTTCACTGGGTCAAAAATAAAACTTGCCCCCCAAAAAGAGGAGGAGAGAGTGAAAGAACCAATAAAGTGGGTTTTCAGGAGACAGCTGTAAGGAGCAATAAAGTTGTCTTCTCAATCTAAAACAAAAACAAACTTGCCCTTTCTCCTTCTAAACCTCCTCTCCTTCTCTGTTCTCTATCTCAATTGTTGGCATTATCACTCATCAGTCCTGGAGTCCTAGAAGTCATCTTTGACTCTTGTCTTTTCCTTAATGTTTGCCATCCACCTCTGTTCCTCAACAAATCAATCACTAGAATCTGACAATTTTGCCTCTTCAACTCTTTCACTTTGTATTCTTCCCCCATTTCTTGCTAAAAACTTCTTGAAAATGTAGTGATTCAATGCCAAAGCCCTGGCTCTGAGGAAGTTCATGACGTTGGTGACAAAGACAGAGTCCTGTGGTAGATTATATTATTGCTCAGAATATTCACTACCCCTGCCTGTGGGGCCTGTAGGAAGAATATACATCTCTGCCCTATTGACATCTGGCTTGGCTATTGACTTGCATTGGCCAATGGAATGTCAATGCAAGAAAAAAATTGGCATATGGAACATGTTTCACTTCTGAGCAATTCTGAGCAGAAGCTATAAGAGTTATCATGTTGTTCCACCATCATTCTTTCCTCCTACTATGATACCATCATGTCCCAAATAGGGCCTGCTCCTTTAGTCTAAATGATGAACGTACACATGAAACAGGGCTGGAACCAATACATGATGAACACATAATATGAACAAGAAATAAATCTTTTTTTTGTGGTTAGAATATTGGGATCTTTTGTTATTTCATCATAACCTAGCCTAAACTACGCTGATACAACTCCTTTCATGATTATTTATTGAGTATTTTAAGCTAATGCACAATGCTATGGAAATCAGTGAGTCACAGTGATGTGAGGCATAGTGTTCTCCAACAAAGTAAGAAAGCTGGATGTCTGCCAAACAGCACAGATACTTCACATATGAAGATTCTTCTTCTGGTCAGAGTTCTGTTTGGCAAAGTAAATTTTTACCATTTTGAAGATGTTAGTAGCTATAGGACTTTCCAAAATAGGCCAACAAAATCAGACTTAAAAAAAAAAAATCTGGGGTTTCCCTGGTGGCACAGTGGTTGAGAGTCCGCCTGCCGATGCAGGAGACACGGGTTCGTGCCCTGGTCCGGGAAGATCCCACGTGCCGCGGAGCAACCAAGCCCGTGAGCCATGGCCGCTAGGCCTGCGCATCCGGAGCCTGTGCTGCGCAACGGGAGAGGCCGCAACAGTGAGAGGCCCGCGTACCGCAAAAAAAAAAAAAAAAAATGTCTCTAGACATTGCCAAATGTTCCTGAAGTGTCTTCCTGTTCTAAAGGAATGACGCTGGTGGTGGCAAATGAGAACCATGGCATACTAAACTGAAGATACTTCCTAGTGGACAGGCCTTTGGTTTATCTAATTAGTTCAGGCAGTTAGCTCTTCACTTTGCTTATAAATCAAGCTACACCTGCCCCAATACCTAGTAACAGCTATTGATTGAGTACCTTATTGTAGGCAGTAATCATAATTTGCATAGTCAGTATAACATGGAGATTAAGCACTTGGCTTTGGTGTCAGACAGCCTGGGTGAGAATCCTGGCTCTGCTATTTGTTTGCTGTGTGACCTGGGGTAAGTCTCTTTACCTCTGCCATTGTTTCCTCATCTATGAAGTGAAATAACATAGCACATATGAACTAACCTAGGGCTGTTGTGAGAATTCAGTGAGTCAGTGCACATGAGGTGCTTAGAACTGAGCTGAGGGTAAAGAAAATAGTCAGTAGATGCTTACTGTTATTTTTAATCCTTACAGAAGCCTCCACAACTTAACAACATCGTCTCCATTTTATACATATGGAAGCAAATATTCAAGAAAATCAAATCCAGAATCACACAGCTGCTAAATTACTTGGCTGGCAAGAAGGGGAATCAGGATTCAAATTCCAAGACTGAAGTGTTTCTCACTACACCCCAGGCTGGGTGGAAGACAGGTTAAACCCGGGAGGAGGAGTTTTCTTTCAGAGATAAAAATTGGAACTTGTCCACTTGGCTTGTTGTGTTTGCACATAGTAATGGAAAGACCCACCAAACAGGCAGTAAAAAAACGGCTTTTACCACTGACTAGCTGTGAGAACTTGGGCAAGTCTCTCAAACATCCTGAGGCTGTTTACTCATCTGCAAAATGGACACAAAAACACCTGCTCTGTGTTCTTCACGGGTGGTGGTCAGAGTGATGTGAGAAAAAGTATGCAGCAGAGTACTGTAAAACCGTCAAGTGCTCGACAGCTGTCGGGTTGGATTTGTGCCGTGGGGTAGGCATACCTAAGACCTGCCTTTCCTTGGTCCCGTCCAGCAGCTCCCTCAAAGCGAGTTTTTCGGGGACCCCCCCCCCGCCGCGGTCATTGGGCCTCAGCCGCAGCAGACGGCCCCGGAGGCCTTGTGGTCCCCTACCCCCCAGTGGGCAGAGGTTGGCCCTTCTCTGCCTGGTTCCAGGGTGGGCAATCTGCATCCAATGTGGATGCAGCAGCTGCTGCTTATCTGTAGTTAGTCAGCAACTCAGACAGATGAGGTGTCCGTGGCGACCTTCCTGCCTCAGTGAGTGTGGGAACTCGGGGCTTCCCAGGGCCGAGGGGTGGGAATGTAAACGAAATGGTCCCTGCTGAAGGCTGGCCTCGCGTCCTCCCCCTGCTGCCCTAAGGAGGCATGAGAGATGTGGAAGCTCCCGCACCAGAGTGCAGAGGGGAAAAAACCAGGGCTTTAGGGTGGCAGGGTTGCTCTACCTCCTGGCCTGATCCTGACTCCCCCAGAGATGGACACTTCCTGTCAAAAGTCCCACTACTGCCACTGTTTGCTGTCAACAAGGCAGAGTCAGAAATACCTCACCCTGGTGGAAACTCTCCTTCCCTCCCTCTTGCCCTCTGTATTCTGTAGTCAGTCATCTGTAGAGAGCAGGAGTCCTGATCTCTTTCTAGCAAAAGGCAGCCAACAAGAGGCTGAGAAATGTCTTGTTCTCAGCCCCCTTTCATTCATCTGTCGAAGATTGGGCCTAGGATGGGCTCTTCCCTGTGTTTGTTACTCTTTACTTTGATTTGCTGCTCCATGCCTTTCTTGTACGTTGGAGTCTTTCCTTCAGTTCCTTCCAGTTGCCCAGTCTGCATTTCCTCAATCCTCCAATAGAGGAGTGAATCTGTGGCTCAGAGTATATCTGTGGCAAAATGGTAAAACATTTTATGTTCCAGTTGGTATCTTCTCACTTTTTTCTTAATCTTCTTCCTCTCCATCTTTGTATTGACCAGCACCTGCTCTGCATTTAACAAATGTGCCAGACACCGTAAAGGTGCTGGGGATACATCAGCCAGCAAGCAGGAGAAAGTTGATGATTTCTCACTGCTTACATTCCAGCTGGGGAGAGAGATTGGACAAGTATTCTCACAAGAAGGCATTCAGGGTGCTGTGGGTCCTTGTATCAGTAGGTGAAAACCTAGACCAGGCTCAGGAGAGCCTCCATGAAGAGCTGTTTGTGTTGAGCCTGGAAGCCTGGAGCATTATTCAGGTGAAAGATCGGGGAGAGGAGGGAAGGCAGGTGGGAAAGAGCACAATATATGTGAAGGTGCTGAGGGAAGACAGCATTTGCAGGACCAAAAATGAATAGCACAGCCGCTTGTGGTACTGGGCCTGGGCCTTGTCTCTCCCCCCGCACCCCTTGAGCAGTGCTTTATCTCTAAACACTCCGGCTACTCACCCACCATAAAACTGTCAGGAATGCTCTTCCTCTGAGGCTCTGCTTTTTTCCTTCCATGATTGCAGTGTCAACTGATAATTTCCTAAAATGGGCTTGGAGTCTGGAGACTTAGATTCTTAACTGAATTTCACCACTTAACTGTACAACCTGAACAAGTAACTTAGCATCTCTGAGCTGTGGGTCCTCATCAGTAATATGAGCCAGTCATGTACTAATAGTAACATTTAATACTGTTTGCTCTGTGCCAGCCCCCAATGCTAAGTAGTTTATTGAATTTAATCCTCACAAATTTAATCCTCATGAAGTAGGTAATATTTTTATCCTTTTCTACCATCTCAAAGGGAAGTCTGAGTGTGACACTAATCATGGATGTGCTTTATAAACATTAAGGTTTAACGCAAAAATGACATAATATTACCACGGTGTTCACAAGTGCATGTGCAATGAATAAATTCATTTGTTAAATGCCACAACAGTTCTGGGCTATACATAATTAAATGAGGATCAAATCTTTTGTGTCTGCGTCCTAAGCAAACCAAACAAAAAGCAGTAGCAAGAATGAAGTGTTGTCATCACCAAAGAGCTAATTGCATGTAGTACCAAACCACTGAAGGGAGAATTCCACAGATGTGATCCCGAACCTCTGAAGTTTACAGTGTGATGACCACCACTGCCCAGAACACATATGTAGACAACAGAGTGAAAGCTCAGAATCAGCTCATGAAGAGACACTGAGGTGTCAAACCTATTGCCCACCAAGGGTAAGGGCCTTTCAAGGAGGCTGAATGAGCTGGGAAAAATTCATAAGCTTATAGCAGAATTCAAAGTTGGAGGTGAAGCCAGAAGGGTCTAAGTTTCTTGGTATTCTCCTTAGTACGTATCCCTCCACTTTCTATCACTTTATCACAGCATTTTTCACTCTAAAGCCCAATTCTGGGAAATTATTTGTACATGATATATGCACTGTCATAATAATGACAAACTCTTAAATTGTCAGGTTCTGAAACCATGGATGTGCGTACAAAGTAATATGAATATATGTGCGTGCGCGTGCATGTGTTGATGAGTGTGGGCATTTGTGTGCTTGCTTGTGAGTGTGTGAGCTTGGCTTCCTACACTTACACTCCTCCACTTGGCAAGAAGTGGTGCTGGCTGGCCCTGAAAGCAGCCAGTGTGGGAGGAGAACTGACACCCAAAGCAAATGAGGTGAAAGAGGATAACTGTGGTTTGATACTCTCAGATCCACATGAAAAGCAATGAATAAGAAAGTCAATGAGCTGAAAATGACTTGAGTACAGGCACCTCCTTGGGATTATAACCCCTCTGAATGATTGTAGTAAACATTTGCTTAAACTCCTTTAAAGTGTTTTGAAACTTTACTATCCATTTCTCCCATCAAAATATAGGTAGTCTATCTTGGAGGTTAAGAGTACATTCTGTGCTCAAGTCCAATGTCTTTTAGATTCTGCCACTTACTAGCTGAATGATATCGGGCAAGTCACAATTCTCTAAGCCTGTATTTCTTCACCTCTGATATGGGAAGAGTACTATCTACCTTGGGGAGTCCTTGTGAGGATAAAGGAAAATAAAATGTGGTGAGTGTTTTTGATGACATTTTATAGGTTACAAAACAGATGTGCAGAGACGTTAACTTCCTCTTCTGGGGCCCCCAGGCTAGTTAGTGGCAGGGCTGGGGAAGCAGTCAGGCATCCCGTCTCTGGCCCAGGGCTCTTTCTACTCAACCACGTGGAGCACCAACCCCACACTGAAATAATTTTCAGGTCACAAGTGATTTTTTATGCATAACCTTTTTATTTTGCACTTCTCTGCCAAATCCACACACTAGCAAGCTTGGAGCCCTGAAGAGAACGGTTATGTAGGACCTTCTGGAAAATTAGTCTAGGTCTAAGGTGGCCGGAGGAGACCTAAAGAACTATATGTGAGAGAAGAAAAAAGACACCCTCTCACACTCCCTTCCATTGTGGACATGTAGATTATTTACTCTGTGGATTGATGTAATGCAATCTTTAATCCCATGTTGGCTACGCTCTACCACTTCCCTCCACCATCAGGGGGTGTGTGCTCAAGCAATGTAAACTCAGGAAAGTAATGCAAAACCGGGGAAGTAAATCTGCTTTTTACAACTTTCACCCCACTTCAGCCTCCTCCTCTCTTTCTATTTCATCCCTCTCAAGCTTTAGAAAACCAGGGATAAATGCATTTTCTATTATCTTTGCTCAACTCCCATTATGGAAATGATAGAAAGACAGCTGGACTAGGAGTCAGGAAGCCAGGGGCTTTAGTCCAGGGATGACATTGGTTAATCAGGCAAGTTAGATCAATTTTTCAGGCTTTGGTTCCTCATCTATAAAATAAAAGGAAGAAACGAGCATTTACAGGGTGCCCACTCTTTGCCAAGTGCCTTCAATTATGTCACTTTATTTAGTCCTTTTAAAAAACACTGCTTGATAAAAATTTTGATCTGTATTATGCAAATGAGAAAATAAAGGGGCAGAGAAGCTAAGTAAATTGCCCCAGGCCCAGGTGGCAATGAGAATCTGAGCTGAAAATTGAACCTAGGACCATCTGATTCCAAATTTCATGCTTGTGCCAGTAATCCAATACAATCTATGATGTTCCTTCCTATTCTAATATTACGCTGCTCTGTGAGCACAGTTAATCAATAGTTGTCTGAGTTTGTCACAGTGAGTCATTCCTGCATGTCTTGAGGTCTTATTCTGAGTGGGCAGAGGACCTGAGGAGATTTACTATCGCCCTTATTTGATCAGCTGTATATCTTAATATTATAAGAAGTAGTTTTATCACCATCAATGGAAGTTTGATACTTACCTTCATCTTAAATGCTTCTCCCAATGAGGAAAACATTTCCTTAGAAGTCCTTCCTTTCCTTGGAAGCTTAATATTTATATAATTGACATTATCCTCAATTATTGAAGTGTGTTCATTAAGAAACCAAAGATATTTCACATTTATCTATTTAAAAGCTTCTAACCCATATAGAATCGGGGTAGTATGAAGGGTACTGGATTCCTGAGATGGAGGAAGTTGAGAATATTGGTGAGGAGCACAGGATGTGGAGGTCCCAGCTACTCACCATTGTATGGAGATCTGTCCTTCTCCCTCCTCTTCTCAGGTGCCTCTGAAGTTGGACTCAAAGAAGAACTTAACACATCTAAACTGTAACTTCACTGCATGATGGCTGGGAGAGTGAAGTACTATAGTGGAGTGTACTTCACTCTACAGGAGGAGAGACAGGTATACTAAGTGTTACCTATTCCTTTTGTAGTCAGCCAGGTATATCATCAAGCCTAGTACTTTCACACTGTAGTGATGCTTTCTAAAGGTAAGGATGACGTTTATTTGTTGTTGCACCCTAAGGCTAGCCCAATGCCTAGCATACAGTCAATAAATATGTGTTAAAAAATAAATTGGACAAGGCAGGCCAATAGGGAAGATAATTAGGGTAACCTAGGTCATCACTGGATTAAATGTTAGTTAGCAATTTAAATCTACCTAAATCATGTGTTAGTAGCTCCTTGAGAGCAGTGACCATATATTACTCATCTTTGTGTTCCCCAGAATTTAGCCTTGTATAATAGGAGTTCAAATGTTTCTATGGAATTAAATCATCTTTAGGGACTCTTATGACAGTATAGTAAAAGCACCCTAGAAGACGAGATGGTGAAGGGATGAAAAAAGTTTAAGTGATTTGAAGGCAGTAATGATAAGGACAATAACAATGATCACATAATCAAACTTGGTGCTGGTGGAAGACCAAGTGCGCCTGGAAAGGAATGATACTAGTGCTGGTGAAACTGCAGCAAACGTTGTCCAGGGAAGGGTTGTGGTTTCTGAGTCCTTTCTCTGCTGCTTCAGGGGTGCCAAAATAGGGTCCATCCACATTGGTACTTTAGGGAAAGGGATTCCTCAACATTCCACTCCGTTTTCCCCCCATAATATTGTAACTCTCACTGATCAGGTTGTTTTTTCTCTTTTCCTGGTCTCATATACAGCCACTTCCTGGATACATGATCCAGGATGAATTCCAGTGTCTGCCATCCTGGACTCACTACCACATCCCTCTTTCTCTCTAATGACAACTTTTCACCAAAGGGTGGGGCGGGGGATTTCATTATACCCATGACTCCTCTCCTTGCACTATCCCTCTAAAGATAGCCATGCTTAGTGATTCCTATTCTACACTGTGAATGACAACTTCTACTAAAGAGGAGAAAAACCATATTTTTAAATCTTTACTGGGATAGCTCTGGTTAAGAAGGCATCTTGTTATGTAAGAAGCCCAGGATGGGAGAACAGAGGATGTAATGATGCTTCATAGACTTTTGGTTGTGGGGTCAATGTAGGAATTGACTCAAATCCCATTTACCATTGCAACAAAAAGAATAAAATATATAGGAATAAACCTACCTAAGGAGGCAAGAGACCTGTACTCAGAAAACTATAAGATACTGATAAAAGAAATCAAAGACAACAAAAACAGATGGAGATATATACCATGTTCCGGGATTAGAAGAATCAACATTGTGAAAATGACTATACTACCCAAAGCAATCTACGGATTCAACGCAATCCCTATCAAATTACCAATGGCATTTTTCACAGAACTAGAACAAAAAATTTCACAACTTGTTTGGAAACACAAGAGACCCCGAATAGCCAAAGCAATCTTGAGAAAGAAAAACAGCTAGAGGAATCAGGCTCTCTGACTTCAGACTATACTACAAAGCTACAGTAATCAGGACAGTATAGTACTGGTACAAAAACAGAAATATAGATCAATGGAACAGGATAGAATGCCCAGAGATAAACCCACACATCTATGGTCACCTAATCTATGACAAAGGAGGCAAGTATATACAATGGAGAAAAGACAGTCTCTTCAATAAGTGGTGCTGGGAAAACTGGATAACTACATGTAAAAGAATGAGATTAGAACACTCCCTAACACCATACACAAAAGTAAACTCAAAATAGATTAAAGACATGAATGTAAGACCAGACACTATAAAACTCTTAGAGGAAAACATAGGAAGAACACTCTTTGACATAAATCACAGCAAGATCTTTTTTGACCCACCTCCTAGAGTAATGAAAATAAAAACAAAAATAAACAAATGGGACCTAATGAAACTTAAGTTTTTGCATAGCAGAGGAAACCATAAACAAGATGAAAAGATAACCCTCAGAATGGGAGAAAATATTTGCAAACAAAGCAACTGACAAGGGATTAATCTCCAAAATATACAAACAGCTCATGCAGCTCAATATGAAAAAAACAAACAACCCAATCCAAAAATGGGCAGAAGACCTAAACAGACATTTCTCTAAAGAAGACATACAGATGGCCAAGAGGCACATGAAAAGATACTCAACACTGCTAATTATTAGAGAAATACAAATCAAAGCTGCAAATACAAATCCTCACACTGGTCAGAATGGCCATCATCAAAAACCCCACAAATGATAAATGCTGGAGAGGGTGTGGAGAAAAGGGAACCCTCTTGCACTGTTGGTGGGAATGTAAATTGATACAGCTGCTATGGAGAACGGTATGGAGGTTCCTTAAAAAACTAAAAGTAGAATTACCATATGACCCAGCAATCGCACTGCTGGGCATATACCCTGAGAAAACCATAATTCAAAAAGACACATGCACCCCAATATTCATTGC
This sequence comes from Kogia breviceps, assembly GCF_026419965.1. Lineage (NCBI taxonomy): Eukaryota > Metazoa > Chordata > Mammalia > Artiodactyla > Physeteridae > Kogia > Kogia breviceps. Next base: position 80,061,031 of record NC_081310.1, read on the forward strand.
AGCACTATTTATAATAGCCAGCATATGGAAGCAACCGAACTGTCCATCTACAGATGAATGGATAAATAAGATGTGATACATATATACAATGGAATATTACTCAGTCATAAAAAGGAACGAAGTTGGGTCATTTGTAGAGATGTGGATGGACCTAGAGATTGTCATACAGAGTGAAGTAAGTCAGAAAGAGAAAAACAAATATTGTATATTAATGCATATACATGGGATCTAGAAAAATGGTACAGGTGAACCTATTTGCAAAGCAGAAATAGAGGCACAGACATACAGAACAAACGTACGGACACCAAGGGGGGAAAGGAAGGGTGGGATGAATTGGGACATTGGGACTGACATGTATACACTCTTATGTATAAAATAGATAACTAATGAGAGCCTGCAGTATAGCACAGGAACTCTGTGGTGACCTAAATGGGAAGGAAACCACAAAAGGAGGGGATATATGTATACGTATAGCTGATTCACTTTGCTGTACAGCAGAAACTAACACAACATTGTAAAGCAACTATACCCCAATAAGAAAAAAAAGAATATGTTGTGAACTTTTTCTCTGTTCAATAAATATGAAAATTTTGTTATTAAAAAAAAGCTGGCATAAATAGGAATAAATTAATGCCTTTGGTTGAGTAAGACTGCTTTAAAGTCTGGAGGGAGCAGTGTCCTACATAGGTTAATAAGACAGGAAATATTCTTAAATGGAGCAAGAATGTTGGAAACATTTGGATGAGAAAACTGAGATGAATAAAGAAATGCAGAGAGCTTTAAAGTCCACATTGAAGGTTTTGGAAGATAATAATAACTAACATCCACCTAGCACTCCTCTAAGCTCTTTAGATATACTACTCTATTTAATCCTCACAACAAGTCCAGGAGGTAGATATTAGTTTTATCCCCGTTTTACAGAAGGGGAAACCAAGGTACCAACCTATGGAGTAACTTACCCAAGGCTACATACAACTAAATGATAAAGAAATCTGGAATTTGAAGCTGTATCTGGATCTAACATTTATTCAGAACTATGTACTAGGTAGTATGCTTTAGTCTACATCTGGGGTGACCCCAGGAGACCTAAAGCGCTATGAGTGAGAGGGGAAAAAAAATTCCTGTCACACTTCCTGCAATTGTCAACATGTAGATTATTTACTTTGTGAACTGATATGACACAGTCTTTAATCCCACATTTTTTATACACATCCTTCCCGTACACGCTGTAAGTATGTATACATTGTGGTATTTATATATTCAAATACAACTTACCACCAGTCTTCAAGATCACAAGATCATGCCTCATTATTACCTCTAGTTTTTAGTATGGTTTCCATTAGCTGTTCCTGGGGGGAAATGAGCCAGTCCTTCCATTTTACAGATGGTGAAAGTGGTTGGGAGGAGGTCAATGGCTGGAGCAAGGCCACGAATCAAGTTAGCAGCATTTGGCTTAAATCAGGATCAATAACCTCTGTCTCTCCAGCCTGATCCTCAGAGGGTTTGCCTGTCCTGGGGCCTGGGCCACATTCCAAATTGGGTAATCTGGTGCACGTTGCCTGTCTGAAATTCCCCTTGTGATTTTGCTCACATCTGGTGTTTTTCACTTCTCTTTCTAAACACGTGCTTTGATCCTATTGCTGCTACAGCAGAAAGATGTCCATAGTTCCAAGGAGCATAGTTAATTTAGTGAGAGGTGAAAGATACTCCTCTCAACAGGAGTTCTAAAAATAAACAGTATCAGGGCCTCACCATGTCATGCTTGAAGCACTTCCCGGAAACCTCCACACTTAGTAACTTCTTCACAGTGTCTCTATAGCCCCCAAACCTCTAATGTGCCTGGACTCCTAGCTCTCCAGCTCTTCGCAAATGCCAGGCAGGTCTGAAGTCTTGTGTTGTTTTTCGTTTTGTTCATCCTCAAAGTAGACAGGCTGATGTGTGGTTAACTGTCTTCCATAAGAATTCTGTGGTCATATTTCTCCATTGGTTCACACACACTGAGCTGAGAGCTATGTATACTTACTTCCAGAAAACCTTATCTATAATTAGGTTTCCTGTTTTATTTATTTTATCAGACTTCCTTATTCAATCTGCCCTTTACCTAATCTTAATAAGTCTGATTCTTAATTATAAAAGCATTTTTCTGTTACATTAAAAATTTTACATCAATAAAGAATAAGAAAAAACTCCACAATCCTAGTACTCTAACATAACCATTATTAATTATTTAGTTTGTTTTCTTCTAGGCCTATTGTCCTTGTATGTGTGTGTGTATTGTTTATTTGTTTATTTGTTTTTACATTGCCAGAATCATAATTTACATGCAATTTTTGTGTTGTCTTCTTTTCACTATTAAATAGTATAACTGCTTCCCACGTTGCTACAGAATCTTGCAGGTATAAAATCAAAGGGGACATGAAGGTTTTGGCAAGAGGAGTGGGCAAAAGCCATCAGTGACCTCCCATGAAGGCATGAATTGTGAATATCATTTGTGGGGACCCAATTTTTCCCTAAGTTGCTGGGATTTTGAGTGGGGATAGAAAAGACACAGCTGAGTATAAAGAAGCAAAAAAGCCCCCAATTTTTGGAGACCAAGGATTAGTTTGAAGTCATACATGGTTAAACTCAAGGTGCAAGACAATTAACCCTCCCTGCTCAGATAAGTCAGAGGCAAAGCTAAATGTTTTAGTAGCGTCTACCTAAACAGTCTCCAGAAAAGCACATCTTATCACAGGTCTGGATAGAAAGGGGATATTTGGGGAACAACCCTCCTCAGGAAAGAACATCTTCCCATGGGCTGTGGAAAGTTATAAGTAAATTGTGTTGCCCACACCATTCCCGGAGTGTTTTCAGAGAAGAAATGAGGAGGCAGGGCATTCTCCCTATTGGAGGGAATTGCTTGACTTCCTGACTGTTTTCTACTTTATTTTGGTCCCTCTTTCCTTTTCAGTCGCCCCATCAGACCCCCACCCCAAACCGAGAAACATTACCCCCAATGGACTGTTATCATCATTTAATTAATCTTCCTCCAATCAACCTTCCAACCTCTCTTGCTTTTCTTTGCCCAAAGCATCTAGCCAGCTCCGTTGTGCCATCCCACTCCCCATATCCACGCTTACCACACGAGGAGACCAGTGCTTAGCAGCCTTGGCAAAGCCTCCTTTTATGAACTGAGCAGTCCCCTAATAATGAACAGAAGAACCACAGGCTGTTATGCCCGGCTTTACTTCTTTGGAGCTGCTCTCCCTAGTCTAGGGACACCGACTGACATACTGTGTGGCTGACACTTTAATCCTCACAACAATCCTGGAAGATTGGTATGGCTGTTCTCAAATTACAGATGAAGCTAGAGGATTTGTCTACGTAATAATAAGTAATATTGCAGAAATGTAAGAGAAGTGAGAAAATACCTAAAGGTTCAGGGAAAAATACAAAGCAAAATCACCCATCATCCACCTCCCCCAAAGAACCACTGTACACTTTTGTATATATTTTCTTTTATTTGTGTGTATGAGATAAGAGAGGAGAAGGAGAATCCCTAGCATACACAAGTCTGCTTTGTTTAACAAAATGGGGATTATACTATTTCTATTAGTTTGCTAGGGCTGCCACAACAATGTACCATAAGCTGAGCAGCTTAGACAACAGAAATGTCTTGTCTCACAGTTCTGGAGGCTGGAAATCTAAGATCAAGATGTTGGTAGAGTTGGTTCCTTTCGGGATCATGAGGGAGAATCTGTTCCAGGCCTTTCCCCTGGCTTTGGGTGGCTTTCTGGAATCTTTGTCGTTCCTCGGCTTCTGCTGTCGATCTCTGCCTTCATCTCCATATGGCGTTCTCCCCGGATGTGTGTCTGTATCTCCACATTGTGTTCTTTTTATAAGAACAACAGTCAAATTGTAGTAGGGATCCACCCTACTCCAATATGACCTCATTTTAAACTTGAATAATTACATTAACGATGACCCTATTTTCAAATGAGGTACTGGGGCTTAGGACTTCAACATATGAATTGAGGGTAGGTAAAACTCAACTCATAGCAACTATTTATACAATATTTTATCTTACTCTGTTATTTTCACTTACCATTCTATTGAGAACATTTTCTGGGACGGGTACATTTTTGTCAGCGAAAGGGACTAGAATATGCAGAGGGTGTGTGTGGGGGCAGAGAGAGAAGAGCTGAGTGGGGCACCGCAATGGGGAGGAACCCAAAGCCATGGGGAGAAGGCAGGAAGTGAGAAGAGAATATAGAAAGTGCAGGAGAGCGGTCAGAACACTGATCGGCATCACGGTTTGCCCGCCTCACAGGTTTTCTGAGGGCTTCTCAGAAACATGTGTTAGAAAAGGAAAGCCGCCAGGACCGCCCGGTCTCCTCCATGACCAGTTCCCCACTAGGCACCAGTATCCAGCTTGGAACAGATTCAGGGAGGAGGACACAAGAGGAAGCATGAAAACCATCAAGAAGGCATAAGCGTGAGGGCGGTTTTGGAAGGTGGATGTAGAAGGTTTGTCAGCTAGGAAGCCCTATAACATGATAATTAAGAAGTCCTACATAGAGTCAGAGAAACGTATTTTCAAATTCTAGCTCTGACACTCATTCTCCTGTAAGATCTTGGGTAGTGTTACTCAGTCGTTTTAAGCTTCAGTTTCCTTGCCTGATAATAGGGGTTGAATATGGGTCGAGTGAGAGTAAAAATGAGGTGACTTATGTAAAGAATTAACTGTAGTGCCTAGCATGAAGAAATCACTTCATTCATTCGACAAAAATTAGTATTTACTGTTCAAGGGACTGTACTGAATGCTAAGTATAAGGTGGTAAACAAAACTGACACGGTTCCTGTTCTCATGGAATTGACACTCTGGAGAGAAAGGTAGATATTTAAGCAAATTAACGTATAATGAAACGAAAGCCTGTGATTACAAACTGTAAAAATATTTTGAAGAAAAAAAAAAAAAGATTTCTAAGACCAAAAAGTGGGAAAGCAGATTTAGTTTTGTGGAGGTCGGGTGGGGAGGCTATTCAGGAGGAGCAGCCTGAGGAAGTGATAGGAAGCTGAGACCTAAAAGTCAAGCTGGAAATAGCCAGATGCAGGGGTGGGTAAGAGCAGCCCAGGTAGAGGGAAGAGGCCCTAAGGCAATAAGAGCTGCGTGCATTAGAGGAGATGAAAGAAAAGTCAGTGTGACCAGAGAGTAGTAAGCAAGGGAGACAGGGTACACATGAGGTGGGAGACAGAGGCCAGATCTGGTGGGGAGTCAGTGGATTTCTGGGGATGCCTATTCTTCAGAGGTGGATGGAGGAGAGGGCAGCCAAAGAGAGACTAAGAGAGGTGGGAAAACCAGGAAGTGTGAGAGGTGCAGAATATGGGAGAAGGAAGGGAATTGAGAGAGAGACAGAGACAGAGAGCTAGCAGGAAGAGGTTTTAAAAATCAAAGGCTTAGAGAGGTTGAAGAAGATGAGGACTAGATAGGACCAAGGGTTTAGCAGGTAGGAAGTCCTGAGACCTCTGAGGTAGCAGGTTCAGTGCGATGGTCAGAGTGAAAGCCAGGTTGCGCAAGGTGAAGAGGCAGCATGTGGTGAGGAAGTAAAGGAAGAAAAGGAAGTTAGCGTGTGTTGTTTTTAGAAGTACTACGATGAAGGAAAAGAGAAAGTCGAGGTGATAGCTAAAGTGAGAATTTCTTCTTTGATCATTTTTTATTTTAGATGGGTAATTTTTGAGCATTTTTCTAGGCTGAGGAGAAGGATCCAATGGAGAGAGATTGAAGACAGGATGAGAAAAGAGGACTGAGTCAGCTTTCAAGAGGCCTCATCCCCATGGATATTTAGCCTGCAATAGAAAGTGGCAGACTCTGGTGTCCTGATGGGGCCACAGACCTAAACAATGTGATTTCAGTCATAGAGATGGTTAAGCAAAACTCTGTAGAAAGCATTTCCATGTTTTCTTTAAATTAAAATTATAAATCAAAATAGTCATATTTTTAAATTTTGGATTTTAAGGCAATAGGCATTTAAAGTAAAATTTCAAGAACTGTATATCCAGACACATTTAAGAATTTATTCCACTGACACTTTAGTGCTATTAATATCCCCCTTAATGTAATGCTGTTTTTATTTTTTTATTTGGTAGGATTATTTCTTTGCAATTACCTGGATCATTTCCTTGGGTCAAAATCCTCCTAGGTCAGCCCCAGATTTCAGGTCAGTTTGGCATCAACAGCTGTTTGAAAAATTTTTAAGTCTTAATTTCCCAGTTGCTCATAATTTTTTTTCCCTGCCTCAACAGGAGATGAAAAGACAATGGCCTTGCTGGGTTGATAGACTCAAGAAACAAGTTTCACTTTACCTTCCCAGCTTCCTTCTCAGCTAGGAATGGTGCACATTCTCCATCTCACTTCCTCCCTTTTTCATACAGCAGAATAAAAAAGATAAATTACCAATTTTTATTATTTATATCAAAATTAAATATGCACATAGTTTAACGAATTGAATAGTTCTACGTTACTAAATAGCAGCCCCCCACTCCACATCCCCCCACTTCCCACTCCTCAGAGAAATCACTTCTAATGCTTTAACTAATCCTTTTTTTTGACTCACCATATCTCTAAATAGCTCCTTCTTAATTTAATCTATTGACTTTCTAATGTGGGAAATGGGGATTTACCTTTCACCCCTTCCATACTACACACACACACATATATTTCCTGGACTTATATAGCTATATCATTATTAGGTTGATACACAGTATTTACATTATTTTGACCAAATAAATACTACTCACACCTGTGTTGTATAATAAATTATAATCATTTTCCTAAAAAACATTTTGCTTCCTCTGGAGTTAATAATTGCCTAGATTTCCTATGCATGCCACTAATTTAATCCCTACTGTCCCCCAGTTGTTTAAGTCTCCCCTCAATTCCACCTCTTCCTCTTTCTTGATTCACTCCACTGTTTGGGCAGTGGAGTGAATCCTACTACATCCTCCAGTAGTTTCCTAAGAAACAGTGCAGGAAAGATAGAACAGCTGTCCTCAGTGCCTGCCCATGTTCTCTTGGTACCTACTATATCCAGGCATTCTAAATTACCAGCACAATGTTCCTTTGCATGAGGGCTTTTTCTGGCCAGTGAAGGTTTGCTTAGGAAGTATTGGTGAATTAACTCCCTCCTCCCTAGGAGCAGCCCTTAATGAGAATTGGTAGATAAATACCCCAGCTTCCCCAGCCCTGAGTGGGGGTACACTGAGGTATGATTTCTACACTGGCCTCCCAGAGTTCCCCAAAGGAATTAAGTTACAGCTAGTCACAGTAACTTGCTGGTTATATTGGTTTCCTTGTTTCACTTCCCTACTGCCCTTCAGGTGTTTGCTGGGATCATCTCCAAAATAAACTACTTTTGCTCTTTATCTTCCATTTCCCACATCTCATCTCTCTGCTTTATTTTCTACCTTCCAAAGCTTCTACTGAGCTTTGTATTTCTGCAATCATATTTAAATTTCTAAGATCTCGCTTTTGTTCTCTAAATGTTTCTTTAAAAAATAGCCTTCCATTCTTATTTCATATGTGCACTATCCCCTCTTATCTCTCTGAGGATATTCATAATTTTTTGTCTTCTTGTCCTCTCAGAGATGCTGCCGTTTCCAAATGATCTTTAGGGCATTTCTCTCCAGTGTGTCAGGCTCCAAGAGAATGCTTTCCTATCTCCTGGCTGGATGCCAGGACTGTACAACCTATGTAAGGGAAGAAGGCAGGGGGTCTCTAGTAATGTTTTCGGTATTTTGTCCTTTCACACAACTGTGCCTGGTCCTCCCTCTGTTTTGCTATCCCATCAGAAGAAAAAAAAAAAAAACCCTCTGTTCTTTGGCCACTGCAGGGAATGGGCCGTCCACCTGACAGCAGCAAGGGGAAAACGGGGTCTAGGGACCTCGCTGCTTCTTGAACTGAATTTCAACTCAGCCTACTGTTTTAACCACAACTTTACTCACAAAAGTACCTGGTGTCTCCAGTTGCTGGGTACATGGAGGATTATGAAATGTAAAGCAAGTTGCTGTAGCTTTCTCTTCTGCTGGCTTAGAACTCAGCTTTCTCTTGATTCATGTATCACTCATTTATCTACATTCCAGCTATTAAAGTCATCCTGCTGTTGTCCCTTTCACATTCTCTTTGTCTTTGTAGGCTTATCCTTTTACCTAAGTCTTTATTGCCTTACATACGCATAAAGAAACTGGAAACACACATGAGAAACTAGTAACAGCGCTTACGTATGAACAGGAAGGAGGTGGGTCCTGGGCCAGTGGGAGACATGGATGAGGGAAACGTTTTGGTCTGTGTCTTTTTACATTTTTTGGCTTTAGAACCACATGAATGTGTTACTTCATCAAACATTAAATTTTGGTTGAGCTCTAGGAGGGATCAGAACACAGTGCATGAGTTTAATCTGCTGTCTTCAACCAGAAATCTCAAGTGTTGTTTTTCTAAATAAGCAGCTTTGATGTTGAGACCATAAGAAGCTTCCCAACCAAAAGGCCTTCTAAGCAAAAATATGGGCAAATTTGACTCCATAAAAATTAAAGATTTCTGTGAGGCAAAATTTTTTAAAAATTGGGTAAAGTGAGCAAGGTCAGAAGACCAAAAAAAATTGGGAAAAAAATATTTGTAACAAATATGAAAAAGGGCTAGTTCTCTTAAAATATGGAGTTCTTACAAAATAATTTAAAACATCAAAATCCAATTTAAAAAACAGGCAAAGGGCATGAATAGGATACATAGGTAAATAAATAGTACATATAAGAAAATGCTTTTTCTTTTTATATATAAGAAAAATACTCAACCTCACTTATGGTTTAAAGAATAAACATTAAGACAATGAGAAATCATTTTTCACCTATCAGAATGGCAACACTATAAAAATCTAATAACACACATTCATTGGGTGAGACTATGGGGAGACATGGAGTTTAAAGCATTTTAGCAGGATTAAAAATTGATGCAGGGCTTCCCTGGTGGCGCAGTGGTGGAGAGCCCGCCTGCCAATGCAGGGGACGCGGGTTCGTGCCCCGGTCCAGGAGGATCCCACGTACCGCGGAGCTGCTGGGTCCGTGAGCCATGGCCGCTGGGCCTGCGCGTCCGGAGCCTGTGCTTCGCAACAGGAGAGGCAACAACGGTGAGAGGGCCGAGTACCGCAAAAAAAAAATTGATGCAATCTCCTTGTAGTATAGTTTGGTGCTATCTGTCAAAATTTAAAAGTTATACCCTTTGACCCAGCAACTTCACTGTCAGAAATTTATCCTAGGAATATGCTTGCACTGAGCATTAAGACATATTTTCAACTTCTATAAAGGGGGGTTGTCTCTGTAACCCATCAGGGCCCATAAAGTGGGGTGTGTCCCAAATACAGAAAGTTTAGATAATGGGTTGTAGCAAAGAAAAGAGGAGTAGGGGAGGAAGAGAGTTTTCCATCAATTTTCACTTTGGTTTGGAGGAAAGTAAGAACTTCCCTACTGGCTCCTATCTGTCATGCTCACTTTCCTAGCTGGGTCTTTGCATGCACCGTATTCAGAACCATAGGTCTTCAGAGTAGAAACATCCCTATAGGTTATTTGGTTTAACAGCCTTGTTTTATCATCGAGAAATCCAAACTCAAGTTAAGTTTGGGCAAATTCAAGTTGCCCAAGATGACTAAATGAGAGTTTTGATGATGTGATTAGGGCCTCCCAGTCTGGGCCTCTACCCTCTGTAGAATCTGTGCATACTCAGTACTTTAGCAAGGGCTCTAATGAAGTATAAAGATGCAGATTTGTTTCTAGCAGAGCCTCTTCTTGAAGAGCAGGTGCCACTTATTACAACTATCGTTGAAACATTTGTATAGGACTTCTAAGCTTTATTTTTAAAACAATTTTATCTTTAATTATTAAAATAGTTTATTGAAAACAAGCTAACGATATAGAAGGATTTAAAGTAAATGATAAAATTTCTACCCTCATCTCCACTCTCCTACATCCTAGGAATAATCAATGTTAAAAGTATGGTGGGTGTCTCTCAGTTCTTTTTCGGGGTATAAACTCATATATTTATATTTATTTATAGATATATACAACATACAAATAGTCTTTTATAACTTGCTGTCTCACTCTACGTATATAATGGACATTGCTGAGACTGAATGAAAGTGGCTCCATGTCAGTAGTTACTGGTGGTTTGGTAAGCCCCTCATAGAAACACAGTGTCTGAGGTGGGGATGTCATGCACCATGGAAGGCTGGTGGTAAGGTGATGTTTTTGGTCCAGTGGGCCTCACGGTGCCCCTCAAAGTGTAGTTGCCTCATGTAGAAAACCACCAACTTCATCTATATTCACGGCTGCTTTAGAGCATGAAGGGACCTCCATAATCATGTAGTCCAACCTCATTTGTAGGTAAAGAGCTATTTTCCCGAGAGGAGAGGAGGGAGAAGTGGTTAGGGGCCTCACCTAAGATCACCCAGCCAGGGAGAGTGACAGAATTGAAACTTCTCCAAGATCCTTGCTCATTGTATCGTGTTGTGTTGTTTTCTGAAGCTTTAGGAGGAAGAGGGAAGGCAGTGCTCAGTTTGAAAACATTCAGATGCTCAGACCACATTTGATTTCTCAGACAGCAGAGCTGGTGCTCCATATCTGACTTTGTGCCCATGGTTCTTCCACGATGCTTTACTTTTGCCTGTTGTGTGCATTAAACTACCATTAACTATCTTCTTTGGGACTTTCAGTCTTGCACTTTTAATTAATTAATTTATAATTGAAGCATAGTTGATGTACAATGTTGTGTTAGTTTCTGTTGTACAGCAAAGTGATTCAGTTCTATATATACATTTATAATTGAATATGTATATATTTTCTTTTTCATATTCTTTTCCATTATAATTTATTACAAGATATTGAATATAGTTCCCTGTGCTATACAGTAGAACCTTGTTGTTTATCTATTTTATATATAGTAGCTTGTATCTGCTAATCTCAAACTTCTAATTTATTCCCCTCCCCCTTTCCCCTTTTGTAACCATACGTTTGTTTTCTATGTCCATGAGTCTCTTTCTGTTTTGTAAATAAGTTCATTTGTATCATTTTTTAGATTCCACATGTGATATCATATGATATTTGTCTTTCTGTTTCTGACTTACTTCACTTAGTATGATAATCTCTAGGTCCATCTATGTTGCTGCAAATGGCTTTATTTCATTTTTTTTTATGGCTGAGTAATATTCCATTGTATATATGTACCACATATTCTTTATCCATTCATCTGTAGATGGAAATATGGGTTGCTTCCATGTCTTGACTATTGTAAATAGTGCTTCAGTGAACATTGGGGTGCATGTATCTTTTTGAATTAGTTTTCATCTTTTCTGGGTATATGCCCAGGAGTGGGATTGCAGGATCATATGGTAAGTCTATTTTTAGGTTTTTGTTTGTTGTTGTTGTTTTGGCCATGCTGCACTTTATGTGGGATCTTAGTTCCCCGACCAGGGATAGAACCTGTGCCCCCTGCAATGGAAGCACAGAGCCTTAACCACTGGACCGCCAGGGAAGTCCCTATTTTTAGTTTTTATACTGTTTTCCATAGTGGTTGCACCAATTTACATTCCCACCAACAGTGTAGGAGGGTTCCCTTTTCTCCACACCCTCTCCAGCATTTATTATTTGTAGATTTTTAAATAATGGCCATTTCTGACCTGTGTGAGGAAGTACCTCATTGTAGTTTTGATTTGCATTTCTCTAATAGTTAGCGATGTTAAGCATCTTTTAATGTATATTGTATGTCTGTATGCCATCTGTATGTCTCCTTTGGAGAAATGTCTATTTAGGTCTTCTGCCCAATTTTTGATTGGGGTTGTTTGGTTTTTGTTATTGAGTTGTATGAGCTGTTTGTATATTTTGGAATTTAATCACTTGTCAGTCTCATCGTTTGAAAATATTTTCTCCCATTCTGTAGGCTTTTTGTTTTGTTTATGCTTTCTTTTGCAAAAGCTTATAAGTTTGATTAGGTTCCACTTGTTAATTTTTGCTTTTATTTCTATTTCAGTTTTGTACTTTTCAACCTTCTCATGGCACTTGCACTCTTCACTTCTCAAACACAGCTTTATTATTTGCTCAGATCTTGGCAGAATATTGAACAAGACATGGGATTATATCAGACGGATGACAAAAGGAGGGGAAAAAGCAAAGAAAGACAACCAAGTTCATATAGATGCCAAATTCATTTGTTTGGGGAATGGTTAAGTGCTAGATACAAATCAGAAATAAGCACATCTCTGGCCCTTGAGGGGCTTATATTCTAGACCAGTTATGTCCAAATTCTTTTCATCATTCCACTCCATCAAAAATATTGAGCATGTACTCCCAATAATTGCATATTTGTTATAATTTATATATGTTATACGGTACTAATCTTTAAATATTCGTAAAGCTTAATTTTCTTAGTATTTTAAAGAATAAATAGAAGCAAGTGTTCACATATTTCCTTCCCACGTCTCAGTGTATCATCTTAGGCAACCCACTTTGGAGCTCACTGTTCCAAGGGGAAATCAGATGGATACTCAATAATACCGTAACATGAGAGAGTGTGAAGAAGGCTCTAATAGCAGGGTAAACAAAGTATTCTTAGAGCATCAAGGAAGTACTGCCAAAGGAAAGGAAAGTTGAGAATATTCAAGGACTTCTGACCTAACCCCCGAGCCCAATTTCCCTGGGCTTGGGCTAGGGATTAGTGTCAGGCTTGATTTCCTAGCTGGTGTCTGTGTAAAGACTGCTTGATAAAAAAAGCTGCACATGAAAGCCTACCTCACCCGTGAAGCATCCATTTCCCAGTACCTCGAGCATGTGAGGGCTTAATAAATAACATGTCATTCTGTGATGCTAGGGACAGACAATTCTGACCCATGGCCCAGAGCCACCTTCAACAATCTACACTCAGCAGTGGAGTGGCAAGTGCCCTGGATGTGGTGTAAGGAGGCTGAGCTGAATCCTGACTCTCTTACTAACCAGTTGTAAGACTACAGCCCTTTAGCCTCTCTGAGCCTTAATTTCTTCATCTGTAAAAAGGGTACAATAAATGCCTCCTAGGGTATTAACAACTTCTACATTTGTTGGGTTTTTCATTGTGCATAACATGTACCATCCCGTGAAATCTTCATGAAAATATGACAAAGTAGATGCTACGATTGTTTCCGTTTCACACATGTGGAAACTAAGTTGTGGAGAGAGTAGATAATTTGTTCAAGTTCACACAGCTACAATGTGCAGAGCCTGAGTCCTGAGGCTTGTTGGACTCTAAAGCCCATGCCCTGCCCACTCTGCTCAGCCACTGACCTCACAATGCTGCCTGGAGGGGCAGATGAGTAACATGAACTCTGAAGTACACACAAGGTACACAGAGGGTAAGATTTAGTTCTTGTCCTTAAGTCTAAATTCAAAATACGTTTTTCTACATAGCCCTAAAGGTCAACAAAATAGAATTTGGTTTGAAAGAAAAGGTGGAGAAAGAGAACTTGAAAGTTAACTTCCCTACTTTTAGCCCCTTACAACAGTGTATGATAATATGGAAAAGGCACTAGGTTGGGAACAAAGAGACCAGTTCTGCCCCAGGCTTAGTCTCCACCTTTGGGCACATCATTTAAGTCAAGTTTACTCCTCCTCGATTAGGGGTCCTAGTAAATGAGCTCTACAGAGTCTTCTTGTTTGACAATAGCCAAACTCCAATCTAAAAACACTCTGCAATGTGGACTCTCCCTGCTCTCCGGGGAGAGCACTGGAGAGAGGCCTGAGGACAGGAGGCGCTGGCCAGGTCAGCCAGGGCTTACCCAAACAAGGCCGTGGGGGCAACAGAGAGGGGGTGGGTGGGCACTCTAGCCAGAGCTCTGGTGGGCCGGGCCAGTAATTTTAAGGAAACATTGCAGAGAAAGTTTCTGTTGTGGTTGCTCCCTCTGTTTACTTTGGGCAGTTCTGTCATTTTTTAACTGACCCTTCCCAGATGAGATCGTCAGTTTTCAACTGAGTTAAGTCAGAGCCTTGAAACTGATGGAGTATTTGAATTCTCTGTGGCTCCGTTGTTAGAGGGAGGCCAGGGCAGCTGACCCCCCTCTCTCACCCCAGTTCAGGGAAGTGAAGCCAGGGCTTCAAACTTGCTGACAGTGGCCGGCGGCCTGCAAACCCAAACATCCTCCTCTCCTCTGCTTTGGTGTAGCAATGCGAAGAAAACAAAGCCGCAAGCTTTCCAGAGCAGGGGAAGGCTCCAGCCATTCCCTTCCAGCCTTTCCCTCCTGGCTTCAGCTCACAGCCATGTGGGTACAAGGTTATAGTTACAGTTGAAAACTGCTGACATCTACTTTTCAGTCACTACTTTAAAAAAACAAAACAAAACCACATACATACACTTTCCTTCATGGCTTAAAACTTCACATAGTTGATTCAAACCCAAAGGTGAATATTTATTTTGTTTTGCTTTTCATATTTTCTTAAGTTTGAACAATATGAATGTGACGGTTTAAGAGTCGGAGAGAAAGAAAGCTCATCTGCTTAGTACTTTTCCTAAACTTTCCAGTTTCTTTTGGCTTCTGAAAACCAAAGAATAGAGCCTTTTATGCGCTTAAGATTAGAAACATCTGGCCATCACATTTGAGTAAGGCTGGGCCGAAGTGGGGCAAAGCCAGGTGGAATGGCTTGCCTATGTGAATTATGAAATTCTAAGCACTGATGGCACTAAAAGTCACTAAATTCAACCTCTTCATTTTACAGTTAAGGAAACAGGCCCAGAGAGGTTAGGATTCGCTTAATGTCACACATCTGGTAAGTGTCAGAGGTGAAACCAGACTCAGGAGGTAACTGGGAGAACCTCACCCCCAGCCTACCACTCTGTTCACATACCCATGCATAGGGAGGACTTGATTATTTAAAAAATAAAATGAAATATTCTTAATCCCTCTATCTGACAATACCCAACTATTTCTACTTTTGTATCCACCCAGTTCTTATTCACTGGATATACAGTCTTCCTCAGGAGAAGATAGGAATTTAATGTTCACAGAGCACCTACTATGTGCCAGGTGTTCACTTATAGTTTCTCATTGAATTTTTACAACAGTACTACAAGGGAGGCATTATCATACCTGGTTCACAGAGGGTGAAACCGAGAGGTTACGTCCACTTGCCCAAGGTCACACAACTAGAAGGTGGCAGAGTCAGGATCTGAGTCCAGACCTCTCCAATTCTGCAGCTCCCAGACTGCACTACTCCCAGGCCACACTGCCACTGCCACCATGCACCATGGTGCATGCACCATGTCACCGTTTATATCTTTATATTTTCCCACTTGCAAAATTACACACTAGTTTTGATAATTACTAATTTTATGGAAGTATTCATTCATTCAACAAATATTTTTTAGACAGCTACTCTGTTCAAGGCAAGTCAAGACACTGACAATATGGTAGCGAGCAACATACATAAATCCCTGTTCCCATAGAGCACAGATTCTATGGGGAGAATCGGACAGTAACCCAAATACATAAGTCAGATAAGTGCAATGGGGAAGAATAAAGCAAGGAAGGGAAATAGGAAATGCTGGGAGCTGGGCATTGGGGGCAGAGAGCAATTTAAAATAGGATGGTCCAGGGAAAGAAAGTCTCACCTATGACATTTGAGCAGAGAGCTGAAGGTGGTGAGGGAACAAGCCAAATGGATATTTGGGAGAAAAGGGAAGAGTGGGTTCAAAGTCACTGAGGCAGGAGAAGGCCTGGTGTGTTCAGCAAACAGTAAGGAGGGCTGTATGGTCAGAGTGGGGCGTGAAAGAGGAAAAGTAGCATCAGATGAGGTCAGAGAGTAATGGGGGCCAGAGGAGGTAGGGCCTGGGACCAACAAAAGGCATCAGCTTTAAATGAGAGGGGAGCCAAAGTTTTTACATAGAGGATTGACATGTTTAAGTTTTTAAAGGGCTCCAATGACTATTGTGTTGAGAGTAGACAAGGGAGTGGGGTGAAAGCAGAAAAACGAGTTGGGAGGTCACTGAAATAATTCAGGTGAGAGATGATGTGACTTGAACCCAGGGTAGTAGAGAATGCAGTGTGAAGTGATGCCATTCAGGGTGTATTTTGACCATGGAACTGGTATGATAATCTACCATATCTACATGCCATGATGTCATAAAACATTTATTTTAGAGATTTAGGTTGTCTCAGCTGGTGCTATTATATATAACATCCTCATTAACATTGCCACTCACAGCTTTTTCATGTTTTATTTCCTTAGGACAAACTATCAGGAGTTGGATTCCTGAGTCAAAGAATGTGATCATCCTGAAACCTCTTGTTACATATTGTCATATTCCATAGTGGGCTCCTCCCACGGTACCTTAAAGATCTTTTATTTTAAGTGCTCCAGAATTCCTCTCCCACTCCAGCATCTCTAACCCTCTCTCCCAGTATGGTTTTCTTCTTTTTCTCCCTCCCCTCCCTCTCCTTTTGGGGAACTTATAAAGGGGAAGGGGAACAAAGATGGACGAAGGTTAGGGCTGGCCACAGAGAGAGGTAAGAAAAGACAGGGAGGAATTTCTTCATTTTTTCTTGTCTTACAGCCCTATGAAAGGGCCAGCTGCTTCCCTTAGTTAGATGAGAATCTTCTTCTGTAAGAATCAACAAACTAACAATACTGCTTACTTGGAGATCTTTTTTTCTTCTGGGGAGATCAATGGACTCAACAATTTCAATTATCTTTCACAATGTCCCCTGGTGCTAGATCAAACTGCCTCCTCTGAACAAACATTCCTCTCACTAGGGTGGGAAGTTCACCAAACTTTTTGGCTCCCTTATTCCCCTCCTCCATCAGTTTGGTCCCCTTTTCAAAGGACCACCCTGCTTTACACAACTCCAAAGTGTACTTTACTCAATCCTTCTTATCCAATTTCATCTTGAGTATGGAAGAAAATGTTTTAATAATTTAATAAAAGTGGGGACTGAATTTTAGGACCAGTTTGTCAATTTCAGTTGATCCTAAAATTCATATGGAAATGTAAGGAACTCAGAATAGTCAGATGATCTTGAAAAAGAAAAAAGTTGGTGGACTCACACTTCCTGATCTCAAAGCTTACTGAAAAACTACAATAATCAAGACAGTGTAGTACTAGAATAAGGACAGACATATAAATCAATGAAACAGAATTAAGAATCTACAAATAAACCCTAACAGTTCAACTGATTTTTGACAAAGAGGCCAAGACAATTCAATAGGGAAAAAATAGTCCTTTCAACAAATAGTGCTGGGACAAGTGAATATCTATGTGCAAAAAAATTAATTTGGACCTCTACCGAATAGCATACACAAAAATTAACTCAAAATGGATCACGGACCTAAATGTAGAAGCTAAAACTATTAGACTTGTAGTAGAAAACATGGGAGGAAGTCTTTGTGACCTTGAGTTACGAAACAATTTCTTAGGTATGACACCAAATGCACATGCGATAAAAGAGAAGATTGATAAATTGAACTTGATCAAAATTAAAAACTTTTGTGTTTTAAAAGAGGACTGTATGAAGAAAGTGAAAAGACAACCCATAAATTGGAGAAAATATTTGCAAATCATAAATCTGAGAAGGGACTTGTATCTAGAACTCTTACAATTCAATAATAAAAAGACAAATAATCCAATTTAAAAATGGGTAATTACAATGGACATTTTCCCAAAGAAAATGCTTATACAAATAGTTAATAAGCACATAGAAAGTCATTCAGGAAATGCAAATGAAAATCACAATGAGATACCACTTCTCACTCACTAGACTAGCTATAATAAAAAAAAAAGGCAGACATTAACAAATTTTGGTGAGGATGTGGAGAAATTGGAACCCTCATACACTGCTTATGAGAAAGTAAATAGTATGATGCAGCCACTTCAGAAAACAATTTGGCAGTCCCTCTAAATGCTAAAAATAGAGTTTACCTTATGACCTAGCAATTCCAATCCTAGGTTTCTATCCAAGAAAAATGGAAACTTACGTCCACACAAAAGCTTGTACATAAATGTTCATAGTAATTTTATTCGTATAATAGCCAAAAAATGAAAATAACCTAAAAGTTCATCAACTGATGAATGGATAAACAGAAAGTGATATAGTCATACAATAGAATATTATTTGGCAATAAAGAGGAATGAAGTACAGATGCCAAATGCTACAATATAGTTGAACCTCGAAAACATTATGTAGGTGAAAGAAGCCAGTCACAAAAGACCACTAATGTGTGGATCTCATTTATGTAAAATGTTTAGAAAAGGCAGATCTATAAAAACAGAAAGTCGATTACTGGTTGCCTAGAATTAGCGGGAGCAAAAGGGTGAGGAGGGGAGTGAAAATAGTGAGTGACTGTTAACTGGTGTAAGGTTTCTTTGGGGAATAATGAAAATGTTCTAAAATTAATTAAGGTGATAGATGTACAACTCTTTCTACTTATATATCAATACTATAAACCACTGAATTGTACACCCTAAACATTTGAACTTTACAGTATATAAATTATACCTGAATATGGCCATTTTTCATTCATTATTGGAAAAAGACACCAGGTTGTTCCTTTCAATGCCCTCAAAAAATTTGTTCATGTAATGCATGAAGGAGCATGCTATGGATTGGCCTGAGGGGTTGCTAGTAATAAAAGCTGGAGGTGGAGAGGGGCCGGGGGAAGAGGAGGATGGACTAAGGGATGGAGGAGGGACGATAAGGAATAGGTGGAGATGCGCCCAGAAATGAAGGCATAAATTATCTCAAGTTTGGAAAGCCACAAGGGAAAGGGAGAGGAAATGTGGGAGTGGAATTTGTAGGATATCTTTACTGCAAACTGTGTAGGAATGGGGGTGGGATGGCTCAAAGCAAAGTTGCAAAGCAAATAATTACGAGGATAAAGACTGATTCGCTGAGTATATAAAGCTGTGTAGAGCTGATGGGAATTGTTTGATAAAAAGAATCATGATTTAAAAAAAAAAAAAAGAATCATGATTGCTGTGGCCAAATTTGCTTCAAAGCAAAATTATAATGTGATCCTGTACATAGCCAGAAAAGATAAGAGGTTAACCCTTCCTACAAAAGCTGTGGATTAACATTAGGTAACTTCTAGGAAACTGCTCCTTTGTCTAAGCAGAAATTCATGTCTATAATATTATTGGTACATTCCCTTGTATTTCAAGAAGAGTATTTTTAGTTTCTAAAAATGTTTTCCCTAAATTAGAGCTTTTTGGAGAGATGTTGGATCTGAATGTGTCCATTTTTTAAATAAGAATTTAAAAATAATAGATAATAAAATAAGAAACAAAAATAGTATTATTTAATATTAGTATTATTAATAGTATTATTAATAGTATTATTTGGTAACAAAGTATCTAGTAAGACACACACATGCACATACATACAGACACCATCCCCCAAGGTTCAAAGCATGACAAGATACAAATCACACCACTATTTATTAGCCTCTTCCTTGTAAGTCTTGGCCCTGCCTACTCGAGAGCCCATCTCGTCCTCACAGCTGTCATAGGGTAGAAGACACAGAGACAGAACAGCTGTGACCAGGGCTTACTCATCTGTATAGTCACTAGATGATGATAGTTATAATAATCAACATGTTTAAAAGGGCTTTGCGGTGTTCAAGCTACTTCTGTGGATTTGATTTTAATTTCATTGTAATCTTCATAGAAACTTCCTTTTTTCCTCAGATGAGAGACTCAACGTTTAGAATGAAGTAACTTGCTTAAGATCTCTCACCACACTCTTTCTCCTCAAGTATGAGCACTTACCGAAACCTCTCAATTAAAAAAAAAAAAAGAAATCCATTCTTTACTCCGTATGTCCTCTAGCCAACCTCTCTTCTTTCATAAATAAGCTTTTTCAAAAAGTAGCTCCCATTCCCTGTCTCCCCCTTTGCACTCATATTGTGAATTTTCCTTGTCTAAGGAATGGAACATATTAAGGCAGGTCACTGGCTGAAAGATGGCACCTGGTGAGCACAGTCACCTAGCTCCTGCAGCTTGGATCACACATAATTATTAAACACAACTTGAGGGTTTAACAAGAGGAATATCCTTGACCGCTGAAGAAAGTAGGCAACCTCTGGGCGGGCACTCAGTCTTGGGAAGCTTGCAGCATTCCTCTGAGCTTCAGGGAGCTTCCCATTCTATGGCTACCTTTCCCTTTCCTCCTTTCTGAGAGGAAGGGAGGAAAGAAGGAGGCAGGAAAGGAGGGAAGGAGGATAGTTTCAAAATAGTCATCCGACTACAATTCCATTCCCTTTTTCCTTGATTAGGATCCCTTCCAACTCACTGCTGTTGGTGTTGCTAAAACAGAGGCCACATTTTTACCACTTGTAGCTCTGGCCTTGTGAGAGAAGATGGTCCATCTACTCAAGAATTGTTTCCCTCACCTCCTATCTAAGTGCCCATACTCCCCCATTTAAATTTTGTTGATGATCTAGATCTTGGAAGATTTTCTGGGTTGAAGAGAAGAAAGAAGCTGAACATGACTGGAGAGGTGAGACTGCTGCAAGGGAAGGGGGTACACCTCAGGGGACGTTTCACCTGCTTCCCAGTGCTCCCACACTTGGTCCCTGTCACTTACAGGATAGAAAAGTGTGATGCAGAAAGGTCAATGAGTAACTTAATGGTCTTGGGTACACAGTAAGTTTGCTCTCACCTCTCAGCTGCACTAACCATACTTCCTGTTCTGTTATCTGAAGTGTGAGTCTGGCACTCTGTGAACACACAAGTGCCCACTTCCAGCCAAGCAAAGCAGACTTTTCAGACCAAGATGGTCACCCCTGGTCTCTGTGCTCTCCCTCTCCAGCCGCAAAAGTGGGGCCCAGCTCTCACCTCCCAAGATTCTGAGGTAATGAGTAATGAGCTGCTATGAGACTCTGCAATTCCAAGGAGTTCCCAACCTTAACAGTGATTAAAATCTAGACCTAGTTACTACACATTTTTCCATACTTTTCATCCCCTTCCCTAGAACTCTGGCTGCTGAGAATTAGTATCTCCTTTGATAGCAAAGGTGACAAGCATAAATAGTCAAGGTAGGCATGGGCTAAATTATAAAGTAGGTAGAATACATCTTTGATGCTCTCACCTCCTCCCCTTCTCCTTCTCCCTCTACTGAAGTCAGGAAAGAATCTAAAAATAGTCATTTATACCTTAATGTGAATTTAAAGCTCTCTAATTATATCTCACAGGGGCTTTATCTTCAGTTATAAAATAAAAAAGTTTTGGCCACTACTAAAGCAGCCTTTCAGCCAGGTAGCAAAGGTATTTTCAGGGAACATGGGAGCCTACATTTGGGAATCACCCCAGGTAGAGAGCTCCTTTGAAACACTCATATACCCGGGATCTTCCTGCTCACAGAGCTGGACCGTGTGGGGAGTTTGAGATAAATGGTCCACAGTCATTCATTTCAGGGACTTTCCCCCAGCCTCTACCTCTCTGGTGGCTTTTCTGTCCTCACCCACCTTCTTAGGCCAGTACCTGTGTCACTCATGGTGACCCAGGAAGGCTGGATCATGGGAAATGGAGAACGGGCTGTGCTGCTGATTTATTAAGCTCTGTGGCTTCTTACTCCTCCACAAGACTCCTCATCAGAGGGTGCGGCTTGGGTCATGCTGGGCACTCAGCAGCTTTGTGGTGGGTATCGGTTTGTGCTTCCTCCCCCTTGCTTTCGATTCAATGCTTTCCTGTTGCAGTCTGAGCAGTTCTATTTAACCGCAGCCCCACAGCAGCTACCGTTGCATGCAAACTGGATCCACTGAGGGGCAAGTGTAGGGTAACCAGAGGGGAAGGGTTGAGAAGTAAGAAAGGAGAGTAGTAGAAACCAACTGGAAATGAACAAAAAATTCCAAAGATAGAATGTCATGATGAATAATAATCAAGAAAACATTCCAGTAATTTAAAAAATATGTTCCAGTTCACATTCAGCTATGGAAAAACTCAATCCTGATCTAAGTTAATTAGATCAAATACATTTTCATTAGAACACACCCTTGGATGTATTTTTCAGAGAAATAAGAAAAACATCAGATGAGATAAGGTTAATTTGGGTTTTAATTCAAGAACTGGTTTAAAATTAAGTATCCAAATTCAGTTCTGATTGAGGAATAAGATAAATGACAATTTGGGGGTAGAATTTAGACTGGATATGTTTGAGGTCCTATAATAGAGTGTTCCAGGCAAAGGAAAGAGCATTTGTGAAGACCAAGAAGCAAGAGGAAGTACTGTGTATTTGAAACATTGGAATCCAGTGGGAGTGGAGCACAGACTGATGGCAGGTAGGCAGGCTGCCGATCATGAAGGGCTTATAAGCCATGCTAAGAAGTTTGGACTCTAGCCTAAGGACAGTGGGAAGCAACTAAATGATTTTAAACAAAGGAGGTGAATTTATCAGAATTATATTTATAAAAAGCTTTCTGGTGACTGGTAGAAAACAATCCAAGGGGAGAAAAACTGGAGTCAGGAAACTAGCAAAGACTTGCAAAAATCCAGAGGTGATCACTTAGGTCAGATGGGGATAAGGGTAAGTGGGTAGATCCAAAGAAGCAGATTTTACTGGACTTGGTTATTGATTGAATGTGGAAGGTGAGCAAAAGAGTAATCGAGGATGAATCCTACATTTCTGGCTAGAGTATCTGGCTGGATGTTGTGGCATATATTTGGATAAGAAACATTAGAAGAGGAATAGTTTGAAGGAGTGAGTTAATATGGTTTTAGGAGTTTCCAACTGGACAGATTCTAGAAGGCAGTTGATACATAAGTCTAGAGTTCAGTGGAAGTAGAGATTTGGAAGTCATTGGCATATAGATCTCAACTAAAGCCATGGAAGGGGACGTGACTTCTCAGAGAATGTGTAGAAGAAAGAGAGGCTGACATAAGATTGGGTCCTAAGGAACACCAACACTTAAAAGTTCCTAAAGAAAGAGGAGCTTGCAAAGGATACTGAAGATCCATGACTAAAGTAGGAAAATAACAGTGTGTGGAAACCAAAGGAAGATGGTGGGTCCATCAAGAAGGTCAAGAGCATCAGATGCTGTGCAGTCAAGTAAGATAGAGACTGATGTATCCACTGACTGGATTTAGTAATATGGGGGGGCATTACTGTCCTTAGTGAAAGCCCCTTCAACACAGTGGGAGCCAATGCTGGATTAGACTGGGTTGAAAAGTGAGGGTGAAATGAAGAATTAGAAACAACAGCGTAGACAGCTCATTCAGAGAGGCACACATGCTACTCCCTCTACCTCAAAGGCCCTTCCACACCATTCCTACTTGGTAAAATCTTGCTCATTCCAAGTATATGGCCGAAGTGAAGGAGATTTATAAACAAATAAACTAAAATCTGAGATATACTTTTTTTCCAGAGACAAATTCAGCCAGGGCTGGGAGTCAGGAAGTGAGTGACTTATTCTGTGCTCACCAGACAAGAACTTTCAACCAATGAAGAAGAGGCCTGTACACTCCCTGGTGCCAGTGTGGGGGTGCTGGTCTACGGTAAGCCCAGAATGTGATGCAATTCTTAGGAACAGGAAGAGGTTTAGCTGTAATGGAAAGAGGACTCTGACTTGGGGAAGGCAACGGAGGGGGCAGAGTGAGAAACAGGGATTTTTTCAAAGTGCAGAGCCAGAAATGAACCGACAAAAGCAGAATGAATTGAAAAACTGTCACTGAAAGCCTTTCTACCCATCTCTGATTGTAGTAAAGCAGACAGAAAAAAGCATCAGTTTCTGAATTGGCTCTTCTATCATTCATTAGGAAAGAGAAAACACCCACCCCTTGGGACTCTCTTGACATATGAGGCATCTCCCTGAACTTTCCTTTTTAAGCAGAGAGCAGCTAGTCTGCTTACAGATGAGAAAATGTATCTGTAAAGTGGGGAGCCTGGCTATCAACCTCACATGAAAACAGGTATGAGAGTACCTTATATGCTATTAAGAACAGTTCAAAAAAAAAAACAGATCAGTTCAAATGTTAGCTGCTGATGTTCTTAGAAGGTATAAAAGCAGAAGGATATTTTAAAACAAATTTAAATCATAAAATATAAGAAAGATAGATATAGATAACGTTTGCTCCAAATGACACAGACACACTCTATAACAGACATTTAGACACCAGTGGAAATCATTCTTTGGACTTTTAGCTGGGCACCTTAAATGGAATTAGGCCTAAGAAACAGACCTAAACGTCTTACTTTTATCTTATTAAAAACATTTTTATTTAAAAACCTGTGCAATGTGAGATCTAAAAATCTGGGGTTAAATGGAAAAACTGGCTGGAGGCGGGACCGGGGGGGGGTGTTCTGGCTACACAGGTCAAATCATTAAAATGAGATTAAAGAAACAGCCCCGATTATTTTCTTCAGAGGTTACAGAAAAGGAAAATATTATTTGAAATGAGTGAATGTTTGTTGTGGCATTTATAGTATCAGGATTTGCCTCATCTGTCACCTAAAAACCATCATTTTTTAAGGGCTGTTGCTCTCTTTACTGTTCCGTTGTTTTCCTGTTAAGGAAACACTGCTTTACTTTGAGGAAGTGGCAGACTCTTCATATTGGAGTTTTGCTGCCCTCTTCTGGAAACACTAAGTCATGGCCTGAGAAATGGACTGTGCTAAAGGATCCTAAATACTGCAGTACAGCCAGACTGCAGTATCAAGAATAAAATAATTATGGAACTGGGTTATTAGTTTTCAGAGGAACAGGCAGGGCTTCACTCATAATGAATGATTTCATTGCTCAGTCAGAATAATAATAATAGTAATACAGTGCAGTATTTACAGGTCACTTCACAGTCCATAAAACCCTCAGAACTATTATTGCATTTTTACCTCCTTTTATACTCAAATAGTTCATGTGAAGTAGGCAGAGCAGATACCATTCCCATTTTTTCAACCATGGGAAATTGAGGTACACAGTGCCTAAATAACTTACCCAAAGTCTTACAGCTGCAGAGTGTGAGATGATCTAGAAGCCAAGTCTCCTGACTCCCAACTCAGTATTTTCTACCCTTTCATATCCACAGACCACTGCTGCATGTGATGTCAGTAATGTCTCTGTTGCAGTTCATATAAATCTCTATCCTTCTTCAGCAATGTCCATTTTACACTATCGTGTTCACCTAATTGAGGAAAATAAATATGTATATGATTCTAGCAAGGCTATGGTTATTGTAGCAAAAACAATAACATCCCCCCCCCAAATATATCTACATAAATACCACAAGCACGGGGATGGGCTATAGCAGAAATTCTTAAACTTTTGCTTGGAAGTTCTTTACAGTCTTTTTATTTTTAAAGAATCTTTAGCAAGCAGCGTTTTGTACTATTAACTCCCAACTCTACTACTGGGGAAAATCGAGTTTGAGAAAGATGGAAGAAAAAGCAGAGTGTAAAAATGAAAAAAAAATCAAGAAAAACCAATTTGAAAGTCAAATTACTTTTATTCTAAAGTTCTAGGTGTGAAAATTAACACACTCTGAATATTTATGCAAATAGCCAAATAAAAGACATACAAATGATAAACTCTTCAGTCCTCACTACCTCCCCCTGTGTGCACAGTTCAACATACCTCATTGCCTACCTACACTATTTGCAAGGGAATCCTTGAGAGAAGTCTGGCAGGTGCAAACTGCCATCGGTTGGTCAAAACTAAGTCTTAAACCAGTTTCTTATCTTTAGCATGGTAAAATATGTCTTACTTTGTATGGCATATGGGTCAAGGTATTTATAGCTGAACTGGAGTCACTTTTTCAGATGACAAATTGGTAAGGAGTTAAGTGACATGAAAAGCTCATTTAATATTATCCACACAACATACAAGCAACCATAGGCTCTGTGGTCAACTGGAAACATTTCCAGACTGAGATCTGCCAGTCTGATTTTTGTGCTTTCTCTTCAAGTCTAATTTGACTCCATGCCTTACTCTTCACCCTTTTACCTTTCAACTGTTTCTGTCCTAAAGAACCAATTTCATTTGCTATTATCTTTCTTCCTCTTCCCCAATGTGTTTACTATAGATAGATAGAATCTTCTAGAATCTTCCTGTTGGTCCTCTTTTTTTTTTTTTCGGTACGGGGGCCTCTCACTGTTGTGGCCTCTCCCGTTGCGGAGCACAGACTCTGGACGCACAGGCTCAGCGGCCATGGCTCAAGGGCCTAGCGGCATGTGGGATCTTCCCAAACCTGGGGCACGAAACCATGTCCCCTGCATCGGCAGGCGGACTCTCAGTCACTGCGCCACCAGGGAAGCCCTGGTCCTCTTTTTTGTTCTGACTTCTTTGTAATGTGCCTCTCTCCTTTCCAATTCCCTTATTAGGCCTATACCATTTTACCCCACTTTGTTTTCCCCTTCCATTCAAATTATGTATATATCCATGACTTAAAGCACAGCCCAGTTCCAGAAAACTTGTGCATAAATTTTTGTAATCCAATGTACTCATTCTGCAATGATTTGCTGAGTACCTCCAATGTGTCACTGTACTGAGTGCCAAGAACTCAAAGACATGAATATCAATTTGTCTCTACCTTAGGGACCTCACATGGTATACAGCCAAGGAGACAAACGAGTACACATCAAACACTATTTTAAATTGGTAGGTTCTATGCTGGAAATATGAACACATTGCTATGGGAGGATGAAACCACAACTTCTCCCAGGTTGATAAGAAAGAGGATGTGAGAACATTAGAAAGGCTTTACAAGGAGGTGTTAGAGCTGGGTCTTTGAGAAATGAGCAGAACTTTAGTAGGTTAAAAGTGAAAAGGAAAGGGGTAAAGTACACACACAAAAAGAAATTCTGGAGAGAAGGTCCCAATGAGCCAAGGCACAAGGTAAAGTGGTAATCTGACTGATTAGAGAAAGCTAGAGAATTCGGTGTGGATGAAACAAAAGAGGTGGTGGGGAGTGGCAGATGAGTCTGAAAGGATACGAGGTCACACTGTGGAAGGCAGACTGGATGGAGTATGTGACCTTTTATTCTATAGGAAATGGGGGTGTGATTGGCTCTTTATGAAAGTTTTTGGTATTAACATTGTAGTAGTACTGGGTTGAAAGAGGGACGTATGTAAGGAAAGTAGTAAGAAGAGTCCAACTACTGCAGTAGTTGCAGTCCAACTACTGCAACTACTGCAAGAGTCCAACTTAAAGTTAATGAGAGCTTGAATCTAAGACCAAAAAGAAAGGAAGTGATGAATGAGAAATATCTTGGCCGTTAAGAAAAACAAGTTTTGGTTAACAGTTGAGAGGTGGAAGGAGAAAACAGAGGAGTCAAATGCAATTCATGACTTGTAGCTCAGGTAAAGGAGTTGCAGGTGATGTCTAAAAATTAGAAATACATTAGGAAGCACAGGTGAGGTTTTAACTTTGAAGGTAATGGAATGAAGGTAATAAGATGTTTTAGGTGCACTTAAGTTTTATGGGATATTCAAACACAGATATCCAATAAGCAGCAAAAAATTGGATCTAGATCTCAAGTTTAAGGATAGACAGGTATATTTGGAACTATCAGTAATACAAGTGATAGTTGAAGCCCTAAATATAGAAGACAAACTAGAGGAGCTTCTTCCTGAATTCTTGCAGTGTTTGAAATATTTTATAAAGGGATTCCTTAAAGCAGGGGCATATCTGCATTGACTAATAAGAGAACACAGTATATTATGAAATCAATTAAAGGTAAGATAAATTAAGATCTAAAAATAACAAGTAAGTATAACAGTTAATTTTAAAGCTCTCACAGAAGTAAAGTTGTAGTAAAATATTAACTGCTAAGTAAAAGCAGCATCTAGGGAAATGAAGTAAAATGGAGAGGAATAGGAGTGAGGAAAAAGTAGGGGGAAAAGAGAAGAGAATGGGCAAAAGGACATAAGAAAAAAAGGGGAGATTTATTTTAAAAAATCACTTTGCTAAACCTTAAGTGAATCAGATGTAGAAAAATGTTGAATTAACACTGAGATCAAATGTAAAAGTAAAGGAACAAATAAAATAAGATGTATTACAGGAGATTAGCTCAAGATGGAGGAGTAGAGGACGTGAGCTCACCCCCTTCTTACGAAACACCAAAACCAAAATTAACTGCTGAACAACCATTGATGAAAAACACTGGAACCTACCAAAAAAGGATACCCTACATCCAAAGACAAAAAGGAGGCCACAGCAAGATGGTAGGCGGGGTGCAATCACGATAAACTCAAATCCCACACCTGCTGGGTGGGCGACGTACAAACTGGAAAACAATTATACCACAGAAGTTATCCCACGGGAGTGAAAGTTCTGAGCCCCACATCAGGCTTCCCAGACTGGGAGTCCAGCAATGGGAGGAAGAGTCCCCAGAGAATCTACCTTTGAAGGCTAGTGGGATTTGAACACAGGACTTCCACAGGACTGGGGGAAACAGAGACTCCACTCTCGGACGGTGTGCACCAGGACCCATGGGAAAAAACAGTGACCCCATAAAAGACTGGGCCAGACTTACCTGCTAGTATTGAAGGGTCTCCTGAGGAGGTGGGGGCAGCTAGGGCTCATTGAGGGGACAAGGACACTGCCAGCAGCAGTTCTGGGAAGTACCCATTGGCATAAGCCCTCCTTGAGGCCATCATTAGCCCCACCAAACAGCCTGTAGGCTCCAGTGCAGGGTTGCCTCAGGCCAGACAACCAACAGGGTGGGAGCACAGTCCCATCCATGAGTGTACAAGCGGATTAAGGTTTTACTGAGCACAGCCCTGCCCACCAGAGGGACAAGACCCACCACCAGGCCCTCCCATCAGGAAGCTTGCACAAGACTCTTAGATAGCCTCATCTACCAGCGTTACCCACTTCTGCAGACAGCAGAAGTGAGAACTACAATCCTGCAGCCTGTGGAATGGAATCCACAATCACAGAAAATTAAACAAAATGAAATGGCAAAGGTATATGTCCCAGATGAAGAAACAAGATAAAACCCCAGAAAAACTAAGTGAAGTGGAGATAGGCAAACTTCCAGAAAAATAATTCAGAATAATGATAGTGAAGATGATCCAGGATCTCGAAAAAGAATGGAAGCAAGGATCGAGAAGATGCAAGAAATGTTTAACAAAGACCTAGAAGAACTAAAGAACAAACAAACAGAGATGAACAATATAAAAACTGCAATGAAAAATACACTAGAAGGAATCAATAGCAGAATAACTGAGGCAGAAGAACGAATAAGTGGCCTGGAAGACAGAATGGTGGAAATCACTGCCACAGAACAGAATAAAGAAAAAAGAATAAAAAGAAATTAAGACAATCTAAGAGACATCTGGTACAACATTAACCATACCAAAATTCACATTATAGGGGTCCCAGAAGGAGAAGAGAGAGAAAGGACCTGAGAAAATATTTGAAGAGATTATTACTGAAAACTGCCTAAACATGGGAAACAAAACAGTCACCCAAGTCCAGGAAGTGCAGACAGTCCCAGGCAGGATAAAGCCAAGGAGGAACATGCTGAGACACATAGTAATCAAACTGACAAAAATTAAAGACAAAGAAAAACTATTAAAAACAACAAGGGATAGGGAGGGTGGGAGGGAGATGCAAGAGGGAGGGGACATAGGGATATACGTATACATATACCTGATTCACTCTTTTATACAGCTAACACAACACTGTAAAGCAATTATACTCCAATAAAGATGTTAAAAAACAAAATAACAAACAAAAAAGGCAAAAAGGGAAAAATGACAAATAACATACAAGGGAACTCCCATAAGAATATCCACTGATTTTTCAGCAGAAACTCTGCAGGCCAAAAGGGAGTGGCATGATATATTTAAAGTGATGAAAGGGAAGAACCTACAACCAAGAATACTCTACCCAGCAAGGCTCTCATTCAGACTTGACAGAGAAATCAAAAGCTTCACAGAAAAGCAAAAGTCTTTGGGAAGACCCCACATGCCACAGAGCAACTAAACCCATGCACCACAACTCCTGAGCCTGTGCTCTAGAGCCCGCAAGCCACAACTACTGAAGCCCGTGAGCCTAGAGCCCGGACTCTGCAACAAGAGAAGCCACCGCAATGAGAAGCCCACGCACTGCAATGAAGAGTAGCCCGGGCTCTCTGCAACTAGAGAAAGCCTGCACGCAACAACAAAGACCCAATGCAGCCAAAAATAATTAATTTTTTAAAAAATGGGCAGAAGACCTAAATAGACATTTCTCCAAAGAAGACATATAGATGGCCAAGAGGCACATGAAAAGATGTTCAACATCACTAATTAGAGAAATGCAAATCAAAACTACAATGAGATATAACCTCACACCAGTCAGAATGGCTATTATCAAAAATTACACAAACAATAAATGCTGAAGGAGGTGTGGAGAGAAGGGAACCCTCCTGCACTGTTGGTGGGAATGTAAATTGGTGCAGCCACTATGGAGAACAGTATGGAGGTTCCTTAAGAAACTAAAAATAGAGCTACCATATGATCCTGCATTCCCACTCTTGGGCATATACCCAGAGAAAAACATGGTCTGAAAGGATACATGCACCCCAATGTTCATTGCAGCACTGTTCACAATAGCCAAGACATGGAAGCAACCTAAATGTCCATCAACAGAATGGATAAAGAAGATGTGGTACATATATACAATGGAATATTATTCAGCTATTAAAAAGAATGAAATAATGCCATTTGCAGCAACATGGATGGACCTAGAGATTGTCATACTGAGTGAAGTCAGACAGAGAAAAGAGAAATATTGTATGATATCGTTTATATGCAGAATCTAAAAAAATGATAAAAGGAACTTATTTACAAAACAGAAACAGATTCACAGACTTAGAGAACATGGTTACCAGGGGAGAAGGGTGTGTGTGGGGGAGGGATAGTTAGGGAGTTTGGGATTGCCATGTACACACTGTTATGTTAAAAATGGATGACCAATGGGGACCTACTGTATAGCACATGGAACTCTGCAAAATATTCTGTAACTACCTAATTGGTAAAAGGATTTGAAAAAGAATAGATACATGTATATGTATAACCAAATCACTTTGCTGTACACCTGAAATTAACACAACGTTGTTAATCAACTGTACTCTAATAGAAAATAAAATTTTTTTAAAATGTATTACAAACCAAGAATGAGAAAAGGCAAACAAGAACCTGAGAGCAAAAAATATTAAAAAATAAAGGGAGAAATGACAGATGAAAAAGACATGGAAATAATAAAATGAAATTGTACTTTTAAAAAGCCAAGCTTTTCCAAAAAAAGAGAAAAACAAAAACAAATAACTTGACAGGACAAAGTGAAATAGTGCTTAGGACAAACACTTCTACATCATAATTTAGGAATTAACAGTATATGTAGTGGTTGGGTATCTAGCAGTCCTCAATTTGAACCCAAGTACTTCAACTTGCTATGTGACCTTGGGCAAGCTGGGAAAACGGTTACGAGGACTGTAATAACACATGTAAAATGACTAACACATATGCTCAATTAATGAAGGTTATAGAAGGTTAGTCCAGTTTTGATTAGTATACGGAAGTCAAATTTCCAACAATTTTTCTAATCTAAGACATGGATTCAATTACAGCACTTGAAATAAACTTTATTAGAACGGAGAGATTAAATTGCTCAAGACAGTTTTATACTGTTGGGTCAACCCTGTCTGTAATGATTAATAGGATGTGAGACTCAATTTGTCCCTTCTACCTCAAACTATGTCACACATGCTACAAATTTTTCTTTGGGACTTTTAAAAAGTACAAGCTATTTATTTGGTCCAATTAGTTAATGTGCACTTACAGTAGTAACATCTTTACAACCACTGCTCTTTGCCTTTTTGCTGAGCTGTCTAAAAAGACAACCAGGTGGGGCTCAGTCAGTTCTGCTAAATACACTAACTAAAAGCCTTAATTGTGTGTCCACCAACATTCAAGCCCTTAGGTCATGAAAACTCCCAATAAGATGGGAATTTAAATTGGGATGTTTTCTCCTACATGTATTATTAAATACTATGTATGAAGAAATGATTATCCATTTGCCTTCTTAACTTGCTTTTGCAAGACTTCCTACTGATAAAAGTAGATATAAAAAATTTAAGATCCTTGATTTTGATTTTGAGGAACTGGACCAAATATTTGTTTTCTGTAGAACAAGATGCAAAAATATTTGATAGAACTTTTTCATGCAATTTTTTAAGAATGAATCTCATCCACAAAGTTAGTTCAAACTGTAGAATTTTTCTAGTTCACCTCAGCTGTACAGTTTTCAAGGTTTCTGGATTCTTTCCTTTGAGTTCCAAATCCTCTATATTTGGAGTTCTTAGCTGGGGGATCATGGACTACCACCAGGTCATGAACAGGCTTTATAGAGTTCTTGAACACCCTAACATAGTATGTGATACTTGGTATACATGTACACATGAACATTGTTGTGGGGTAAAGGCACATACCTTTCACCAGATTTTCAAAGGTTTTCCAAAAAGCTTAAGAACCAGTTAGAGATTTAAATGAACAGAGGTATGTACAATGTGCCAAATATTGCAATGTTTAACACTTGTGAGATTTCTTAATTAAAACATGTTATGAAGTTCAGCACCATAACCAAAAAAGCTACTTCTAAAGAGAAGTTCAACGTCTTTACTTCCTAGTGGTTCACACAATCCTCAACCCACTGCAATCTGACTTGTGTCTCTACTGCTCTGGAATTACTCTGCTTGTATGATTACGCTCCTAATTGTTAAATTCAAAATACATTTTGTGGTACTTGTTCGATTTGACCTCTTGGTGGTATAGTACAGTGGAGAAAAGCACAGACTCTGGAGTCAAACTGTCTAGGTTCAAATCTTAGCTCCGTCACTTGCTAGCTCTGTATCTTTGGATAAATTACTCAACTTTCTGTGCCTCAGTGCAGTAAAGTTTCTTCATTCACATGGTGTGAACAGTATTTACTTCAAAATGTCAACATGAGAATTAAAATAAGCTCCTAACAAAGAAAGCATTGTGCAAATATTTCAGTATGTGGGATTATTCCTTTCTTGAAAATCACTTGAAACCTGTCTATGTCTCACTCTACTCTGATGGTTCCTTAGTTCCATCTCCCTACTTTCAGGCTTATTCCTAATATATCTTTTATAGCATGGCCAGAATGATCATTTGAAGTTATAAATCTGATGCCATCTCTTGCCACTGATGTTAGTATAGTCTGAATGACTTGCATGACATTGTACTGTCTACTTCTTCCTCAAGTCTCAGTTGCCTACATTTACCCTATGAGTTAAGTTGAACCAAGCTATATGATCCCCCAAATGGGCCTCACTCTTTTAACTCATGACTCTGCACAAGCCATTGACTCCATCTGGGAAATCCCACTCCCCTTCTCTTACCACACCCCCTTCCCACAGTAATAAGGTGTCCTTTTTTAATGTGCCCCTGATAACACTGAACAGTATTTATCACACTCTATTTTAGATACCTGTTTGGTTGCTGGTTCATTTCATCTAGTCAGATCTTCCCACTTCCTCCAATAAAGAAGCAGGAGTCATATTATGACAGTCCTGTTCTCTCATTTTCTACCATCATAATCTTTTTTTTTTTTTTTTTTTTTTTTTTTTATGGTACGCGGGCCTCTCACTGCTGTGGCTTCTCCCGTTGCAGAGCACAGGCTCCAGACGCGCAGGCTCAGCGGCCATGGCTCACGGGTCCAGCCGCTCCGTGGCATGTGGGATCTTCCCGGACCGGGGCACGGACCTGTGTCCCCTGCATCAGCAGGCGGACTCTCAACCACTGCACCACCAGGGAAGCCCTACCATCATAATCTTAAACTACTTTCTTATCTCTTTATCATCCCCTACCCCAACTCATTTTTTAATTAACCCACTGAGTTTAGGCAGAAGTGTATCTATAGAAGAAGATGTGCACGTAAATTAACTAGATAACAAAACTTCACACTAAAGGGAACATTCTAGAAGTATTTATTTCATTGCTGACTACTTGGTTGCAGCATACAACTCTCAACAAGCTGCCACTCTCCACTCCTACAGAAGTACCAAATACTATGGTACTACTTAGGTTTTCAGTCTTTCAAAGGCTTTTATTACCAATATCATTACTTAGGATAAGCCTTTTAGGGACTTCAAAACCCTTATTCTCTATAAAAAGTAACTTATTTCATGCACAAAACTCCAATTGGCAGACATAGGTCCAAAATGAAAAGAAAAAAATTTTATTCTAGTTCTGTAAATTATCAGGAATAAAATAAGCATTTCTCCTTGCCTTGTTTTAAAGACATAGAATTTTTTTTCTCTATCAGGAATCAGAACAGTAGGTTTGATGATCCTGAGTTATAAAATTGCTTACTGGCTAAAGTTCTTTCCAAAGATTTTAAGAAGCAGGCTCATTTTCCTATACAATTTAAAGAAATGTTTGCAGTATGTGTAGGAATTATAGGTTATATTGCAGACCCTGGTGACAATATTTAAAAGGCCTATTCTCCCCATTTAAAAAATTCTACCTCAGAAGGTAAAAGGAAATCCCCATTATCCCTGAGCAAAAAAGGGAAAAATCATAGGTACTTTTATTTGTTAATAGAAGCTACTGTAAATGAGTTACCTATTTCTAGAACATTCTCAGAGAATTACATAACTGAAGCAGATACAAGGTACTCTCAGATTTTCAGATAAATGTGTTTAGTAGTTTGAGTAGTTGCTCTGAAAATTTTCAATTTAATTAACTACTCAACAGAATATTTACCATTTTGAAATTTGAGGATATCCTGAGAGGGACATGAAACTATTGGACATAGAGGAATTTTTTAAATGTTAGCAAATTGTGGTAGAAGGAAGAGTGGGGCAAATCGTAGTGGAGAAAAAGTGAGAAAGGGGCAGGACAAAGCTGTAGTCATGAGCCGGCATCTCTTTGTCACTAAGTCAGGGGCCTCTGGCTATCAGTATGCTACATTCACTCTTAGATTAATATAAACCAGATGCGGAAAAATAAAATTAAGAATGTCCCAAACAAAACATTTAAGTCTTTTAAGGAGTAAATGACAGAAAACATTTTAGCTTCTTAATCACGGAGTGCTATAATTTCAAGGCATCAATATAATTCATTTAACCCTAAAGCAATTGTGCAACAAGCAAAACATCAAAAATGGAAAACAACAAAGGTTAACTTCCTATAGGAGCCAATAGACAGGATCTCTTGCAGCACAGCAATTAACCTTCACATACTGGAGTCTTGTTTAAAAGGCCATCAACAACTCAGATTGCTGAAAAATCACAAGTGTCACCAACAAACGGAATGTTGATTAAACAGAGTCCAAAAACTTTCCAAAGGGCTGCCTTCTCTGAAGGGATTTCAGACTGTTGCTAGCACAGGTTGGTTAAGCCAAATCTCACTGACGGCTCCATTAGAGATGAGAATGCCCAGTCAGTGCTGTTTTAAAAATGTAAAACACTGGGAGGGAAAAAAACAAATAAAACAATCTACTGTTCCCTAACATATATGGCTTAGCACCCAGAGAAAGCCTCTGCCCCCAAAAGACACTTTCTACATAGGGCTAAGCTTCATTAAATGAGGTGTAACCTTTCATTTTCAGGACATGTCTTTCCTTGCAAGGTCTTTAGAGGCAGAAGTTCCACTTGGATTCTAATACGCATCTCTGTGAGCTCAGCTTCCTGAAAACATACACCTGCTGGGTTCTAGGTTCTCCCTTGCCAGTGACTGGATTCACTACTTCACAGCCACCAGAATCTCACATACACTATTAACATGATGAAAAATACAGCTACTGCTGCAAGTTTGGCATAAGTGGAACGCATGTTCAAGTACTTCGCATCCTGGCGGTATTTCTTGGACAGACTGGACAAATTGTTAGCCTTTGAATCCAATGCTGTCAAAAAAGAAAAAAGGATAACATCAATTAGTCCCTTAAAGTATTTTATCAAATGTATTAAGACATAAAAATAACCAAAATGAGTGGCACTATTTCAAACCATGAAGCTTAAACTATCATTTTTATTTTAACGGTAAGGTTGCATACACTGATTAACTCATGATCTTGAAGCCGTGTAAAATCTACAATGCATTTTAAAATTATCAGATCAATTTATGTTCAAATTCTTGAGGGTGTATGCAGGCTCTGGCCTCAGACCCTGGTTCAAATCTCAGCTGTATCAGTCATGTGGCATTGGTCAGCTCAGCCTCTCTAAGACCCAGCTTCTTTTGTCTATAAAAATAGGGATTATATAGTAACAATAAACATATCACAGGATGCCTGTAAAGTGAGCACAATGCCTACATACAGTAAACACTTGACAAATGTTAGCTGACCATAACTATCTTCATAATCTCTTAATGGTCTAAATCATATTCGCTCATATTTTGACAAATGATAATCCAGGTAAGATAAAAGTTGCAAGTAACCAGAAAATTCAAAGAACCAGACACTGAGTATTAAGCTATATCTCAGTGGTGACTGCTACCAAATTTCTAAGACT
This sequence comes from Kogia breviceps, assembly GCF_026419965.1. NCBI lineage: Eukaryota > Metazoa > Chordata > Mammalia > Artiodactyla > Physeteridae > Kogia > Kogia breviceps. Next base: position 80,097,519 of record NC_081310.1, read on the forward strand.
TTCCACATAGTAAAGACTATTATTATGAAGATAAAGCTATCAGAAATTATATTTTAACAGATATAGGAAAGCTGTATTATAATGAAAATACAATCACAGGTGCTAGAAAACCACCAATATCTACTAACTTAAGCTTTTTAGAATCTTAGGAAAAGTTTTTCTTTTTTCCTATAAGGACATTTGTAATGTCAGTATCTTCTTTTAATTGTTAACTGAGCACTTAGAGAAATAGTCAGATATACACAAACTAGACTGGGCTTAAAATATATGGCATACTTTTAATAATAAAAACAAACTCAGTTTGGCATATAAATTCTAATAAAACATTTTACTTCTTTAAAATTTTGAAAAACTATATTGCAATCTGAATTTATTTGTTCTTCCTTGGAGAATGCGTTTGGAATATTTGGAGTTGCTTAATAGAGACTGGTTTTGATTGAGAAATGTGACATTACTTAATAACACAGGCATGCCAGCCATTTCCAAATTAGAACTTGTCCTGTAAGAAAAGCACCTAGTGCAAACAAACAGTTAAGGGATGAGAAATAGCCATGACAATGCTGCAAGGAATCTTTCCAGCCAGTCTACTAAAATGTACAATCCATTGGACAGAGGTTTTTTACTACTACTGTGTTTATTACTATATTCCCAGTGCCTAGAACATGATCTGGCATACAGTCAGTGAAAAATACAGGAAAACTCAATAAATAAATATTTGCTACATGAATCTAAATCTGCTGAGAATAACTGGGCAAAGAAATAAATATTAGGTCATGAAATAATTAAGTTAAGAGAATTCCTTTACACTGGAACATTTGGAAACACCTAGTACCATAAAGACAAAGCTATTGCTTGGAGAAGTCATTTAGTAAACATTCATGTTATGGGCACCATGAAAAGTGCTAGAGGATCAAAACATACATGATCCCTATATTTGTTGAATTTACAGTCTAATAGGGTGACACCTTTGAATAAAAAATAAAACCTATGGCTTAAAAGGAACAGGTATATTTAGGCAGTAAAAAAGGCATAATTTGATCTTGCTAAAAGAACCCACAGGAACTATTCTTGGGTCATAAATGCAAAGTTGATTAGCTCTAAAACTTTAAAACTTAGAAAGAGAAAAAGGCATAAAAGATGGATTCTTATTATACAGAAGCTTAAAGAGGAAGAAAACATTTTTTGAGGTGGGCTAATCTTTCCACTGTCTTCATATATGCTCTGTTTAGCATATGCTTTTAAAATACCACTCTTCACTCCTTCCTGATCTATCAAAACTTAAGAAATCTTTCCTGTTCATTTACCTACTTCCTTCTACATTTTTATAGCTCTTATTGTCTATAGATCTATATATAATGATTTAAAACTGTCATTCACTGAAGATGGACAAAGACTCCATAAGCCAACAAATTCTGCCAGGTACTAGCAGTGTAACTTTTATAGTAAGCTACTTTTCTGAGTCTTTGCTTCTTTATCTGTGAAACCAGTTTGATACCACCCACTTCACATGGGATTACTCTAAAGAATAAATAAGATATATGTAAAGTCCCCCTACCATATTGCCTAGCACAATGTAAGTGTTCAATTGATGTTTCTTCCCTTATACTATCTATAAATTACTCTGTGACAATCTTTCTTATCTTCCCAATCACATGAAGTTATTTAAGGGTAGAAATGTACTTCTTTTTTAATCAGCATATCAGCTTTGTAGCAATCAGCAAAGCACTAGAAGAAAATCCGTTATACTTTTGATAAGTTGACCAGTATATAAATTTTGGATTTAAGAACAATTCCTGTGCTGGTTTACTTTATCCCAAGTAGAACCTGTGAGTCTGTAAGATGAAAATTTACACAGACTCACTCACCAAAATTTGATGTTTAAAGAGTTTGAAGCTATATGCTGGGACAACTGCTGACTACAAACATAAAAGTTAAAATCTGAAATTCATAATAAAGGAAAACCCATTATTCATGAATATGTAACAAGGTTGAATTAAAAAAATACACATTAAGGCAACTACTTGTGATGATTACTGTGAAAGAAATAAAAGAAGTATATGAAATAGATATGAAACACATAAATACTACTTTTAAAAAGTATATGCTCATATTAAACATTTAGGTAACATTTAAGCATTAGGTAAACAGATATATTTTTAGGTAAATTAGTACACACACATAACACATTATGTGCTAAAAAACATTACATATATAACGTGCTTTAAGAATTTGAAGGACAAAAGAGATTAATGCATTGTGGGATATAAGGATCAGGTAAGGCTTCTTTGAAGAGGCAGTTCTTATCTAGATCCTAAAGAAGGTCCAGGATGATAAGGACACTGACCTGGCTAAGGCAGAATATTTGTGAACTAGGGAGAATCTCCTTATCTTCCATTATAGAGAACACAGCGCCTTGCACATTACAAGTACTCAATTAATAATGACTGAATGAATGAAAAGTAAGTTGAGATGAGACTAGACCTTATCTTGTAGTCACAGGTTTTAAAAGTTTTTCAGCAGAGGAATGCCTTGATGAAAATGGCACTTTATAACATTTGATCTGGCAGCAGTAGTCTCCCAAAGTGGCTACTCAGGAAACTATTGCAATAAATCTTTGACAATTTCCTCTCATTCTTCTTTTCATTTCCCTTAACTTATGTGTTTCTGTAAATATTGATATAATTTTATAAATATCTTGGAAACAGTAATTGCTTCTGATATGGAATGAGACTACATTGTTCCAACTCAATAGAAACTAACTACACGAGGAAGAAACATATATATTGGAAGCTTGCAATGTAATCTATTTTTGAAAGATGAATTCTTAACAGTACTAGATAGAATCTGACAGCATAAAAGGTACTCCCAAATAAGCTATCCTTGCCTATGGAATAAGAGCCACTTATTCATAAGACTCATACTGCTTTTAGAGACCTGAGAGTGCTTCTCCCCGTTGTAGCACTTCTTCAATATTGGCCACCATGATCCTCTGCACATCTTGCAATTCAGTGTTGATGGAGCCTAGGTTTCTCCGAGCACGACTGTCAATGTAAAGCTTCTTGGTTTTCTGAATGTAGGTATCTAGAATGATGAAGAAAAGTGACCGTTAACAACTTCTTTCATGTCCATCAAAGAAGTAGGAAAGAGTAAATTCTGAGTTTAGTCCTGGATCTGCAACTGTTCGTGATTAACCAAGCTCTTGAATGAGTATCAATGGGACAGGAGTTTCCCAAAACACTACTACAAAACTGCATGCTCATTCATTTTTGCCAATGTCTATATAACGTAAAACTATGAAAAGAATGATTATTAAAGATTTTATTTTCAACTTTTAGAAAAAATCTTAAGATGTGTGTGCTGGATACCCTTCATTTGCCTCTAGATCTCCTCTCTACCCTTCTGGGCCTGCTTTTTCTGTGTGTGTGGTACACGGGCCTCTCACTGTTGTAGCCTCTCCCGTTGCAGAGCACAGGCTCCAGATGCACAGGCTCAGCGGCCATGGCTCACGGGTCCAGCCGCTCAGCAGCATGTGGGATCTTCCTGGACCGGGACACGAACCCGTGTTCCCTGCATCAGCAGGTGGATTCTCAACCACTGCGCCACCAGGGAAGCACATGGGCCTGCTTTCTGCCTGCAGGAAGTTGACCTGCATGGATTACATTAATGGGTTCCTTGCCCTCTAGCTTCCAGTTAGGTTCAGCCAATGGGGGAGCCCCAAGAGTACAGAAGAAGGGGAGTGGATAGTGATGTCAAAGTATTTATTCCCCTACCTCCTCCCTGAGAAGTCATCTTGGGCTGGCAGTATACCTCCACCAAAAGTTACTGCTCCTCTCAAATGGGCCTTTTCCATAAATTTTCTCCTTCCTCGTTCCAGAAACTGCTTTCTCTTATCCATTCAGGCTTAGGGATGATAACAATTACCATGCTACTGGTCTCAGGTTACTGTACCTTACAGTTCATCTGTAACCCATTCATATCTCTGTATATAAATCCTTTAAGCTAATTTGAGTATACCAACTATTTCCTGTGTGACCTTGATAAAGCAGTCTTATTTTTTTATTGGGTTTACTGAACCGCTATTGTCTACAAAAATAAAATTTGCAAAACGAGACATAAAAATTAGCACTCGGAGAGCTTATAGTATTGAAACACTGGAATGCTTTGCTAGATTTCTTTATTTCTAAAAAGCAAGAGGACCCATTTATCTAGCAAACTCGAAACACTTCGGAAATTCAGAGACAGTAAAACGAATTTCTTTTTTAACTAAAAATGTCAGTGATGTAGTCTAATCATACTTGTTCTCACTTCCTCTACTTAAAGGCCATTTCCTTTGATCTACTGCCATCAGATATTTTACCAGATCTGAACAGTAATGAGTCTTTCTATAATTCTTACACAAATATGGACACCCATGCTCACTACTTCTGCCTGTAGTAAATGTTATGCTCCAATACCATATATCATCTAGTACTTAAATTAGAGGATCTCGTTCACCATTCCTTCTATTTCCAAATTCTGATTTCCATAAAATGAGTCTCACTGTGAGTATATGAGTATGTGAGTGTGTGTGTGTGGCGGGGGAGGTGAGGAGGTTGGGTTGGGGGAAAAAAGAACTCAGTTATTACATGTCAATCTAGATCTTTAGACACAGTTTTTTACCCTAATGAAGAATCAAACTAAATAACAAAAAAAGAGCAAAAGGCAACAAGTTCTATGAGGAAAAAATCAAAAGACCAGAGAAAATTACTTATGAGAAGGAAGCCTCATTCATTCAAAAAGGACAAAAGACATGGACTAGGAGGGAGAATCCAAAACTTCAGTAGGTAAGCATAAAAAAAAGTGTCAAAATTATATCAATAGCTTCTGCATATCGACTACTCCCTTGATAGACAGGTGAGGTGCAAAAACTTACCGAACTCAATAAAGGAATAGGGTCTAGACACAGTTGGCACCTTCTTCCCATGCTGTTCATCAAACTCTGAATGTAAATCTTCTAGGTAGGCAAAAGCCAACTTTTTAGGGAAGGCAGCTTCGCACAGAACCAAATAACACACCCCCTGTTCAATAATGTAGCTGCAGAGACAAAGAAAAGCAAGAAAAAGTTGTTTGTAGGTTAACAATACCTCCAACAATCTGAAATAGACTCTCAGTGCCATACAAACCTTTTTTTTTGGCCATGCCACACAGCTTGTGGGATCTTAGTTCCTCATCCAGGGATTGAACCTGGGCCCTTGGCAGTGAAAGTGTGGAGTCTTAACCACTGGACCGCCAGGGAATTCCCTATACAAACTTTTGAAAATATTCTAGCCCAAGCCCTTTGAGGCTAACTAAATCAGAAAGTCAATTTCAAACCACAAATCACCGGAATCAGAAAGCAAACATCTTCCATTAGAAGTATATTCCAAAAGGAGCATTAAGACATATTTACTCATTACATAATTCTTCAACTAAAATATCTGAATACCTAAGACTTTTTCTTGAAAACTTGGAGTTGTGACTCCATCTACCCTTTGATTATGTGTGGTAAACAAGTATATACACATTTAAATTTCTTCCAGCTGTAAGAAAAATAGTGGAACTAGAAATTTTTGTGGATACTTAAAAGTTGGAAGTTAATGTCACAATATTTATTGGGTATAGAAAATAATCTCAGGACTAATAATATTCCCAAATTTCCAGGACAGGAGAACTCTGTATTGACTTCAAATTGTTCAATAACAGAACTGACTCCTCAAGTGAGAGTGAGCTCCCTGGCAGTCTGCAAGAGGCTAGATGACTACATGTCTGAGATAGTTTTGGAAAGAGGTTAGGTTACTCAGTGGTATTCAAACTTTTTAGCCATAGTACTCTTTATTTCAGCAAAAATTATATCCAGAAGACTAATATGTACAGCAAATAAAATCAGAAGTTCTTTAGCTTAAGTAGGAGTTTAAGGGCCCAAATCATTACACATACCCCCACCCCTGTCCTTTCTATGCGGCTCCTAAGGCATCCTATGACTCCACAGAGCATAGTTTATAGTCTATTATATTATATGATCTCTCATGCCCTTTAAAATAATAACAACAATAATAACAATAACAATAATACCACTGTCCTATTTCTTGCTTGGGCGCCTAAATTAACCAGTCTCCTTGCCTTCAGTCTAGACCATCTTCTAAACCACTAGCTTTATTCCTAAAAAGTAAATATGATATTGCTTAAAAACTCTAGAGATTCCCTAATACCTATAAAATAAAATCATACACCTTGGTATAGTATTTGGAGCCCTCCAAAACAAGTGTAGGCTGCTTTCCATCATATATCCTAACACACCAAACAACAGGTTGTTCTCCAATAAGCTAGGTTCTTTCACATGCTCATGGACTTCTGCTTATATTGTTTTTTTCTAACTATAACATTCTTTTACATACCTGGAGAAACCTTGTTCATTTTCGTATGCTCTATTCTTCTATAATTTTTTCTGTGAAATTTCTCTCTATTCTCCCTCCCTCTTTCCCCCTTCCTGAAACTTACTCTCTATAAATGGGAATTTATTGCTTCCTTCCCTCTGCTCTACAGCACTTCTTGTCCTAAGGTATTACAGCATCGTTGTTTGTGTATGTGTCTCTCTCTGCTAATAAGAGGATAAGCTAAAACATTACAGGCAAGACTTAATACACTGTCTGGCAAAGAATAAATCTTCAATAAATAGCTCTTGGATGGAAATAAAGGAAGAGATGAGATTATAAAGAACCAAGCAGAAGAAAATCTCTTTTCAATTCCATGAGATCCTTCCTAGATCTTTTTTGTTCTTAACCTGTGGTAGAGATAAAAATACTATATAATTAAGTGCCTCTAATATGTTTGATGTTGAAATACCTTACAAAACTTAATATTCACTACTTTCTTAACCAATAGGCCAGGGTTTTGTTTTGGTTTTGATTCTTTATACTTGTTTGCTTGTTCTTGATGAGTAGAGAGTTTGTTTGTTTGAGTTAAACAAAGCAGGTTCTTCCCAGGTCTATATTAGTATCTGTGTTCCTAACATAGTAAGGATTATTTAGCTTATTCTTTTTTATTTTCACCTGATCTTCTTGCCCTCTCTTTTCTTGTTTAATACTTCCTGTTTCATCACCTTCAAACTTGACATGTATTAAACATTTAATACCAATTATTTGTAGATAATTTGAAATCCAATAAAGTCCCTTTGATCCCTCTCTCAGCTGTATGCATTGTCTATAACCACTGATTAGATGCTCTTAAATTATCTTTTATAATTTTCTTTGTTCTAAATAATAACTAACACTTATTGACTATTCTCTATGTGCCAGACAAGATGTTAAGTGATATACATGGATTCTCTCATAATCCTCACAAAACTATGATTCCCTATTTTATAGAGGAAACTGAGGTCCAGAGAAGTATATGTGAGTTGCTCAAGGTTACATGGTCAGTAAATGTTTGAGCAAGGGTACTAACCTACATGTGTCTGGCTCCAAGAAGCTCCCAAAGCAAAAGTTACCTATTACTGCGTGATATGTATAGCATTCACTAGACACAGGATAACAGGTTGAATTATTGTATGGAAATCAAATAAAGAAACCAAGATTTCAGTTTTGCAGAATTAGTGCCAGGAAAGTTGCCTCCATGGAGCAACTATATTTTTAAAGTTACCTTTACTTTTTTTTTTGCGGTACGCAGGCCTTTCACTGTTGTGGCCTCTCCCGTTGGCTCCGGACGCGCAGGCTCAGCAGCCATGGCTCACGGGCCTAGCCGCTCGGTGGCATGTGGGATCTTCCCGGACCGGGGCACGAACCCATGTTCCCTGCATCGGCAGGTGGACTCTCAACCACTGCGCCACCAGGGAAGCCCTAAAGTTACCTTTACTTTTAAAAAAGTTACCATTCTTTTCAGGTGTTACTTGCATTTACTGTATTTCATATTTAAATAATCACAAAGAAATCAAGACTATACTCACTGAAAAGTCATGGCACCAGCTTCCAAGGTGCATCTGGTAGGGGACTGTTCATTCAACTTTCGAAAGAGTTGCTTAGCCTGACTCTGGTACTGTTGAAGGTCCCGGCCAGACTGAAAGAAGACACCTTCATTTAAGAATTTTCCACCAAAAAATCAGTACCAATTTGTGAGAAGCATCATATTTTGAGGACACTATGTGAATACGGTCCTTCATTTACAGGTTAGTAAGATTTATTTAACAAAATAAAAGTGGCCTATTTTAGAGAAAAAAGGAGGAACAAATCCCGAGTTTTTCAACAAAGTCACAATAGTTATTTGCTAAAAACCAAAAGTGTACTCCTTCAGGCACTCTTTCAATCCAGTGTTCTTTCCACTATTAGGTCAGTGCCCTCCTCCTAACCCATTTCACTTGCACAGTTACTGGCACAGAACTGTACAACATGTTCCATACTCAGGGGAAAGTCTTGGGAACAACAGACTGAATGAATCATCTCATTTTTGTGCTGAAATATCAAGCAAAATCTTCCATAAAGTGTTACAGTATTGAGCATTTAAGCAAAACTGTGTGCACACATGACTGCAAATTATTATGAACACTATAACTGCAATTAGGTAAAAATGAATAAGAGCAAGGACAAAGATTGGAAAGTCAAATATCCTTTACTAAATAAATCTATCTGGTTCCTGAGTTTGGATAGCAAAAGTCTGGGTAGCAAGGGATATGTTCATACAAAAATGAAAATAATAACATTTGGATGATAGAGTTATAGGCAATATTTTCCTAAACAATTTCTTAATGATTTTACAATATTTTTTAAAGAGAGGAAGAAGTCTACTGAGGGAAACAGCAATGTCATTTCAAAAGGATAAAATCATACCTCAATAACCTCCTAGATCCAAAATGGAAAAGAAGTACATGAAGAATGGGAAGCAAATATACATTATTTATTCATCCACATACTGGGGGAAACAGACAAATAACTTTTGCCATGTGATGGGAGGGAATTATTTTATTTTGGATTATTTAGTTTGAATTGAAAGATATAACACTGTCTCTCCTTGGTAGATGTTTAATAACTAAATGTTTAAATAGAAAAGTGTTTACATAGGGCTCTCCCAGGGATTGGACCTACGGTATAACTATGAGAAAGTACAAAGTGAAACTTAAAATTCCAGATAGTGAACCACTCAGCTGAGAGTAAAATCAGTCAAGGAAGCAATGATAAAATCATGTAACTGGCAGATAAACAAATGTACAAGTATAGGATTCTAAGCTATATTTAAAATAGTGAACTGGAAGTGCAAATCAAAACGACAATAAGATTATCACCTCACTCCTGTTAGAATGGCTATTATCAAAAAGACAAGAAATAACAAGTGTTGGTGAGGATGTGGAGAAAAGGGAACCCTTGTGAACTGTTGGTGGGAATGTAAATGGGTGCAGCCACAATGGAAAACAGTATGGAGGTTCCTCAAAAAGTTAAAAATAGAACTATTACATGATCCAGCAATTCCACTTCTGGGTATTTACCTGAAGAAAATGAAACACTAATTTAAAAAGATATATGTGGCCTTCCCTGGTGGCGCAGTGGTTGAGAGTCTGCCTGCCGATGCAGGGGACACGGGTTCGTGTCCCGGTCCGGGAAGATCCCACATGCCGCTGAGCGGCTGGGCCCGTGAGCCATGGCCGCTAAGCCTGCGCGTCTGGAGCCTGTGCTCCGCGGCGGGAGAGGCCACAGCGGTGGGAGGCCCGCGTACCGCAAAAAAACATAATAAATAAATAAATAAATAAATAAATAAATAAATAAATAAAAGATATATGCATCCTATGCTCACTGCAGCATTATTTACAATAGCCAAGATATGGAAATAATCTAAGTGTTCATCAACAGACAAATGGATAAAGAAGATGTGGTATATATATATACAATGAAATACTATTCAGCCATTGAAAAAGACTGGAATCCTGCTCAAAAAACAAGCTCATAGAGAATGGACTGGTGACTGCAAGAGGGGAGGTGGGTGGGGGAGTGGGCGAAATGGGTGAAGGGAATCAAAAAGCACAAACTTCCAGTTATAAAATAAGTCATGAGGATATAATGTACAGCATGGTGACTATAGTTAATAATACTGTATTGCATTATTTGAAAGTTGTTAAGACAGTAAAACTTAAATGTCCTCATCACAAGAAGAAAAAAGAATAAAAATTTTCGTAACTGTTTTTTCATGATGGAGGGTAACTAGACTTATTGTGATCATTTCACAGTGTCTACAAATATTGAATCATTATGTTGTACATCTGAAACTAATATAATGTTATATGTCAATTATAACTCAAAATAAAATAAAAAAAATAAAATGGTGAACTGGAAATTTCAATATAAATAAGGAAGTAAATAAGCATGAGGTGAACCAGGGGAGTTAGGCAGAGACCACTAGAAATATCGATTTGTAGTTTAACACTGTTTTTATGGCAATGATTTGTTATAAGGCTGTTCACTTGAGAAATACTCCTACATTAACATGTATATGTATATTGTTATATATTAACAATACTTTGTAATAATTAACATTATAATGTATATTAACATTATCATATTAAACAGTATTGCTAATCTATATATTGTTTTTCTCATGACTGGCCAGCCAGTTGGGGAGAGTGAATACTGTCACATGCTTTGAACTAGTGCACAATATCCTATGTTCCTAAATTTGAGTGGTACTTGTCAATCTGTTGGCTTCACCAATGTTGTTATGTGGCATTCCAAAGATATCTGACCCCACAACAGTAGATTTAAAGGGATGCAAACAAAGTTGGAGACGCTACTAAAGTGCCAAGAAAAAATACCAACATAGACCAATGATTTTCAACTTTGGCTTCACACTAGAATCACCTAGAAATCTTAAAAAAACTACTCCTGCCCAATCTCCACCCCCAAATCAATTAAATCAGTGTCTCAGAGGTATTCATAAAATAACCACAACCATAAATGTTAATTATAAGTTTTTTGACAGCTAAAGGCAGGTGAGCACTTTAAAGAAACTAGTTAAAGAAATACATGGCAAATAAAAAGAATGAAATTCTACCATTTGCAACAACATGGATGAACCTAGAGGGTATTATGCTTAGTGAAATAAGTCAGAGAAAGACAAATACTGTACGTTATCACTTATAGGTGGAATCTAAAAAATAAAACAAATGAATGAATATAACAAATCAGAAACAGACTCGCAGATATAGAGAACAAACTAGTGGCTACCAGTAAGGAGAGGGGAGGGAAGAGGGGCAAGACGGCAGTAGGGGGGATTAAGAGGTACAAACTACTATGTATAAAATAAAAAAGCTACATGGATATATTGTGCGGCACAGGGAATATAGCCAATATTTTATAACAATTTTAAAATGAAGTATCATCTATAAAAATATTGAATCACTATATTCTAAGCGTGAAACTAATATAATATAGTAAACCAACTACACTTCAATTAAAAAGAAAAAGAAATGGCAAAAAACTCAGTGAAATGAAGATTAGCACAAATCCCTTGACTTTATAAGAGGCACTGTAAATATTACTGCAATCTGAGAGAAAGAGACTAACAACTGTATGAACTACGAGAAACTATGGCCAAAAGCATGCTACAATTTCAGGAATATACAATGAACAAAGCAGTGACTGCCAATGTATTACACTGGGGACATATCTACATAGGAATTACAGCACGCCAACCAACATTTTACACTGCTGGTTCAGTTGGCATTACCATTCCTGGGAACACGATGCTGGCACAATCTTTCTGGTAGTTATTTTGACAATATGTATTAGAAATTTTAAAAATTTGCATAATGTTTTATCCAACAATTCCACATCTTCTAACACCATACTGTAAAGCAATTATACTCCAATTAAGATGTTAAAAAAATAACATATGGTATATATTTATATAATGGAATACTACAGAGCCATTAAAATGATGTTGTATAATATTCAATGATATGAGAAGATATTCACTATACACTAAGTGAAAAAAATTAGGTGGAACAGTATTACAGTATTACCCATTATTTGATTTTAAACACACACACGAAGATTAAGGTTAGACATCAAGTGGATATAATTTAAGTAGGGATTACTTAATTTTACCACTACTTTTAATGGTAAAAAAAAAAATCACCATTAACTTTTTAGTTCTTTTGTTTGTACATATTTACTGAATTTTCTACAATAATCAGAAATTAATTTTATAATGGGAAAATTATTCATTCATCCATTCCTATTTACTGCATATTTGCACCCACAATATTAGGACTTGGGGCCAATAAGGGGAGGGGCTAGGATTTGAACCCAGGCAGTCTAGCTCTGAAGCCCCTGCTCCTAAGCATGCTATATCACCTGTATAATTAAAATTGCTTCAGTAATGGTAGATCCACCTTCTAGGTGATATCTTACTATTTAATATTAAATCTAATTCATAGGAAATGCTCAAGAAACCATATGGCAGCTCTGATCTAGATCTCACATAACAATATAATCATGGCTTTACAGATAAACCCTAGGTTCACTTTTAAGATTACAGTCACAAAGGGCTCACAGTCAGTCTATCTAAAAATAGTTAGATTAGATGTCCTAATTCTGTTTTCTACTTCATCTAGAGCAGACTTGATGAAACTTATACTCAATATAATGGAAGACAGCTGTTAGCAATCCAATAATGAAGTAGATGTGAATGTCTACACAAATTCTGAAACTAATTCGAGATCATCAGTATATTTAGGATGTGGTTCTGTATACAAAATGCAGGAGGTACAGGGTAGTAAACTGCCACACAACCACAATCCTTTTTATTGCTGTCACCTATGACTGCTGAACAAGTGGTTGTATCAAATGCCATCTTTTGCCTTTATAAGAATGTTTAGCTAAGCTCTTATCATTTGTAAATTCCTGTTGAACTCTACTGATCAAAGGCCAAGGGCACCAAGAACCAACCACTTTCTTCTAACAGCAATAACAGTAAGGTGATTAATCAACCCTCAACGATTGGGCGAGTGCGCCCGTTTAACTGTACAAAAGACTATCTGCTTCTTGGGAGTTCCCTGCCCTGTAGTCAGTTATATCTAACACCTGAAGAGAACATGGTTCATTTTGAGGTAGAACAGAAAGGTAGATAAAGAAATTGCAAACATCTAAAAAGGAGAAATACATCAGAAAGGAAGAAATAGATAGAATATCAGAGAGTCTAGGTTGGAAAAGAAAAGTTCATCTGTCTACCTGTCTTAGGCCTACATTTCTAGTTATAGCACAGAGGAAACAGTGCCTAAGATACTCTGTATCTTTTTTTTAATGCTCTATTGTATTATCTGAATAATTGTTCATCTCCAGTAAGAAGACAGTTTGTACAAGGACTAGCATCTAGTAACCACCTAAGATATGGTATCTGTTATCAATGTAAATAATTGAAAGAATACATTGAATTATTTGGCCTGGACAATTAGGGTACTTAACTATAAAACTATTTGATCAAGATATCCATTTCTTAAAAAGTTATTTCCATACTCCTAAGAAGTAAATACATTATTAAAATGTCTTAGAACAAGTGAAGCAGTTAGGTACTAAGCCTGTAGTGTAGAATCAAACAGATATTGATTTAAAAAAACAAACTAGTGGTTACCAGTGGGGAGAGGGAAGGGAAGAGGGGCATGATAGGGGTAGGGGATTAAGAGGTACAAACTACTATGTATAAAATAAATACAAGGATATATTGTACAGCACAGGGATATATATATAGCCAATATTTTATAGTAATTATAAACGTGTATAACTATAAAGGAGTATAACCTTTAAAAATTGTGAATCACTATGTTGTACATCTGAAACTTATATAATATTGTGAATCAACTGTATCTTAATTTAAAAAAAATTTTTTTAAACCAAAACAGTGGTTCTCAACCAGGGGTGATTTTGCCCCTCCTCCCTGCAGGTGACATATAGCAATGTCAGGAAATATTTTTGGTTGTCACAACTAGATGGAGGGTGGTGGTAGTGCTATTGACATATAAGGTGTAGACATCCTACAATGCACAGGACTGTTTTCCCACAACAAAGAATTATCCATTCCAAAATGTCAACAGTGCCAAAGTTAAAAAACCCTGATGACAGAACTATCAAATCACTATGTTATGTACCTGGAACTAACATAGTGGTTGCAGGTTAACAGGGAAGGAAGGAAGGGAAAAAAAGGAGGCAGGGAGGAACCCTGGTGAAAAATTCTGTTGTGCTACTTATTAGCTGTGCGACTTTAAGCAAGAGACCTATGCTCTCTTAGCCTCAGAGATTCCTTATCTATAAATGGGGATAATAATAGTACCTATCCTAATAGTTGGTATGAAGATTGAATGAAATCATGCATTTAAAAGGCTTAACACAATGGTTAGTATGTAGTAGGCACTCTATAAATGTTCTCTATACTATTATAATAGTAAAAATAAGTCAAAGATTCATATTTTTGCAGATATTAAAAGTTTTGGAAAGATGGTATCATTCAAAGTCAAAATTCCTAAAGGAAATCACTATGGAATTACAATCACAAAAATATTTTTGTGTAAAATATCTTTCTTTGTCAATTAAACAAAACAATCCATCTTGGTAAACTGATACCTAATTTGGAATTAAGAAACACACAGTAATAAATCAACTAATTTTTTCAATAAAGTATGAAGACAGAGAATAAGAGCCTACTGATATATGGACTTTCAAATCCAGTTTATATTCTTTGCCCACATTGGAATTCAAAGCAATAGTTGGAAAACTGACCAGATTTCTGTCCCTTTGGGAAAACTATTTCTAATCAAACTACATATCCTTCAAGGAAAATTTCCCCCACACCATCTCCTTGTTTCAAATCATGTTCCTGAATTCATTTTAACAATTTCACTCCTTCTGCACAGTCCTGGAAAATGTTTAACGTTGGACAAGAGAAAAATATTTCACAATTGAAAATTCAGCGTATGCTATATTTTTCAAATTTTATCTCAACTTAGACTTTGTCTTGTGGAATAAATAGAAAATATTTCACTTAGCATGACCTGCTAAGCAACTTAGCAACTTCACAATCTGTATCATTACTCTCCTAGAAGTGAAAGTGAACATATTTCCAAATCAAACCTAAAAAGGCATATAACCAAACAGAAGCTTTCCTAATTAGGAGACACTACTGTTGGCTTAGATGTCATTTCTTCTGGGAACACTTTCCTGAGGTCCAAAAATCAATTTAGATACCTTTTCCATGTTCAACCACAGAAACTTCTTCCTATTCCATAGCAGTTATACTACATTATAATTGTTAGTTATCTGGTTTCTCTACTAAACTGTAAGCTCCATGAAAGTAGGGACTATGTTCCCCAAAGCCCTGCATTAACACCATGCTTGGCACATCTGATGTGTTTAATGAGTTTTTTTTTTATCATGAATATATGAATGAAAAGTTCAAAAAAATGTGCAAAATATTCATCTTTTTTTAGACCTTGAGGTTTTCTTTTAATTACATTACTTGGGTTGTATGAGAAAGTAAAATAAAGTTGAACACTTTAAATAAATTACATAAATTTCATTCTCAGCCTCCTTTCTTCAGGAACTTCGTGACCTTGCTCCAGGAACTTGTCTCACACCAGAAATTTGCCTTGTGATTTTAAGGCACAAAGCCTCTTCCTCTCAAGCTATCTAAAGGTTTTCTTTTGTTTTTTCAATCAACGCAATACATTTTTGAGCACCTACTAGCACAAGGCTGCTATTGTAAAAGCTATGGGAAACACATAGATGACTAAGATTTCTCATTTGCCTGCTAGGAAACTTTGAAAGACAAAGGCAAAAATTGTAAAATAAAGGTACAAAGCATTACAGGAATATAACACAAGGGTTATAATTCCAACAACAGAAATTTAGTAAGGCTTATTGGAGGTTGGAATTGTGCATAACTTTGAAAGAAGGTACGGTACTGAACTTCAAACAGGTGCATACATGTGGCAATAATACCTCATCTGCTTTCACTAGATGTCAGTAAACTAGGTCAAGGATCAGGTGCTACGGAAAGAGGACTTAACTTAGGAGCTGATTTTTCCCAGGACCTGTCAGTCAGCCTTATTAACAGGAAAAAAAAATAGAAATCTTGAATTTTAACAAAGTCCCTAAAGAATTACAGAACACTGGATGATCACAATCAGCCAAACCTATCCCTTCTCCAGAGAGTTCTTCTAAAAGGAAACAGGTAACACAAAAATCTACCTCCGCCTTCAGGGAAGATTTATTCTAACAGGTAGTCTTCTCCACTGCCAAAAGAGAAAAAGCACTTCAGAGGGGTCAAAAACGCCTGGTAGGCCACAAGGGTCTCCCGCGTCCTAAGGAGGAATCCCGTGCTGAGAGCACAGAGCTCTGACAGGAACTTGGGGTCCCGGGGATCTAGCAGCTCACCTGTTCGTCCTCCTGCATCGAGGCGGCCAACGGGAGCCCGTCCGCCACTCGGGCAATCATCGTGAGCAACACCATCTTCACAGGCTACGGAAACTCAACACTGGCCCGGACGGCCGTAGGTGCGTCTTGACTTGCTCTTCCGCGACAACAGTTATACCTCTTCCTCAGTTCCCAAAGACCCAGCTGCTCCCGTCTCCGATTCCCGCTGAGGTGGCCGGAAACAAGCTCCAGACCTCTCCACTACCGGTCCTCAGAATTGGCTTCCCACCGAGAATCACAGCTACCGCACACAAGTTCCGCCGTTTCTCCTTCCACCTTCAGAAACTTCCAAGGCCCCGCCCACTTTTCTGGATTTCCAACTTCGAATAAGCCTTGACGCGTGAGAGGGCATGGCACACAAACTGAAATAGAATTTTCTAGTTTCTGATACTTTAAGCTTGGGGAGAGGGCTGGGAAGGAGGGTGGGAGTTAATAGTTACTTAGATGAAGGGTATATGACAAAACTGACAAGCTATATACTGATATTTTCATATTTAATTTTTTATATTGTATATCCTGTACAAAATATTTTCTGTATTTGTATATTTCTAGGCAGTGATTTTTGTCTGTGTGTGTGAGTGTGCATGTTGTTTTGGGTTTTTTTGCTTGTTTATGCTGTATCCCCAGGTCCTTGAACAGTTTCTGGTAAAAAAAATATTAATTGCATGTGTGAATAAATAACCAAGTTACAGGACCTCAGAAATCACCTAGCTCAGTCACCCTTCCAAAAGCGGGGATCTATGGTGATAGGTAGCAGGACAGCCTTGCAAACCTTCCAGTAACAGCATTCACTCCCTATCAGAGCAACCTCTAGACAATTCCACTTGAGGAAGTGTTATCATCTTTTTACTTTGGTGTCCCTATCTCTAAAATGAGATTATCTGCCTCTCAGGATATTTGTGATTATTTAGCAAGAACGTGTAGGTGCACACATTTTGTAAACTAAAAAAGAAGTTATATAAATGTTGTATTTTATTATTTGTACTAATAACTACACCTTATTAAGCACTAATTGGTGTTTGCATTAATAGAAACACTGCTAGGTGCTTTATGGATACAAGTTATTTAATCAAACAACTCAGCAATGTTATTTAATATTAGGTCCCCCCTTTGAGTTGGAGTAAAAGCCTCAGAGAGTAATTTTTCTAAGGTGACACAGATAGTAGTAATGGGAACAGGATTTGAGCTGAGGTTGAACTCCAAAACCTATGCTCTTAATCCTGATATGACTCTGTCTTAACATTTAACCATAGGTTAAAGAGCTCATGCTTTTGCTACCTTTTCTACAACTCTACAGCTACTAGAAGAAAACTAATATTATTTCTGGAGAGGATTTTGGGAGGAAGACCTAATGATTGTCTCCACACAAAAGATGAAGGACTGGGATACAGACAAGACAAAAAAACTGATGGTGCTATTAACAGAGACAGTGAGAAAGTGAAACAGAAAGCAATCCTTGTGTATACAGGAGCCTAAACTGGCAAAATCATATCTTACATTTAGAATAGCTCACAGATGTAACCTGATCTAATTTCTCTTCCGACCAGTCAACAAGGACATGTCTTCTACCACTGTCTCAAATTATGGTCACTCAACCTCTGCTGCAACAATTCCAGTAATGAGAAATTAATAATACAAGTATTTTAACTAAGGGTATGGCTATGTGGATGACAGCAGAGAGAGAAGAATGCACAGAGAAGCAAATTTGGAGCAAGAATCCCAGCCTCTTTCCAGTTCCTGAATCTAGGCTCTTCCCAAGGCCCATTGTTTGCCTGAAACCTGACAACAACACGGTGAAATGGGTCAAATTCAAGAATCTTGGAGCTTGTAAACGTTGTACTGGGCGGGGTGGGGGGTGGGGGGGGTTGGTAAACAGAAATTTGAATATCAGAGCTAACAGCAAATTCTTACAACTTATCAAAGAAACAGAGTAAAGCACATATATCTAAATCAAATTAAGCAGATAAAACAGAACGAGACTTTGCTTGTGTCCTTTTTTTTTTTTTAGCGGTACGCAGGCCTCTCACTGTTGCGGCCCCTCCCGTTGCGGAGCACAGGCTCCGGGCGTGCAGGCCCAACGTGCATGGCTCACGGGCCCAGCCGCTCCGCAGCACGCGGGATCCTCCCGGAAGGGGCACGAACCCACGTCCCCTGCATTGGCAGGCGGACTCTCAACCACTGCGCCACCAGGGAAGCCCCTGTCCATTTATTTTTAAACAATTCTTGAGTGCCTAATTAAATGCCAGACACTGAGCTACATGACGAAGATGAATAAATAACAGTCCCAGCAACCTGTGGCCCGTAACAACCCCCAGACCAAACACTGTCGCTTCAGAGAAGAGGTCTACAAGTAAACAGCAGCTTCTGTTTGAATTACATAATTGCAAAAATGAATAAAGCGTTTCTTAGGAGGTGGCGCTCTTGGCAGACCAAAAAATAGCCACTATATCTGGGCTGCTATCCAGACATATGCGCTAGTACGGCTGACCGGTTATTTAAAGATTGAAACGCTTTCTTTCTGATTAGTAAAAAGAACCTTCTCTAAACTGCTTCTTCAGCCCGCACCTCCTACCAAACAGCGTCAAAACTCTTCGGGTTCCGCCTCAGCAATTCATCCAACTTAGCTTCTGATTGGTCGGTTTCCATGCCAGTCAGTTTAAAAACCTCCGCCTTCCAGGTGGCTATTGGCTACCTCCAGGAACACCAGAACGGCCCCGCCTTCCACTGTGGCGTCCTCCCTTTCGCCTCGCGTAGAACGCGCTTCTCCACGTAGGTCCTGACGTGGTTTGGAAGCAGCGACCCTGGTGCATGTACCGATGCTGTCAGTGCTGGTGATTATTTTGAATTATCATCCCTGACTAAACCTTCTTACAAAGCGAGCTCCGTGAAAACAGAAATTTATCTTGTTCAGTCTTCAGTTCGTTCACAGACTTGGTCCAGACATTAAAGTAAAGATTTGGGGGAGGAAGGAGGAAAAACGAACAAAGTGCACATTGTAAGTAATGTGAAAGCCCCTGTTTAAAGTAATTACTACTTTAGAGACCCACTTCCAATATCGAGGCTTAGCAAAACTTCTCCCTGCCTTCTAGAAGCTACCTCATGAAACTGTCTTTCATCGTGTTTGTCCAGTTTCTCTACTTTGTCAGGAAAGCCAGGCAGAGACTAGGCCCATTCCTTGGAGTTTGAGAAGGTGGGGTTGTGAGGATAGTTGGAGTAGTTTTGATAGCATCTAAAATATTTTATTGAATTTAAAAGAAATTTTTAACATGTTTCTTTCTTCCCCTGATTGCCTCTAAATCCTTTCAGAGCAGAAACACTAGTCATTTGTTGTTCCCCAGAGTCTAGTATCCTGTTCCTGGAACCTAGCAAATGCTCAATTAATGTTTATTGAAAAAAATGACTGAATGAATGGCATGCTCATGGATTGAGACGATACTTAATTAGTTGTACAGCATATGTGTACAGCATAATTCATAGTTGATACTGTACTAAATTGTACTAGGATAAAAAAAGGTAAAACTTAACACTTGGGCTTCCCTGGTGGCGCAGTGGTTGAGAATCTGCCTGCTGATGCACTGGACACGAGTTCGTGCCCCGGTCCGGGGGGATCCCACATGCCGCGGAGCGGCTGGGCCCGTGAGCCATGGCCGCTGAGCCTGCGCGTCCGGAGGCTGTGCTCCGCGACGAGAGAGGCCACAGCAGTGAGAGGCCCGCGTACCACAAAAAACAAACAAACAAACAAAACTTAACACTTATCAAAGAAACTGAGTAAAACACATATCTAAATCAACTTAAGCTGCTGAAACAGAATGATACTTTCCATTAAAGCAGAGTCACAAGGTTGCAGAGATTTTAGAAGTGGGATCAAAGGAAGCAATAGTTAGAGGCTTGTGTCCATTTATTTTTAAAGAATTCTTGCGTGCCTAATTATATGCCAGACACTGAGCTAGGTGACAAAGATGAATAAATAACAGCCCCAGCAACCTGTGGCCGGTATCCACCTCCAGACTGAACACTGTCGCTTAAGAGAAGAGGTCTGCAAGAAAAGAGGTCTATACTAAGTGAAGGCATATCCATCACCATTCTCTACATTCATCCAGTTAGTTATTCAACAAATATTTATTGTTCAGTTGGCTAGGAATAGCAGGCACTGGGTTATACAAAGGTGAACCAAAGGAACATGTTGTTTGCTGGTAGAGGTTACAGTTTTCTAAGAGACCTGGTTCTGTCTCTCTCCCATTATCCCCACAACCCACCTCCACCTCCATTACTTTCCCACCACTCAGTCTGGAATAATAAAAGCCTCGGGTAGTTCTTTCTTTCTTTTTTTTTTTTCCCCTGTGTGTCTACCCAGCTTGTCCCCTCAGACCTGCAGCCCTATTCCCTTTCTGTGGACTCCAAGTGTCTTGAGTTGTTCCTAGCAGCCATGACAATTTCCTGATTGTAGCTGCCGTTGTCTCAACAACTTCAAGTGTTTGGCTTCCTCCTCTTACAGCCCTTCAGCTCCTGCTTCTTTACTCTCTTCTACCCATACTGGTGTTTCAGAAACGAGTGAACAACTTTCTTTCTGAGTGATTTTCTTTACAACCTTAAGGGTCAGATCTTTCAGTTATTACTAATCTTTGTTATCTTTCCTTATTTAAAAAAAAATTATTAGCCTGACTTACTTGGCTCTACGTGCCATAAAACCGAATCCAATATGACATTGAATGTGACTAAATGGGGGAACAACCTAACTTACTGCTGTTTCTTCTTTGTGGTAAATTCTGTCTTTCCAAAGACACAATTTTTGTTAATCTGTCTCTTGTGGTCATCCTCCCCCAGCTCCCTAGCCCATCCTTTCACTCCATCACTATCTGATATGGGACCTTTTTCTCCCTACTTTGTTAGGGAGTATGATCCTCTGGTTCTTGGAATCTGACAGACCCAAAGGTCTATGTGCCATTTCTCGAAGGAGGCTTACCTCCTTCTAAGGTGATAACCAAAATCCCAGAAGCAATTCCTTTTAAAAAAATCTGCTATTTATGCAACCTGTTGCTTTTTGAGGACATGACAATGGTAGCTTTGGGTTGGGGTTTTAGGGGATCAAGATAACAATCCTTTCTTCCTCTTATAAGTTGATATCAACTTGGGAAATAGACATAGGAACCAAACAGAAATAATAATACTGCTTTTACTACCGATCAAACTAAGTGGGGAACATGGATTTAGATCTGTGATGACTCAAAGGCCTTACTAACATTTTAACCCCAGAATTAGGCAGACTTACCCATCTAGCTTAGAAACAGCAGGGGTTTGCTAAAGAGGCAGGCAGACTCTTTACCACACAGAAAGAGCAAACTGGAATGTACCTGCACTGAGGCCAGCATCTTCTCAAAAAT
The DNA here is from genome assembly GCF_026419965.1 of Kogia breviceps. NCBI lineage: Eukaryota > Metazoa > Chordata > Mammalia > Artiodactyla > Physeteridae > Kogia > Kogia breviceps. The sequence continues at coordinate 80,119,360 of NC_081310.1, forward strand.
ACTCACCTAATACTGGATACAGCCATACACAGAGGAGGGCCTAGGCCCTACCAGGGGACAGAAGTGATCTTAGCACCTTGGTTTCCCTCTGGTTTAATGGCTGGAGGTCATAGACTTCCAGTTGTTCTCTCTCTGCTAACCTTTAGCTGGGAAGAGGTTGTATTACAATTTACATTTTGTGGAGGATTTGAATTTTTAAAATTTTATACGATACGTGCCTTTTTTATTAGTCTCCTCATTCTGACTGTATGTTGTATGTACCCCAGTTTATGAAAAAGTTCTTGTTCCAAAAATAAAATTATTAGATTTTTATATTACTCTGGGGATAGGAAGTGTATTTTTGTTGGTTTCCATCATTTTTTTTTCTTTTTTTACCACAAATGGCAAAACTTCAGCTTAAATTACTACAATTGAGTTTGGGTTTTTAACAAGTTTTATGTTGCTATTTGATTTTTTTAAAAATATGCTCTATGAAAAAAGATGATAAATACTGCTTAGAAAACCTAAAAATACCCATAGGACAGAAGCCTCAGTTGAACCTCTAAAGTGCTTCAACACTCTGGGAAGCAGGTATTATGTATATTGGATGATATTTGAGTGCTGTCAGAGCTCTTATAAAATTTGTATAAATTTTAAACCACTTTTTTTGAAGAGTGAACAAAAAGAACTCAAGAAGGTAGTTTACATCCATGTTAAACTGGATACAAATACCATTTACCACATTTACGTAAATGCACCAGAGGCATTTTGTGTTGTTTTTTTTTTAAGTTGATCTTTGTAACTGTTGAAATTTGTCTCAAATGGAATTTTCTGGAGGTTTTGTTTTAGGGGAGGAGATGCTGGTGGGGACACAATTTTTCCTTGAAAATACATGGATCAAATTACAAATGAAAGAAGGCATATTACTACTGCCCATAGAAATAAAAAAGATTATAAGGAATACTATGAACAATTGTATGCCAACAAATTAGATAAACTAGATGAAAAGGACACATTCCAAGAAAGACACAAGCCACTTAAACTGATTCAAGAAGAAATAGAAAACCTGAATAGACCTATAACCAGAGATTAAATGAGTAGTAGTAGTCATAGTAGCAGTAATAGTAGTAGTAGTGAAAACTTCCCACAAGGAAGAACTCAGGTCCAGAAGCCTTAACTTGTGAATTATAGCAAATGTTTAAAGAACACTAATCTTTTGCAAACTCTTCCCCCTACCAAAAACAAAAAAAAGGAAGAAAAAAAAATAGAAGAGAGAACACCTCCCATGTCATTTTATGAGGCCACTATTACTCCGATACCAAAACCAAAGACTTCACCAGAAATGACAATGACAGACCAATATGCCTTATACAAAGATAAGTAGCAAAGTAGTAGTAAACTATTCCCCGCAGCATATTAAAAGGATTATACATAATGACCAAGTGAGATTTATCCCAGAAACACAAGGTTGGTTCAACATATGAAAATCAATAAATGTAATGTACCATACTAATATAATAAAGGAAAAAACCCACATGATCATCTCAAAAAATGCAGAAAAGCATTTGAGAAAATCTAACACATTTTCCTCCTAAAAACAATCAACAAACTAGGACTAGAAGAGATTTTCCTCAACTTGATAAATTACATCTATGAGAAACCCACAGCTAACAGTATACTTAAAATGAGGGACTGGGGACTTCCCTAGTGGCACAGTGGTTAAGAATCCGCCTGCCAGTGTAGGGGACACGGGTTTGAGCCCTGGTCCGGGAAGATCCCACATGCTGCGGAGCAACTAAGCCTGTGTGCCACAACTAGTGAGCCTGTGCTCTAGAGCCTGTGAGCCACAACTACTGAGCCCGTGTGCCACAACTACTGAAGCCTGCACACCTAGAGCCCATGCTTTGCAATAAGAGAAGCCACCACAATGAGAAGACTGTGCATGGCAACGAAGAGTAGCCCCCAGTCACTGCAACTAGAGAGAGCCTGCGTCAACAGCAAAGACCCAACGCAGCCATAAATAAATAAATAAATTTATATTAAAAAAAGTGGGAGACGGAAAGCCTTCTTCCCCAAGACTGGGAACAAGACAAAAATGTCCACTCTTCCCAATTCTCAACATTGTATTCGAAGTTCTAGCTAGGGCAGGTAGGCAAGAAAAAGAAATAAAGCCAACAAAATTGGAAAGGAAAACTCTAAATCTGTTTGCAAATGGCTTGATCTTTTATATAGAAAATTCTAAGGAACCCACACAAAAATTTATAATTAATTAGTGAATTTATCAAAGTTGTAGGATACAAAATCAATACGCAAAATCAACTGTATTTCTGTGCACTAAAAATGACAAATCCAAAAATAAGAATTCAATTCCATTTATAACAGCATCAAAATAAATGAAATATTTAGGTAAATCTAACAAAAGAAAGATTTATGCACTGAAAACTACAAAACATTGTTGAAAGAAAAGAAAGAAAACATCCCATGTGCCTGGATCAGAAGATTTAATAGGTTAAGATGACAATCCTCAAACTGAACTACATATTCATTGCAATCCCTATCAATTCCCAGCTGGCTTTTTTTTTTTTTGGTAGAAATTGCAAGCTTATCCTAGAATTTATATAGAAATGCAAAGGACCCACAATAATAAAAACAATCTTGAAAAAGAATAGCAAAGTTAAAGGACTCACACTTCCCAATTTTAAAAATTACTGCAAGCAACAGTAATCAAGACAGTATGATACTAGAATAAGTATGATACAAGACATATAAATCAATGGAACATAATTGAGAGTCCAGAATAAATTTATACAACTATGGTCAACTGATTTAAAAAAAATTTTTTAACGTCTTTATTGGAGTAAAATTGCTTTACAGTGGTGTGTTAGTTTCTGCTTTATAACAAAGTGTATCAGCTATACATATACATATATCACCATATCTCTTCCCTCTTGCGTCTCCCTCCCTCCCACCCTCCCTATCCCACCCCTCTAGGTGGTCACAAAGCACCGAGCTGATCTCCCTGTGCTATGCAGCTGCTTCCCACTAGCTATCTATTTTACATTTGGTAGTGTATATATGTCCATGCCACTCTCTCACTTTGTCCCAGCTTACCCTTCCCCCTCCCCACGTCCTCAAGTCCATTCTCTAGTAGGTCTGCGTCTTTATTCTTATCCTGCCCGTAGGTTCTTCATAACCATTTTTTTTTAGATTCCATACATGTGAGTTAGCATATGGTATTTGTTTTTCTCTTTCTGACTTACTTCACTCTGTATGACAGATTCTAGGTCCATCCACCTCACTACAAATAACTCAATTTTGTTTCTTTTTATGGCTGAGTAATATTCCATTGTATATATGTGCCACATCTTCCTTATGCATTCATCTGTCGATGGACACTTAGGTTGCTTCCATGTCCTGGCTATCGTAAATAGAGCTGCAATAAACATTTTGGTACATGACTCTTTTTGAATTATGGTTTTCTCAGGGTATATGCCCAGTAGTGGGATTGCTGTGTCGTATGGTAGTTCTATTTTTAGTTTTTTAAGGAACCTCCATACTCTTCTCCATAGTGGCTATATCAATTTACATTCCCACCAACAATGCAAAAGGGTTCCCTTTTCTCCACACCCTCTCCAGCATTTATTGTTTGTAGATTTTTTGATGATGGCCATTCTGACTGGTGTGAAGTGATACATCATTGTAGTTTTGATTGTCATTTCTCTAATGATTAGTGATGTTGAGCATCCTTTCATGTGTTTGTTGGCAATCTGCATATCTTCTTTGGAGAAATGTCTATTTAGGTCCTCTGCCCATTTTTGGATTGGGTTGTTTGTTTTTTTGATATTGAGCTGCATGAGGTGTTTGTAAATTTGGAGATTAACCCTTTGTCAGTTGCTTCATTTGCAAATATTTTTTCCTATTCTGAGGGTTGTCTTTTCATCTTGTTTATGGTTTCCTTTGCTGTTCAAAAGCTTTTAAGTTTCATTAGGTCCCATTTGTTTATTTTAGTTTTTATTTCCATTTGTCTAGGAGATGGGTGAAAAAAGATCTTGCTGTGATTTATGTCATAGAGTGTTCTGCCTATGTTTTCCTCTAAGAGTTTTATAGTGCCTGGGCTGACATTTAGGTCTTTAATCCATTTTGAGTTTATTTTTATGTATGGTGTTAGGGAATGTTCTAATTTCATTTTTTTTTTTTTTTTTTTTTGTGGTACAGGGCCTCTCACTGTTGTGGCCTCTCCCATTGTGGAGCACAGGCTCTGGATGCACAGGCTCAGCGGCCATGGCTCACGGGCCCAGCCGCTCCGTGGCATGTGAGATCTTCCTGGACTGGGGCACGAACCCATGTCCCCTGCATCGGCAGGCGGATTCTCAACCACTGCGCAACCAGGGAAGCCCTCTAATTTCATTCTTTTACATGTAGCTGTCCAGTTTTCCCAGCACCACTTATTGAAGAGGCTGTCTTTTCTCCATTGTATATTCTTGCCTCCTTTATCAAAGATAAGGTGACCATATGTGTGTGGGTTTATCTCTGGGCTTTCTATCCTGTTCCATTTATCTATATTTCTGTTTTTGTGCCAATACCATACTGTCTTGATTACTGTAGCTTTGTAGTATAGTCTGAAGTCAGGGAGCCTGATTCCTCCAGCTCCGTTTTTCATTCTCAAGATTGTTTTGGCTATTTGGGGTCTTTTGTGTGTTCATACAAATTGTGAAATTTTTTGTTCTAGTTCTGTGAAAAATGCCACTGGTAGTTTGATAGGGATTGAATTGAATCTGTAGATTGCTTTGGATAGTATAGTCATTTTCACAATGTTGATTCTTCCAATCCAAGAACATGGTATATCTCTCCGTCTGATTGTATCATCTTTAATTTCTTTCATCAGTGTCTTATAGTTTTCTGCATACAGGTCTTTTGCCTCCTTAGGTAGGTTTATTCCTATGTATTTTATTATTTTTGTTGTATGCGTAAATGGGAGTGTTTCCTTAATTTCTCTTTCAGATTTTTCATCAGTGTATAGGAATGCAAGAGATTTCTGTGCATTAATTTTGTATCCTGCTACTTTACCAAATTCATTGATTAGCTCTAGTCGTTTTATGGTAGCATCTGTAGGATTCTCTATGTATAGTATCATGTCATCTGCAATCAACTGATTTTTAACAAGGGTGCCAAGATAATTCAATAAGGAGAAGAATAATCTCCTCAACAAATGATGTTGATATAACTGAATAGTCACATGTAAAAGAATGAAGATGGACCACCTACCTCATACCATATATAAAAATTATCTCAGGGCTTCGCTGGTGGCACAGTGGTTGAGAGTCCACCTGCCAATGCAGGGGAGACGGGTTCGTGCCCCTATCCAGGAAGATCCCACATGCCACGGAGCGGCTGGGCCCGTGAGCCATTGCCACTGAGCCTGTGCGTCCGGAGCCTGTGCTCTGCAATGGGAGAGGCCCCAACAGTGAGAGGCCCGTGTACCACAAAAAAAAAAAAAAAAAAAAATTGATCATCAACCTAAATGTATGACCTAAACTATGTATCTCTTTGGATAAATTAGAAGAATGAATCTATGACCTTAGATTTAGCAATAGTTTCTTAATTATGACCTCAAAAGCACAGCTGGGGAAAAAACAATAAGATAAATTGGACTTCATCAAAAGTAGAAACTGTTTTGCTTCCAAGGACATAATCAATAAATTGAAAAGACAAACCCCAACGTGTGAGAAAATATTTGGTAATCATATATCAGGTAAGGGAATTGTGTGTGTGTGTGTGTGTGTGTGTGTGTAATGTAAAATCATGCAGCCACTTTTGAAAACAGTTTGGCAGTTCCTCAAAAAGTTAAATATAGAGTTACCATATGACCAGCAATTCCACTCCCAGGTATCCACCAAAAAGAACTGAAAACATATGTCCACTCAAAAGTATGTACATGGGGGCTTCCCTAGTGGCACAGTGGTTGAGAATCTGCCTGCCAGTGCAGGAGACACGGTTCGAGCCCTGGTCTGGGAAGATCCCACATGCCATGGAGCAACTAGGCCTGTGAGCCATGACTACTGAGCCTGCGTGCCTGGAGCCTGTGTTCCGCAACAAGAGAGGCCGCAATAGTGAGAGGCCTGTGCATCACAATGAAGAGTGGCCCCCTGTTGCTGCAACTAGAGAAAGCCCTTGCACAGAAATGAAGACCCAACACAGCCAAAAATAAATAATAAATAAAATTTTTTAAAAGTGTGTACATGAACCTTCATGGCAGCATTTTTCATAATAGTCAAAAAATGCAAACAATCTGAAAGTGTACCAACTGGGTAAACAAAATGTGGCATTTCCATACAATATGATATATTTTCAGCAATAAAAATGAATGGAATAGGGCTTCCCTGGTGGCGCAGTGGTTGAGAGTCTGCCTGCCGATGCAGGGGACACGGGTTCGTGCCCTGGTCCGGGAAGATCCCACATGCCGCGAAGCGGCTGGGCCCGTGAGCCATGGCTGCTGAGCCTGCGCATTGGGAGCCTGTGCTCCGCAACGGTAGAGGCCACAACAGTGAGAGGCCCGTGTACTGCAAAAAAAAAAAAAAAAAAAAAGAATGGAATACTATGACATGGTACGTTGAAAATTTTATGCTAAGTGAAAAAAGCCAGACATGAAAGACTATATATTGTATGATTCTATTTATATGAAATGTCCAGGATAAGCACATCTATAAAGGCAGAAAGTAGATTAGTGGTTGCCAGGGGCTGGGAGGAGGGAGAGCAGATGATAGGAATGGAAATGGTGAGTGATAATGGCTATGGAGTTTCTTTGGGGGGGGGTGATAAAAATGTTCTGAAATTAGATAGCAGTGATGGTTGCATAATTCCGGGGATATACAAAAAAAAAAAAAAAAACCTGTGAAATATAAAAGAACTAAATAAATGGAGAGATATCTCATGTTCATGGATAGGAAGACTCAATATTGTCAAGATGCCATTTCTTCCCAACTTGATCTACAAACTCAATACAATCCCAGTCAAAATATCGGCAAGTTATTTTGTAGATATCCACACACTGATTCTTAAGTTTATATGCAGAGGCAAAAGACCCAGAATAGCCAACACAATATTGAAGGGGAAGAACAAAGTCACAGGATGACATTCCCTTAGTAATCAAGACAGTAACATTGGTGAAAGAATAGATGAATACATCAATGGAACAAGATAGAGAGCCCAGAAATAGACCAACAAAATATAGTCAACTGATTCTTTACAAAGGAGCAAAGACAAATCATGGAGGAAGGATAGTGTTTTCAACAAAAGGTGCTAGAATAACTGGACATCCACATGCAAAATAATCTAGATATAGACCTTATACCTTTCACAAAAATTAACTCAAAGTGGATCACAGGCCTAAATGCAAACGCAAAATTATAAAACTAGAAGATAACATAAGAGAAAATCTAGACGACCTTAGCTTTGGCGATGATTTTTTAGGTACACATAGATATGAGCCATGAAAGAAAGAATTGATAGATTGAACTGCATTTAATTTTAATTAAAAACTTCTGCTGGGTGAAAGGCACTGTCAAGAGAATGAGAAGACAAACTACAAACTGGGAGAAAATATTTGCAAAGTACATACCTGATAAAGGATTGTTATCCAAAATATTCAAAGAACACTTAGAATTCAACAATCTTAAAAAACTATTAAAAATAAGAAGAAGATCTGGCCAGACACAAAAGAAGATATACAGATGGCAAATAAGCATATAAAAAAGATACTCAACATCATATGTCATTAGGCAATTGCAAAATATAACAAAAATGAGATAACGACTACATACCTATTAAAATGGCCATCTGCAAGCTGGAGATCCAGGAAAGCCAGTGGTATAGTCCAGTCCAAGTCTTGAAGGTCTGAGAACTGGAGTACTGATGGTGTATATTTCAGCTCAAGCAGTTAGGCAGAGGGAGAGGATTCAGCCTTCTTCTGTCTTTTTGTTCTATTCAAGCTTTCTATTGAGGCCACAGGGTGCCCAGATATCTGTTTAAACATTTTATCTGGGTGTGTCCGTGAGGGTCTTTCTGAAAGAGATTAGCATATGAATTGGCAAACTGAGTAAAGTAGATTGGTCTTCTCAATGTGGGTGGGCATCACATTGATTTACTACACTTGGTTTATCCATTCATCCATTGATGGACACTTGGGTTGCTTCCACTTTTTGCCTATTGTGAATAATGCTGCTATGAACATGGGTGCAAAATATCTCTTTGAGATCCTGCTTTCAGTTCTTTTGGGTACTATATACCTAGAGGTGGGATTGTGGATATGGTAATTTTATTTTTAATTTTTTGAGGAACCAGCTTACTGTTTTCCATCATGGCTGCACCATTTTACATTCCTACTAACAGTACACAAGTGTTCTGATTTCTCTGCATCTTTGCCAACATGTTATTTTCTGGGTTCTTTTTGATAGTAGCCATCCTAATGGGTGTGATTTTATGGGCTTTTTAAAAGAAATCTCTGTATTTTAGGGTTTTTAAAAATATACTTGATATCAAATATTGAAGTCTTGTTTTAAAACAAATTTATTACTAAAGCAAGCAAACAAAAAACTAAAACAAGTTCATTATTATTAAAACCTAAAGAAAAAATCATGATTCACATAAATCACTCCTTCCTGGAGGAATGATAAGTGAAAGGGATGAGAAAGAATAAGGAGCATTCCCCTAAAAGGAGTCTAAATGGAAGTTTCTCTATTATGGAAAGGTGGGCACTGTGGCGAAAGAACTTCCTCCTAATATTATCTAGCTTTTTGTTCTCTTAGCCGTTTGGGCTTTGCCATTAAGCCAAACCAGAGGCTGGCTTTCTTCCTTGGGGAGGAGATAGCAGTCTGTTAGGACAAGTTCTCCCCCACGTTCATGTGGCCCCCACTCTGAAAAACCACAGGAGGATAGTTAAATTTTATGCTAAGAAAACTCTGAAATGGGTCAAGCTCGTCCATATTAACTTCATTCCAAAGCCTTACTGTAAGCAAGGCCAAAAAATATAATCCCTACTATTTCCTATTCCATTTGCTAGGTTAAACTATTAACCTGTTATGTTGTCTAATCTAGTACACTAAAAATTATGTAATGAAATAAAATGTCAGGAGAAAGACACTAAAATTGTACATTATCAGAAGATACTTCAAATTTGGATATTAACCTTTTTTATTATCAAATTTCCAGGAAAGAAAGTTGGCAGATTAAATCTCCATCCCTTTGTAAATTAAACCCCATAGAAAATCCAGACTCCTTTACTTAAAGTTCACAGAAATTAAAATGCAAAACTCATTATTCTCCAATTACTTATTCTACTTGGTCTCAGCTAGCACTGTTCTTAGACAGGTGCCTGGGTAGAATCAGAGTTCTTCCATCAGGTATAGCTTGAGCTGTTTTCACTGGAAATTTTATTTAGTATCCTAAATTTGAATTGATTCAGTCAAAATTTCTCATGTCTCTTACTTTCAAACAATCCAAAATGTAATAGGATACTTAATACTAAATTAGTGAATTATTAAAAATATTAAATTAATAAATTTAATCAAGCCAAAACATTAAAATAAAAACATCAACTCCAAGGCCATAGAGCTACCCAAACAAATGGTGTTATCAGAACACAGTGTAGTACTTGGTGAGATATGTCAGAACCACATAGCTGTTTCTAAACATCATAGCGGAAACTCAGTGTCAAGAGTAGAGAAAGAAGAGAAAATCTTCACAGGGTTAGCTTCTCTGGCTTACTAATTGCTTTATGACAGTTATCTGCTTTATGCCAGTTATCTATGCTCTGTAAACATAGTCTCATTGAGAGAAATGTTTCCCATGAAGAGGTTAATTATGGTATTGTGTTTAAAATGTGGCAGGTAGAGGTGGATCTCACCTACATAAATTGTTTCCTCTTTCAGGGAAGGACACTTGAGATCTTCCTGCCTTGTTACAAAATTTAGAAATTTACAGGTTGGCAGTCTCATTTTCAGGTTACTCACTATGGTATTGTTGATGAAAAAAATTGATCAGCAGTTGATCTAAGAAAGAAATGGAGAATTTTACTTGAGCCAACCTGAGGATTATAAACTGGGAGACAGTCTTTCAGAAAGCTCTGAGGTCAAAGCACAGTTACACAAGTTTTTGAGACAATGGGGTACACATCAAATAATGTATTACTGACAGTTTACACAATCAGATCTACAGGTGCAAAGCGAGTTGTGGGTCATGGGTCATCGCAGCCCCTTATAAGATTAAGAAGGAAGGTTATCTCCTAAGGAATTGTGACCCTTTATAGTTTAAGAAGGAATGTAACTTCCTAAGGAGGTCTGGTTAATGCAGATGCACAACACACACTAAGGGGGAGGGTGGAGGCCCAAATGGGCAGAGAAGAATTTTATGTTTAAATTTTTCTTGTCTTGCCATAAAATATGAATTTTATTTCATCAGTCTAATGAGCTTATTGGTTTTGATTTTACATGCGCATAATCAAAATTTATTAATTTTTCATTTCCCCTTTGAGCCCCCTTTTCTTGTGGCACCCAAAGGCTTATTTGAATATAGGCTCTGTTTAGTGACATAATTTCCTATACTCTCTTGTGCGTGTTCATTTTCAGCCCTTGCACAATGACTCCTGCCACTGTATAAATGCTATGGAATTGACTAGGTCTATGAAAACTGCCTCTTGGTCAAGATTTCCCCTTTGTTTTAATTGGAGAATTCTCTTCAGCAAATTTCAGAATTTTAGAAACTGCTTCTAATATTCTGAGGGATATTGGTCATTTATTCTACGTGGGGTTTGTGGAACTTCTGGAATCTGAGAAGTCAGTGTCTTCTACCAGTTTTAGAAAATTCTTGGTCTTTTTCTACTGGAACATTTCTTCTAGCCCTTACTCTTTCTCTTCTTTTTCAAGGACTGTAATTACACATATATTATACTTTTTTACTGTATTCCACGTGTCTTTGATGCTGTGCTCTTTTTTTCTGTCCCTCATTTTGGAATCAGCTATTGACCTATCTTCCACTTCACTGATTCTGACTTCTGCTGCATTCAGACTGCTGTTACACACACCCAATGGGTTCTTATTTGCATATATTGTATTTTTCATGTTTAGAATGTCCATCTGATTTTTTATAGATGCCAACTCTGTATTGAAGTAAATTATCCATCTTTTCATCTTTGCCCATCTTTTCCTCTATTTTCTTAAACCTACTAGTCATAGTTAATTTAAAGTCCTGTTAGCTCTAATATCTGGGTATGTTTCTGTTAACTTTTAGTGTTTAGTCATTTGAATTTCATTTTTACCATGCCTTATAATTTTATATTGGATCCTATACATTGTGGATGAAAAAATTGTAGAGGCTCTGGATAATGTTATCTAACTTCTGAAGAGTTAAGTTTTGTTCTGGTAGGCAGAAGGAATACTAGTGGATCACTTTGATCCTATAAAGACTGGGTCTTAAGCTTTGTTAGATCTATTCTGTTTCATTACTGTACTTACTGTAAGGGTATGGCCTTTTTAGGGGTCTTAACTGAAAACTCTGGCTGTCTTTCTACCTTGGAGAGGCTTGAAGTCCAAATTGTGTTGGATGCTGAAATCTCTACTTAGCTCATTACCCTCCAAACTGCTGTTTCCTGGTATGCTTTTTGGCATCTTGTTTTGCATATTCTGGGTTTAGAAACTGGGCACTATCTTGAGGGGAATTTTTACCGAGATTATTGAGCTACTACTTCTCTGCCATTCTCCCCTCCCTGGGAGTCCTCCTTCAAGTCTCAGCCACTTTGGCAGCTCTGAACTTTGACATTTGAGTCTTCAGCCCAGTAATACTGCATCTTTTACTTGGCCTTTATTCTCTGGCACCTGATTTGGAAAATTCCCTCAGGATAAAAATCCCAGGGTGAATATGGAGTTCATTTCATGTGCTTCTCTTCTCAAGAATCATAGATTCAAGTCCTGTCTGCTTAGGTTACTTGTCAGTGCCTTCAAAGAGTTGTTTTTATATTTTTCTATATTTATATATGTAATACTTACATATTTATAAATATTTATATATTCTATCCCACTCCCCCCACCCAAGGGAGGGAAGAGTCAGTCTGATACATGCTCCTCCATCTTAACTGGAACTGGAAGTTTCAGCACTTCTTAGCTTTTGAGTTTGCAGTAACTTCACTGAACTGTTTATCTGCCTCAACTAATGAAGATGGCATATTCATTTTAAATTTGGGAACCCCATTTGTTTCTATTTGTGTATTAGATAAAATCTACCGCTAGCCTATGGGCAAAGCCAAAGTCTGAGTCTGCTAGGAGAGCAACTTCAACTAATAGGATTAGAAGCCGATTTCAGAGAATTAGATGGCAAAAAATGTATGTAAAGTCAGGAAGTATAGGCATCAAATGCATACAGTGTATATAAGCAAACTGGTTATGAGGGGAAGTGAGAGATATGATGGTGGTTAGAAGGGGAAGGCTTTGTTTTAGGGATGAGGAAACTTGAGCATGTTTATAGCCTGGGCATGGAGCTAATGGAGAAAGGGAGGCCAAAGATATTAAGAAAACAAAAGATAATTAAGAATTCCCTAGTAGAGATGAGAGTGATAGAGTAAGTTACTTCAATAAGATTCATTGGGGGAAAAAGAGAGGTAAAGATATAGATTAAGTTAGGAGGTTTGAAAGAAAGGATGAGATACCTGGTAGTGTCATTTTCTGGAAGCAGTTGGAATCATGATGGGAGAGACTACTTAAAGATAAAGAAATAGTAAAGAAGCAGAATGAAAGACTGGATGAGTTTCACGAGTGAGATACGTCTCTGATGTCTCCCAGTTCTGAGGCTTAGGCAACTCAGTGGATGGTAGTGTTGGGGTTAATAAAACAGAACTGAAGAGCAGATTTGGGAGGAAAAAAATGAGTTAAGAAGAGTTCAGCTTTATTCACACTGAGTTAATCAATAATAGTGACTATTGCCTATGAACCTTGGGATCCACAGTACCCACTACAAAGATAAACCTTCTCCCTTGCAGGTCTTGCAGGTCACAATGGGGTTACCTCCCTATAAACCCATTGTAAGTTGAAAATATCTTAAGTCAAAATGCATTTTATATACCTAACCTACATCACAGCTTAGCCTAGCCTACCTTAAATGTGCTCAAAACACTTACATTAGCCTACAGTTAGGCAGAATCATCTAACACAAAGCCTATTTTATAATAAAAAAGTGTTGACTATCTCATGTAATTTATTGAATACTATACAGAAAGTGAAAAACAGACTGGTTGTATGGGTACGAAATGGTTATTAATGTATCTGACTGGGAGCCCAGCATCACCAGGGAGTATTACCCCATATCTCTAGCCCAGGAAAAGATCAAAATTCAAAGCTCTAAATCTGGTTTCTACTGAATGCATATCTCTTTCACACCATGGTAAAGTCGAAAAATTAAGTGGAACCAGTAAGCGGGGCCTTCTGTATAGAATAGTGCAGCAAGAGCGTTCTGCTTTGCTGGAGACTCAGCTTCCATTCTCAGAGGACACTTGAATATAAGAAAAGGATTTTCAGAACAAACATTTAGTGGACGATTTATTTGACCTATGAACTTTTTTTAACCATGAAAACTCCCTCTGACTTGATGGTGGATACCAAGCTATATATACTTTACTATGAGTTCTTCATGAAAAATGACAATCAGAAAGTCTCAACAGAAAGGAAAATTGAGGTTGTTTAGGAGAAAGGTTTTTACAATAACTAAAGGAAAAATTGAAAGGAAAAGATTTTAAATGAGGGGATAAGAAGGGAAGAGAGGGAAAGGAGGCTATACAACAACTTGGAGAAGTAATGATTCTGAGGAGAATATATAAAATATAAGAGGATGACTGATTTGGAGGGTAGAGGACAAAAACCAGGAAAAATATGGAGAGAGGGAATGAGAAAAGGAGAAACTTTTTGAGGTTGGAAATTGAGGACGGTGACAATGAAGCAGACAGGAAGAAAAAAGAAAGCAGGTCTGGGAATGAAAAGCTCTCCAGGTTGAGGTGGTGGGTGGAGAGAAAAGGGGGAGATGACAGAGGGTTAAGAGGCAGCGGCGGGCGTTTGTGCGAGAGGGACCGAAGCAATCTGGGCGGAGCAGGTGGCCGAGGCAGCCGCGGAGGAGGCCTGGTCTTTCCAGGTCTCAACCACGACAGTGGCAACTGGAGTGGATGGTCATCCACTCCCAGAGGATGCTCCCTGGCAGTGCGGGAAGACCTTAGGGAAACCAAGCAAGGACGGTAACTAGGATTGGGCTGGCCAGGCCCGTGAAATTCATGAAGAGGACTGACAGCGGGTCCTGCTGCCGCCGCCGCTGCGACTGCGGCGGCTGGTGCTGCCGCGCGTCCAGCCGGGCGCGCCACGCGCCCTACTGGTCCAGGGACGCGGCGCGAAACCCACAGTCCTCACGGCAGTCTCCCGGTCGGGAACGACGGCATCCCGAGCCGTCTGGGAGCTGGGCAGCAGCGGCCGAGGAGGAAGAGGCAGCCGCGGCAGCCGCACCCTGGATGAGGTGAGAGCGACGCGGGAGCCCCGGAGGCTGCAGAACGCACCGGGAGTGGCAGCGCCCTTTGCGCTGATTAGAACTGCTTTCGGGGCTGGGACCCACGGGCTGCAGCCCCAAGCGCTTGGGAGGGGTTGGCACAGAGTGACATTAGCTTGGAGCAAGTTGCAGGGCACGGCTGGGGAGCGGGGGGTGATGGGGCTGGTGGCGGGGACGGGTCGGGGAGAGACAGTAGAGAGTTGCCTAGAAATACAGGTGTAGTGCCGGATTGTACCGGACTAAAGCTTAGGAAACCCAGTCTCTACCCCAACGTCTTTGCTTAACGTGTAGTCAACGGCTTTGTTGGTGGAGATGAGATGGAAGGCCATGCCGGTTGGGTCGAGTCAAAGGAGAGACGAACACATGATTCAGAAGGCCATGCCAGGTTGGAAGCGCTAAGAATGGTAAAGAAGATAAAGGACCAGGAAATGTGTGTGGGTGTACAGTTGAAAGAGTACCCACTGCCTTATCCTTTTTTTCCTTCCCAATCTTAGATACAGACAGCAGGGTGGGGGTTGGTTCTTTCCTAGGCTACCTCTCTTCTCCTGCAGAGCTGGAGCCTTGCCTGTTGGCTGGGTGACGCCGAGCAGGATGAGCCCCACCTAAACCCAGTCACTTCCGCTGCTCTGTCTTGGAAGACCAGACACATTAGGCCCAAATTTTCTTCATGTAGCAGCAGCAGGATGAAAGTCTGCCATACATACTATTTCTTTGGAGAAGAGACAGATTGTGCTGCTGACTTTTTGAAATAAACATTTCCTTGTCAGAAAATCTTTAGCTTATTCTTTTATGCGAAACTAGCACTCATAAATCAAACTACAAGGCAATAGTGGTTTCAGTATCTAAGCTGCCATTAACTAACTGGGATCTGAAAAAAGTTCCTTCATTTCTCTAGGCCTATGCATAAAATCAGGATTTTTTTTCCTATGCATAAAATCAGGATTTGTGTCTTCTGAGTATTAATTACAGAACCAAATATTAATGGGATCTGTATTTTGTGTTCAGGACTATGTTTTATTTGTGAATGAGAAAACTTAATTTATTCACAGACAATTGTATTTATTCATCACACTGTCCACTGTTTATTTGAGAAAACTGAGTCAGACTATTCAGTTAACAGTACTTAAAGGAATCACATTTCTATTAAGAAACTCAGGATAAATTATTGCTTTTAAGAAGGAATGAAGCAAGAAATGTTCATTATTTGATTTTTTATAAAGTGGAATTTTAGCCCAAACATACGTACTTTTTAAAACATGTGTATCTATGGTGTGTTGAATATTTTTCACAGATTACTTTGGAATTATTTTTAAAGCCTGAAACAAAAAAAATTAATCTGAATATATATTTATGATTTAAAGTTTCTTAACTACTTTATATATACTGGGGTGAACTCTTTTCATCAAAAGAAGCATTACCATTGCAAAATTTTAAATGTGTCATGACTCCTTATCCTAAAGATGTGATTTTTCTTACTGTCTTTGGTAACAAAAAGTTTGTAGTGTTAGAATTAGTTATCTAAATTGTGGTTTAATTGTTAAAATAGAAGGTATATGCTTTCATTATTTCCTTAATAGTTATTCATCTGACATATCTCTACATTCATCTTAGTTGATGTGATGAGGCTTGAAATGCTTTTAAACATTTCAGGAATACTCAAATGAAACAGTGTCAGAAACTTCACTGAGGTTGGTGCTACTCTGACCCTCATTTAAAAATCAGTTCTCTAGGAATGTGCAACATACTTTTAAAAACATACCTGTATTGGACTTCCCTGGTGGTGCAGTGGTTAAGAATCCCCCTGCCAATGCACGGGACTTGGGTTCAAGCCCTGGTCTGGGAAGATCCCACATGCCGCGGAGCAACTGAGCCGTGCGCCACAAATACTGAGCCTGCGCTCTAGGTCCCGCGTGCTGCAACTACTGAAGCCCACCGACCTAGAGCCCGTGCTCCACGGCAAACAGAAGCCACCGCAATGAGAAGCCCGTGCACCGCAACAGAGTAGCCCCCACTTGCCGCAACTAGAGAAAGCCCACACGCAGCAACGAAGACCCAAAGCAGCCAAAAAATAAAATTAAAAAAAAAAAACCCAAACCAAGCAAACAAACAAAAAAAAACCTACTCCATATTAAAAAAAGAAAAAACAAAAAACCTGTCTTAGCTATAGTACTAGAGGTTTATGAGTATTAGAGGCTTGCACTTGGGAAGGAGTGTCTTTGGTATCCAATTTTCTAACTCCCAATCAACTAAAAATGGAAGTAAGCAGCTCATTTTAATTCAGTGTTTTGGTTTTTCTTAAATTAAGCAATGATGGTGGAGGCCAGTACAAAACTGGATGCAAAACTACCCTCAGGTAGTTGAGAATCTATAGTTCTAAACTCTGCTCACCTAACTACAGTATGGAAAAAGGGCTATAACAGTAAAATGGACTGTGGAAATAATAAATAAATAAATACAAGACTACTATATATACCTAGAATGGCAAATTACTAATTTATAATGAGGAGTCATCTTAGGGAACTAGACCCTCTTTTTTTATTTAAGTGAGGTCTCTTGGCATACTTGCCATATTCGGAAGCCAAATTATAATAAAAAGGTTGTTTGTGAAACTTGAATTTAGAATAAGGAGAATTAATCAGTGAATTCTAAATATTTTTTTTAAAAAGTAATAGCTTCAAACAGAGTATCAAAGGATACAGATGGGTTCTTTCTTCCCTGGATGGTGAGTTGCATTAATGATCAACCTCTCTTCTCATGCGCACCTTCTTTTTTTCGCTGACATGTTATTTCTTCAGGTAGTGGTCTGTTTGGCTTGGGAATCTTTATGTCTGTTTCAAGTGTCTGCATATTTCTTCTCTGAACCAGTTTGTCTTCATTGTAAAGTTTAAATTCCAAATGGCAAGCTTACTTTCCTTAGGCAAAATTCATGATGAGGGTATAGGGAAGTGGGGCTGGGGGACCTTGTTATAGCCCCTTCATGCTGGTAATATGAACCACGTGGTTAATCGTAACTGGATATGGCGCTAAGAGGCAGAGGATCAGAGAGGGCTTCACACACACAGGAGATGAACTTTTTCTGGCCTAACAAGATAACGAAGCCAGGGTTGGATGGGAAGTAAATTTTATTTTCTTTTTATTTTTTAACATCTTTATTGGAGTATAATTGCTTTACAATGGCGAGTTAGCTTCTGCTGTATAAAAAAGTGAATCAGCTATACATATACATACATCCCTATATCTCCTTCCTCTTGTGTCTCCCTCCAATCCCCCCATCCCACCCCTCTAGGTGGTCACAAAGCACCTAGCTGATCTCCCTGTGCTATGCGCTGCTTCCCACTAGCTATCCATTTTACATTTGGTAGTGTATATATGTCCATGCCACTCTCTCAGGAAGTAAATTTTAGCAGAGGGATATAAGCAAGATGTATGGCCCTGGGAAAATTCCTTATTGAAGTGAGACGCATGCTGTGATAGAACTTTTCTATGAGGATTTAATTCAAAGGTTTTCCTCTTTCAGGTATACAACTATTTAAAAAGAGGAATTAAGTGAGTTGCCAGATTATGACAATGTGCCTCAATGGGCACTTGTGAAGCCTAGCAGATTGCACATTCTAGGTGGATAGCCTGGAACCAGCAGGCAACTATTGGAGGTTGGGGGTGCTAGGAAATCATGTCAAAGAAGGATCAGTATACTTCTAACATCAAACTTCAACCATTGTGTCTCTTTAGCCATCTCTCTCTTTTTGTTATTTTCTTTTTTTTTTACTGCTTTATTGAGATGTAATTGACATGCAGTAAACTGGGCAAATTTAAAATGAACAATTTGAAAAGTCTCAATATGTGTATCAATACATACCTGTGAAATCATCACATATCCATCATCCTATAAAGTTTCCTTCTGCCCTTTTATAGTCCCTCCCTTCTGTCTCATCTTGCCCCAGTAACACACAGGCAACCACTGGTCCTTTTGTCACTATATGATAGTTTGCTTTTTCTAGAATTTTATATAAATGGGATTATACAGCATGAACTCTTTGTTTTTGCCTGGCTTCTTTCACTCAGCTTAGTTATTTTAAGATTTACCCATACTGTTGTGGGTATCAATAGTTCATTTTCTTTCATTGCTGAGTAGTATTCCATTGTATGGATATACCACAATTAGTTTATTCATTCACCAGCTGTTGGGTTGTTTCCAGTTTTATGGCTATTACAGATAAAGCTGCTGTGAATATTCGTGTACAAGTCTTTGTGTGTACATATGCTTTCATTTCTCTTGGGTGAATTTCTAGGAGCAGAACAGTAGGCATATGTTTAACTTCATAGAAAATTGCCAAAATCTTTGTCAAAGGGATTTTACCTTTTACATTCCCAGTAGAGATGTATGAAGGTCCCTATTTCTCCACATCCTTGCTGACATTTGTTACTGTCTTTTTTTATGATAGCCATTCTAGTGAGTGTGAAATGGTATCTTATTATGATTTTTTTTTTTTTTTTTTTTTTTTTTTTTGCGGTACGTGGGCCTCTCACTGTTGTGGCCTCTCCCATTGCAGACCACAGGCTCCAGACACTCAGGCTCAGCGGCCATGGCTCACGGGCCTAGCTGCTCTTCAGCATGTGGGATCTTCCCAGACTGGGGCACGAACCCGTGTCCCCTGCATGAGCAGACGGACTCTCAACCACTGTGCCACCAGGGAAGCCCACTTATTATGATTTTGATTTGCAATTCCCATTGACTACTGATATTGAACATCTTTTCATGTGCTTTATTACCATCTGTATATTTTTGGTGAAGTGTTTGTTGAAATTTTTTGCCCATTTTTTGTGGAGTTGTTTGCTTTTTTATTGTTAAATCTGAGAGTTCTTTATTCTAAATACAAGTTTTTATTATATATGTACTTTGTAACTATTTTCTCCCAATCTATAGTTTGTCTTTTCATTTTAATAACAGTATCTTTTGAAGACCAGAAGTTTTTAAAATTTTACTAAAGTAAGTCCAAACTATCAAATTTTTTTAAAGGATTTTGCTTTTAATGTTACATTTAAGACATCATTACTTAACCCAAGGTCACAAAAGTATTTTTCTATGTTTTCTTCTAAAAGTTTTATAGTTTCATGTTTTACATTTAGGTCTATGATCCATTTTGAGTTAATTTTTGTATCTAGTACAAGATATTGATCAAGGTTCTTTTTTTTTGCATGTAGTGTTTGTTGTTCCAACACTGTTTGTTGAGAAATCTTTCCTTTCTCCATTTAACTGCCTTAGCACTTTTATTGAAATCAATTGACCATATATATGTGAGTCTATGTCTGAATTTTCTATTCTGTTCCATTGATCTATTTGTCTATCTTTAGACCAATATCATACTATCTTGATTACTATAGCGTTGTAAATCTTGAAATAATGTAGTGCAAATCCTCCAATTTCATTCTTCTTATTCAAAATTGTTTGGACTGTACTAGGTTCTTTGCATTTCCATATACATTTTAGAATCCACTGGTCAACACAGACAAAAGGCCTGCTGGCAATTTGAATGGGATTGTATTGAAGTCTATATATTAATTTGGAGAGAATTGATATTGTAACAATATTGAGTCTTCTGATCCATAAATATGGTATATCTCTTCATTTATTTAGGTCAGTGGTTCTCAACTGGGGACAATTATGCCTCACAAAGGACATTTGACAGTATCTGGACACGTTTTTGATTATCCTAACTCACAGCAAGGGTGATACTGGCATTTAGTAAATAGAAGTCAGGAATACTGTTTAATAATCTACAATACATAGAACAGTTCTAACAATGAAGAACCATCCAGCCCAAAACATCAATAGTGAGTGAGGTTGAGAAACCCTCATTTAGTTCTCCTTTACTTTTTCTCAACACTGTTTTATGGTTTTTAGCATATAGAACTTACATATCTTATGAGACACATGCTTAAATTCTTAATATCTTTAATTCTATTATAAATGATAATGTCTATAATTTCAATTTCTGATTGTTCATTGCTAGTTTATACTGTTTTTTGTATACTCATCTTATATCCTGTAGCTTTGCTAAATTGACTATTTGGTTCTAGATTTTTTGTAGATTTCATAGAATTTTCTACATAATAATTATGTCATCCACACAAAGAGAGGAAGATGGAGGGAAGGAGGAAGAGACAGAGAGAGACAGAGAGACAGTTTTACTTCTTTCTTTTCAATCTCTATGTCTTTATTTATTTTGCCTTATTGCACTAGCTATCACCTCTAGTACAAAGTTGAATTGAAATAGTAAAAGCAAACATACTTTGCCTTGTTACTGATCTTTAGAGGAAGGCATTCATTCTTTTACCATTAAGTTTATACCTGTAGGTTTTTCGTAGGTACTTTTCATCAGATTGAGGAGGTTCTCTTCCATTCATAATTTTCTGTGAGTTTTCGTTAGTAATGGATGTTTGATTTTACCTCTGATGAGATGCCTATATCATTTTTCTTTTTTATTCTATTAATATGGTAAATTACATTGGTTGACTTAAGAATATTAAAATCAACATTGAGTTCCTGGAGTAAATCCCACTTAGTCATGATATACTATCCTTTTTATACTGTTGGATTAGAGCTACTGAAATTTTGTTAAGAATTTTTGCATCTATGTTCAGGAGGGATATTGGTTTGTATTCTTCACTTGTAATGTCTTTGTCTGTATTTGGTATAAGGGTAATGTTTTCCTCATAAAATGAGTTGGGAAATATTCCCTCTTCTTCAATTTTTGGGGGAGAGTTTGTGTAGAATTGGCACTATTTCTTCCTTAAATGTTTGTCATCAAGGTTCATCCATGTTGTAGCATGTGTCAGGATTCTGTTCTTTTTTAAAGGCTGAATAATATACCATTATATGTATATATCACATTCTGTTTATCCATTAATTCACTGATGGACATTTGGGTTGTTGCTGCCTTTTGGCTATTATGAATCTTCTATGAACACTGGTGTACAAATACCTGCTTTCAATTCTTTTGAGTATTTACCCAGATGTGGAATTGCTGAATTATGTGGCAGTTGGAACTCCCATACAATTTCCTACAGTGACTGCACCATTTTACATTACCAATAGTGCACAAAGGTTCTGATTTCTTCACATGCTTACCAACACTTGTTATTTTCTGTTTTGGGGGCCTTTTTGTTTTAGTAATGGCCATCTTCATGAGTGTGTAGTGGAATATCATGGTGGTTTTGATTTTCATTTTCTGAATAATATTTTCTTTCTTTTTTTTTTTTTTTTTTTGTGGTACGCAGGCCTCTCACTGTTGTGGCCTCTCCCGTTGCGGAGCACAGGCTCCGGACGTGCAGGCTCAGCGGCCACGGCTCACGGGGCCCAGCCGCTCCGCGGCATGTGGGACCTTCCTGGACCGGGGCACGAACCCGTGTCCCCTGCATCGGCAGGCGGACTTCTCAACCACTGCGCCACCAGGGAAGCCCATGAATAATATTTTCTAAGGTCTCACATTTACTCACATATTTCCCATTTCCAGTTTTCTTTATTAGTTTGCTTAGATCTAGATTTCAATCTTGTATCATTCCCCTTCTGCTTGAAAGAATTTCTTCAACATTTCTTATTCTTATTGTGCAGATAAACTGTTGGGGAATCCTTTCAGATATTGTGTGTCTGACAAAGTGTTTTTGCCACCTTCGTGTTTGAAAGATATTTTTGCTAGTTGTCAGGACTGACTACATAATTTGTGGGGCCCAAAGCAAAATGAAAATGTAGAGCCCTCTGTTCAGAATTATTAAGAATTTCAAGCCATCAACAGCAGAATATTAGGGGAATTCCCTGGTGGTCCAGTGGTTAGGACTCAGCGCTTTTACTGCCAGGGCCTGGGTTCAATCCCTGGTTGGAGATCTAAGATCCAGAAAAAAAACAAAAAACAAAAAACAGAATATTAAACCAAACACAGTCTTTCTGAGTGTAGTACTGTGTGACTATACAAGTTGCACATGCAAGAAGTCTACTCTGCTAGTTATAGAATTCTAGGTAACATTTTTTTTCAGTCCTTTAAGGATGTTGTTATGCTGTCTTTTAACTTGCAATTTTTCTGATGAGAATTCTGCTCCTCTTATCTTTTTTTCCTCTGTACATAATGGAGGTTTTTTCCTCCTGAATGTTTTAAATTTTTTCTCCTTTATCACTGATCTTAAGCAATTTGATTACAATGTACCTTGGTGTAGTTATTTTCATGTTTCTGTGCTTTGGCTTTGTGGAGCTTATAGTTTTCATTAAAACTGGACAATTTTCAGCCATTATTTCTTTGAAAAATTTTTGTCATTCCTTCTAACTTTTTTCCTTTGGAAACTCTAGTTACACATGTATTAGACCACTTGAAATTTTCCCACAGATCACTGATGCTTTGTCCTTTTTTTTAAAGTCTTTTTTCTCTTTGTTTTATTTTGGATTATTTTTATTCGTATGTCTTCAAGTCACTAATCTTTTCTTCTGCAGTGTCTAAATTGCTCTTAATCCCATGCAGTGTATTTTTCATCTCAGATACTATCTTTTTCACCTCTAGAAGTTTGATTTGTGTCTTTAAAAAAAATAACTTCCGGGCTTGCCTGGTGGCGCAGTGGTTGAGAATCCGCCTGCCGATGCAGGGGACACAGGTTTGTGCCCCGGTCCAGGAAGATCCCACATGCCGCGGAGCAGCTAGGCCCGTGATCCATGGCTGCTAAGCCTGCGCGTCCCTGTGCTCCGCAACGGGGAAGGCCACAACAGTGAGAGGCCCGCCTACCACCACAAAAAAAAAACAAAAAACAAAAAACTTCCATATATTTTACTTAACTTGGTCAATCTTTATTCTACCTTCTTGAATATATGGAATGTTATAAAAATGGTTTTAATTCTAATATCCATGTCAGTTCCAAGTATGTTTCTAGTGATTGATGTGATTGATTTTTCTCTTCATTTTGAGTAGTGTTTTCCTGCTTCTTTGTATACGTGGTAATATTTGATCAGATGCCACATATTGAGCATTTTATTGTTGGATTCTAGGTAATTTTTCATTTCTGTAATTATTCTTGAACTTTATTCTGGGACATAGTTAAGTTGCTTCAAAATAGTTTGACCCTTTT
Source organism: Kogia breviceps (assembly GCF_026419965.1). NCBI lineage: Eukaryota > Metazoa > Chordata > Mammalia > Artiodactyla > Physeteridae > Kogia > Kogia breviceps. The sequence goes on from NC_081310.1 coordinate 80,143,012, forward strand.
GGGTCTTGTTTTTAAGGTTTGGTAGGTGGAACCAAAGAAACATTTCATAACTTTCCCCTTTACTGGGCTGATACTTCTTTGAGTACTCTACCCAATATCCCATGAATTATGAAAATTTTTTCTACTTCTGTTTCTGGAAAAACAAACTCTTCTCATCCTGTATGAGCCAAGAAGATTGTCCCTCTGATTCTCTTATGTGGTTCTTACCCCAGCCTTAGTTTCCTCATACAAACATGCTGATCAGTACACAGCTGAATACTCAAGGGGGTTGCTTCGCAGATCTCTGGAATTTTCTCTTTTTTTTGGTATTCTGCTCTATGAACTCTTGCTACCTTGGCCTTCCCAAGTTTCTAGCTTTATCTCAACCTAAGGAGATAACTAGGCTCTGCCTTGGCTCCCTCTGTTACCACTACCAACTATAAACTCTCTCCAAGAAGTAAACTAGGGCAGTTGTGTGCCTCACTTTGTTTCTCTTTTCTCTGGGATCACTATCTGTGTTGCCTAAAACTCAGTGTCTGAAAATCTTTCTTTCATATATTTTGTCCAGGTTTTTACTTATTCCTATCAGCGGTGAGTGGTAATAAATATGGACCCTGTTACTTCATGCTGTTTGGAAGTAAATGTGGATTTCTAGTTATCTTTTAAATTGCATTTTTAAACCCTGGCTATACATTTGAATTACCTAGGGAGATTTTTAAAAACTTATGTACAGGCTCCACTCCAGACCAATTAAATCATACTCTTTCAGATTGAGGCCCTAGCCTCATGTACAAAAGCACTCATGTACAGCAAGTTTAGAGAACCACTGAATTAAAGAACTGTTGCATTCATAAACAGTTCTGAGAGGCTTTTGTGTTCTGTCACTCCAACTAAGACACAGAGGTGGTTAAGATTTTGGTTTTGATAAGCAGTGTGGAGCTAGAAGGTTTTAAAGCAGGGTAGTGATGTACTTAGATCTTTGTTTTAGAGCCATAAGGGTGACAACTGTGTGGGAGATGGAGTGAAGTGGGTTGACTGAAAAGAAGGGATAACTAAGAAGCTGTTACAAGTGGTTTGGGGTCTGAGGTTACAAGAGCCTGAACTTAGACAGTGTTAGTAGGAATGGTGAAGAAGGGATAGATTTGAGAATTTCTTTTTAAAAAAATTTTAATTAATTAATTATTTTTTCATTTTTGGCTGCATTGGGTCTTCGTTTCTGTGCACGGGCTTTCTCTAGTTGCAGTGAGTGGGGGCTAGTCTTCAGTGTGGTGCTCGGGCTTCTATTGTTGCAGAGCACAGGCTCTAAGACATGGGCTTCAGTAGTTGTGGCATGTGGGCTCAGTAGTTGCGGCACAATCAGTAATTGCAGCATGCAGGCTCTAGGGCATGCAGGCTTCAGTAGTTGTGGCTCACGGGCTCTAGAGTGGAGGCTCAGTAGTTGTGGCCCACGGGCTCTAGAACGCAGGCTCAGTAGTTGTGGTGCACGGGCTTAGTTGCTCCATGGCATGTGGGATCTTCCCAGACCAGGGCTCGAACCCATGTCCCCTGCATTGGCAGGCAGATTCTTAACTACTGCGTCACCAGGGAAGCCCCTAGATTTGAGAATTTCTGAGGTAGAATTGATGGCACTTGTTGATCAATGAAGTATGGGAAATGAAGAAGAGGGAGGAAACAAGAATTACTCTTAAATTTCTAGGTCAACTATGGAATGATTACTAATATCATCTATGAGAGATAATATGGTAGGAGAAGTAGATATCAGGGAAAAGAATTACTTTCATGTGGGACATCCAAAAGGAGGTGTCTTGCAGAACTGTATCATTTAGTGGTCAGGACCGCTAAATCTTTCTGGGGCATAAATAGAGAAAACATTTAAGTGCATATCTTTTGAGTGTGTTGTATGGTTTTGAACAGATGTTCAAAAGATGTATCGTTCTGCTTTTATTTGATTTAGGTTAATATTAAAATATGTTTGCATTTCTTAGGCATACATCAGTTTACATTAAAGTAAAGTAGATGTCTTCTAGATGACAAGATAGCACATCAGGGATTAGTGCAGACATTTGTTTCTCTTTCTCTTTCTTTCTTTTTTTTTTTTTGGAGGGGGGAGCATTTACTCATTCCTCCTTTCTCTGGACAGTAACTCTACATCTCCTTTGGAGAATTACCCTTTTTTTTTGCCATTGCTTTATTAAAGTCTTATGTGATGGTCTATTAAGGTACCCTGTCCTCTAGATAGATGAGGGTAATGAGACCCACACTAGTATAACCTGACTCTCTGCATGAACATTGCATCTTCATGGAGCAACACAAGAGTAGAAAAAATGGTTGGGACCAGTTGTTTTCTTCTTGCTACCTGAGTTCTTATTGCTTCCCCTGCTTCTGTCCCTTCTGAACCCTTTTTTTTTAGTTTTCAACTGTTCTGTTGATTCTGTGGGTCTACCCTTCTGGTATCCTCTTTTTAGAAACTAAATTTAGCCAAATTTAGTTCTGGTGAGGAGACAGACAGTAAACAAGTAAATAAATATACAAATAAAATGATTTCTAATAGTAATGAGGCTTACAAGGAAAATAAAATAGAGTCATTGGTTAGAAAGGAATGGAGGCAGATGATGGGAGAGCCTCAATTGTAAAACCCTTAAGGTAGGAATAAGCTTGGGATGTTTGAGCCACACAAAGAAGACCAAGGCAGCTGGAACATGCTAAACAAAAGGAGAATGGCAAAAGATAAGGGGGATGAGGTGGGCCGGGCTAGGTCACCTGAGACCTTGTAGGCCATAGTAAAAAGTTGATTTTATTCTGAGGACATTGGGAAACCAAGGAAGGGTTTGAAGCAAGAGCATGATATGATTTTCATGATATGAAAATGTTTTAAAATATCACCCTGCTATTGTAAAACAGACTTTAGGGGTGAAAGAGTGCTTCTAACAGCGGAAGCAGGGAGGCTGCTTTGAAGACTATTCCAGTAAGTAGTACAGATATAAGAAAATGGTGATTTAAATCTTTGTGCCAGCAGTGGGGCTGGTAAGAAGTGAACAGATTCAGAATAAGTTGGAGGTAGAGCCAACAGAATTCACTGATGTATTGGATGAGGGGAATGAAGTTGAAAAAGGAGGTATCACAGACCTTTTAAAAAAGAGTGATTTAACTCTAAAATTGCTCTAAAAATTAAGTCTATAAACAGAAAATAATGTCAGTTTAAACAGAAAATAATTAGAATGTCAGTTTAAAAAGAAAGAGAGTAATTTTTCCTCACAGTCTCAGGAATTAGTTCAGGGATGGGCACTGACTCAAGTTCGTCCAGACAGGATTCTTCAGGAACCTTCTGAAAGTGACAACCTTTCTTCTAATGGATGTGAACCTGAAGGAGAATGTAAGCCTGGGCCTTCTGGCAGATAACTTGCTACCTTGCAGACACTGAAAATAAAACCAGCACAGAAAATAATTGACAGAAGGAGAGAGAAAACTCCATTTTTGGAGTCTCTGTGTTAAGCCGTATTTGAAACCTCTGGTTGAGGTTTTTGCTTAACCTTAGTTGAAGTTTTATCCCCTCTCAGTATGGGAGTGGTGGTGTTTAGGTGAAGGGACAAAAGGATGACAGTCACGCCCATAGAGAAGACCCTGGATAATGTAAAAAATACCTTCACAGAGGGTTGTGTATGTTAACCAGATGGTGGTAGTGTTTATGGTGGGAAGGTGTAGCAGGCAGGGAGATGTTTGTCTCAGGACACTGCAACCTCTTCTTCAAGTTACTTGTTCTCTCAGTCTTGTTTGCCAGAACATACTCATAAGTATAGGGGATTTGTACTAGATCTCACAGGAGTTCCAAACAGAGTTTGTGATTTAGATTTTTGATCACTGACATCCATGGCAGCAAATTATCATTGTTATTATTATTACATGTATAATTTACATTATTAATAATATTTATTGAGTACTGGCTACATGCCAGCATTATACATATCTTAAGCAATGTATAAGCATAAGCTCATTTAATCCTCACTACAATTCTGTGAGAAAGATGCTATTATTATCCCTGCTTTTTTAGAAAACTTAAATGATTTGACAAGATCACACAGTTATGAAGTGGTAGAGGTGGTACTTAATTGGCAGGTGCTAAATTTTTGTTTCATGTGCATTAGAGTCATTATTTTTCTTCATCTTGTATGCTTTAAATTCTTTTTCCTTTTACTGGCCCTAGACCTGCTTTTCCTTAAAAAACAAATCAAAACAAACAAAAGCAACAAGAAGCCTTTGATAGAACTTAGATGAAAAATGGTTTGGTCTCCAAATTAGCATAACAAGCGTGAAATGTCATCTGTTTTAAAATAATAAACTGCATTACTAAAATCTGACCTTGGGCTTCCCTGGTGGCGCAGTGGTTGAGAGTCCGCCTGCCAATGCAGGGGACACGGGTTCGTGCCCCGGTCCTGGAGGATCCCACGTGCCGCGGAGTGGCTGGGCCCGTGAGCCATGGCCGCTGGGCCTGGGCGTCCAGAGCCTGTGCTCTGCAACGGGAGAGGCCACAACAGTGAGAGGCCCGCGTACCACAAAAACAAAAAGTTAGCTCTTAAAAAAAAAAAAAAAAAAAAAAAAAAATCTGACCTTGTGAGGATTTGCTTTCAATTCATATGGCAAAATGCTGAAGGTCAACACAGAGAAATGAATGACCTGTTTAAAACAAAAGGAAGTGTACCTAGACATGAGTGAGAGTCTATCAAAAAAGCATCAGATAGCTCCATATTCAGGTTAATAAAATTGGGGGAATTGCACATTTCAAAAGAGAGTCTGGGACACTGTGCAAATAACAAAGACTTAAAGCAAACTGGGCTCACTGCCCAGAACAGTGGGCACGTGTGGGGGGCTTTTCTCCGCTGTGTGTGTGCTCATGCACACCCACATTTAACCATACAACACTCACCCAGAGAAAATGGAACCAATAATAGAATTGTCAACATGAACAAGTGATCTTAGTATACAAACAGAAACAATACCATATTTTGGCATCCTTTTAATCTCCATAATATTCCGATCTATAACATCTTTTTGCCTCATTGCTATATAAATCTTGACTTTGGAATCTCCAACTAAATATTGAAACTAAAATGTACAGCTTTATTGTTTCAATAAGAAGGCATTTCATGGATTTCACATATCTTCTAAAAGAAAAACAATGTTCTTGGTTGTAATTAAAAGCACATCTGGAAAGAGAATGCTTAGGCAGTATATTCTACAGAATGGTCCTACAAAAGTACTACTTATCATTCCCTTCATTTTCACCATAAATCTACTTTCCAGTTGTGCAGCCTTAAATAAATGCTCTGAATTCCTTGTCCTTCTTTACTGTAAAAGAGAATAGCTTCTTTGTGAGTGGGAGGGCTGGATCTCTAACTCTACAGCATGACCTTGGATTGAGGGAAGGTTCAGGAATCTGTGTATCAGTTATCTATTGCTGCATAGAAAATTACCCCAAAACTTCGGGACTGTGGTGGTTAATTTTATGTGTCAACTTGACTGGATCACAAGGTGCCCAGATGTCTGGCTAAACATTATTTCTAAGTGAATCTGTGAGGGTGTTTCCAGATGTAATTAGCATTTGAAATTAGTAGACTGAGTAAAGCAAATTGCCCTCCCCAATGTGGGTAGGCACCATCCAATCCACTGAGGACCTAAATAGAACAAAAAGATGGAGGAAGGCAGAATTTGTTCTCTCTCTCTCTGCCTAACTACTGAGCTGGGATATTAGTCTTCTGACCTCGGACTGGGACTTATACAGTGGACCGTCTAGATCTTAGAACAACACCAGTGAATTTCCTGGGTTTCCAGCTTCCAAAAGCAGATCACAGGATTTCTTAACCTCCATAATAACATGAGCTAATCACTTATAATAAAGTGATTATAAATAAATCTCTTTCCAATACCAAGAGTGTGATTACCAAGGATTATTGGGGGCCCTCTTAGAGACTGGCTACCACAGTCTGCATCCGTTACCTGAACTCCTGGAAATTAGAGGAACAACAGTATTTATTCCTTCCCTTCCTTCCTTCTAGAATGAGACTATTACAAGACTATAATCAAGCACAAAAATCAAGGAGGAGTATAACCAGAGCTGAGGCTAAAGACTATGCCAAGCTATGAATGTCCTGTTAAAGATTTTTGACCTTATCTTCAGAACAATAAAAACCTCAGACTCTGCTAGCTCAGTCAGCTCTCCAAGCATCCCTGGAAGGTATTGCTGGCAGTGACCAGCTCTGGCTGTCTTCTTGGATGCCTTAGGGTTGAGGGAATTGATTTCTGAGTAGACAGTGTAACCTGTTTGCAGCAAAAGAGGGGGACTGGTTGGGGAGCTCTGCCTTAGATAACCTATTGGGAGACCACACTGTACATGTAGTTTAGTTTCTAATATAAATTAGCAAAGCTACTTTCAGACTGGTCAGGGCTTGGGAGAGTCAGAAACTGGGGGAATATATTCAGTTTAAATAACTATTAATAGTGATATTAATGTTATTAATAAAAGTAATAACTATTGATTTTTAAATTATTAACTTTCACAATTATTTTTCATTGTTGCATCATTTCACCCTTGAAGTAATAACTAAAATTTTATGTTTGAAGGATTACCAGAATTTCAGCATGTAAATCATATAAGGAGACTTTCACCTCAAATAATATCTTGAATACTTACTTGTATCTGAGAGTGATTGTTCAGATATTAACAAAAATCTAGATGGCATACTTTATTTGTACTACTGGCATTTTATGCTGATTAGCTGTTATGGGAACCCACATGAGCACAAGTTCAGAGATGTAAGAAACAGTATGAAGTTAGCATTCAGTTGTTGGGTTTGCCAAAGCCAAAGCCAAATAGCAGATTTTGGCTCAGTGGCAATGCCAAATTTTGATACCTGTCTAAATTTCATACCCTCTTTTTACTCTTCTAGTTTGACACAGGGGCTAGTTTTTCTCAGCCTTCAACTTCAGCTCTGCAGTGGCTGCAGCTGTTTTCTCTTTTCCTGGCTTCAGTGAAACCTTGAAAGACTTTCACTTCCCTCCTTTTCAGCTGGCCCTCAAGACTTCCCTTCCCTTTACCCCATCCTCTCAGGACAGTTCCCTACTCGCTCTGTGGATGTCAAGGAGCACCAGAAGCAAGGCCCAATCCCTAAAAATAAAGCTATTGGAAACTGAGCTAAAAAGTCAGGCCCTGCCTTCCATAAAAGAAAACTGGAAGCAGAGTCTGGCCCTCAGTGAAGGAGCTGTCAGGAACCTGGCAAATGGTTCAGCTCTCCAGGCTAATGTTCAAAGCTGTGACTCTAACATCCTGCCCAAAGAGTAGGTTTTTTTAAAAAAAATTTGTACAAGGGACCCAAGACTAGCAAGACAGGCTGTCCTTGTGAGGCCGATGTAGGTAGGGAGGCAGAGGAAGGCCTCCGTGCCTCACCACTAGGAGCCAGGCAAGCCGCATGAAGGAACATGCAAATGCCTGGTGCCTACAGAAGGCCTGGCAGGTAACATAGATGTTGAAGCAGATCAGGTGTAGGATCATACGTAGGGGGAGTGTTGGTGACTGTGATTACCTGGACCTTTCATGTCCCAGCTAATGGCCAAACAAGATACATTGTAAGGCTGAGTCCGTAAGATAGGTTCTGCCAGCAGGGGCACCTGTAGGTGGTTTGCACTGTCACACCATCAGCTCTGGTACTCATGGGTGAGCAGCTCTTGCCAAAGGAGAGGCTCCAGTTTGATGAAGTTTCCTAAGCAGCTGGAATTCATTACAGCCTTTATGGAGGAGGTAGCGTGGCTACTTGGATTTCCAAAGCCAACTGCAGTTCATGTGACAGACTAAAGGTGAGGCAGATTTGGTTTTTGAGTTGAGTGAGCAGGTACCTCAAACTGAGAGTAAGGGCTCAGGGTTTTCTTAAAAAGGATAGGTGCTTGAAAATTCCATTCTAGTTATAATAGCGGCAACTCATGAGGTAAACTGTTCTTTTTTCCCTCTTCCACCATCTCCCCTTCTCATCTGTTCTATCATCTTCCTGATGCCCTATAAAACCCAGAAACGTTCCCTTGAGCCTTAAAACTATTCAGGAAGGAGGTTGGAAGAGCTGGCCTTGGCTCATATAGTCACTCTTGCCCTGTGTGTTTTAAAGGTACCACCTGATATCTGGGAGTTCATTATACACAGAGAGCTGTTGCCAACAAGGTCAGCAGAACACAGCATTAGAGAATACTGGTTTGGCTCTTGTCACACCACCTGGGATGAACAACAGGGTGCCGACCAGAGTGAAGCAAGTAAGGTGCTCACTGCCAGGATTATGCACATGCAGATTCTGTCTTTATTTAAGATTTTCACATTTTGTTCATTATGGATTTTTTGCAATAATTTTATTTTTAAAAATATTGCATTTGAATATTGCATTTGTCTTGATTACTGAGCTTCTGACATCTTTTAAAATTTATACCACAGGTGACTATCTCCCTCCCCTCACCTTAGGTCCAGCCCTGAACACCTTCACAGTTGAATCAAAAGCTTGAACCAGTTGTCAGCCCATCAGTACCAGGAAACTTCTGGCCTTGATTTTTCCCTCCTTCTATCTTCTGAGAATTTACCAAAGCCAACAAATAGAAGATGCAATAATTCTTTTCTTTATATCACAACCTTTGATTTAGAGTCAGCTTGTATTTCTATACCTATTGGTATATCACCTAGCCTAAAAATGGGAAATACTTTTTGTCTAATTTAAAGATTATTTTAGTTGAAAAGAATCATAGTGGTTAAAGTTGGGTGTGTTTGTCCTTTTACTGAACTGATATGATCTAGAATGGGATTAACTCTTCGGGCCTCTCACTGTTGTGGCCTCTCCCATTGCGGAGCACAGGCTCCGGACGCACAGGCTCAGCGGCCATGGTTCACGGGCCTAGCCGCTCCGCAGCATGTGGGATCTTCCCGGACCAGGGCACGAACCCGTATCCCCTGCAACGGCAAGCGGACTCTCAACCACTGCGCCACCAGGGAAGTCCTGGGATTAACTCTTATGGCCACTCTACTCACGTGAACTTTGCAAGGATAAACCACTGTTGGGGTATGCTCAGTTTTTGTCTAGGATTGCCAGATGTTTGATATTGAACTCCACAGCTCAGTATTTTGGCTTCTTATATGCTAAGATGAAAATGAAAACAAAAGTGCATATACAAATGAGGGATTTTTCTCATTAAAATTTTTTCTTGATTGAGTCTTTCTGAGCCTGTGTCTCAATATTTCTGAACCCTTGCCAGCTGGAAGAAAGGACAAACAGCTGTTCTAAACTGCCAAGAAATTTACTTCCAGTAGTGCCAAGTGTAGAAGAGGGAATTTGTATCTGTTGTATATTTCGCCTTTGTCCTTGGAGTGATTATTTTGATGAGCCCTCTTGGTTGTGCAGATTTAAGCCAAATAGCTACCAGGGAGAGCTCCTGATATTGAGTAACTATGCAAATACGTCAATCAGATTCTGTTTAATAGTGACAAAAACTGACCTGGGAGAACTAGTATATTCTTTTACATAATCACAGTAATTTAATAATTTTAGTTATTCTTAGGAGATACACACTGAAATATTTAGGGGTGAAGTGCCTGCATCTTTCATATGGTTCATCAGTAATTGTGTGTGAGGGAGAGAGAGAAAACAAATGTGGCAAAATGTTAACAATTGGTGAATCAAGTGAAGGATTTGTAGAACTTCATTGTACTATTTTTGCAACTCTTCCATATGTTTAAAATTTTTCTCAAGATGGAAAGTTTTAAAAACAGATTCACATTGTAGATAAATGCAACGTGAAAATGAAGACAAAAGTGCACATACAAATGAGGGATTTTTCTCATTAACAATTTTTTCTTGATTGTGTGAGGCTTTCTGAGGCTGTATCTCAATATTTCTGAACCCTTGCCAGCTGGGTCTGTATACATGAAAATGTATATATAGATACATCTGTATGAAACATAATATATATATGTGTGTATATATATATACACATATATATGTATGTATATATATACATACATATATATGTGTGTATATATATATATATATAAAGCCTAATCTATCAAGGACACAGAACACCAGGGATTCTTAGTGTCTGCCAGAATTTTAAAGCCAGAAAAATCCACCTTGATCAATTGGGGGACAAGCTAGTAGATGGTATGATACAAGAAACAGACAGGGACCATAGCTGTATGGCTGCCTGGTCCTTAGCAATATGTTTCCTAATTCAGAATCCAATCTGAGCTTGAAACCAGGATCATCACTGCCTTTAGTTATAATCTCTGTGGGTTTTTAAGCGGCCTAGGTTGCCTGATACATGCTTCTCGGCCTTGAACTGGAGCTGCTTTGTCCTGTCCTGGAAAATGACTCGGGTTTTAGTGATGGTGAAATTGACATGAATGCCTTGAAAGCTATTTGTTAATTTATTTCAGTATTGTTTCTGGTTCCAGAAATTTATTTATTAACCCTCACATCAGTCCCTTCAATTTTTAAGGCCCACTATCTATGTTCAAAGCAAAGAGAATTATCCAGGTAATTCACACAAGTCTTTCTTCACTGTTCTAACCCCTTTTTCCTAGAAATTTACATGCCACATTTCTTGCATGATTCCCCCTCCTTCAACATCAGATACACATAAATAGTGGGTGTTGAAAGGAAGAGGATTGTATGAGTTAATTACCACCAGCTGTCTGAAAGCTTGGTCATAATTTCTTTCCTTGAGGTTTTGGTTACAGCTGACAGATGAGGCTAGCTAGTGAAGTGTGAATAAACACACACACACACACACACATACACACAGTCCTCAAGACAGCGGGAGAAGTTTTGAGATAAAGGGAGGAATACAAGATGGAGGAAGTATCGACTTTTTTGTCCCTAGAACTCCATCCAGGAAGTGGGAGAACCAGCTTATTCAGCTTCCTTGCCAGTGCCTTGGTCTCATATGATAAATCAGAGAGCTGAGAAATGGAAAATCTGGGTCACTGGCCTAGCCCAAGAGAGCAGTTTGGAGCAGAACTGAAATTAAAATTCACAACTTCTATACAGGGTTGGAATCCTGCCTGGTTTGCAAACATTAACAAAAGAATAGCTATGATTTACTGAATGCTTAAAATGTGCTGGGCAATGAATTAAACACTTTTCTTGTATTATTTCATTTTGTTCTCACAACTACCCTATTAGGTAGTCATTATCATTACACTTATTCTAAAAGTGAGGAAACTAAACCACAGAGTTTAAGTAACTTGTCAAAATCACAAAGCTGGAAATTGACAGGGCTGATCTGAACCCAAGTCTCCCTTAGCCAGTGACATCAGCTCCGCTGCACAAATGAATGGGACCCTAGGCAGTCACTCAGAGGAGACTGGGAACATTTCTCCTTCTACCAATGAAAATTTAAATTTTAAAATAAAACTACTGTCTTTTGCAATCCTAATATATGATAAAGTTTTTTATCCCTAGCATCCTTCAGGACCCTACTCAGACACTACCTTCTTTATGAAACCTTCTCTAATCAGATTTAATTAATCACTCCCTCCTTTATGTTCCTCTTTGTACCTTTATAGTAGCACTTACATAATACGATTTGTATTACGGTTTGATGAATGCCTGCCTCACTGCCCACACTAGATTTTAAACATGTAGTACAATGCCTAGCACATGCTCTGTAAGCATTTGTTGAACCAATGTTGAATTGAATGAACTAAGGTAACTAAACTGTCCCTGAGTTTTATCAGCTTGTGGGAATAAATGAAGTCTCATGAGCATTAGCTACCTTCGAACTCCCACCTTTTCATTTAGGAAATGAAGTATTTTACAAAGCCCCCTTCCCCATCACAAGTATTTCTGCTTATCCCAAGGAGTGTTTCCCAGTCTCTCATAAACCCTTCCTGGTTTTGATTTCTGTTGCTCTGAGGCACAGCTGCCACTTACTATGTATAGTCCCCAGAGTCAGACATCTCCCCAGCCCCTGTCCCACTCCAGCCACTGAAGGGCAGGTCTTTCAACTCATATAGTACTTATAACCTTTTCTCTCCAGGTTACTTGCATGGCCTGGGTAACCAGGTACATCCATCCAAGCCTCAATTCTAACAATTAGATTCCTCCTTTGCACTAATAATACAGAAAACAGATTTGAATTTATGAACTCTATTGGACAGTTTTTCACCACGTGAAGCTCCAGTTTTACTATACCTGAGAACCTATTTATTTCTCTTACTGGCCTATCATTTAGTCTCTATAAGGCCCCATTTCCTCACTTATAAAAGGGGGTTGCCTTGCTGGCTTGCTCTCTTAACACTGCTGTGTTTGTCTTCATTGCACTTATCACCATCTGGCATATTGTAGTTATTTCTTTGTTTATTGTCTGTCTATCCCAGTAGACTGTACACCCCATGAAAACAGGGTCTTCGCTGGTTATTTTTTTTAACTGCTGTGTCCCTAGTATATAGAATAGCACCTGACACATAACTGTCCTCAGTATTTTTGAATGAATGAATGAAACAATGTATCAGAATTATTGTGTACATTTTAAGGCATTGCTCCAGTTGTCTATTTCTGCATAATGATGTACTTCAAACAACACCATTTTATTATATCATGTGATTTTTGTGGGTCAGGAATTTGGACAGGTCTCAGCTGAGCAACTTGTCTGCTTCATGTGGCATTCACTGGGTCATTCAGTAGTATTCAGCTGAAGGCTGCTCTGGAGGTCCCAGAACAACTTCACTCACAGCAGGCATAGAATCCGAGTGATGCCTGGTGCCTTCATGTGGACTGCTGGGTAATATTGAATATTTCACAAGTGGTCTCGGGGCCTCTCCTCAGTGTCTCTACAGCAAGGTAATCAGACTTCTTTCATGGCAGCTCAGTATATCAAGAGACCTAGGTGGAAGCTGACCCAACCTCAGAATTTATGACCTCACGCCACATTCTATGGGTCAAGAAAGTCACTAAAACCAGCCCAGGTTCAAAGGGAGGAGAATTAGACCCCATTTCTCAATGGGAGAAGTAGCAAAGAATTTTCAACCATCTTTAATCTATGATATTCTTGCACCTTTTGGCCATAAACATTACTATATGCATTGCTTACTTCCTCCCAAATCCCCCAGAAGTTTCATAACTTTTACTGTGTCGGTTCAGAAGTCCATAATCTCACCATCTAAATCAAGTTCAGGTGAAGAGGAGCCTTCTGGGGGTCTGTCCTCTGGGGTTTTTTTCTTTGAGTCATTCTTCTTTTTTCATAAGAAATGGTCCTTTTTTTGCAGTTGGGTAACTTTCTCAGCCTGCTTCCCCTCAGTAGCTGGTTGAAGGTCCAAAGGTATCTTTTCATGCTGTGCTGTCTTAACCCCTTTCAGTCCTTGCTGCTACAATTTGCTTAAAAACTTTGAGGGGGTGGGCTTCCCTGGTGGCGCAGTGGTTGAGAATCCGCCTGCCGATGCAGGAGACACGGGTTCGTGCCCTGGTCCGGGAAGATCCCACATGCCGCGGAGCAACTAAGCCGGTGACCCATGGCCGCTAGGCCTGTGCGTCCGGAGCCTGTGCTCCTCAACGGGAGAGGCCACAACAGTGAGAGGCCCGCATACCGCAAAAAAAAAAAAAAAACCACAACACTTTGAGGGCATCTTTTGTACTAATTTATAATCAAGTCTCCTAGACAGAAGACATAACACTTTTTATTCTGAAACAAGGTCTTCTGTACCTTGGGCTGCCTGAGAGCCCGCTGTAAAATAATGGGCCCTTAAAATTGTAGAAGCTCTTTTGTCTAGTGGAAAGGCACACCCTTAAGATTTGTACTGGCCTCTTTGTTTAACTGAAATGGTATATGAGGTGCCACCTTAAACCTTCTTGAGGTCTTAACCATGTGTCTAATAGTTACATCTTGGATTTGATTTTTTTTCCCTGAGACTACTTCTTATTTTGAAAGCTTTTGCTATTTGGAGAAACTGAAGATGAGAGAAGCAGTTTGCTTTTTGAATCTAGCAAATCCTGGCTATATTTAACCTAAATTCTGCTTAAGAACTGAATGGTTCTTTTTTTTTTTAGCCCATCTTTTTCTATCCATAACTTATCATATGTGGTTAAAAGCAACCAGTTAGTACGTTTGAAATTCTGCCTAAAAATTTCCTTTGCCAGATCTGCCGATTCATTAGGTGCATTTTCTATTTTCCACATTCCCACGGGTAATGGTTTTGCTAAATTTCTGCTAGTATATAACACAGGTCATTTTTTGTTCAGCCCCCAATAATATTTTCTTCACTGTCCTTCACAGTCTCTCTAGCAGTCTCCTCAGTGTCCTTCCAGCTTTCACTAACCCTCTCCTAGAGTCTTTCCAGCTTCTGCTGCACCAGGTCCCAAAGGCACTGCCACCTGTGTTAGGTTTCTGTTATAGCAACAACCCACTTACAGGTACCAAATATGGTTCCGCTATCTATTGCTACTTAGTAAACTACTCCAAAACTTATGGCTCAACGTGAAAAACATTTTATTAAATCTCATGGTTTTAGGGATCAGTAATTCTAGCATAACCCAGCAGGGCAAATTTACTCCATATAACCACAGCTGGAGCTGCTCGATTACATCCAGCTGATGGCTGAACTGATCTAGAAGGTCCCAGACTGCTTCACTCATATACCAGACACCTTGGTGGGAACTGCTAGATGGTGGGCTCAACTAGGCCCCTCCCTGCCTCCATGTAGTGTCAGGGCTTCTCCACGTGGTTTCTGTAGCATGGGAGTTTGTTATATGGCAGCTCAGGGCTTCAAAAGCAAGTGCCTTCAAGAGTCTTGCATGAAGGCGCAAGGCTTTTCTTTTGAATTAGCCCTGGCAGGCCCAGACATCCCTTATATTGTATTCTATAGTCAGTTAAGTCTAAGGCCAACCAAGATTAAAGGGGAGGAGAATTAGATTCCATCTCTCAATGGGAGAAGAAGGAAAGAATTTGTGGCCATCTTTACCACAGACACTCCATCCTTGCCTGCAGAATGATTCCTCTCTGCAAAGGACATTTTTTAAACCCAAGGTTAGAGAGGTGGACATGGAGCTGTGAGAGACAAAGGAGACATCTGCTGACTAACCAAGTCAGCTGAGCCAACTGCAGTGGGCAGTGAAATGACAGACGCTGCAGACATCGTCCTCCTATCTAAGTCTCAGTGAATGTTAGGGGTCAAAATCAGGGAAGCAGTGCACATAGTGAGTGGTTAAGCATGACGTTATGGAGCTAGACTGGTTTCAGATCTTAGCTTTGTATACTTAGGCAATATACTTTACCTCCCTGTGTCCCACAGTAGTCACTTACAAAACAGAGTTAACCAGAGCCTATCTCATCATGTTATTGTGAGGATGAAAGAAATCGGTACATATAACACTTTTAGAAGACAATATGGCAAAAATATGTCAGACATGGTTATGTTTATTATTGCCTTATAGTTCATGGAGTAATCTATATCAAGAGCAATAGTCCTGAGCTTCCCTGGTGGTGCAGTGGTTAAGAATCTGCCTGCTAATGCAGGGGACACAGGTTTGAGCCCTGGTCCAGGAAGATCCCACACGCTGCAGAGCAACTAAGCCCATGTGCCACAACTACTGAGCCCTCCTGCCACAACTACTGAAGCCCGCATGCCTAGACCCCATGCTCCATAAGAGAAGCTACCTCAGTGAGAAGCCCACTCACTGCAATGAAGAGTAGCCCCCACTCAACACAACTAGAGAAAGCCCGTGTGCAGCAGTGAAGACCCAATGCAGCCAAAAAATAAATAAGTAAATAAATTTATTTTAAAAAAGGAATCTGCCTGCCAATGCAAGGGACATGGGTTTGAGCCCTGGTCCAGGAAGATCCCACATGCCACAGAGCAACTAAGCCCATATGCCACAACTACTGAGCCTGCACTCTAGAGCCTGTGAGCCACAACTACTGAGCCCACGCACCACAACTACTGAAGCCCACGTGCCTATAGCCCGTGCTCTGCAACAAGAAAAGACACTGCAATGAGAAGCCCACGCACTGCAACAAAGAGTAGCCCTCACTCGCTGCAACTAGAGAAAGCCCATGCACAGCAACAAAGACGCAATGCAGCCAAAAATAAATTAATTAAATTTTTTAAAAAAAGAGCAATAGTCTTTTTTACCCAGAGTCCAGCTGGGGAGAAGGAAGGGAAAGGAAACTTTAAAAACTAAATAAATGGAAGGTAAAAGTACCACTGGAGTATTTGGAGCTGAGTATGAAGACAGAGGTACTTTGCTATTTTGTGTCCCTTATCATCAACTTAGACATTTCCTGAAGCACAATCAATTGACCATTTCAAAAGCAGCGTACTCAGGAAAGAATAACGTTAACTGGTTTAATTTATCAACATTATCTATCCAGATTCTTTGAGTTCTAATCCAGAAAACTAGGAGAGATATGCAAAAAGGAAGATGTGTGACTTTCTACCATAATGATCCATGGGATCTATAGTCTTCTCTCTGCCTTGGTCTCAAAATGAGTTAAAAAATAAAATGAAATGAAAAAAATTTTTAAAAGTGTGTCAATATAGACCACATTATGCTGCAGTAATAAATAGCCCCCAAATCTCAGTAACTTAATACAATAAAAATGTATTTCTTGCTCATTCCACATGTTCAATTTGGGCCAGCAGGAACACTGATCATCAGAGTCATTCAGAGACCTCAGCTGATGAAAACCTCATCTTGACAAATATTGTCTTTAAGGATCAATACAACAGTGGAAATTGACAGTGACTGGTAGATTTTATTGTTGTTCCAAAATACTCACCCCTTCTGCACTCTGTGGGCAGAGTGTACTTTTCTGCACCAAGGACTCTGGACTTGGCCATGTGACTTACTTTGGGGAATGGAATATGGCAGAAGGGACGATGTGTCCATTCTGAGCAGAGATTTTAAGAGATATCACAGTCTCTGCCAACTCTTACAGTCCTGTACTCTACCATGAGAAGAATATTCCCCAGATATCCACTGCTTCTTCAGTGGGGGTCCTGGAATGAGAGCTACATGAAGCAGACTTGAACCCATGCCCAACCAAGCCATACCTGAACCACAGATCCTTGAGTCGAACTGGATGTTTGTTGTACAATGCTGGTATTTGGGAGCTCTTTGTTAAGCAGCATTGTTTCAGGAAAAAGAGGAATAATACAATGACTCAACACAGCAGGATTTCATGACTAGCTACTACAGATAATGGTTTTCAAGTAAGCATATAAAAGAGGAATACTACTTACTAGTTAGTATTCTGAGAAATATAAAGTAAAATGAGATATTAAATTATTTATATACTATATAGATAGATATAGACAGATATCTAAAATACCTTATTACTATTAAGTTATTTGTTATCTATTAAATAAGGAAAAATAAAATGATAAATCCTAGTGCTCTTGAAGCTGTGCAATATGTTAAAATTAGAAGGTCCTTTTATCCTAAAATTCCTATACCTTAAGAAGTTATACTAGGGAAATAATTCAAAAGACTAAAATAATGAAGGTTAGGAAAACTTCATTAAGGCATTGTTTATAAGAGTCTAATATTAGAAACAGCATAACTATGCAGTAATAGAATATTATTAAGTAAACTATGGTTACATTGATTTATATAATATACAATCATTAGAATAATAAATATGAACATTCTCTAACAATATGGACAAATATCTAATAAATGAAAAAGAGGATATAAACATGTCTAAGCTGTACGTAATTGTAACTATACAAATAGGTATGTAATATATATGGATAATAATTGTAGGGAATATGGAGAAATTTAAACTGTTGTTCTGGAGGAGTGGATATGTGGGTGAATATTTTCCTTTAAAATATAAGACAAGGGGCTTCCCTGGTGGCGCAGTGGTTGAGAGTCCGCCTGCCGATGCAGGGGACACGGATTCGTGCCCCGGTCCGGGAAGATCCCACGTGCCGCGGAGCGGCTGGGCCCGTGAGCCATGGCCGCTGAGCCTGCGCGTCCGGAGCCTGTGCTCCGCGACGGAGAGGCGAGGCCACAACAGTGACAGGCCCGCGTACAAAAAAAAAAAATATATATATATATATATATATATATATATATATTATATATATATTATATATATATGACAAAAAGATAGTTCTTTTGACAATACATTTAATTTTAAAAACAAAAAAAATTTCTTTTTTCAATAATATACTCATGTGTAAGAGAGAGTCAGCATTTGGGTTAAATGATATATTTTTAAAAGACTGGAAAGAAATTAAACTTTTAACATTGATTATCTCTGGGTATTATGGGTAATTTACTTTCTATATACTTTTCTGTAATTTTCAAATCTTTTACAATGAATGTGTTCTGAACTTAGTAAACAAGTTATTTTAAAAATGAATTAGCATATTTTCTAGCCTCGCTTCTGGGACTCCACAGTTTATCTAGTTAGTGCTATAATTTCTCTAATGCAGCACATGTCTGTCTGGCTGTAGACAGAGTTCCTCTCCAAACTCAGTAGCCCATAATTTGATTTGAGACAAAACTAAATATAGTACCAACTTTGGTATGGAAGATGGAACTCTGACTCTCCCTGCTCCCCCTTTTTTTCCTTCTTTCTTTTTTGGCTTCAGAGGCAGCAGGAGATTTTTTTCTAGAGAAGTGACCTGTGAGCCTTGTCAATCTGGACAGGCTTGACCTTGTCAATCAGGTCAATCTGGACCTTAAAACATTTCCTGGAAACATTCTAAGCTCAGGAGCAGTGTGGTCTTAGGTACTAGTTGTGTTGAGGTTGGGGGGTTCTAGACTAGGGGCCTTTCAGACATTTCTTCTGAACTCTCAAATGTTTTAGTGTTACCCTGCCCTCCCAACCCTTATTCTGTCCTGATAATTAGAGGAACTAACCCAGGAGATGGGAGGCAGAATGATAGTGTGCCCCAACAATCCAGGCTCCCCACAGTCTCAGCAATACTTAGGCATGCTAGGCTCCTTCCTTAGTTAGACTCAGGATACCTGAGAGAATCAATTCATTCTAGAGAAGGCTTGTTGGTCTTTTGTTCAGAGGACATGTCTCCGGGGCCACACCATGTAGAAGACGGCCTGTATCAGAGCCTTAACAGAGACCTGCAGCCTTTTTGTTCTCAAATTTATCATCTGTGAAACGAATACAACTAAGTCAACATTTCCACATGTGGGCACTATAAAGCTTTCTGCAAATTAAAAAAAAAAGGTCGGTGGTAATGCTAATAATAACAGTGATTATGTCATAATAAAAAGTTTTTATTTTAGAGCTAAAAAGGAGCTTCAAGGCTGTAAGCCCTTTAATTATAGCATGTCTGACATGTCTAAACTTTGTTACATAAATAGATGATACAGGGTCTCAGGCAGCACCATCTCCAAAGAGCCCTTTCCCATGATCTTAGAACAGTTATTGGGAAGATCCTAGATCCTGATGGCCACTGTCTTGAAGCTTTTCTAGCATTCTGGGAAGTTCAGGAACCCTCTGCCCTCTTGAAGCTAATGGAGGAGCCCAGTAGCCTCTGTGCTTGGGAAATTGAAACCCAGGGAGAGAGAATACCATAAAATCAGGATGTCTGAGATGGAGGCAGCTAATAAGGCTGCGAGGTTTTGTAAGGATGCTTCCCTTGCTGAGGAAGGTTCTTGGTCTCCGCATCAGTGGTGACACTAACATATCAGATCTCTAAGAAAATAACATCATGTCCTATGAGCATTTAGTGTCTGCATCTGCATTCACCCAGGATTGCACCTAAAACCTTCCTAGACTCCAGCTCTGGCTCTGGGGTTACCTGTGGGTGGGGTGATGCAGGCACACAAAAGGACTTCCTCTCCAAATTTTCCCGACAGTTGGTTGGTTTTTTCCAAAGCCTCTCAGTGGGACAGGCAAGGGACAGAAGGCTGAGTATGGAGGCCTCTGAGCTCTCTCCTCCTCTGCCAACATCATCCAGGCAGGGAAGAAGGAAGGGTGTGTTCAGGCGGCGGCGTGCAACCTGGGCCGGCTCGGCCCCAGCACACTGGCTGTGGGGAGCCCCGCCTCCCCTCGCGGTTGACAGCTCAGCTGGTGCAGAGCAACTCGTGCCAGCCAGTCGTGTCTCAGACTGGGAGTGTGTGCGCACACCGCGGGCTGCCTCTGGCCCCAGCTCCCAAAACAGCTCCGCGCGCCGCTCCGCTCTACGTCCAGCTTCCTACTGAGAACAGTCCCTCCCTTGTGTCCGTAGCACCGTTAGCTGGAGGTTTGGCCACGTCAAATCGGTTTTCTAAAAAAGCGGGTAGCAGAGCTCTCTCTTCGCCGACACAAAAAGAGGGAGCTGGGGAGGAAAGGTTCTTTGCGCTGGAGAATCGTGGGCCAGGCTTCTCATTTTCCCAGGCTGCTTCCACTCCCGGGTGAGGAGCGCCCCGCAAGTAAGGACAGCGCCTGGAAAATGGAGCAGACATGGACAAGGTAGGTGAGCTGCTTCTTCCCCCCGACCCCCGCCGCGTTCCGGATTTGGTGTCCCTCCACCCCACCCCACCCCTGCCCTTGCGCCCTTTTGGAGAGGTCGCCCCTCACCACTAGGGGCCTTTGAAAGCTTCTCTTTCGGTTGCCTCCCCCTCCCTAGTTCCCGGCCTACTTCTCTTGGTTCTCCTGCACATGTTCTGTTCTCTGGTGTTTTCCTGCTTAATGAATCTCCCTTCCACCTAATCTTGATGTTAAAGATATCCAGTGAGGCTGCCTGGAAGTTTTTGTAGAAATGTTTCTCTGTCTTATAACTGTTCCACAGATGAGAGGGATTCCCCCAGGTCTTTCTTTAGAGATACCTTTGATTTCAGCTATCTTGAAAAATATCAGATTCCTTCTCACTCTGACACGTTTTCCTACTCAACCTCTACTAGTCACACAAAGGCAACGGACTGAGTGAGTAGAGCCTGCAATGCTCATCTCCAGAGTCTCCAGTTGGAACTGATGCTGGGAGAGGAAAGGAGAAAGAAACAAACCAGGGTGCCCGTCATTGCTCAGGCTTTGTCGAGGTCGGAGTGACAGCTGCTTTTAGGTCAGATTTTGGAGATGCACGGTGGAATTGTGTTTCCTTCATGCCCCGTTGCTTCCCCCCTACCCCCAATATACTTTAAAATAGAGCTCATTCAAGGATAAGAGATGATGTCTTGAGACAAAGACTTCATTTTTGTTTTTAAGGGGGGAGGGTGATAGAAAGGCTATTCAGAGGTGTTTCTGTAACAGGTAGGCCTCCATCTCCAAGATTTAGCTTTGGAGAACTGGAGCACGGCCAGATGCGTGTTCTGAGTCCTAACAGAGGGCAGACTGTACTAACACAGAAGGTAAATGTGGGGCTTAACAGTACTTTGGAAAAGACCTGGCGAATCTTAGCTGATTGTTCAACAGGAGAGAACCGTATAATGTGAACTTGGAAGAAAGGGCATATTGAAGATTAGAGGGTATTGATAAGAAGTTCACTATCTAGATTTACTTTTTGCTCTTTTCTCCTCTTCACAGGCCTCTCCTAGAGGCTAGTGCTCTGTTCTGAGCATCACTAGATAAAAGGAGTGCAATCAAGAGACACGAGGGGACTGAGAACCATACTTGAGGGGTGACCAAAGGACCTGGGGCTCTTTAGTCTGGAGAAGTAAAGACTTGGGGTGGGGACATGGATATGGTAGCTCCCTTCAAATATTTGAAGAGCAGCTGGTGGTAGAGGGATTAGATCAATTAGATTGATTTGGAATCTCCTAGGAGGACAGTACAACAAATTGGAGCAAGTTGTGAAGATGCAAGTTATGGCTTACTGTAAAGGAAAAGCTTTCTAACAAGTGACCTGCCTGGACAGTAAATAGGTTCCTGACCTTGCCTATAATTATTCAAGCAAACACTAGGTGACCATTTGATGGTAATGAGGGTGAGTGTATCATGGATTCTTGCTCTCTATCAGTGTTTTTCACACTTAAAGTATTATTTATTAACTTGTTCCAACTTTAGATATAGCCATTTCAGACAAATTCAGAAATAAGTTAGAAAAAACACAAATCATATGTTTATAGTTCAATTAATTTCACAAACTGAGTATACCCATGTAATGGGCACTAAGATCAAGAAAGAGAATAAAACCAGCACCCCTGACGCCCTCATGACCCCAAGAATAACCATTATCCTAATTTTTAACACAATAGATTAGTTTTGCTTGGTTTTGAACTTTGTGTAAGTGAAATTATCCACTGTGTACTCTTTTGTATCTGGCTTCTTTCACTCAATCTTATGTTGTGCAAATCTTCCACATTGTGTGTAGTTGTAGTTCATTCATTCTTGCTTCTATATAGGATTCTATCGTGTGTAGATATATCAAATGTATTTATCCATTCTGTTGTTAATGAGCATTTGGGGCTATTATGAATAGTGTTGCTATGAACTTTCCTGTACATGTCTTTTGGTGAACATATGCACACATTTCTTTTGGGTAAATACACAGAATTGCTGGGTAATAGGAAATGCATGTTCATCTTTTGTAGATACTTCCAAATAATTTTCTAAAGTGGTTATGAAGAGGATATTCAAAGGGCTGAGATACAGCGTAAAGGTGCTCCACATCACTGGTCATTAGGGAAATGTAGATTAGAACCACAATGCTATTCTACTATGTACATATCAGAATGGCTGAAATGGGGACTTCCCTCGTGGTGCAGTAGTTAAGAATCCACCTGCCAATGCAGGGGACATGGGTTTGAGCCCCGGTCCAGGAGGATCCCACATGCCGTGGAGCAACTAAGCCCGTGTGCCACAACTACTGAGCCTGTGCTCTAGAGCCCGTGAGCCACAATTACTGAGACCGTGTGCTACAGCTACTGAAGCCCGTGCGCCTAGAGCCCATGCTCCTCAACAAGAGAAGCCACCACAATGAGAAGCCCGTGCACCTCAAGGAAGAGTAGCCCCTGCTCACCGCAACTAGAGAAAGCCTGCACACAGCAATGAAGACCCAACGTGGCCAAAAATAAATTAAAAAAAAAAAAATGAATGGCTGAAGTGAAAAAGGCAGAAAATAACAAATGTTGCTGAAGTAGAAGAGTCATTATGTTCACACGTTTTTTTCTATCCCTACCCTCAGTGAGAAATGTCTTTACATTAGAATCAAGTACACTCCCATATGTAACTGAAACAAATGTATCATGTAACGATACTTAACCTTACTATGTGTTTTGTACTCTGATCTTTCCCCACCCTATTCTTTTCCTTTAAAAAAAAAAATGCTTGTGTGACTCAATTTATTTCACCACCCAGTGGGTCACAGATGGAAAAATCCTGTAATCATATATCGTAACTGATGTCTCAGATACTTCCTAACTGGAAGCTAAGATCAGTTCATAAACATTTATTTTAAATGTGAGCCCAATACAGGTGAGGCACTGTGCTGAATGCTAAGAGTAAAAGACGAATGAGAGAGATGGTTTCTGCCTTTGGAGGTTTGGCTTTGTGGTCTATAATTCTAGTAGAGGCTAAGGCAGACATATGCATTGGCAGTTCTGGGAGCACAGTGGAGGAGCTCAACTTGGGGGATTCAAAGAATAAAAATTAACTCTAAAGCTACCATTTATATTAAGCTTGCATTTGTTAGCTTTTGTGTTAATCCCTTTGTGTACTTTATTTCACCTAATCCTCACAACCCTATGAGGTCTGAAATAAATGTTATTATAGTCATTTTTAAGACAAGAAAATTGAAGTTTAGATTAAAAATTTGACCAGGTAACACACACAGCTGTGGAAGAAATATAGCCTGGAACTATCTAATTCCAAAACCTATTCTCTTAGCTGCTTCACTTGAATTGAGTCTTGTAGGTGACTTGGTTTCTGAGTTGCTTCTGAACCCAGCTACTTATCCTGACTGTGATTAAGCTTATGAATAAGTCTAAGATTATGATTCTAGTCCCAAATTTCATTCTTAGCAGTTCTGGAAATTCCCCTCTCTAAGGGGTTCTTCACATGAGCCTCCATATCCTTTATGGTGCTCAGTCTACCCACAAAGGACAGGGTGCTGAGTATTTGAGTTCTCAAACTTAAATCTCTCCTCCTCCCAGCTTTATATCATCTGCCCTCTACAAGTCAACGGGAGTATTTTTTCCCAGGGATGTTGCCTGACTGTTGCCAGACTCTTTGGTTAAATCATCTGGAGAGAGCATGGTTTTTTCTGGAATAGTGAATTAATAAGCTAGTTTGGTCCCTAACTGAACTGATATCCATGAATCGGGAAAGAGTTGTCAAAGGAATATACTCACGGAGGTGATGAGGAACCTGATGATGAAGGTGATTTGCTCACTTCGTTAGTCTAGTATCAACCAGGCAAACAGCTTCTGCTGCTCTAAATGTTTAGCATTCATGTATCTGGACTAGCAACTCCCTAGAGCAGTGTGAGTGTTTCAGAATCCCTGTTTATATCAGTTTCCTTTTGCTGCTATGACAACTTACCACAAATTTTGTGGCTTAAAACAACACAGACTTATTATCTTGAAATTCTGGAGGTCAGAAGTCCGAAAACTGGTCTTCTAGGCAAAAATCAAGGTGTCAGCAGGACTGTGTTTCTCCTGGAGGCTCTAGGGGAGAATCTATTCCTTGCCTTTTTCTAGCTTAAAGAGGCTGTCCACATCCCTTGGTTCATGGTCCCTTTCCGGCAATGGCATCACTCCAGCTTCTGTTCCTTCATCCCGCCTCCTCCTCTCTCATTCTGACTCTCCTGTGTATCTCTCACAAGGACCCTTGTGATGACATTGGCCCAATGGGGTACTCCAGGATAATCTCACCGTCTCAAAATCCTTAATCACATCTGAAAGTCCCTTTTGCCATGAAAGTGGCAAAGTCACAGGTTCCAGAGATTAGGAATGTGGACTTCTTTGGAGAGCCTTTATTCAGCCTGCCACACTGTTAAATGCTGGAAAAGGCATTACTATTTCTCCTCCCCTTTTACATGGACATTTTCTTGTTTCTAGCATATAGGAAAGCTGAATAAAAGTCAGATAAATCATATATGAACCTTATACAACTTCCCTGAACAAACAACTCAAGAAAAAGAGAACTTGAACTGTTCAAGTTCAAGTTGAACTTGAACTTGGGGCTACCTTTAAGATTGAAGGTTAGGAAAGGAAAGCAAATTAATTAGTCTGTTTTGTTTTGTTTTCTCTTACCCTGTAATTTGATTTAATAAAATGCAAGCATTAATTGTATTTGCCTGCCATGGCTGTGAACATTTGGAGAAGGGAAGTAACATCCAAGAAAAATAGTGATTCGGTCTCAAAATTTAAAAATTCTTTATTTTGTTTCTCCTCTCCCACATGGTTAAAGTGTAACCTTCAAGTAGGACAAAATGCCCATTTACCCCAGTTATATTGCATTTAAAAGATACCCCTTTAAACCTTATTTGCAATTATTCTGCTCAGTATTAGCTCTCAACCTAAAGGAAGCAAGGACATTTATTTCTCTTTGAATTTGTGGTGAGTTAGCAGAGAGTCCTGTTTACTAATGCATAGTTACAACCAGAGATGGCATTTCTCCCCATTTTATAGATGTGGCAGCTGAAGCTAGAGAGGTTAAGCTGGCATTGGAGCATGAAAGTTTGGCTGATTCTGGTATCTTTGCTTACAGCGGTGCTGCAGCTTTGCATACAGTGCTTTTTATTAGGAAAATGCTCCTTTTCATAATTCTATAATTGAAACATGTTTGGACATTGGATTTCCTATTTAACATTCAGCACTTCTAGAGATTAATTTTCTGCATTTGGGGTAGGAAAATCTCTGCCTTTGCAACTCTCATCTGCTTTTAAATAGGCCTATACTTGGATTTGGGCTTGAGAAATTTATCTCAATCAGTGCTTTCACTCCCACTTTCTTATTTCCTATACACTAGATCAGACTGGACCTCCTTCTTCTACTTGCAGCTAACATGCTAAGGCTGGATGTAAAATACCAGAAGTCTGGGAAGTGGTTATTTCTGTCTCTGAAAGGATAAGTTGGCTGACCCTCATCACAGGGCCCTCTGCATTCTGGGTGGCTCAGGAGTAATTTTTACAAGGCTGTGTGGAGTATCCATCCATTCAGTAGATGCACTGGGAAACTGCTCCTATTGAAATGGGCAGAGAAATTGAAATTTTATTCTATAAATAAAATTCCAAACTGGGCTCAGAACATTCCACAAGTTGTCCCTGGCAAAAATTCAAATAGCATTTAAAGTTAGAAGAAAGTCCAGAATAAAAGAGATGTCATGGTGACCCAAGGTAGCTCTATCCAATTCTATTTTAAAACATTCAGAGGCACTGAGGACTTGTTTTCCTCTGTCTCAGGACATCTTCTGAGCTCTGTGATCATCAAGACAAGCATGATCTGAATTTTCTTATTTTTTCATGGTTGAAGCACTTCACTAGTCATAGACTATTTATTATAACAACAACTTGTATTTTTCATAGCATTTTAGTAGTTTCTAATACATTTTCCCTTAATCTGTCTCATTATCTCCATTATCTCATTATCTCCTTTTCTGCATGTTCCATTCTGCAGAAACTTCTTTCTCCCTTTGCTTTTCCAAGGCCAACTAGGGAAGAGGTAACCTGCACCTGGTGTCTACTTATCCTGGCCAAGGTAGAAGAGTGTAAAGAAGCAGTAAGTGCTGATATATAGAAAGCATTGACTGACAAAGAAAATTGAGTAATTTCTAGCACTTCATACAATTTGAGAATATATTTTCCACTTCATAATGTGGAACATTATTATTCATAATGTGGAATAACATGTCATGTCATATTATAGTACTTTACTTAATCATTACCCTATAGTGAGTCCTTTAGGTTTCCAGTTTTTAACTATTATAAGTAATTCTTGATAAACTCTAGGTGCATAAAGCATCTTCTTCCATGGGATTGTTTTTGAATGATAGATGTTCAGAAGTAGAATAACTGTGTCAAACACTTCTAGTTCTTGAAAATGCATTGCAAATTGCTCAGGGTTTAGACTCATATAACTCATATTAAAATGAAGGACATTTCATTCCATTTAAATATCTTTTTCAAGACCTGAGTCCCTATATTGCAGAAGGGGAAGTGGAGGCACACTGACATAAAATGGCATATCCTAGGATAATCCCAGGTAAATCAGTAGCAACATTCTCAACTTTTAGCCTCTCCAGAGTAAAATGCTTCACTACTGCTATTAATCTCTGTTACCATCCTAAAGTGTTTCCTGAAATGATAAACAGAAAATTTCAATATAAGAAAGTAAAAGAGGATATAAATTACTTCAAAATTCTGCAAACATATTAGGATGTCTGTTGCAAGGAGAGGAAAAAACAGATGCTGTATTTGGTTATGGGATTGTGGATAATACCCCTTATATGCTGCTTTAAAGCTAAGTCAGTATATGTTTTTATAGCAGAAAGAAATTTACATTTATTCTACCAAGTGACAACATGTAAAGTTTGGAACTGAGTTGGTCTTAGAAAAGATTCTTCTGTGCATTATTTATAGATTTCCAGATTATTGGTGCCTTGGGGGCAGAGTTATTGCCAGCAGACCTAGGGAGCTGGTGTCTCTTTACTCATCCTGAACTAAAATTATTATGAGTGGGCCTTAATATACCAGTTGTTCCCGCCTACACACCTAGCCTTGCCTTCTCTAGGATAACTTTGTTTATTCTTTAGAGGTTAGTTTCAGCATTATCTCCTTTTGGAATTATTTTTGGAACCTACTTCTGGATGTTCTCTATAGCCAGAGCACACTCTGCCTTCTCTGTTACTGCATGTGGCTAGTTAGTTTACTTGGTATTTTACATACTCTATAAGTTTATTGGAAGAAGGGACTGTCTTTTGTCTCTAAATCTTCAGTATCTTACAATATTTCTAGCACATAGCAGATCCTCAGTTAAGAACTTTCTGGAGAACATTCCCTGCAAGGCTCATGTGAATATCTGTTTGGTAGGTGTCTCTTTACTATGGAATGGATACAGCAGGTTATCAAATCTTGATGCCATTATACATTCAAATTGTATTTATTCATTGTTTAAGAAATATACATCAAATTCCTGTTATGATCTAGACTTCTTAAATGCTGGGTACCTGATAGTGAATGATATAAAAACCCTGCCTTCAGGGTGCTGACATTCTAGACAGGTCACAATGCACAAGTATATATTACTGCTGTAACTTGACCTCACAGTTCCTTAACTCTAATTCACTTCAGCACACCATGAACACAGCCATCCTTTGTAGCTCATCCTCACTCCAAGTTCTCTATCCTTAGGATCCTTAACACTGAAATTATATTCCCTGACCACAAGGTCAAGTCTTCCATCTCTTCATTCTTTCTGAATATTCAGTTTACCTTATCACTTACTCCTTCATATCTTCCAGGCCATCTGCTCTTCATTCATCTCCCTACTGACCTGAGACCTCGGGGTCAGCTATTCGAATCATTTTCAGCACTGCTTTAGAATCTCTTACTGCCCCCACCCTTGGTAACCCTCAGTTAATTTTATTATCCTCTGGGATTCTATAAGCTTTGTTCCAGTACATTGTAAAACCACAATGAGAAGGAAGACTCTAGATTCATTCTTTCTAATATCGGGGAGGTTAATGGGCAGCTCTTCTCCTCCTCCCCTGACTCTTCCTCTTCCCCTAAAAGTGCAATCCTCAAAACCTCTGATTTCAGTAATAGGAATAAAATCAAGATGCAAACTTGCATGTTCGGTGTTATTTCTATTTTGTGGAATTCACACAGGCATATAAACTGAAGAGCAGCTAAAAAGAAATACATGAAAATCTTTCTCAAAGTTGCCTTTAAGTGGTAGAGTTTTTTATTATTTTTTTTCCTGTACGCTTTTCTCCTTTCCAAAATTACTGGAAAGAACACATAATTCTTTAAAAATCATTAAAATCAGGCACTATAAAGGAAGGAAAAAGTAAAAGATTATGCAAATAAAAGATTAGGTGAGAACAGGAAAAAAATCATCTATCTCTTGATGTTTGGTCAGGGCCTCTGAGATAGACTGAGCCACAGCCTCGGCAGTCCCCAGTGCCTTGTCAATAGTGGTTGTTAATGAAACCTGCATTGCCAGGACCAAGATTAAAAAGCACAAGCTTACGTTTTAGAAGTAGGTGGAGAGACCATATACCATCCCTGAGTGATGTGGCTGAATTCAGAGAAGATTATTTTCACATCTTTTTTTTTTTTTTTTTTTTTTTTTTCCGGTACGGGGGCCTCTCACTGTTGTGGCTTCTCCGGTTGCGGAGCACAGGCTCCGGACGCGCAGGCTCAGCGGCCATGGCTCACGGGCCCAGCCGCTCCGTGGCATGTGGAATCTTCCCGGACCGGGGCACGAACCCGTGTCCCCTGCATCGGCAGGCGGACTCTCAGCCCCTGCGCCACCAGGGAAGACCTCACATCTCTTTGAAAGTGTGATGTCAGTGTCTTGGCTGATTCAGGGGACAGGGAAGAGAATTTATTAGATATCTGCATGTCTAATAACCTCATAAGGCAAAGTGAGGAAAATAATTATTTGAACTGCCTTTTATCTGTTTACAGTATTAAGAGGTTTCTCTGAACCTTGAGGAATACCAGCATGAAAAATGTTCGTTCCTTTTAGGATAAAGACAGTGCAGGGGGAAAATAAGTCATAAAACTCAAAGTTGTTGCAGATGCACAGTGATGCTTGTAGCTCCTGGTAGCTATTGAGGACTTAGCACTACAGAAAACTGCCTCCCAGAGTTCCATCTGGCCACGGCCACGCTCAGTGAATAGATCCTGTTGAGTGAAGGGTGTAATTGCAGCCTGTACTGGAGAAAAGTGGATGTTACTATATCTATGCCAAGTCAGCTCACACTTAGTCAGCATGCAGAGGGAGACTCACAAGTGATGCTCTGTCTATTCTGAGGGGCTTTGCCAGTTAAGCATTCTAGCTTGCAGAGGTTATAATGATAGGTCTTGAGATGAGAAAAAAAATTATAATCTCTCTGTATTTATTATACAACAGTCTTGTGCTCTGCATCTGTGACTTCTACCCTATTTGCATTTGAATGTATGTTTTTGCAATTCTGTTGCCAAATGGGGGATATTGGCAATATTTGGAGCAGAGAAGATATACTTAGTGTCTCTCTTGGCAAGAGAAAAAAAGAGCTGAGAAGTCTCATAGCTTGTTCACTAATGGCCTTCCCAATTTTGATTGAGTCTATTTCCATCGCCTCTCCTGGCTGTCAGCTTATTCCCTTTGCCTTTTAGGGACAATGCCAAGTGTTATTACAGAAAGGACTCAGGGGAGGCATGAATATTTGGAGGAATGTGGGTAGAGATAGGGAAGTATAAAATAGTGGATGACTCACTTTTCAGGATAGAACCTATGTAAAAAGTCATACTTGCCACTTCCTTTTTAGGATTTTAATTCATTTGTCACATGGCATCTGTTATACCAGTACTCAGATACTCCATTGTGAGCTCTGTATGTATTGGGGATGAGTTGGTTTCCCAAGAAACAAATTTGTGTCAGGATTTGAGTCTAAATTGCATCTCCTCCCCCACTGCAGCACTGCCCACACTTCCCTTCACCTCACTTTCTCAGGGGTCATTTCCCTGGAGTCAAGGCGGTACAAAGGAGGCTCCTGGCAAAAGTGTGGGTAGAAATAGGGCATATTGGACGAGTAAAGTTTGGAGTCAGACAGATACAGCTTTCAAGTTCAGGCTTACCACCAACTAGCTGGATAATCTTGGGCAAATTACTTCATCATTCTAGGCCTCTTGTTTCCTCATCTGTAAAATAGCAGTAACAGTACCTACTGAATTTTGTGACAATTGAATGAGATAATGCCTGGAAAGTATCAGTCAGTCAATAAATGGTGGTGGGTGGTGATGGTTGCCCACAGTATAATAATAACAGTCGTTTAATTCAAGATTAGTGCTGAGGAAAATTCCAGTGTAAGAAAACACGTTGAACTGTGAAGTACGCACAGGCAGTC
This sequence comes from Kogia breviceps, assembly GCF_026419965.1. NCBI lineage: Eukaryota > Metazoa > Chordata > Mammalia > Artiodactyla > Physeteridae > Kogia > Kogia breviceps. The sequence goes on from NC_081310.1 coordinate 80,173,948, forward strand.
TGAAGACTATTACCTGTAGATGTCTTTGTTTCTAAGTTGGCACTACTTGTGAAACCCTACCATTCAAAAATCCTCAGAGCTAGAGCATCATGTATTAAAGAAAGTAGGCCACAGTTCTCCTTGTCCTTCTGGCCCTTTTATATCTGCAAGGGTTGATTGTGGATATAAATTTAAAACATAAAAAAGAGATGCTTGAACATTAGAAAGATTTATTTGAATCAGAATCTAGAAACTCATGTCAAACGAGCTTTAAATATATGGAATTAGAACAGGGTGTGTGTTTGGGCCCCAGTAAACAGCAAACTTGAGCAATCTTCCTGTCGTACTACATATCCCCCACTATCTGAGACAGCCACACTGAGACTAATCCCTTAACATATTTTATCTTTTATCAAGGGCCTTAAAAGAAGACCAGTGTAAATAGATCAGAATATGTTCCTTAACTTTTTAAAGAAGAATTAACCTTTTAGTATAAAAATAGTAAGAAATTTTTAAAAAGGAAGATATTCACTCTTATTTTCTACCATCGTAACCCCCCAGCCTTTTTACTCCTCTGGATTCTCTGCTACTCTGTATAACCTGTATCTGTACACATTTTTACTATAGTATAAATCTTAGTCCTAATCTTTTCTTGCTGATGTTATTTTAAATCACCTTTAGGGATTCTAAGTAGTTAGATGAAGCTGCAGTGTTTGAGGAGGGAAGTGTAGATGAAGAACTGGTTTTCCCTTGGACTCCCCCTAATACTCCTGCCTCAAGGTTAGAGTTTGGGGGAGAAAGCCTTGAGGAGGGGAAAGGTAAAGAGGAAGTTGGAAGGGGGTCCTGAGGAGCAGTTAATACTCAGGTTGGGGGGAGCAAAATCAAGCCCTGAACACACCCTTTATTTTCCTCTTTTGGGGCCTTTGTCATGTTTCCTTATGTATTCATACCTATCCTCCAAGGCCTGAATTCAGTGTTCTCTGTTTTCTGTAGATTTCCTAGACCCTCCTCTCCTCATGGGGACAAAATTCATTGCTGTCTCATTTATGTTCTGCGATTTCTGTTTTCAATCTCATCCTTCCACCGATTATCTCTTTGAATCCTGTCCACCTCCCCCCATAGACAACTCTGAGCACCTTGATTTCAGCGCATTTCTTTTTCACCTTTATGTTTTTGGAGCTTGTCATACAAGCAACTTCTCAATAAGTGTTTATGAAATGGAACGAAAAACTCTAAAAATAGCAACCAAGGCCCAGTTTTTTGCTCTTAAGTGCTGGGATGGCAGATTGCTTTTCCTCCTCCTGAACTTTTGTTCATAATAAGAAAGCCATATAAGAAGGAGTTTGAGAGACAGAAAGTGCCTCTGGGAGATGGCCTTTGTCCCTCAGCCTCACCGTGAAGGAAGGGTGGTGGTGCTCGATCAAGTGGGGGGCGGGCAGACTGTGTGGTGCCCCGATGACCTGAGTGTATGTGATTGCCTTGGGGAGACAGCCTGAAAAAGCAACCACCACTTTGGGGGTTTGGACACTCTTATGGGAAGAAGTAGCCCTAGGTTAGTCATCTTAATAGGCTGACCAAGGAAAAGAAACTAATGGGGCCTCGACAGACAGCAGCTCCTTAGATATAGTTTGGGGTGGTTTTGGTCTGCGATACTAGTATCTTGTAGTGTTCAAAGAAGTGTTGCAGACCTACTTTGTAATGTTGAAGTTGTATGATTGCCATCTTGCCCTTGCTCATGAGTAATATGGTCCATTAACACAATCCATTGCTTTTCTCAGTCCACAAATTAAACAGACCAAAATACAAGGCAATAACACCAAATATGCAGTTTGCAAAGGATGGTCTATGGCTGCCTTATAGAAAATATCCCTCTGCAGACTCCATCTTGGTGTTGCCCTTTGGTAAGGAAGGACCCAAGTTTCAACCCCTCCTCCCAATGTTATGAGAGACCAGACTAGTGGGACCAGTGAGCCGCTCACATCTTGGAAAGGAGCCATATGAATGGCCATTTTCGAGAAATGCAAAATTGAGTGCTTGGCTAGTCCTAATGTAATTGAAACTACCATACTTAGAAAACTACTGGAAGAAATCACCAGAGCACAGTTTGACAGCATCAGAGTATCAGAATGTAGCAGATAGCTCTGAGAGGGGCAGTTATTTTCTGATCATCCTCAACCTAATCACCCTGGAAAACTGTAGGAAAAGCTAGTACTGTGGGATATTGAATGTTGATGTATTGTTTGGGTCCAGTATCTTCAGAGCTCCTTATCAGCAAGTCAGGAAAATGTGGGTAATACACCAGGCAGAAATGAAGTGGGTGAACAGCTGGTAGGTGGGTTGTACTTGGAAAATGTTTGATTCTTCAAATTAAGCAGGAGAGTGTCTCAGCAAAAATTAGTAAGTATGGGGAATTCCCTGGCGGTCCAGTGATGAAGACTCCGAGCTTCTACTACAGGGGGTGCAGGTTCAATCCCTGGTTGGGGAACTAAGATTCCACGTGCCGTGCAGTGCAGCCAAAAAAAAAAAAAAAAATTAGTAAGTATGATTTTAGTGGAATTGGTATCAGTATTGACACACTGGTGAGGTAGCAAGCAAAAAGATAAGGCTCACTGAGGGAGAGTTCGGTTCATTTACACAAGAAAAGCATGTAAGGTAAAACATGCAGGTAACATGTATTGATAAGAAAGAAGTATCCTTGGGGAAAGATTATATATGTACATCTATGCAGGAGAGCTGTAAGTGCCCTGGTGAACCACATGCTAGCTGAGCATGAGTCATTCATTGACTGATGTTTTTAAAAAAAAAAAAAAACTAGAAACACTTGAATTTGAGAAACTAGGACAAGGGTATACATTGTTTCTGGGCTTGGGTAATAGAGAAAAATTTACCAACATATGGTACTGCTCTGTGTGTGTGTGTGTGTGTGTGTGTGTGTGTGTGTGTGTGTGTGTCTGTGTGGCCAGGCTTGGAGACTGTCTCTAGCATACCGCAATTCTCTTTGCACTTTGGTTTATCAGATATTGTCACAAATTGCAATCCCCTAGACATATAACCTGTGTTTCTTCACCATGTGCCCCTTCTCTGGGGGAGCATCAAATTCCTTACCAACCTTTTGGAGCAGCTGAGTGAGCCCCACTCTCTGGCAATATGAGAGGGAACTTGAGCTGTTAACAGAGTTAAAGTGATTTTTAAAAAAATCTCCTGAGACTACAGAAAGCCCATTAACTCAGTACTCATCCAAAGTGACCTCTCTACCCTTCTGGTTATTGCTTCATAGGCAGGCAGCCAGCTCAGGGTGAGTGTGGGGTTGGGGAGAAGGTGAAGTATCTTGTGGCATATGCATCGCCTTGTTGTAACGTGCTCCTGATCTAGAATGTGGACTCTTCGGAGCAAGGAGAATTGAATGAGATCATGCCTGGAAAGCTATTGGAAAGCCTTGGAAAGTATTAAAATGGGTTTTAATACTATTAGCATCTAGGAGAATAGAATTGTGTAATTACTGCAAGGAACCTTAGAAATTCATGCATGTCTTTTACACATATTTAAGGAAGCTGAAGCCCAGAGGTAAAAGTGACTTATAAGCCCCTTAGTAGCTTACCATCTCAAATTAATGAATTGTGTACTGAAGCCAATAGGTAACCCAAGACAGTGTCTTAAAGCAGAAATGAAAATTTTGTCTGCATTTGATCTATACGAGGGTGACAGCCTCAGAGACCTATAAGGAGCCAGGCTAGTATCATAAATGAGCGCACGAGCTGGGATTACAAGAAGAGGGAGTGACGGGAACTGTGACAAACTGGAGAACGTGTCTTTTCTGTTTAAAGGCAGCAGGTTATCCCTCTGTGTGGGAAGGCAGGCCCTGTATTGCCAGACCCATTCATTTTGCAAGAGAAGTTAGAAATGGATCTACCTTGTATTGACCAAATCAAACATGTTGGATGGGCTGAATTTGGCCTGAGGAATGGCTTTGCTCCTGACAGCAGATACACAGTTACCCAGGTCTGTGGGCTGAGCACAAAGGAATCCATCCAATGCATGAATAGCAGCAGCTAATTATACGTTTTTTCCCCACAAATTTTTCAAGACATTGTTCTAGCTGATAGTTTCAAAATCCTTGCCCTACTTTTTCTCAACAGAGGGAAATCCATAAGTAGTACATTCATCTCTTTCCTTCTTCACTCTCAGGGAAAGTTTTTAATAAGAAGTGGAGAAGGGGAAGAGACAGAGGGCCTGGAAGAACCCCAAGCTGGTGATCTGCTTTTGAATAATAAGGAATCACCAGGTGGTGGGTATAGTCCAGCGTGCCTTGTCTGGTACTTTCATGTCCATCTGGAATTTAACAAAGTGAAGATTTATGCCAAGATCCAGCCCTGAGGCAGAGAAGAAAGAACACCAACAGTTTCTAAATAAATGCCAGGCTCTCTTCCGCCTCTCTGAATGTCTTCTGGCTTTTAAAAAGAGAAGCCTTCTAAATCTCTGGCAATATAATTATTTTTAGAACAACTAACTGGGAGTACCCAAGGGTTTAAGGAATAAGCTAAATGTTGAAAGCATCTCTCTGTAGGATTATTGCAATCATCTCTCTGTTTCTGCCTTCCCCACCCAGAGAGTCTGTTGTCAAAACATTAGCCAGACCTTTTAAAACATTTGTCACTCAGTTCACCTCTTTTTTTTTTTTTTGACTCACAAGACTCCAGTGACTAAATTTCTGTCAATGTCCCAAAGGCTTTATACAATCTTCCCTCTGCCCGACTTTCCTATTATTTCCTTCACCTCACCTCCTGCTCCTCAGTCTGCCCAGCAACACTGGCCTCCTTGTTGTTCCAGAAATGCTCTGGCATGCTCCCTCCTAAGAGCCTTTGCTTAGAAGACTCTGCCCAAATATTCATATTATTGATTCTCAGAGAAACTTTGCCTCCTGAAAATTGCAATCCCCTTCTCCTCCCCATAGCTCCAGGATTCCCTACCTCTATTCCCTACATGAATTTTTTATAGTATCTGTCCCCAATTGCTACTGTACATTTTACTTTTTTGTTTCCTTTTACTATAATATTTGTTCCATGAGTGCGGGCATTTTGGTCTGTTTTGTTCACTGCTACATTTGTGGAGCTGAAAACTGGTGCCTAAAAACATAGTAGGTGCTTAACAAGTATTTGTTAATACATTTTGAAACATTTTTTTCCCCTTCTGTGCTAGGAATGGTGGCCTTCACTGTGCTGGAAAGATACACCTCTGGCTACTGCATCATGGTGTTTTTAACATTTCCATTAATACACTTTGTCTGTTTTCCAAGTTTTCTAGGTCAATTCTACTTCCTAAACATATCTTGATTTTTTTTTTTTTTTGCTTCTCTCCATTTCTCCTATCCTATCCCTTACTTAAAACTATCACAACTCTTGCTTTCCCCAACTATTTTTGTTCCCTCTATACAGTGTCACTCAACAGCCAGAGTGATCTAAAGTCTAAATCTGGTCCCTTATCGTTCATTCCCTCCTTTAAAATCCTTCAGTGGTTTCCCATTGACCTGCACATAAAACTCATATCCTTACCCCATCCCTCAGGGCCCTGCATGGTCTGGTTGCAAGACTGGCTTTCTCTGTTCTTCTAACAGGCCAAGTTCCTCTCTGACTCAGGGTCCTTGCTGTTCCCTCATGATGGAACACTCTTCTGTTCCCATTTTTCATCTGGCTGACATTCTCTTCATCTCAGTGTAAATGCTCTTTTCTCTGAGTTTCTCTGAGTCTCTCTACTAGTTAAATTACTCTGCATATTCCTTCATAGCACTTGCTACAATAGTAATTCAGTGCTTGTGGAACTGTTTGTCCAATGGCTGTCTCTACAAATACCTATTGAGGATAGAAACCCTTCCTGTGGGGTTTGTCTTTGTCTTTCCAGCACTTAACACTGTCCCTGATACATAGTACTAGCTTAATGATTATGGAGAAATAAATAAAAATAGATGTCTTGCCACCCAGGGATTGGACACTGTGTGGGGTGGTATCTCATTAATTAACGATGTGTTTCTCTCAACAGAGATTATTTTGCAGAAGATGATGGGGAGATGGTACCTAGAACAAGTCATGCAGCAGGTAAGGAGGTTGTGGGCCTTGCTTTGCTAAATTCTTGGCCTCCTGCTGATCATAATTCCCTTAAATTATAGATCCTTTAATTTCACCATGGCATGTAGTATATAATTCCCCACCTTCCCAGAACGGTGCAGTAAATCATAACTGAAATACTTATGTGAACTCTTCATATATTTTTTTTAATTTAAAAAATTTTTTTTAATTAATTTATTTATTTTTCGCTGCATTGGGTCTTCATTGCTACACGCAGGTTTTCTCTACTTGCGTCAGGTGGGGGCTACTCTTTGTTGTGGTGCACGGGCTTCTCATTGCTGTGGCTTCTCTTGTTGTGGAGCACGGGCTGTAGGTGGATGAGCTTCAGTAGTTGTGGCACATGGGCTTCAGTAGTTATGGCTTGCAGGCTTAGTTGCTCTGTGGCATGTGGGATCTTCCTAAACCCGTGTCCCCTGCATTGGCAGGAAGATTCTTAACCACTGCAGCACCAGGGAAGTCCCAACTCTTCATACTTTTAACAGATCTGTAATTGCAAGTTAAAGTCACTTGTAAAATGATTAAGATAGATTCCTCCACTGAAATGAAATCTCTAATATACCATTAAAATGAGTATAATAACAATGTCAACCTCATAAATGAGATTAGAAAAGCTCTTAGTACAGAGCTTGTCAAGGAATAAATACCCAGTAAATATTATTATTATTAATGTATTCATAATAGTATATCATTTCTGCACTAACATTAGTTAGGGGTCTACCTAAATTACAAAACCAGAGTGAAAATAACTCTCTTTGGGGGGCTATTTTTCACAAAAACTTTTAGTCACTTGGTGTTTTACTTACTTTGCTAAGTGAGTTGCTTTTTCACACCAGCCTTGAAGCACAGATTGTTCATATGCACAATGTAGAAAAAAGTTTTTAATTTGAATGTGTTAAGGACTTTGGAGTCACTTAAAATTAGCCTTTGTAATTGTATATGTGAAATCTATAAATTCTACGGGCCTACCATACTCATTTTGAGCATCAGGAGTCTCCATTTTGAGGTAAAAATTGAAGGACTAGGGCAAAACAGAAGGGGAATGAAGAAAATGCCTACGATAATCAAGATATTAGGTTGGGTACGTTCACTGATTATTTCATTTAATCCATATAAATGCTCTGTGAGGTAAGCATTATTATACCCATTTTTACAGAGGCAGTGATGCTCAGCAAAATTAAGAGATTTACCTAAATTCCCACAATTAGCAAGTGGTCAGGATTCATATCCAATCTTTTTTTTCTTTAACATTTTCGTTGTGTCCATATCCAATCTTCAAAGGCTCTTATCTTTCTACCATATCCTATGAATCTAACTGTAATGTATTGTTGTTTTATCAATCTTTTTCCATTTAATTGCCTATTTAATTTCACCTAAATGTGGAAAAAAGCATTTTTTTCTAACTTATTTTAATTAAAACGTTTGCATTTACTTAGAAATATCAAGTTATCAACAAAACCATTACTATTACTATTATTATTATTAATTTGCAATCACAGTGTGGTATACAATTAACAGAACAACAATTATTTTGAACAAGCTGAATCAAAGACAATTGAAAATGTGAAAAACCCCAACTCTATCTGTAAGTAATTTGTGCTGTGTACCAATAAAACCTGCTTTAAATTTCTGTGCTAATTTAAACCCCTGTACTCTATCAGGCAAGGTTAGTGGCTATTGAAAATACCATTAAGGGACTTCCCTGGTGGCGCAGTGGTTGAGAATCCGCTTGCCGATGCAGGGGACGCAGGTTCGTGCCCCGGTCCGGGAAGATCCCACATGCTGCGGAGCAGCTGGGCCCGTGAGCCATGGCCACTGAGCCTGCGCGTCCAGAGCTGTGCTCTGAAACGGAAGAGACCACAACAGTGAGAGGCCTGCGTACTGCATTAAAAAATACCATTAAGGATAGGGCTATCTAAAAACACACTTGATAGTATGTTATTTTTACAAACATGAAAAGACATGTACAATGTCCAGTTTAAAAACAAATCATATAAATCATATGGCCTTACATTCCCCCCCCCCTTTTTTTTTTCTTTAAAATTGGTTATGTAATGAGTAGTTAAATACTTCTAGACAAGAAAAAACCTGCTCTGGAACCATACTGTTTATCATCATTATTTTTTTTTAATCTTCATCTTCTTCATATTTCTCTTTTTCATCATCATCTTGACCCTTTTGTCTTTCTTCTTTTTCTTTCTTTCTTTTTTTTTAAACAGGGAATGCTCTTCTTTTTTTTGGCGGTGTCCTGTGGCTTGTGGGATCTTAGTTCCCTGACCAGGGATTGAACCCCGGCAATGAGCATTTAAAAAAAAATTCTGAGAAGTTAATTGAAGCATCTGGGGACTTTTTCTTGCATTCCTTCTGGAAAGTTTGTAGAAAGAAAGAGAAAGAGGGAAGGAGGGAGGGAGGCATATATTCTCCCATCCCATAGGTTGCCCTTTCATTCTATTGATGGTTTCCTTTGCTGAACAGAAGCTTTTTAGTTTGATGTAGTCCCACTTGTTTATTTTTCCTTTTGTTGCCTTTGCTTTTGGTGCCCATGCATATATGGTCCATTAATTTTCGACAAAGGAGATAAGAATATACAAGGGAGGAAGGAAGGAAAGAGAAAAGAAAAGGGGGGAAAAAAGAAAAGAAAAGGAAAAGACAAAAAGAGAGCATATTATGGTATTTTTTTTCTTGGCCCTTTCAGATCGCCTTTGCCCATGTGTCTATGTCTAGTTAACTTTTCCTCAGTGGGGCACAGAGTCACCTAGAGCCCATTTCACTCTCACTTGTACTGACACTGTCTATGGATCTCAGTGTGTTGCTATGCCTGTCATTCTTTCTGATTAAAAAAAAAATTGTTCAGTAATAAAGGTGCATTGCTTCTTACCGTCAGCCAAGAAAGATGTAGTTTTCTATGTCTTCTGCCTGAGTCCACAACCCCAAGCCCACCTCAATCGGAGGTCATTTGCGTACCATGCTTGAAGGAAGCCCTAATTTCTTATTCTTTCACGGTGTTACTTCTCCAAGGCAGGCCTAGGGTGAGTAGCAGCTTAGTCTTCACTAGCTTCTCCCAGGGCAGTGCTTCCTTTGGTTAATGGAAAGACTGTGTCTCTTCCCCTTTGCCTGCTTTTCCCTGACTCTCAGGCCTGTTACAATCCCCTTCCCTGCTAAAATAACACAGTATTAGCATATTGCTAGGAAGGTTGAACGGAAGGAATGTGGGATTGGTTCTGCCACTTTTTGCAATGTAGTCTTGGGCAAGCAAACTTGCTGAACCTTTATTTACTCATTAGTTAAATGAGTGTAATAATCACATCAGTCTATTTCACTGGTTGCAGTAACTGTAAATGAAATTATTCCTATACAATAACCTAAAAGATCCTCTGTAGAGATACTTTGTAGAAATACTTCTTAGCTAATAGCTTGATTTTTTATTTCAAATAAAGCTATTTCAGTTATCTTTGGTCATGTGACACAGCACTCTAAAACTTAGTGGCTTAAATACGTATAGCTGATTCAGTTTGTTATACAACAGCAACTAACACAACAATGTTAAGCAATTATACTCCAATAAAGATGTTATAAGTAAATAAATACATGAATAAATAAATAAATAAATAAAACTTAGTGGCTTAAAACAGGGGTCAGCAAACTGCAGCCCATAGGCCCAATTGCCAGTATTTGTAAACAAAGTTTTATAAAAGCACAGTCATGCTCATTCACCAACATATTTTCTGCATCTTTGAGCTATCAGGTCAGAGTTGAGTAGCTGTGACAGAGTTGATGCCCATGAGCCTAAAATATTTACTGTCTGGCCCTTTAAGAAAAAGTTTTCCCACTCAAGGCTTAAAACAACAATGTTTTATTATTTCTCACAATCCTGGATGTTAGCAAACTGGGCATTTCTTCTGTTGGTCTCACTTGGGATGACTCAAATAACTGCCATCACTCAAATAATCTGACAGCTTTTTTTTAATGTCTTCATTGGAGTATAATTGCTTTACAGTGGCGTGTTAGCTTCTGCTGTATAACGAAGTGAGTCACCTATACGTATACATATATCCCCATATCCCCTCGCTCTTGAGCCTCCCTCCCACCCTCCCTATCCCACCCCTCTAGGTGGTCACAAAGCACTGAGCTGATCTCCCGGTGCTATGCGGCTGCTTCCCATTAGCTATGTGTTTTACATTTGGTAGTGTATATATGTCCATGCCACTCTCTCACTTCATCCCAGCTTCCCCTTCCGCCCCCCCACCCCGTGCACTCAAGTCCATTCTCTACTTCTCTGTCTTTATTCCTGCCCTGCCCCTAGCTTCATCAGTACCGTTTTTATAGATTCCATACATATGCGTTAGCATATGGTATTTGTTTTTCTCTTTCTGACTTACTTCAATCTGTATGACAGACTCTAGGTCCATCCACCTCATTACAAATAACTCAGTTTTGTTCCTTTTTATGGCTGAGTAATATTCCATTGTATATATGTGCCACATCTTCTTTATCCATTCGTCTGTCAATGGACACTTAGGTTGCTTCCATGTCCTGGCTCTTGTAAATAGTACTGCAGTGAACATTGTGGTACATGTGTCCTTTTGAATTATGGTTTTCTCAGTGTATATGCCCTGTAGTGGGATTGCTGGATCGTATGGTAGTTCTATTTTTAGTTTTTTAAGGAACCTCCATACTGTTCTACATAGTGGCTGTGCAAGAGGGTTCCCTTTTCTCCACACCTTCTCCAGCGTTTATTGTTTCTACAATCTGACAGCTTGACTGGGACTGAGCATCCGAGACAGCCTTTCTCAAGTGTCTGGCAGTGGTGACTGGCATCTTCATTCCCCCTGTACTTGGCCTTTCCTCCCCCTGGAGGGTAGTCTGGGTTTCTTCACAGCAAGGTGGTCTTGGGGTTTTAGGAAGGCAAGGACAGAAATGCAAGGCCTCTCAAGGCCTAGTCTCCTGAAGGCACCCAACAGAAGCATTTTCATCACATTCTCTAGGTCAAAGCAAGTCACTAAGCCAACCCAGATTCAAGGGGTAGAGAAATAGACCCCACTTCTTGATGGCAGGAGAAGGAACATCACATGACAAAGGCGTGTGGACATAACCTAGTGTGCTGTGCTGGGCACCACTACTAATATGATCTACCACAGACTACTGTATGTGAACTGCTTCTCTGTGGCCTAGAATTGGTTCATATTTTGCAGAAACCAAATTCTGCTGGAACATGCAGGTTGGGATGATCATAGTGCCACTATTTTATAAAATTTTCTGTTGTTCTGTTTCACTGGCAGCTTTTCTTAGTGACACCAAAGATCGAGGCCCTCCAGCGCAGTCACAGACCTGGAGAAGTGGTGAGAAGGTCCCCTTTGGGCATTCCTTGAGAGCATTTGAGAGACCCCTTCAGGTGCAGACCCAGGCTCTTCGAGACTTTGAGAGGGTAAGTCACCTGGGTGGATAATTGTTATCCCAGTTAGAAGGAGTTTCAGGGGATAGTGGTGTCTTATAAAAATATGACCCATAGTTTAGCTTGGATTATGGGTATTCTTATCAAAATGTTGTCTCCTTCAGTAGCATTTATCCCAATAAGCTTATGCACTGTTAGCTATATGCTGAGCACTGTGGTTCTTGGGCAATTGCCTGTACCACTATTTCTGTCTTAACATTTTTGCCCCTGGTTTACTTCTCAGATAAATATAGGAAGTTTAAATGGCACACTGAGAATCTGTAGGTGGGCCGTAGTGAGCCCAGGAGACCTCAGTCAGCTGGCATTATATGCTCTGCTGCTGGCTTCGACCACTCTGGATATCTGGATACCATCTGCAGCATGAGGTGGCTCAGCCAAAGCCATTTGCTTCTCAACAAGAATCTGGCATTGTTGCTTGAAACTCCTGATTTAACTCTTGAAGTGCTCTGCATCTTGATAGGTTTATCCTTAGATTTGGCCAAAAGCCAAATTACTGACAATGTAATACAGGCCCCCAGCTCCCTGTTCCCTGGTTTGATCCAAGGAAGTCTGCACAATAGAACCTATCCACTGGAACCTACCTACTGGGACCTATCTACGGCCTGGAAAGAGCACCCAGGATTTCTTACATCCCTGTGTGCTAAAAAAGGAAACAGCTCTTTGGTGCCCCCTGGGGGTTGCCCAGGAATCAGGACACATATGAATACTGTGCAAAAATGCCCTGAGGTGTGTGGGTTTCTTTCATTCTTGAATTGATAGCTTTTGTTATATAAAATAAAAATTCCATCTTCAAAAAAAGGTTAATAAAGTAGTGTTGACATGCGTTTACCCTGTCTTCTTTCAATTTGCAAATAGAAATGTTTCTCTAGGACCTAACCCTACCAGACATTCCTGTGGACAAAGAATATGTTCCATATAATGTGTGCCTGAGAATCTAAACAGCCTCCTCTTGGTTTTTGTGCTCAGAGTTGTCATGGCCACCGTTTTTTTTTTTAAAAAAAAGACGAAGAGTTTGCAGGAATATTAAGTGGTTTTGAAGATGAACCCTCTGAACAGCTGTGGTGCTGGTGGTAGGAGTGGGGGCAGTACCAACCACCCCTTCCTCTTTTCCGCCTTTTGCATCTCCTGCAGTGCAGAAAGGGTGAGCAGAGCTGTGACATTCCCCAAAGCTGTGAGGGTGCTCTCTGAAAGGCAGTCTGCCTGCATGTTCCTTTTGATGGAGAGGTGATTTGGATCACAGAAATGAAGGGTGTCACCTCCACTGATCAGGTGAATGCCCAGGTGCTGTGGGAGAGGGAAAATAATGGGCTGAGCTGGGTGATGAGCAGGGGTCAGCTGACTTTCAACCGTGGAGTCCTAAGTCTTTTTCTCTGAGCAATAAGGTCTAAATATCACTGGTTAGTCCTTACTTCTCAATGCTGGGAACCACTGACAGAAACCAAGGTAGGATGCAGAGAAAAGGCCAATAAGAGATATTTTACATGTCTCTCCCCTATGTGTCAAGCAATATATAAATAGCAATGAGGCTACAGCACATACATTTGTCAGAATGGTCATTGTCAGTAAACCAAGCTGTGACCTGCTCACAGGTCTGTTCATTCTTACATCCATTCATCCATCCATTCATTCTGTAGACTTTGAATGATAGCACCTGCTGTATGAAGAATCTCCACGAAAGGATTTGAAAATCAGAGGAAACATTAGTTAGAAAAAGAAAATGTAGGAGGGAGAGTGACACATTCCAATGTCCCACCCTAAAAACTGGGAAAACACTAAATAACATGATATTTTCTCTAAAGTTTAAATCATGCATTCAGTAGCCTTGGGATAAAGGATGAGATCTGTACTCGGAAAGGGGAAAGGGACATATTAAAGGTTTGTGCCAGAGAAAGGTTGGCTCCTCCAGGGCATGAAGCAGATGTCAAAGAGATACAGGCCTGGGCTGGGCATCCAGGAATCCATCTGTCTTAGTCCATTCAGGCTACTATAACTCAGACTGGGTAGCTTATAAACAACAGAAATTTATTTCTCACAGTCCTGGAGGCTGGAAGTCCAAGATCAGGGCACTAGCACGGTTACCTTCTGGTGAAGGCCCTCTTACTGGTTCATAGCTGATGCCTTTTCACTATGTTCTTACATAGCAGAAGGGGCTAGGGATCTCTCTGAAGCTTCTTTTATAAGACATGAAACCCAAAGGCCCATCTCCTAATACAGTACCGTCATCTTTGAGGATTAGGATTTCAACATATGAATGGGGGCGGGGGGACACATTCAGACCATGGCGCCATCCTTACTTCACTTATCCCTGCAACAAATACTTGATCACTTCAAATAAGATGCTATTCCTATCCTTAGTAATAGTCTATTGGGAAGTACAGACATTGCATTACTTACAATATAAGGTGTCCTTATGGTAAAGATAAGGACAGTGTACTCTGAGATCTTGAGAGAGAATGTTTAATTTTATTAAAGGACAGAAAAGGGCCTCCTACAAGAGGACACCTCTCATGGGGCTGCACATTGAGTGAGGTCTTCAAAGTTGAGTTAGATTTTACCAGTTAGAGAACGAGATTATAATATTCTGGACAAAGGGGAAATTTGGGTGAGAGGAAGAGAAGTATGTTCATTATAGATCTGATAAGAGACTGGGCTAGAGGGATGCTATGGTCTGAATGTTTGTGTTCCCTCAAAAATTCATGTGTTGAGATACTAACCCCTAAAGGTGATGGCATTGGGAGGTGGGGCCTTTGGAAGGTGCTTAAGTCATGAGGGTAGAGCCCTCATGGATGATATTATTGCCTTATGAAAGAGGCTCCAGAGAGATTCCTAGCCCCTTCCACCATGGAGGATACAAGAATTCTGTGATCCAGAAGAGAACCCTCACCTGACCAGGCTGGCACCATGATCTTTGACTTCTACCCTCCAGAACTGTGAGAAATAAACTTCAGTTGTTTATAAGCTACACAGTCTGTGATATTTTCTTAAAGCAACCTGAACAGACTTATTCAAGGGAGGTAAGGAGGGAGACTTAGAATGAGGAAAGTCATATTAAAGATACTTAATCAGTAAAAATTAATTGATCAGTTAATGTGATTGCTTCTGAAATATTTGTTGATGTAGGAAATTCTAAGGAAAAGAGCCTTTGATTCCAGAGTAAGTGATAATAGACTAAAAATGTAAATACTGGCACATTATGGAATATACATCATTGGTCAATTAACAAGTGAAAGTGACAGCATCTTTCTTCACTATATTGGTGCAGGAGGAAGGGACAAAGGGAACAGAGCTTTAAAGATATAGTTTTCTTTCCTTTTCTTTTCTTGCATTCTGTATCCCCGACCAACAGTATGAGTGGGGTTAGAGAAGGATAGGTGGGGGAAGGGGTCAGAAATAGTGACACAGATGAGCCTACTCAACTTTACACTGGTAGAAGTAAATTAATAGGTATTGTTTCCCATGATAAAAGAGTTTAGCTTAGTATGTATGCTTCATTTGTACTTTTTGAAAGAGTGAATGATTTAATTAATTTTTAAACCTTGTCAGCTTTGTTTAAAAGGTGCTTCCCCCCCACCCCCCGAAGATACATTGATGGAGTGATCTCTATTCTTTCCAGAACTATAGACTTGAGAAGTGGATTAAGTGCTTCTCATAAATTGCCTTATTTTGTCTTCATAAACCTGCATGAAACAAGCATCACTGTTCCTATTTTCAAGTGAGGGAACCAGAACTCATAGAGATTGTGATTTTTTCAGGATCATGGAGTTTAGGTACCATGATTAAAAATCCTTACAGGTTGTTGGGTCATTTTATATAGTCATATGTCAAATGGTCATAGTCATATGTTGAGAAAAATTCTTTCCTATATGTTTTCTCACTAATCACAGCACCCACCCCACCTCCAGCATCTCTGGGGTGAGTGAGACTAGAGCAGCACATAGATAACACTAGCTAGTGTGTGTTGATCACTTTCTGTATGTCAAGTAGTGTGCTAAGTATGTGCAGTATCATCTCATTTAATGCTAATGGAAACCCTGTGAAGAAAGCATGATTATTACACCAGTTTACAAATCAGTAAATAAAGGCACAAAGAGTAACAAAGGAACTTACCAAGCATCTCATAATGTGCTGAGAATACTCGTCATTTTTGTGACCTAAAATAGTACTTTCTATGTTGGTGGTAATAAAAGTGCTGACTCATATAGGCCTGGAATCATGAGCTCCTCCTATTTAAATGGGCACAGAGTGCAGTTCTATCTTCCCTAGGTAAGCTGTAAATCCACTTTTATCTCCCATTATTCTCCATCACATGCTTTCTATTCCATTAATTCTGAACTGCTTGCAATTCAAAGTTGTTTCATACTTCCAAGCCTTTGTTCTGGCTGTTCCCGCTGCCTAGAATAATTTTTCTCTCCTCTTCTTTACCTGGTTAAAGCCTACTCAGCCTTCAAGTTTCAGTTCAGGTCCAGTTTTTTGTTTGTTTTTCTTTTTAGGATGCCTCCCCTCATTCTCCAGTCTCAAAATATATACCCAGACTCTAGGCAATTCAGAGGCGGAAAGCCTCTTGTTCACCTTTTTCCAGTCTCTAGAACCTAGCATAATGCTGGAACATAGTAAGTGCTCAGTAGATGTTCATCAATTAAACTAAATTTGTTGAAAAGTGTTGAAGATTAGGTGTTATATTGGATTTGTATTCCCCCTGGCCTCTACTTCAATAGTCACTGAGTATATTCACAGTAAGTAAAATGATTCTAAAGAGGGTATTGATATATTAATTAATTGGTTAGGATAGGAAACTGAGAAGTCAGGAAAAATACATTTATTTTTAGAAGTCCAATGAGCTATCCATTGTACTACAGAGCCAGGTGGGAAAAGTACATTTATTTTTAATGGTGAGTTTAAAGGGAGATAACTGTCTACCTAAACTGGGATCATAAAATTATAAATGTAAAGTAAGAGAAAGAAAGCAGAGACCTTTTGAAATATTTGACAGGATTTATTAAGAAGATCATAATAGTAGCTAATAATAATATTTATTGAGTGTTTATTAAACACTAGGCACTTTTTAGACATTTAATACATTTTACTTCAGCTCTTTTCCAGTTCATTTTTCTAACTTATGAGATAGATATTAGATATTATATTACATCCATTATATGAGTGAAGAGACCAAGACTCAAAGAACTTGATGAAAGCTATTACAGGTATAAAGTGGCAGAGCCAAGATAATTCCAAGAGTCAAGGTTCTTGGGGAAATGAGAGGACCATTCAGAGAAGGAGAGGTGACATGAGTGCAATGTGTGCAATTTGGTTCTATGCAGAGAATCAAAATGGCAAATGCTATATATAGAAAAGCCATGGAAAGGGTAGGGGTCTGTGGCTTTAAGGTCTAGAGGAGGCATCCACTGCCCTCCCCTGTTTACACATTTTCTAATAATGTTGTCTTTAACATGAAAATGCCAAAAAGACCAGCTGCAGTGTTTGCCTAATTATAGTCTGAAGCTAGCTTTACTGGGCAGTCTGAATCCAACCACAGTGAGTCAGCCTGTTGAGGCCCCACCCATCCTGGCAAATTTTTCCACTTGGGTCTTGAAGTCTGGGGGGGTGGGGTGCGGGGAGTGAGTCCTAAAAGGGACTTTTCTACCTTTATGGAGATCTGAGTTATCACGGCCTGGGTTTCTTGTTCTAGTTTAGCTGAGTCTGGGTCATGTCACTTCTGCCTTTAGGTCCAGCCATTTCAAGTGCTTCTTGAGTTTCTCTTTAATTACAGCCTTGGAAAATGAAATCTACTGGTGAAGTACATTTTCTTTCTTTTTTTTTTTTGAAAATGGCATTTATGTTCCTCAAACCACAGTGCCCCAAGCATACTGGTTTTGGTTTCACTAGTGTCTTGAGACTTTCAAAAAGTTACAAGATGAGAAGGGAAGGGGGGATAAATCTGAAACTTTCAGCAATCATAAGCACAGGATTTTTTCTTTCTTGTTAAACATGACTTTTCAGAGGGATTCCACACAGTCATTCCACAGAACTTCGGCAACATTTTCATTCCTAAGCAACACTGCCAAAAATGGGCATCAAATCAATCACATTTTTCTTAAGAACTGTGAATAAAAGGAATGATTCTGAGTGCTGTAGAGGATGCAGAGATGTATATGAGTTACCATTCTCAGAGAGCATACACTCTGATTAGAGACATAAGAAATTTAAATTACATGAAATTTAATTTAAATAACATCTAAGGCACCAGTGGAAGAGATCACAAGATTAGAGTAATTGCCAATCAAATGTATGTCTTTAAAACCTAGATGTTAGGACAAAACATTTTTTCTAATTTGTATTCATACATATAGGTAAACTTTACAAAGTTATAAATATTGGCTCACATTTGGTTACACAATTAACAAAGTAACTTTATCAAAAAGAATGAAATTACAAAAATTGAACAACCCTGAAAGTTCTGGAAGGTATGGTTACCAACACAGAAAAGAGCAATCACTTCCACAGAGAAAATGGCACTTGAATGAGAATAATCCTTCTTATTTTTTGTTATCTCCTCTCTGTGTCCTCATTAGAACTTGTTGTCTTCTCCTCTTCACTGTATGAAGAGAAGCTCTGCTTTCTTCCTATGGACTTGAGGAATTTCCATTCCAATGATAAAATTTTTAAATAACAAAAATAATGATATCAATTAACATTTATTGAGTACTACAATGTGCAGACCTCTGTGAATGCACCTGACTTGCATTATCTTATTCAGTTCTGAAAACAGTCTTTTGAGGTTGGTACAACCATTATTTTCATTTGTACAGGGAGGGACACTGAAGCTAGGAAAAGACTAGTGATTGCTATAAAGTGCTAGAGCTGGGATTTTAACAGAAGTGTACCGATTCCCGAACCTGAACTCTTAGCCACAATTTCATTATGCCTCTCTTTGTACAGCTGCTCCCCTTATTCATTTGTTTGTTCATCTACTCAGTATATGGGTACAATCTATGTGCCAGGCCTGTTCTACTTTTACATGCACAGTGATCAAGTATGAAAAGGTGTGTGTTGAGGGATGACTGTTTCAGTGTTTTTATACTGATAAAATATTAGAAACAATCTATTATTCATCAAGGCAAGGATTGATTATTTCAGCCATGGTACACATACAACAGAGCATCACAGAGCAATGTACTGACTTGGAAGGATGTCTGTAATAATAATAACAAATTTAAGATTAAACAACAGAACAACAACAATTTGAATATTACATAAAATAAGACCTCTTAAAAATTTTTATTTTTACACAATGTTTAAAGATGACTTTCCATTTCCATTATTAAAAATATTGGCTATTTGTTATACAGCACATCCTTGAGCCTATCTTACACCCAACAGTTTGTACCTTCACTCCCCCACCCCTATACTGCCCCTCCCTCCCCACTGGTAACCACTAGTTTGTTCTCTATGTCTGTGAGTCTTCTTTTTTTATGTTATATTCACTAGTTTGTTGTATTTTTTAGATCCCACATATAAGCAATATCATAGTATTTATAAGATCTCATTTTGGAGGGAGAAAAACTAGAAATGTCTGGAAGGATATACACCAAAATATTTAAAGTGATTAGGTCTGGGTGATAGGATTAGCCATGATTTTTACCTTCTTTATAACTTTTTGTATTATCTGAATTTTTAATAATGTGCATTCCTTTTATTTATCTAATCATTCAACAAATATTTCTAAAGTGCTTACTGTATACAACATAATGTTTTAAGCACTGCACATAACAATAATGGATAGGCAAACATGGTTCCTGCCCTCATGGAGTTTACAGATTAGCCAATTACAACAGAATGTAATCATTACAATGCTGTGGAGGCACCCAGGAGGGGCCCTTACCCAGACTTTAGGGTCAGATGGGCTTCCTTTAGTAGGTAATATCTAATTCAAATCCATACAGGCTAGTCGGAGACAGTGAAGTCAGAACTGAATGGAAATTGAAGAGGAATGACTTTGCAGGCTGACACTGCTACCCATGAAAAGTCCTGGAGGCAGCAGAGAGCAAGTTCAGCAACAGGAGGCTTTTTGTCATGGCTGGAGCACTAGAGTATAGAATGGGGTTCAAGCTGGTTTTATCTCCCCCTACCACCTGCTACTCTCGGTCAAAGCCTTTTTGTTACTGCTATGGTTATTCATGTTATCACTGTGAACTCAGCTCTTATGCCTAGACAAAGTCCTCATTGTGCCTTTGAAATCACCTTCTTTCCTAGAGAAGGATGGAGAAAGAATTAATGAAAATCTAGAAAAATAGGTGAGGCCATAAATTGACACGTTCCCTCTGAATACTAAAAGCTCAGCAAATAATCTTCCTGGGTTGAACCAGTTGTAAACAAACAACACCAGGTCCTGCTCTTGTTGGTCTGGCCAAACCGTAGGAGAATCTAGTTTGGAGCCTAGGAATCCTTGGGAGCTCCCAGCATCAATGCAGCTCAACTGTCATTTTGCCATGGAACTCATTTAACTGTCTCTGATAGTGCTATTTCTGGCTTGGCCATTTATTTTCGGTGACCAGGGAAGTTGTTATTTGTTTTGTTTTGTTTTTATATACTTTGTAGTGCTCCAAAATATGATGATGACAACACCCTGTTATTCCAGGATCATTGGGGGTGGTGTGGGTGTGTATCTATGGTAGGGGAAGGCAGCAGGAACATCACTGGAACCCCTGCCATTTATCTACACAATGATGCTGCCTAAGACAGGGTTTATTTATTGACCTGATATAATAGCTCTGTTGTTAGCTGTCTTGCCATCAGGCCACTTATTTCAAGAAAAGGCTGTGTAGAGGATGGATATCAGTATGCTTCTGAGTTTAAGGGGAAAAAATTGAATGATATTGTTAACATTTTAGCATTTAAAAGACTGAAACTTCAGGGGTTATGTTGAAATTTCAGAAACAGAGTTTCAGAAGAAAGATTTGTTTATTGTGCAACCCAAAAGAAAAAAAAACCAGATGTTTATAGAGTTCTCAGTCTGCTTTCTGAGGCAGGAATCAACAGCTGACTTCTGGAACACTGGACAGAAACCCTGTGTGGAAGTGAAAGGGTTGATGAGTGGAAGACCAAGTTGTTTGACTTCGATTGACATTTTCCTTATTCGAATGTTCTGCAGAAGTTATGCATATTCTTCAGGGCAGCCTAAAGAGTATGTTTTTCCTGTCAAAATATAGGGTGGATCATGTTTTCTTTCTG
The DNA here is from genome assembly GCF_026419965.1 of Kogia breviceps. NCBI lineage: Eukaryota > Metazoa > Chordata > Mammalia > Artiodactyla > Physeteridae > Kogia > Kogia breviceps. Next base: position 80,194,723 of record NC_081310.1, read on the forward strand.
TTTTATTTAAGGATTGTAACAAAACTTTAACTTTTGATAGAACATAGTAATCTATGAGTAATTAGTATTGAGGGCCACTTAAAGTATACTTTATCTAGCCTTTATGTTAGGGCCCCATAATCTAAGTAGGATTAATATACATTTAGAAATGGTCAGTTCTAAACCATTTGCTTTTAACTGAATTGAACTGAATTGAACTTGAATTGAATCTTTATCATAAAAAAATCCTTTGTAAAAGGCAAAGGACTGGACATGTTACTTCTCCCAGCTTTGGTTTCTTTCTTCTTTTTTAAATAACAGCTTTTTTGAAATGTAATTTACATACCATAAAATTCACCCTTTTAAAGTGTACAATTCCATGTTTTTGTATATTCAATGAGTTGTGCAACAATTACCACTATCTAATTCCAGGACATTTTCATCACCCCCCAAAACCCATCATACCCATTAGTAATCATTTCCTGTTCCCTCTTCCTCTAGGCCCTGGAAACCACTTATCTAATTTCCCTATGGATTTGTCTAGTCTGAAAATTTCATATAAATAGAATCATGTAATATATGACTTTTTATGCCTGGCTTATTTCACATTATATAATGTTTTCAGGGTTCATTCGTGTTGTAGCATGTGTCAGTACTTCATTCCTTTTTATGACTGAGTAGTATTCCATTATACGGATATGCTAAACTTTGTGTATTCAGTCTTCTGTTTTTGGATATTTGGGATGTTTCTGCTTTTTGACTATATGAATGATGCTTCTGTTTTGTGTGGACATATGTATCACTTCTCTTGGGTGTATACCTAGGAGTGGAATTGCTAGGTCATATAGTAACCCTATGTTTAATCTTTTGAGGACTAGCTTTGGTTTAGTCACCTTGAAAATGGAGAAAACTATGTTTTATATAGGTTCAGGTGGTCAGATCCTCTGAGGTCACAAGCAATATTATTTATAATGAAGGATACTTTTTGAAAAGATGCAGGGAACTGAGGTAGAATTGGAAGTACCTTATTAGTCACAGGGGAATCCTAGGTTCACAGGGGTCATCTAGTGTCATGATTAAGGCCCTGATGAGTATGAAATATGGGTCAGACTGCTGGAAGTAGTCTGTAGTCTATGCTCCTCCACTTTCTAGCTAAGCAAATCGGCTAACTTCCTGATATCTTACTTTCCTGGAGTATAAAATGGGGATAATAATATCCAATCCACTTACTTCACAGTGTTTTAATGAAGATAAAATGAAATAATACATATATGGAAGTGCTTTGTATATTGTCAAATCCTATACAAGTGATTGTTGTTGTGAAGATAGTGTAATTATATCTAATTAATTTTGTAATACAAGTCAAAGTCATTCAAAACAGCCAGTAATTAAACTTTTGTATTTCTCCAACTTAGATTTTATCAGAAAAGCATAGGGACTCCCAGACACATAGATGTATTACAAATAAAATACTTATATGTGAAACAAACCATCGTCCTCCTTCTCCTTGCCCCATCCCTTCGTGTCTATTCCTGCCGTCTAATCCAAAACAAGTAGGGTTCCTGGGTGCTAAAGAGCAGGAAGCACTCTCCAGGCATTGGTGTGATTTTCCCACAGGTCTGTTTTTGAAAATGTAACAGTAAAGTCTGTTGAGTGTCATCCTTAGGTCCCCGGTTGTTGTTGCTGCTTTTGTCTTGGAATATCATGTCCCTTATGCTCACTTATCTCCTCTTCCTCTTCCTGTGCAAGGCAACCAGAGCACTCAGTCTGAACAGGTAGACTCCCACTACCTTTTAGGGCTCTACCATAAGAGAGCTGGTTGGGTGCTCTGAGATCTTTCAAAAAGTGACAGCTCTCTCATTGGTGCTGCCTTTGGTAATATCGTTTCTATGAGAAAATATGTTTCAAACATAGAATCTCAGGATGGCTAAAGACCTTAAAAGTTCTCCAGAACTAACTCCTAGTGGATGTGTGAAGATTCTTAACAATATCCCTGACAAGTGGTTCTTTAGTTTCAGTTGATTCCTTTTTGTGGCAGGAAATTTACTATCTCTCATAATGTAAGTGCTAAGTAAATATTTGATGTATGAATGTATGGATGGAATGTGGCAATAAGTTCATTACATCCAACTCTACTAGATAATTTATTCTTATATTTAATTGAAAGCTGCCTTCCTGTAATTCCTAGTCTCATTCCATTTAAAAGTTTTTTTTAAATAATAAACTATTTCACAGACAAGAACATACAAAGAACAATAAAACACTTGTCCATGTATCCAATAGCTAAATTTTTTTTTTAAGATTTTTTTGATTTGGACCATTTTCTTAAAGTCCTTATTGAATTTGTTACAATATTGTTTCTGTTTTATGTTTTTTTGGTTTTTTGGCCACAAGGCATGTGGGATCCTAGCTCTCTGACCAGGAATTGAATCCACACCCCCTGCATTGGAAGGCGAAGTCTTAACCACTGGACGGCCAGGGAAGTCCCCCCAATATCTAAATTTTAACACATATTATTTTCACTCTATTTGCCTCATATTGAAAAGTAAAAGTTCACATTACAGATGCAATTGCAACACTCTTAGTAGCCTACCCCAATCCAACCTCCTGACTCCTTTCCTACAGTTAATTACTATTAAGTATTTTTCCGAAAGTCACACAATTAGAAAATAGCAGAGCTGAGATTTGAACCCACATCTCCTTGGTTCAAAAGCTATTGCCCTTTCCACAATTCTGTGCTATCCCACCTAGATAAATATGTATAATAGTGATGATATTTATTGCCAATTTGTAAGTGGATAGTAAAATATCAAGGGCTGCTTAAAACACTATTCTCCTGTTCCTTTGCTTAACATATTAAGTTATTTAAGAATATTTTTATTTTCATAAAATGTAAAATATGAATTATCACAGATATCAAATTAGTGGAGTTAAGTTGCAAAAGTTTCATTATATTTGAAAAGACTATGAATTAAAATGATTAATCATTTTTAGTGGAGTGGAACTGTATTTTTAGGAGAGGGATTGGTAAGAGATTAATATGTTTTCAAGCATTTCCATTGTAAGAACTGTCTGGGGGGGTCTGAATATGATTAAGCAAATTGAGGCTGAGTTTTTTTTAAAGGCTGACTTGACAGTCGGTTATGTTAATGGAGCATAACATACAACAGCTGGGTTGTAATCACCTACTATTGTTGGCATTGATCGAGTTCTTATTAAAGTCTTATTTCCAGTCTGGACTAATACATTAAGAAGCGGTGGGAAGAAGAAATTAAGGAAGGAGCAGGGGAGAACTGTTAATGTTTGGAAAAAATATTTTCAGAGCAGAGTAAAGATTTTCTATATACTACATTAAAAAGGAAGAACAGAGATAGAAGCACTGCCCCTTGCTCAAGAACCTGCAGTGTTTATTTCCTAAGCAGTGCAGAGCTTATCCAAAGCTCTGAGAGGCCCTGATTTAGGAGGTCTAGTGAGCAGCCCAGGTGTGTGTGGTTTTGTTTGCTAAAGCTGCAAAACACAAACAAGTAAAACAAAACATAAGCAATAAGCAAATAAAGTAAGTAGTAAGTAGTTCCTCACCCTTTGTTCAAACTGAGAACCAGGATCTGCTAAAGGAACAAACTCAGGCTCCTCATCCTGACTTTCAAGATCTTTCTAAAATGGCTCTTCACTTCCTGTCCTCTCTGTTCACCCACTACAGGACAGCATGTGCCCTTTTTTTCAGTCCACTTGGTCCTCTGCACCTTTGCTTATGTTCTACCTGCCTAGATTGCCTTGTATTCTCCCTCCAGCCTATACAAACTTGATTCATCCTTTAAGGAGAGCAAAAATGTCACTTCTCTCTGGAACCTTCTCTGGTAGCCTCTCTTTCCTAATTTCTATAGTTTTTACTATTTGTACAGTTCATACTGCCCTTTGATTGTTATTTATCGTATATTATTCCCCATTTATTCAGAACTCGTACATCTTTCAGATTCTGCATTGTGCATTAAAATTAGTCTGTTAGAAGAATTAATTTTACTTATAAAATTACCTTTAGATATGCTCTTCCTCCTACAAGATCTGCATAATCTTGTATACAGATTGAATTCTATTAGGATTAAATCCAATGAAGTCAAAGTCAGCAGGTTAGTTATTCATCCATTCTTTTATTAAGTATTTCTTGAGCACCTACTATGTGCCAGGCACCATTCTGGGTACAGGTGATATAGCAGTGAATGAAACAGGCCCATATCCTGGCTTTCTCATGGAGTTCACATGCTAGTAGGGAGAGACAGACAAGAAACAAAATAAATAAGTAAATATAATACTTTAGAAGATGATAGTGCTATGGGATTAAAAAAAACAATGAAGGGAGACATGGAGGGCTGGGGTGAGGCATAGGGTGAGTTACAGTTTTAAATAGGGTGGTCACCTTATAGAGGAAGTGACATTTGGATCAAAGGCTTGAAGAGGGTGAGGAAGAGAATGCAGATAACTAAAAAATGAGCATACTATTCAGAAGGATCAATAAGCTGAAAGGCCTTGAGGAGGGAGGGTGCTTGGTGTTTTTGAGAAACAGCAAAGAGAAACAGTGTGCCCAGGGCAGAGTACGTAGGGGAAGAGCAGTAGGAAAAAAGTAGAAGAGAGGGTAGGGGAGAGGCTCCAGATTATGCAGGGCCTTGGGACTTATGGGCTAACAAAACGACTGACTTAGCCTTTCACTCTCAATTAGATGGGAAGCCATTGGGGGTTTCCAGCAGAGGAGCAATCTGACATTTTGTAACCCTCATAGTGATATGGCTGCCATACTAAGAATCGACTCTAGGGGAGCACGGGTGGGAGTGGGGAGACCAGTTAAGGGGCTATTCAAATAACTCAGAGGAGAGATCACAGTATCTTGAGCCAGAGTGGCAAAGGTATGAGTGGCAGTGGTGGTAGATAGCTTCTCTATATGTGTTGAAAATAGAAATCTTGATAGACAGATTTACAGACAGATGAGATGATGTGCATGAGAAAGAAGGGTCAAGAATAATTCAAAGGTTTTGGCCCAAACAACTGCAAATATTGGTGGTTACAAACTGAAATGGGGTCCAAAGAGGAAGGAACATATGTTCTGAGAAAAATTAGGAATTCAGTTTTATATATCACGAGTATGAACTGTCTATATTCAAGTAGAGATTTCTACTAGGAAGTTAGGTGTAGATTGGAGTTCAGGAGAAAAGTCAAGATGGGCATATAAACTTAGAAATTTAAGTGAACAAAACATTATTTTTCTAGTCACCATTCTAGCAGATGTAGTTTTCTTTGGAACCATTAAAACGAACTTTTCTATATCATTGGAAAGTTATGAGAATAATATTGGGTTGGCCAAAAAGTTTGTTTGGGTTTTTTTGTAAGATCTTAGCCGAACGAACTTTTTGGCCAACCTAACATAAGCAAGCTAGCCCATATTTAACAGATCAAATCAGCAAAAAATGAAATATATATGCAATAATTATCTATTCATTAATTTAACAAATTAATTAGGGAGTGCGTCCTAAATATTCTGCAATGAGAATACAAAGACACAAAATATATGCCTTGCCAGCCCTCAAAACACTCTAGTCTGATTGAGGTGATTGTATACTGCACAGTGGGAAGAATTAACTGGAGAGGTCTTCTTGGCAATTGTAGGAGCTGAAGGAATAGAGAGAGACATGTAAGTCATTGACCCTTGGGCAGCTTACAGACTAGTTGGAGAGGTAGACACATGAAAAAGTTAAAAGCTCTAAAATGTGTAAATAACCCTGCAGGACAACAGAAAAGCAGTACCATGAGGCAGCATATGAGCACTTGCCAAACGTTAGTATTTGCCTTAGGAGCTCAAGAGGAAAAAGTTTTTCCAGTCTGGCATAGCAGGGAAAGCTTTGTTTGGGTGGAATTCAAACTTGAGAAAGTGACTTGAAAAAAAAGGCAGGGTGTCTTGAGAGGGTGTGATTTTTTTTTCTTTTATACTAAGAGTAATGAGACGACTGTGAAGGAGTTTTAAGTAAGGGAGATGACAGGATAAGATTTGAGTTTTGAAAATAATGTTTTTAAACTAATGGGTTTCTTTAGCTTTAATAAGGAGAAAAACTAGCTGGGTGAATTCTGGCAGACATGATAGACACTGTTGCAGAAGTTTTTGCCATGAGGCTAGTGGTGAGAATGGCACATTCAAGTTGAACTATTTAGCAAAGAGCTGGATATGTAGGGCTAGATCTTGGGTGAGACAACTCAGTTGGAGGTTTGGGGACTGTTTGGGAGGCAAAAGTCAAAGCCCTAAAAGTGGATAAAATCTCTAAGGGAGAAAGTGTGAAGAGAAAAAAATCAGAAGGCTAATGACTAATTATCATTGAAGTAGTAGCTTTAAAGAGCCAGGAAAAAAAGAAAAAAACAAAAAACAACACAGAAGAGCCTAGAGAGATAGGAAAAGAACAAGGGAGGCTAGAGAGATAGGAAAAGAACAAGGGATCACAGGGCATAAGAGAAAATAGGCTTACTGTGAAGAAAGAAATATATAGGTTGGGTAAGAACACCTGCATTCATATGCAATTTTACTTTCCATAAAGCTTCTATTAAATTATCTTACATGATGAAAGAATCCACGTAGACATCAAAAGCATGATTAAGCACTAATCTAGAATCTGGCATCTGGTTCCCCCTGTGCAAAATGGAGGTAATAATAACCAGGTTATTCCTCTAGGAGCTTAGACCAGGAAAGGGCTTTAAAATCACCGTTTCCAACCACTTCATTTTATAAATGAGGACAGTTAGGCCTCTGGAGGAGTGTACTCCCAAGGTCATACGGCTATTTAGTAACAAAGCTGGGACCAGAAAAGGATCTTCTTGAGTCTTATTTTAGACTTTTCTCTTCCTCACTGTCTCTAACTAAGCCTAGGTGAAATTCATTTATTCTAAGAGCACAGATTTAATGAAATTAGCTAAATGCATTTTAAATGTGTGCATTTTTTAAAAATGAAGAATATATTGTCTTAAGTTACCAGTGGTCTAGGTAAGAAATGTGTTGCCTACTTATAATCCAGCTCTATCTGAGAGAATGCTCAGTTCTAATTATGCCCTCCTGAGGCCACTTTATTCACTCAGATTTTTTTCTGTCCTTCAAGGCAAAGTGCAAGTGCAACTCCTAGAAGCTTTCTTTCTCTCACCATCCCAATGAGAATGAATCACTCATTCTTCTGGGTTCCCACAGATTCAGTATTTTTCAAACTTTAGGACAAAACTTATCAGTGGGTCATGGGATCAATTCAGTGGGTCGCTCCCCAAAAGAGAAATGGGATAGGAAATATCAGAGTGCATCCTACATAGTGATGGTTAACATTACCTTGGGGAACTTTTACTTCAGTTGTGTGTGTGTGAAATGTAAAATGTTTGAATAACACAGGCCTGGAGGATTATAGTGTAAAACATATGCACCTACATCTCTACGGCCACCTATCTCTTGGAGGGCTGGGACCGTCTTCATCTTTGTATTCTTCATGCCCAACGTACTACCTTGCTGTGTACAAAAAGGGAGGTTGATTGGAATTATTATGAAGAGTGAAGAAAGAATTAGAAGAATGAAGAGCAGGTAGGTTGGGGAGGAACCTTATACTTGAATTAAGTATCAAGTTTTTGTTTCCTTTACTTTGGATGTTAATATCAATTTTTTTTTTCAAGCTAGTATTACTGCAACCAAGAACCTGTGTTTGGTATCTGTGCTGTGGGGTTGTCTCCCAGTCACTGTCAATGTCCCGTGTGGTGTGGTATAAATAATACTTCCTGCCAACGTTGCAGCTGTCATTCAAGGATCTTAAATTGCTTTAGGAGCAGGATCTGGTAATGAGTGCCTAGCTCCACTTGGCAGGTGCCGGAGTTAAGAACTAGTGACTGGGTAAAATCTCTGGGCTCCAGCCTGACACCTCCCTCCATCACCTCCCACCCTCTTTTCTCCCTCATCCCTTAGAGGGAGGAAACTTTGACCCTACCTCTTGGAGCTTGTGTTAACTGGTAAACAGATTTTGCAAAAATTCCACTGAACTAGAAGATTGGCCCTTTCTTTGGAGGTGGCTCAGGTGTGTATGGGGGGAGGGGCATGGTAATAAAGGCTATTTCTTTAACTGCCTCAGGGCTTGAAAGGTCCAGGGAATAAAACTGGGAAGGAACTGATGAGAGGTGAGCTTCTGGATCATCCAAGGAAATTAGAAACCCCTCTGAATTGTCATTCTTTAAGATTTGCACCTGACAGAAGGGGGATATTTGATACGTGGTCACCATTTTGTGGGCCATTCTGTGCCCTTGCAACCCAACCACCATCACCTTGAATTACTACCATTCCCCATTTCCTGGAAGCTTCTGAGGGTCAGCCCCTTCTCTTTTCTGAGAAACTGTTAACTGCCTACAGTTGGGCCCGAGAGGCTGAGGGAGGGTGAGAGCCGAGTCCTAGCTTGGAGTCAGGTTACACCACTTGTGTCTGAGTTCACGCAGCATGTTCCTCTGTCAGGGATTCCGCAAATATCTCCCGAGGTAAAAAAGGAAAGCGCGCTGCGCTCCAGCACCCAGAGCAGCGAGCCCAGGCCCAAGTGCGGGAGGGAGCGCCAGCCATCAGGGGCATGTGGCCGCCGGCTCGCTTCATGCCGCGGTGCAGCTGCACCACGTTCCTGGGCTGAGGGGGCGATTGGGCGTGTGCTCCTCCCCATGGGTTGCCCACCATGTCTAATGGATATCGCACTCTGTCCCAGCACCTCAATGACCTGAAGAAGGAGAACTTCAGCCTCAAGCTGCGCATCTACTTCCTGGAGGAGCGCATGCAGCAGAAGTATGAGGCCAGCAGGGAGGACATCTACAAGAGGGTGAGTGCGGGGGCCTGCGGCTCGGGGGGCGGGCAGGGGCTGGTGGTGGACACATCCAGATTCCGAGCTCTTCCTAGCTGGTGCTGTGCGAATCAGTGGGGGAGGCGGGTTCCCGGCCTTGGTCTGGTCACCGTAACGCCAGTGTGACCTTGGACAAGCCCATTTCACCTCATCTGTGCCTGTTTCCTACTTTCCTACTTTCCTACTCTGTAGAGAGAGCGAGCTGGATTAAACCAGAGGCTCTCGACCTCTGGATTGGAACTGTGTAGAACAATCACCTTGGGGGCTGGTTTAAAGTGTCCATTACTGCCTTACCCCCAGGGATTCTGATTTAGTAAGGGAGGGGGAACTTAGAAGTCTGCATTTTTAAACAAGCCCCAGAGGTGACTGACTGAAGCTGGTAGTTTTCAAGTCACACACTCCGCTTAGAGAAGGGACCCTTCTAGCTCTGGCCCATGGGGGCAGGGAATGATGTCATGCGGAACAGGGCAGGGGCTGAGGACATTTCTGTTCCTTGAGCAATTCGTGTTTGTTTTTGAAGATGATTATGCAGATGAGCTTTTAGGACAGGGTCTTAGGCATTTTCATCTTTAGGAATAGTTCACCTTAGAGTGAAGAAAGGGTATTGATGGAATGAACAGCCGTTGGCCTTGGGTGGGGTGGGAGAGGGAATGGCGGCTTCCCTGAAAGGGAGGGCTGTCTTGATTGATGGGGGGTGGGGGTGGGAAGGAAGACAGAGGGAGTTGGCTGAGTTGAGGGTGAGATGAGACAGCACCTTGGTAAGAGGACATTAGGCTACGGATTACAAGGATTAAGCTTGCTAACTGGTTGCCACAATGTTGGTTTCCTTAGCTTTCTTAGTGTCTGGGCTAGCAGGACCTGAAGTGGCCTGAGCGACCTGGAGCTGGTGGCCTCTGACTTTATCAGTTTCTAAATCTCCAGCTGTTTGCACCAGAGGACTATACCAATATTATCATTATCTATGTGTGCCCTGTCCTGTCGAGAAGGTGTTTGGGAAGCATTACAGGCTGCTAGATAATACTTTAGATCAGAGGAATAACTGGTGTCTCTGAGACCCAAACCTACTGTTTGGTAAATTCAACTAAGATGAACAGCTAAATCTGAGGGATTGAGCCCTATTTTCTGACTTTCCTGGATTTCCATGTTTTAACCTGAATTTTCCTGAAATTGATCCAGACTCATCTTTTGTCTTTTACGTGACTATATAGTGAATGTGCCTCAATGGAACTGCCAGAGGTTGAGGAGGATATTGCCAAGTGAGGGTTGGTAACTCAGAGAGGGAGAAGGGGAGTGTGAGTGCAGTATTTGCCTCGGAGTAGGAATAGTGAATGAATTTGTTCACTGTGCAGAGGGAGGGACATTTTCCCATTAACTGTCTCCAAAGCAAGGCAGAAGAAAGGGGCAATTTCTTAGATAGTTTGAGGGAAAGGGTTTTTTTTAACTTGAATCAAATGACCGCTTGAGTCAGTTGGTCTCACCCTCTGCTCTGCACTGGCTAAGGGGACACTCTGGGTGGGTGTGAGAGGGCACCGCTTCTGTCCTGGAGAAGAGTGACTGAGAGGATTATAGGAGCCGCACCGGGGTATGGTGGGGGTAAGTGGGCCATAGGACATTGTCACATGCAAAGGTGACAACCCTTTGTTAGACTCCCGTATTGCCACTAGTCCCACTCAGGAAGTAGAAACGGCCCTGTGTCTTCCTGGTCTAGGAGCAGAGTAGTCAGGCAGCTACAAGCATCCTACACTATGGGGAATCTCAAACTACTGTGTCCCCTCCTTTCCCTTCTCACCATACCTTTGTTCCATTCGCCTGTCACATTACTCATCCTGTTTGGCTGTGATTATTTGGGAAGCACCAACAGCTTAGGTTAAAATGCCCTAATTTGGGAAGCAGAACACATAAAGCTGTTATCAATCGTTAACATCATAGTTGAAGTTTGTTTATCACACTATGTAGTGATGAGGGATTGATAGAAATCAGGGCAGTTGCATTTTGATGGAAGGACAAGGGATTCGAATGCCACAGATCAGGAGCCTTGGACAGTCGGAGACCTGGGCGAGTTACTTAGCGTCTCTGAGCCTGTTCCAGTCCCTGTAGAACTGGCATTAAGAGTAATGCACAGCACCATAGGCCCTGAAAATTATCTGTTGAGAGTATGAATAAATAGCAGCCATAAAGATTAAATAAGAAGACATAATCAAAGCACTTTGTAAACTTCATAGCATCCTACATGTATGAGAGGGTAGTAGTTGCATGCCTCCTAGTAGTAATAGTTATTATGATATTTTAAAATGATAAAGCAATTTGGTTCCTTTAATCTCACCCTCAGACATTCCCATGAATGTGTTTTACGTTCATCCATGTTAGTCCCTTTGTGACTCCACAAGGTTAGGACAATTAATTAGCAGCCATGTTGGCAGAGCCAGGGAGAGTGATGTGCAGAGTGTATCACAGGTAGTTCAGATAAGAATTTAGAGCCCTGTTCTGTGACTAAACTTAGCTTGATTTTTTTTTTTTAGTGTTGGAAGGACTCTTTAAATATAGTAAAAGCATTAAATCATGCCCAACTAAGTGAGAATCTGCAATAATTTGGGTGCTGTATGCATGGATTCTCTTAAAGAAAACCAGTATTTGTGAAACATATGTAATATAATTCTATTATGAATAGTAATTATTTTATCATTTCACATATTTTTACTACTGCAGATTTTTGTTGAGATATTTGTACTGAAGAGTAAAAAGTTACTGTCTTAGTGAGAGGCAATCAAGCATTTCACCATAATGACTACAGGGAAGGGAAATGTGAGAAACTGCAGGAGAAAAGGACTGGAGAGTGGGTTCCGTCTTTCTTTCCAAGTGGCAAGTCCTCCTTTGTATAGCTGATTGAGGAAGAGACTAAAGTAGATATACATAATTCTTAATTGTAAAGGAAGCTACAAGGCTGTTTAATTTTAAGAGAAGTTGTAAGAGTTAGAGAGTTACATAAAAAACTAAAAGTATCAACTTCAGAGCAAGTAAATAAAAAAGGAGTTAAGGGTTTCTCTCTTTCAAGATGCTCAGAGAATTCAGAAATAAAATAATATTAAATTATACATAAGAGTTGTTTCTGTGAGACTAGCTATTTTTGGTTGAGTGTTTAAGTTAAACTACTCTTTAAGCTTCAGCTTCTGTAAATATTTAAACACACAGGAGGAGGCTGCTTACCCTCAGCACAGAACAACTAGGGCATATACCTACATGATTAGGTACCACTGCCCCCTCTTGATAGCAAATATTAATTGTAGGTTCAGTTTTGGGGGAAGACAATATATAAAGCAAGGAAGGGGAGAAACCATTGCAATACACAGAGCTCCTGATTCTGGAGCAAAGTAAAGTGAGAAAACGCTGTAAGTGGTCTACAGCTGAGCATGGCCCACTCCCAGGAAGACTGGCTTGTTAGCATTTCTGAACTGCAGCTGCTCTGGTAAATAATTTCTGGGCGGCAACTTGGCTGACTTCCTCGTTGTTGTTGATTATCTAATCCTGCATCTTCTCATGATAGCCGAGCGTGCCCCCACTAGAAATATGCCCAACCCTGGAATTTGTGAAATCCACTGCTGTGTGATAAACACCCAATCCCCAAACAGCACACAAAACCACCATCCACTGTGTTTTGCCACACGATGACTACTTATTTGCTAAGCTTGTGTGAATTTATTATTATTCAAGGTTGCTTTGAAAAAGATTTAAGGTTCCATTCTAAGAATGGAATTTAAAATCTGACAGGGTCAGATCCAATAACAAAAGTGACAGGAGAAACTGAGTGTTGTCATCCTGGACCAGGTAGAGTCAATGTTTAAATATGACATAATTGATGTTGGATGGTTAAAGTCGATTTGGCCTTTAGACAGGAGTTGAAAGAGTTGTGTTCCATTGTTTTGTGGCCTTTAAACTGCCTGACTTCTTTGAGCTGTGGTTTCTCGTCTTTGAGACTGGATATGTTTCCTGAGCTAACTTTGAAGTTTATACATAGCTTAATTCTGCAGCTAGGTTTGTTTGTTTCTTGGTTTTTGTGGGTTTTTTGCAGCTGAGTTTTTAAAATCATGATAAACAGCCCACTGACTTTACTTGCCTACCAAATTTTTATCATTTCTACTGTTCTGCTATCACTGGGCATAGTAGTTAAGAGTTAGGAATAAGACAGGCTTGAGATGGAATCTTGGTTCTACTATTTTCTACCTGGGTTAGCTTGGACAAATACTATAATTTTCCTGAGCTGAAGTAGGTCTTGTAATAATTTCTATCTTACAGGGTCTGGAGCAGGTCAAGTGAGCCAATCCGTTGAAATCAGCCCAATGCCTCTCACATGGTAGTAAGCCCTCAAACAATATTTGCCCCTGTTGTGACAAACTGGGAGGTGGCAGAATTATCCAGATAAGTCCAGTTACAGGACACATCCAATTTGGGCCACTTTTGAATTCCAAATCAGTTTCTTCTTCTTCAGTAGTGGATTTGGGACAATTTGTCCTATTTGTCTCAATTCTCCATTTTAGTTTGCCCATGTAAAAATAACATAATATAATCGAAGTGTCCCTATTACAGCACAATTAATGTCACCCTCACATACAAACGCTTCTTCAAAAAAAAAAAAAAAAAAAGGAAAGGCTAGATTTGTTAAATTCTTTAATAAAATATTTTATTTAGTAATAATACAAAGTCCTTTGCTTTCACAAAAATTATTATGACTATGATTGGTTATGATTCAAAATTTTTTATCACCTTGGTTTAATACTTTGTAGCTTGGCCTGGTTCTAAATTTTTTAAGACCTAGCTTTCTTTTTAATGGAGATATAATTAACATATTGTATTAATTTCAGGTGTACAACATAACGACTCTATATGTTTATGTCACAAGATGATCACCATAATAAGTCTAGTTCACATCCATCACCACACACGGTTACAATTTTTTTTCCTTGTATGAGAACTTTCAAGATCTGCTCTCTTCACTGAATTTCTTTTTGGCTCAATGACTGATTTTCTTTAGTCCTAACCTGATTTCTTTAGGCTTTGGGAAATATGATGAGTAGCAGTGTACGTGCAGACTTACTGTGCTAAATACCCAAAAGTTCAGTGAAGCCCCAAGGAACTCCATTAGGCCATATAATTTAGGAACCTTGACTTGAACCAATGGAGGCAATTACAGAAAAACAAGTATCTTTGAGGGATATCAAAATGTAGGGACACAAGTTTTGAACTCAGTCAGAAAACTTGAATTCTGTGTTCCTTTTTTTTTTTTTTTATTTTGGCTGTGCCACATGGCTTGAGGGATTTTAGTTCTCCGACCAGGGATTGAACCTGGGCCACCGTGGTGAAAGTGTCAAGTCTTAACCACTGGACTGCCAGGGAATTCCCAGAAAACTTGAATTCTGAATTTACCTTTTCCTACTACATATCCTTGGCCTGGTCCTTAACTTCTTTGAACCTTAGTTTCCTGAAATGTAGGCAAGAATTCCCGCCCTGCCCTCTTCCCTGTATGTAAACATGTTTAATGTGTTAGATGTTAAATAAATGTAAAGGATTATGACCGTCCTGCACACCTGGAGACACATACTAGAGAGTGTGCACCTTCTCAGATTACTGTCTAAAGTAACTGTTGCAGCTGCTGTTGCAGAATAAGTGGTTTTCTTATTTAACAGAGTTGACTGTTTTCTTTTTATAGTTGGATACCTTGTTTAGTCAGCTGCTAAGTTATTTTCCCCTATGTTTTACTTATGTGAACTTTAAGAAATGTGTACAGTAAGGAAGGGGGAAATGTAAATAAAGAGAAAGAAATAAGGGCGAATTTGGCCAAACTATTTTTAAACATTTCTGTGGAAGTCACATAGTTTCGTATGTCCATGTCTGTACATACTGTGTGTGCTGACACCTTATTCTCTGCTTTCTGAGGTTCTTGAAGGCTTGCTTGTGCATTTCCTCTTCTTTGGGGGAGTAGGAGTAGGAAGAGAGTAGGGAGACTTCATTCATTAAATAGTTGTAACCAGTAGTTGTGTTTTTGGTTAAAAATTTTTTTTAAACTTCACACCCATTTGGATGGCTATGATAAAAACAAAACAAAAACAGAAAATAACATATGTTGGCCAGGATGTGAAGAAAGTGAGAACCCTGTTTATAGCTGGTTGAGAATATAAAATGTGTCGCCACTATGGAAAACAGTATGACAATTCTTCAAAAAATTGAACATAGAATTATTATATGATCCAACAATTCAAATTCTAGGTATATACCCAAAATAAGTGAAAACAGGAACTCGAACAGATATTTGTACACCCACATTCATGGCAGCATTATTCACTTAGCCAAAAGGTAGAAGCAAACTAAGTGTCCATTGACAGATAAATGGATAAACAAAATGTGGTATATACATACAATGGAATATTATTAAGCCTTAAAAAGGAAGGAAATTCTGACACATGTTACAGCATGGATGAACTTTAAGGATGTTATACTAAGTGAAATAAACCAGTCACAAAAGGACAAATATTATATGATTCCACTTTCAGGAAGTACCTAGAGCAATCAAATTCATAAAGACAGAGAATAGAATGGTGGTTGCCAGGGGCTGTGGGGAGGTAGGGAATGGGGTGTTATTGTTTAATGGATAGACTCAATTGGGGAAAAAGTTCTGCAGGTGGATGGTTGCACAATGTTAATGTACTTAATGCCACTGACCTGTATACTTAAAAATGGTTAAAATGGTAAACTTTATATTATGCACATTTTACCACTAAAATTTTTTTAAAGCAACTTTCCCATAACTGTCAGAGTTACTTTAAAATTTTGTGAAATCCTTAACAAGTACAACTTTTGGCTTTGTTTTGTTTTTGCCTAACACAACTCTTCTCATTTTTAAGAGCTCTTAATTAGATGTCATAATACTTACCTGTTCGGAAGACGAAATTTTTTTCCTTTGAATACTTAAGACCTTTTATTTCAATCACTAGGAAACAAATCTAAAACTAAATCCTGGAGCCTGATTTAATTTTAAACCACTTTCAACTATCTCCTTAACTATGTCTACATAATTTGTACTTCTGCATGAATTTATCAGAAAGCCACTTCTTCCTATTAGTTATGTACATCCAGGTTTACACACTGATAAAAGTAGTGTAATATAGTTGAAAGACTAGGCATTGTAAGTCCCTGTCTCAAGTGTTTACCTTATTTACATTATCACCTTGGCCATTCATTTACTCATGTCTCTACACATGCATTCGTTAATTCAAGCATCTATTGACTACTGTATGCCAGCTACTGTGCTAGATGCTGGTGGAGAAAGTTATCAACAAATAAATAAAAATGATATAATAAGGGCTACTATAGAGGTATGTACAGATTGCACTATAGTACTAAGGAGACCAGTAAAAGGCACCAGAAAAGGCCTTGCCAAGCATGTGAAGTTTGAATTGAATCTTAAAAAATAAGAACAAGGAATGGGGTAAAGCATTTCAGGCAGAAGAAATAGTATTTACAAGGGCATAGAAACAGGAAAAAGCATTGCGTGCTTGACATACTTCAAATCTTTCAGTATGACTAGAACACATGATATTGAAGACTTGTGGTGGTGGTTGGAAAGGTAAGCAGGGGACAGATCATGGAGAACTTTGGATTTCGCCATTCATGCATTAATAAACATTAATTGGGCGCCTACTATATCCCAAGTACTATGCTGGGAAGTTGAGGCTTCAAAGATGTGTGAGACACAAGTGATATAGAGTATGGTAGGAGTCAGTAATAGAGATCGTATGAAGTATAAGGGAGCTCAAATGAGGCATCTTTAACCCAACTGAATAGAGGAGATGGAAGGAAAATCTACAAAGGAGTCTTTGAGGAGATGACCCCTGAGTTTGTCTTCAAAGGAGAGTAAGCACTGGTTAGTCAAGTGTGGGGTGGTGGGGGAGGGTTAAAAGAAAGAAGCAAAAACTTAGAGACAGGAAACCACATTGTATGTGTGGAGAATTGTAAGTGGTTTTGCGTTGCTAAATTTAAGTTCTGGGCATAGAATGAGGCTGAAGGGTCTGCAGGGCGTAATCGTTTGTGCCATTTTAAAGAATGTAGACTTTATCCTAAGGAGGATAGGAAGCCACTGGTGGGCTTTAAGCAGCAGGGAACATGCTAGATCCTTCTGATGGGTGGGGAAGATGGATTCAAGGAAGATAAGACAGGAAGTCAGGAGAACAGATAGGCCAACCAAGAGATAATGAGGGCCTAAATGAGGCCCATGGCAATAGGAGTGGAGGAGAGGGAGCGGATTTGAGAAATATTTGGGAGGTTAAACTATCTGTAGGACTTGGTGATTGATGGGATGGGAGGGTTGATGGAAAGGAATCAAGAAGACTGCCAGGATCCTGGCTAAGACAGACAAGTCGTTTCTTCTGGGTCTCTGGTTCTTTAGGTATAAAATGTGTGGGCTGAACTGGGATTGACACTAACATCTCTCCCAGGTCTGAAGTTCCGTGATTCTGAGCAGCTTCTTTGGATACTCTCACCGTAACTAAAGTAGTTGCTTCCCTTCTCCCAGTCTCACAGCTCCTCTGATGCCTTCTCAGGAAGGCATGTGCCAGCAGAGCTGAGATGGCTTTAAAACTGCCAGTCAATGTCAGGAAAATCTAGTGCTGTTACCAGGTAGCCGGAGTTATAATTAGCCCAGTTGCTAGGGAAAAGCTGAGATTCTGTAAGCATGGGCTGCCAGAAACAGCTTTTCCCAACTGGATGAATTTATTTGTTTACGAGAACAAAGAGGATATGGAGGGAATGTTTTTTAATGTGTTTTTGGAGAATTCAGCTTTTGCTCAGGGTATAGGATATGTTAAAAGAAAAACTAGGTTTGTGCTTGGGCTACTCAACATCTCGTCTGCGGTAGGAGGAGTGGATCTGAAAATTCTGCTTTGATGTATATTTGGATAGCTGGAAAATGACTTACTTTCACTTGAAAGGAGATAAATAAGAACATAGAATCAGTTTAGAGTTACAAAAGATCCTGGAGATAATCTGTATGCCCCCTTCACTTAAAAAAAAAAATTATTTATTTATTTATTTTATTTTTGGCTGTGTTGGGTCTTCATTGCTGCGCGCAGGCTTTCTGTAGTTGCGGTGAGCAGGGGCTATTCTTTGTTGCGGTTTGTGGGCTTCTCATTGCAGTGGCTTCTCTTGTTGCGGAGCATGGGCTCTAGGCGCGTGGGCTTCAGTAGTTGTGGCGTGCAGGCTCAGTAGTCGCGGCTCACGGGCTCAGTAGTTGCAGCACATGGAATTAGTTGCTCCACGGCATGTGGGATCTTCCCAGACCAGCGCTTGAACCCGTGTCCCCTACATTGGCAGGCAGATTCTTAACCACTGTGCCACCAGGGAAGTCCCCCTCACTTCACTTTTTAAGAAAGCTTTTTATTTTAAAGGAACTTTAGATATACAGAATAGTTGCATAAATAGAGTTCCTATATACCATTCACTCAGCTTTCCCTAATGAGTAAAACCTTTATTTTAAAGATAAAGAGACGGAGACTCAGAGTGGTAAAGTAACTCGCTTGAGGTCACACTGCAAATTAATGGTCAGGTTGAAACTAGAATCCAGGAGGCCTTGCTTCTTGTCCAGGTACTTGCAGTGACTTCCTGGGTCTTCAAAAAAAGTTCAAGGAATTTATATGCTTGTCAGAAGTTTAGACTTTCTTCTTCTTTGTATTGATAATCCTGGGCTAAAATAGAGTATACACAGCAGAAGCTAGAGTACTTCACAGATAAATGATTCTGTACCCTGTGCCTGCTGCCAAATATTTAGTTCCTCAGCCTACATACCCCTTCCCCAGGAGTTTCATCATTATATGTTTCCAAAAGCCATGGGGATCTTTTTTTTTGGTGGTGGGGGGAGCTGGGGGTGTTTCTTCCTCCTCTGGCCTTTGCCATCTCATCTAAGCAAGTTCAACTCCCCAGAGAAATAAGGCTGTGTCATACATGGAGAAGGTACAGAGCAGGGGGCTGGTGCAAACTGGAAAGGGGCCCGCCCTATCATGTTAAGTAGCAGCTAATCCACCCACACACCAAAAGACAGTGATCTGACTCGGTACATGCCGTTCTGTGGAGAGCTAAGTAATAGTCATGTGGCTTTTTGCCAAGCAACTTTAGAACAGACTTTGGGCCACACTGGGCAGTTATCATCCCTGTTATTTGGAAACTTGGCTCAAAGAGGTTGGGAGTGAATGAAAGGCACCGACTGCCTTGTTATGCCAGCTTTTTACCTCCCAACCTCACATAAGGCCCCACTGGCGTGTCGGGCAGGAAGCCACCTCTTTATACACACAGAGCCTTAGCCCACATGGAGGCTTGAGGAGGAAGCCCACCTCTGAGGCTCCTGGGTGGACAGAGGCTGCCAGCATGAAGGCCATGACCTAGAGCTGCAAAAGGAGAGTCTGGGCCCTGGCTGAGGGCCAGAAGTAAGCAAGTCCTTCCAGGTCACTTTTCCTTGGTAGGTTTCAGAGCTTCTTTCTGAGGCCACAGAGGTGGCTGCCCCTCCTAGAAATACTCCATCAGACCCCCCCCCATCCAGATTCTCTCTAGTCAAGCTGAGTGTATGCTCAGTACAAACATAAACCTTGTCCTGCCCACCTAACACAACTCAGTTGATGACATGCTGTGTTGTCATCACTTGCTGCAAAGTCAGGAGCTCCTGAGTCCAGAGCCGGATCCTAGGGTCTTCCTGGCACAGAAATCATGTGAAGGTAGTGGACCTCTGGGTCTCAGAGGAGAAGGTCCTTTAGAGGTGGGGAGCAGTCTCCATTTGAAGTCTTGTTCTTTCTCTCCGATCCCTTCCAGGCTTGTGGGATTATGGAGAAGCCCAGGTTGCTGCCAAACCATTTGAAGCCTCAGAGAACTCAGAGTCAGGATGGTCGTAACTGGCCCCTGCCAATCTCTACAAAGCTGGGGGTGAAAGCAGAGAGGTCCCTTCAGCTGTGGAAGGCTTCTTTGTGTTGGGCCACATCAGGGGGCTTGCCTGAATTGCTGCAGATGGAGGGTGGTGATGTCAATTAGAACCAGAACTCTGCCTCAGGCTTTCTCTACCCTCCTTTGGCCCTCAGTGCTAACTTCCTAATTTCCCTCTCCTCTCTTTCCTCTCCTGTTCTCCCTACTTCTTCGAGGTGTCAATGTATGTCACCAGTGCCTAAAGGTCTTGATATAAGATGGAGGGCAATTAATGGTCATGAGGAAAATAGCCTGAGGACTCCTTCTCTATCTATTTCTAGGCTACTTATCTCCAGGAGAGGTTTCTAGGCCCAGGTCTTGTCCCACCTTTTGGTATCAGCATTCTGTCCTTCTTTGTCTCGTATCCTCTCTCCTCTTTTCCCAAATTTGTGCATACACATGGAAAATATATGCTAAATGCTTCACATTTAAACCCTATGGAGGAGGGGATCCATTTAGTGTTTACTACGTGCCGGGCACTATGCTATGCGTTTTACATATATTTAATCCCAACCACATAATAACCCTATGAAGTTGGTTGTCCCCATTTTTCACAGGACCAGATTTGCCATTAATAGCCTCAGGGTGTATACCTGGTATCCTAGCAGCTACATGGCCTAATTCTTCAGTTGGCACATTCTTTAGAAACTAAAGTTAGTCACTGTTCAAATGCAAATGATGTTTTTTAGTGAATAACTCTACATTGCATTAAGGTCAGACTAAAAAGAAAAGAAGGAGCTCTAGTAAAATGATATCCATTTTCATGGTCGTTTTTACCAAGATTGTGGCAGGAAGAGGTGGCATTGTCTCATTGATGTATCTGCCCTAAAAGGTGGCACTGACCTTATTTTTACTTGTGAAACAGGTGCAATTGCCATGTGGAATGTAATAGCAACCAGGCTGTCCTTATCCCCGTACATTGCCCTGTCAGACTAGTGCTGTCTGGTGTAGAACTCCAGAAATTCAGAGGAAATTGAGAAATATTCAAACTTAAAAATTAGAACTTAAAAATTAGAAAATGAGGCTAATGAGAAAAGGGCAATGGAATTGGGATTTTTAATTTGGGGAAGAACAAACTCAGAGGTGACCTAATAGAAAATTTTAGAAGTCTCAGTATGTGACAGACAGTGATTAGCTATGCTCTGTCTCTGCAAGAATAAAAATAGGTTGATCCTAGTTGAAATCTAAGCATTAGGCCTCGTTCATTTAAAAATATTTATTGAATATTCAATAACACCTATGTTATATTTGTAGTACCTACTATATTCATTCACCTACTATATTGATAGTACCTACTATGTTCCAGGTGCTATTGGAGGAGGTTTTAATAATAATATAAATGAACAAAACAGATGAGCATTCTACCCTCATGAAATTTATATTCTATTATGAGGGGGTAGACAATAAATAAATATTAAATAACATATGTAGAATGTTGGCAAGTGATGAGTCCTAATGGGGAAAAAAATAGTAGAGTAGGGTAAGGGGGTCAAAAAGTATAAGAATGGAGGGAAGTTTGCAGCATTCAAGAGTGGTCAGGAGAGGCTACATTTAGAAAGTGGTTTTTAAAACACATTATCTCGCCAAAGTAATGGCCAGGTTGAATTCTTATCTGGAGACTTGACTGGGGATGAATCTGATTCTGAGCTCACTTGAGTTGTTGGCAGAATTTATTTCCTTGTAGGACTCAGGGCCCAGACTTCATGCTGAATCTTGGCTAGAGACTGCCCATAGTTCTTTTTTTTTTTTTTTTTTTGTGGTACACGGGCCTCTCACTGTTGTGGCCTCTCCCATTGCGGAGCACAGGCTCCGGACACACAGGCTCAGCGGCCATGGCTCATGGGCCCAGCCGCTCTGTGGCATGTGGGATCTTCCCGGACCGGGGCACGAACCCGTGTCCCCTGCATCGGCAGGCGGATTCTCAACCACTGTGCCACCAGGGAAGCCCTGCCCATAGTTCTTTGAAGCCACCTACTGTTCCTTGCCATGTGGACTTTCTCCACACATTCACATCATCAAGGCAGCAAGGAGAAGCTCTAGAGCAAGTCAGCTAGTAAGATATTCTTAATACTTAACATAGTCACAGGAGTGACAGTACATCGCCTTTGCCATATACTACTGGTTGGAAGCAAGTTACACATCCTGCTGTACTCAAGGTGGGGATTATACAAAGACATGAACTCTGGAAGGCAGGGATCATGGGGAGCCCTGTTAGAGACTGTCCACCACATGATTTTCCTGTGTCTTTTTGTAACCTTATTATACAGATATGAGATGGGAAGGGAAGTCAATAAACATGAGAATGACCAGTGGATGGAGGAAGATTTATTCATGGGTTTACCGTCACAGCATTTGTAGCCTGTAAGGCTGACCTGAGGCAGTGAAGCCATCCCAGATTGATGGTCTCTATGCTGAGCTCCTTACTCACCCTTTGTACTTGGCTGTTGGTGTTGCCATTTCCTTCGCTGTTTCTGTTTTTCCTCTCTCTCTTTTTTTTTTTTGTTTAAATTAACTGTATTAAGTGTACAGTTTGATGAATTTTAACAAATATGTATATCTAACCTATGCAATAGCCACCCCACAAGTGAGATATAAAACACTTCCATCTCCCAGAAAAGTTGCTGTGTGTCCCACTGGTGCCAGTCCTTTTACATCTCTGACTGCTAGAAACCATTGATCTGCTTTCAGTCTATAATTTAGTTCTGTCTATTCTAGAATTTCATATAAATGGAATCAGGGAGTATAGATTCTGGTGTTAGGCTTCTTTTAGCACAATGATTTTGAGGTTATTTATGTTGTTTGTATCAGTAGTTTACTCTTTTTTATTGCTGAGTAGTATTCCATTGTATGAATATAATGCAATTTGTTTATTCACCTGTTGATGAACATATGGATTGTGTCCTGTGATTGGCTATTATGACTAAAGGTGCTGTGCATATTCATGTACAAGTCTTTGTTGTATTCCTCTTGGATAAATGCCCAGTAGTAGAGTTGTTAGGTCATATAATAATCATGTATTTCAATTTATAAGATACTACCAAACTGTTTTCCAGAGTGGTTATGCAACAGAAAATAGTTTTTAAGCAACGACCTAAAGGAGATGAGGAAGTTAGCCAAACAGATAACTGGGAGGAGACCATTCCAGGTAGAGAAAGAGCAGGAGAGCCATGGAGGCTGAAGCAGCATGAGAATGGGCGAGGATGTTGGGAGATGAGGTCCCAGAGGTAATGGAGATTGTGCACATCAGATAGGCCCTCGTAGATACTTTTAAAGACTTCAGCTTTTACTCTGAATGACAAGATGACACTCAGCCAGTGATAGTCCTATCTGACTTTTGAAAGACTGTTGTAGTTACAGTATTGAGAATAGCCAATAGAAAGGCAAGGGTAGAAGCCAGAAGGGCTATTAGGAAGGCATTGCAGTCATCCACATAAGAGATGGTGATCAGGCTAAGGTAATAGCAGTTAATGTGGGGAGAAGTGGTGAGGGTAACACCAACAAGATTGCTGATGGATTGGATATGGAATGTAAGAGAAAGAAAGGAATCAAGGACGACATCAGGGGTTTTGGCCTAAGCAACTGGAAGGATGGAGTTGCCATAACTGAGATAGGGAAGGGTATGTATAGAGCAGGTTTGAGGGTAGAGAGTTAGGAGTTCAGTGTTGGCCATTTTATGTATGAGATATTTGTCGGACATTTCCAGTGGCAATATCATGTAAGTAGTTGAGTGTATAAATCTGAAGTTTTGGAGAAAGGGTTGGGCTGGAGAAATAAATTTGGGAGTCATCAGCATATAGATGGTATTTAAAGTCATGAGACTGGACTTCTCTGGTGGCGCAGTAGTTAAGAATCCGCCTGCCAAATAGAGACACAGATGTAGAGAACAAACGTATGGACAACAAGGGGGGAAGCGATGGGGGCGGTGGTGGTGGTGGGATGAACTGGGAGATTGGGATTGACACATATACACTAATATGGATAATGGATAACTAATAAGAACCTGCTGTATAAAAAATAGATAAATTTCAAAAAGTTAAAAAAAAAAAAAGAATCCGCCTGCCAATGGAGGGGACACGGGTTCGAGCCCTGGTCTGGGAAGATCCCACATGCTGCGAAGCAACTAAGCCCGTGCACCACAACTACTGAGCCCGCACTCTAGAGCCTGCAAGCCACAACTACTGAGTCTGTGCTCCACAACTACTGAAGCCCAGGCGCCTAGAGCCCATGCTCTGCTACAAGAGAAGCCACCGCAATGAGAAGCCCGCACACCACAACGAAAAGTAGTCTCCACTCGCTGCAACTAGAGAAAGCCCATGCACAGCAACGAATACCCAATGCAGCCAAAAAAAAAAAAAGCCATGAGACTGTACAGATCGCCAAGGGAGTTAGTCCTACCAAGGTGGAAGATAAAAGGACCAAAGACTAAGCCCTGGGTTACTCTAACATTAATAGTTTGGGGAAAGGAGGAAGAACCAGCAAAGGAGATGGAGAAAATGTAAACAGTGAAGTGGGAAGAAAACCAAGAGAATCTGGCTTCTGGAAACCAAGTAAAGAAAACATACAATGGAAGAGAGAGGGATCACCCTTTTGAAATGCTGCTGATTGCTCAAGTATATGATGACTAAGAATTGACCTTTGGATTTGACAACATGAATGTCATTAGTGATCTTGATCAGAGTAGTTTTGGTAGTAGTAGAGGCAAAAGTCTGATTGCAGTAGGTTTAACAAAAAATGGGAGGAGAGGAATTGGACTGATTACGTTGAGGAGTTTTGTTGCAAAGGAGAGCAAAGAAATGGAACAGTAACTGTTCAAGGTTAGGAGTCCATAGAAGACTTTTTAAAAGATAGATGAATAATAGTATGCTTGTGTACCAGTAGAATTTTCCAGTAGAAAGTGAAATATTGATTAAGGAGACTTTCTGGATGCTACTTTTGAGAAGTGGAGAGAGTGGGACCTAATGCCTAAGTGGAAGGTTTGGCTTTAGATGGGAGCATGGATAGTTATCTGTGGTCACACACGGAAAGACAGTTTGTGAGCACAGATGCTAGTAGATGATGGATAGATATGGTGATAGGAGACTGTAGGGGTTTTCTTCTAGTTACTTCAGTATTCTCCATCATAGGAAGCAAGCTTTATTCGCTCACCGTGTATTTTTAAATATATTCCTAGAGTGAGTCAGTCTCCCTCATGTGTGCTAATTCCTGCTGACACATCCTTGTTCACGCCTGGAATACCTGTATCCTTTTTCTCTGCTTATTCCAAACCCTACTCAGGTGTCAAAGTACAACTTAGATTCTACCTGCTCAGGTGGGCCTTTCATCATAACCAATCCCTGAAACCATCTTTTACTCTCTGTGCTCTTCCAGCAGTTATAGTTCAGATATATTATTTGGCACATGTTTAATCCCTGGCTGGCAATTATCTTTCCAATGTGTACCTTGCTTATTTCTCCTTCTAGATTATAAGTACTTTGTGGGTTGGATTGATCTCAAACTTACTCTATTGCCTTTAACATTCTCTTCAACATTGTTGAGCCCATAATAGAAACTCAGAAAGTTGGTGTTGATTGATTGCAAACACCCTGGAAGTTGCAGGTGAGGCTCATCTGTACATGTGAAAGAGGAGGCCACCTTTTCATCCTTTGATGTCTCCTCCACCTGAGAGCCCACAAGCTGGCTTTGGAGCACTCCAGGTGAACCTCCAACTCTTCCTGGAACTAAGAAGTCTCTCCAAAAGAAGGGTTAGCAGAAGTAGGAAGTGAACAACTTGAGAAAAGAAATAGTATAGGAAGAGGAAATTCTTTACAGTGAGAATGGTTTAAGAGAGGGTTGTGTTTTTATTTTTAACAACACCCATTCATTGGATAAATAATCATCTTCCATGTGTGGGCACTTCTGTGTATGGGCACTGTGCTAGCAATAGGGATGCAATGGTAAGGAGATAGAGGGGGTCCCTGCCCTCCTGACACTTGCAGCTTAGTGTCTGAACATAGTTTGAGTAGTACTGTGACCTGACTTCTTCAGTGTGGTGCCTATCACCCCCTAGATAATTTTGCTTCACTTATAATTAGCTAGAGTCACTTCTGTATTTTGTTGGTTGATGAATACCATAACCCCATAAAACTCTTACAGGTGCTCTTAGACCACGGGATTAATTTTGATGCAGGTCAGGACATGTCTTCATGTAGTGTACTTAAAACTAGTACATCTTTTTTCTAACATTTTTTAGAACAGCACTGTCCTGCAGAAATTTAATGTAAGCCACAGATGTAATCTATCTATCTACCTACACCGGGTCTTAGTTGAGGCACGTGGGATCTTAGTTGTGGCATGCGGGGTCTGGTTCCCTGGAGCAAGGAGTCTTAATTGCTGGACCACCAGGGAAGTCCCCACAGATGTAATTTAAAATTTTCTAGTGGTCACATTAAAAGAAAAGTAAATTAATGTTAATAATATATTTAAAATATCATTTCAACATGAAATCAACATTAAAAAAATCATTAGGATTTTATGTTCTTTTGTTGCGCCTAGTCTTTTCAATCCAGTGTGTATTAAGTCTTTGAAATCCTTACAACACATCTCATTTTGGACTAGTCATACCTTAAGTGTTCAATAGCTTTGTGTGGCTCGTGGCTGCCATCCTGAATGACACAACTTAGAGTCTACAGTCTAAGTGCTGCCCCTGGTCTCAAGCACAGGTATTATTTCAGAGGAGTTGCCTGATCATAGGACCTGGCTTCAGGACACAGATAGGCTTCCAAGGGAGGAGTGACTGCCAGGTGTTGGAACTTAGATTCCATTTTGTAGTGCAAGTTTCAATGCAAGAAAAACTGTCCTGGACTTTGCAGAATACCAATGAGTGGCTTTATTTTTTTTGGAGAGTAGATCAAAGCAAGTGTTGATCCAGAATGGAGAGCTGAACTTGGGGATAAATGTCAGATCATGTTAGATGCCACAGATAATTAAAAAATGTTTAGATGGCCTTAGGTTTCCTATGTACCAATTTATCTGTAGGAAAATTAATATAATTTTTATACTTTATAACTCCCAATTCTATACCTGCTACCCAAAGGGAAGTTAAGGAAAGCACAGGATGGTTCCCTTGAACTCCAGTTTCTAAATAAATGAGGGAAACAAATCATTCTGAGCATCCCTTTTATAGCCCCTTCAGTGGGGCCGGGTTCCTGTCTCCACACAAGGTGTCCTGGGATTGTAGGGGCTCCAGCCTCACCCCTGACTTTCATAAGAGGCCTGCACTTTTCTAAATTAAGCCCAGCCAGTCCTATTTATGAACAGAGAGGCTCCAGCCAAGTGAGAGAGATTCGTCCTGCTAAGGAATGTGCTGGGGACAGGGAGAGAATCACTGAGATCACTGGTATTTATATGGATGTTTTCTCACTTGCCAGCTCAGTTGGGCCAGATCAACAGAGGCTTTTGGGACTCGACCAAAATTTTAACAGAGTGACTAAGAAGGGTTTAAGTTGATCACTGTGAACACCAAGGCAGTGCATATATTGGGACCTCTGAGCTCAGAGTATAAATAAAAAATGTCCAAGACAACTCATAGTTTTCCCCATCTTTTTAAATGGACTTTATTTTTTAGGGCAGTTTTAGGTTTGCAGCAAAATTGAACAGAAGGTACAGAAAGTTCTCATATGTTCCCTGCCCCCCTCCCAAATCACAGCCTCCCCCACCATCAAAACCCAAAGCTTTTAGTTAATCGTTTTATCATTTAACCTCATTTTAATTTATCTTTCTTGGGTTCCTAAACTCAAGGTTGACTAGAAGTACCAATCTCTGCTTATGGTTCATAAATCTTACTACCTTTGGGTAAATTGATGTTTATCGAACACCTATTATATGTCAGGTATTTTCACTTACATCCTTTCATTTAATGTTCACAGTATCCTTGAAAGGTAGTGATTGTAAGCACCTGAAGTAACTACAACTTAGGTTAAGTGACTTACTTCTAGAATATAGAGGATGAACTATGTGGAACTGTGAAAAATGGTTGAATATCTGCACTTTCATATGATTCAACCTAACGGAATGTGATAGTAAGTATTTGATGAACCCAGGCCAGTTTAGTTCTAAAGTCTATACTCTTCACCATACTGCTGCCCTAAGTACAAGATTCTTTATTTTCCCTTGGCAGCTCTGTAGTTTCAGATTTATATTCCTCCTCCCTTAAAAGATTAGAACCAGGGAACTGAGACGAAGGGCATCCCAAGGTACAACACATGTTGAGTTGGGTCTAGGAATGTTTCTTTGGAGGCTAAAGCCAGGAGTTATAGGATGGACTTGCATTGATTTATGTATCTGCTGCTACTATTTATATCTGCCACCTGTGTGTATTTCCATGCAGCTATTTGATTCTGGGTCTCTTGTTTATCACATTCTACTATAATTATCTGTTTAATTGCCCCCATAGGCTGTAAATTCCCTGAGGACTGTGATTGTGTCTGCCTTGCTCTTTTTAATACTTATTAGAGTGCCTTACATATCCAAAGGAGATGCTCAATACATATTTAATTTTTAAAAAGTGAATGAATAAATGCTGCCATCTCACAAGTTAGCTACCTGTCTTCTGCCCAGTGAGTACCCTTTCTGTCTGTCTCTGTCCCTCTCTCTCTCTCACACACACACACACACACACACGTGAGCTCTGGCTGTGTCTGTCCAAATACCTGGCCACCTTAGAACTCATCCACAACCTCAGTGCTTACTCAGATGTGGGTGTCTGTGTTTGTCTAATCAAGGTAAACTGAGCTGGGAAGGAACTGGTATTGTTTTCAGGCCTCTACTAAGGACTAACGTGGTTTGGGCTTGAAAGAGTGACCTGAACAGAGGAGTTTTGCCATCCGGATGTAGATCCTCGTACTTTGTATTTTATAAACTGAAACTTTCCACTTGTTTTTTTTCCATTTCTTTGGGGAACTGGACACTAAAACAATCTCTGGCAGGAGAGTGCCTGGCCTTGTAGTCTTCTGCTTACTGAGGCTGGGGACACTGCCCTGCTATTCTTTCCCTGGCAATGAACTATTCTTGTCCCATGTTGGGGCAACCTATGTGTCTAATTTGGGGCTTAATTTCACTAGTGGATGACAATGAACCTGGAATCTGTAGAAAGGCAGGGGTTGCACCTCTGAATAAGGTCTTTCCTCCACCTGAGGGTCTGATGACTTTTATGATTTGCATTTGAACACCTTCTGGCTAGGTTTCTTACATCAACAGAGAAGATGAGCAATGCAGGTGGTATTATAATTCTCACGGGCAAGAGAGAGAGGCTCTGATTCAAATTAACTGACTGTATAAAAACAAAGCTCTGGGAGTGACTAGTCTAAGGTCACACAGTTAATGACAGAGCCAAATAGTTAGACCCTCTAGGGTCTTAGGTAAATGAAAAGAAATCTCATCTACAAAACAACTTACTCGGAAGCTACTAAAATGTGTTTCCAGGGATTGTATAGCAACCAAACCCTTGCCCCTTCTTCAGGACAGATAGAACAACCCCTTATGAAAATATTCAGTATTTCACCCTGTTTTATAGAGCTAATTCTTTGCCCCAGTGGTTTGAGAGAAGTCTGGAAAAGAAATTCACTGTGAACAAAAATATTTCTCAACTACACTTTTCCTAGAAGGGATATGGTTCTAAAAAGAAAAGAAAACATTTAAAAATAAAACCCATCCACTAGAGTGACTTTTCACTTTGGGTTAATAATCAGGAATTATAAGAGGATCTCCTCACAAGAGTTTGAGACTCTTCCTCCTATTAAACTATTTCTTTTTGAATTCCTTTAGTCTACAGAATTGATTCAGAGTAAAATCTGGCCATATTTATTTTTGTCCCAAGTAAAAACTCTTCCATGATAACCAACAAGGACCTACTGTATAGCACAGGGAACTCTGCTCAATGTTATATGGCAGCCTGGATGGGAAGGGAGTTTGGGGGAGAGTGGAGACATATATGTATGGCTGAGTCCCTTTGATATGCACCTGATACTATTACAACCTTGTTAATCAGCTATACTCCAATATAAAAGGAAAAGTTAAAAAAAAAAAAAAAAAAACTCTTCCATTGGAAGGCCTGCTTTTCTCTGGCTTGTTTCGTACTGTCTTACAAAGGTACAGTACCCATTTCCTTCACTCACTGACCCTAATTCACGTCTTATCACACTGAAAAGCACTTTGGTTCTGGCAAGCTTTAATCTCCAATGCATAGTTACTTGCTGATGTTATCAATGAATGTATACTGGTATGCTGTCAAGGTTTTTTTTTCTTTTGAGTACTCTTCCCCCAGCAGCAAACTATGAGATATAAAGTAAGGCATAGTCCTTGTCGTCAAAAGTGCTTGAAGATCAGTTGAAACACACACACACACACACACACACACACACACACACACACACACACACACACACGAAGTTAAATACCAAAACAAAAATGTAAGTTAGCAATTCAAGACAAATGGTAAAATGTTTATTCCATAAACATATATGGAGAGCTAATGAGGGCAAAGTACTTTTCCAGGTATTAAAACCTAGAAGGGAAGCCAGACATTTTAAATAACTAATCGAAGCAGAGTGAGTTGAGTGCTATACTAGAGATAGGTGTCAGATGACCAAATCCTGGTTTACTCAGGACAGTCCTGATTTTGCCAGTTGTCTTGGTATAATTGTGATAGTGCCTCTTTTCACTTTCAGAAGAGTCCCAGTATGGATGCTAAATTATAGTCATCTTAGTTGTAAACAGTGGAAGTGAAGAGAAATGAATTATTAAATTCTGACTAGGGAATTAGGGAATGTTTCCTGGAAGGGGGAGTGGGGGGTGTTTGAACTGAACCCTAATGAAGAACAGTTTTAGAAAGAAGAGAGGGACTTCCCTGGTAGCGTAGTGGTTAAAAATCTGCCTGCCAATGCAGGGGACACGGGTTCAATCCCTCGTCCGGGAGGATCCCACATACTGCAGAGCAACTAAGCCCATGCGCCACAACTACTGAGCCTGTGTTCTAGAGCCCGCGAGCCACAACTACTGAGCCCTCGTGCCACGACTACTGAAGCCAACTAGAGAAAACCTGCGCACAGCAACAAAGACCCAACGCAGCCAAAAACCAATAATGATAATAATAATAAAAAGAAAGAAGAGAGAAGGCATCACAGGCTAAGAGCAACTCAGGCAAAGCCTTGGTGGCATCCAAGGGTACTTACATGATTGATTTCTCAATCAGTAGTAGCCCTTAGTTTAGAGGTGAAGAGGGTGGCCCCAGCAAAGGCCAGCAGTGTCTTGGAAACTATCTTGCCATAAACTACTATCACTCAGAACTCTGGTTTTCAGAAAAGATAGCCATTGGATGATGACTGATGTCATCGCGGTGCAGTGTCAGACCAGGAGGGTGCAGTTCCAGCTGGGTAAAGTGAGTGGGGAGGGGAGGGAGAAGAAGAGGGAATGGGAGGCAATGTGAGAGTTGAAGGAGACTGGAAGAGGGTAGGAGGTGAAGTGAGAGAATTGTGATTTTATTAGCTCTGACTGCCCAGTTAAAGAAGTCACAGATTCCTCTCTAAAAGAATCTTGTTTGTAGTTTATTTCTGCAGATCTTCCTTCCTCCCTATGACCCAATTGTATTCTGAGTCCCCCAGGTTTCAGAGGCAGGTTTATTTTCTTTATCCCTCAGTATTGGGAAATGGACTCAGCACCACTGTTTTATGTAAGTCTGGTGGCTGAAAGGAGCTGCTGTAGGGAGCCAAACGTTCTTTGCTATCTGTGACCATAGTTTAGGGAATTCCAGAGGTGAAAAGGAAAAAATTTAAAAAGAATGTGGATATCTATCTTTTTGTGATGAAAATGCCCTTTCTAACTTTTCATTAGGACATTTTTCAAAAGTAGACAAAGATAAAGAGAATAGTGCCTCCCATGTACCTGTCCCGAGTACTGGGGACGTGGGTACCTGTCACCCAGCTTCAACAGTTACCAACATTCTGCCGCCTCTGTCCTCCCTGCTCCTCACAGCAACTCTCAGACACCACAGAACTGCATCTGGACAGACATCAGAATGCACCTCTAACCAATAAGGTCTTTGTTTTTAACCATAACCATAATACCATTATTGTACCCAAAAACTTAAAGATAATTTCTTTTTAAAAATGTAATAATAGTCTTTTTTTATTTTAAAAAATTTATATTTCATATTGGAGTATAGTTAATTTACAATGTTGTGTTAGTTTCATGTGTACAGCCAAGTTATTTAGTCATACATATACATATTCTTTTCCCATATAGGTTATTACAGAGTATTGAGTAGGGTTTCCTGTGCTATACAGTAGGTCCTTGTTGATTATTTTATATATAGTAGTGTATATATGTTAATCCCATTTCTATCATTTTTTAGATTCCACATATAAGTGATATATGATACTTGTCTTTGACTACTTCGCTTAGTATGATAATCTATAGGTCCATCCATGTTGCTGCAAATGGCATTATTTCATTCTTTTTAATGGCTAAATAATATTCCATTGTATATATGTACCACATCTTTATCCAATCCTCTGTTGATGGACATTTAGGTTGCTTCCATGTCTTGGTTATTGTAAATAGTGCTGCTGTGAAGGATGGGGTGCGTGTTTCTTTTTGAAGTCTGGTTTTCTCCAGATATATGCCCAGGAGTGGGATTGCTGGGTCATATGGTAGCTCTATTTTTTGTTTTTTAAGGAACCTCCATACTGTTCTCCATAGTGCCTGTACCAAGTTAAGATAATTTCTTAATACCATCTAATGCTTGGTCCGTGCTCACCTTTCTCTCTAAAATGTCCATTTTAAGGTCTGGAGATCTTAATTAGTAACTGAGTCTCAGAGTAGACTAGGCCCAAGAATAGAATGGCCCTTTTATGGGGGAGGATGAAAGGTAGAAGAGGAGGCTGGAATTCTAAGCAGTATTTGGAATTCTACTAGTGACTTGAGTTGCCCTGCAGCAAGTTATTTTTCCTTTTCCTGCCTCAGATTTTTTTTTTTAACATCTTTATTTGAGTATAACTGTTTTACAATAGTGTGTTAGTTTCTCCTTTACAACAAAGTGAATCAGTTATACATATGTTTCCATATCTCTTACCTCTTGCGTCACCCTCCCTCCCACCCTCCCTATCCCACCCCTCTAGGTGGTCACAAAGCACAGAGGTAATCTCCCTGTGCTATGCGGCAACATCCCACTAGCTAAATAATTTACATTTGGTAGTGTGTATATGTCCCTGCCACTCTCTCACTTCGTCACAGCCCACCCTTCCCCCTCCCCATATCCTCAAGTCCATGCTCTAGTAGGTCTGTGTTTTACTCCCGTCCTACCACTAATCTCTTCATGACATTTTTTTTCTTAGATTCCATATATATGTGTTAGCATACGGTATTTGTTTTTCTCCTTCTGACTTACTTCACTCTGTATGACAGACTCCAGGTCTATCCACCTCATTACAAATAACTCAGTTTCATTTCTTTTTATGGCTGAGTAATATTCCATTGTATATATGTGCCACATCTTCTTTATCCATTCATCTGTTGATGGACACTTAGGTTGCTTCCATGTCCTGGCTATCGTAAATAGAGCTGCAATAAACATTTTGGTACATGACTCTTTTTGAATTATCGTTTTCTCAGGGTATATGTCCAGTAGTGGGATTGCTGGGTCGTATGGTAGTTCTATTTGTAGTTTTTTAAGGAACCTCCATACTGTTCTCCATAGTGGCTGTATCAATTTACATTCCCACCAGCAGTGCAAGAGGGTTCCCTTTTCTCCACACCCTCTCCAGCATTTATTGTTTCTAGAGTTTTTGATGATGGCCAATCTGACCGGTGTGAGATGATATCTCATTGTAGTTTTGATTTGCATTTCTCTAATGATTAATGATGTTGAGTATTCTTTCATGTGTTTGTTGGCTATCTGTATATCTTCTTTGGAGAAATGTCTATTTAGTTCTTCTGCCCATTTTTGGATTGGGTTGTTTGTTTTTTTGTTATTGAGCTGCATGAGTTGCTTATAAATTTTGGATATTAATCCTTTGTCAGTTGCTTCATTTGCAAATATTTTCTCCCATTCTGAGGGTTGTCTTTTGGTCTTGTTTATGGTATCCTTTGCTGTACAAAAGCTTTTAAGTTTCATTAGATCCCATTTGTTTATTTTTGTTTTTATTTCCATTTCTCTAGGAGATGGGTCAAAAAGGATCTTGCTGTGGTTTATGTCATAGAGTGTTCTGCCTATGTTTTCCTCTAAGAGTTTGATAGTGTCTGGCCTTACATTTAGGTCTTTAACCCATTTTGAGTTTATTTTTGTGTGTGGTGTTAGGGAGTGTTCTAATTTCATACTTTTACATGTAGCTGTCCAGTTTTCCCAGCACCACTTATTGAAGAGGCTGTCTTTTCTCCACTGTATATCCTTCCCTCCTTTATCAAAGATAAGGTGACCATATGTGTGTGGGTTTATGTCTAGGCTTTCTATCCTGTTCCATTGATCTACATTTCTGTTTTTGTGCCAGTACCATACTGTCTTGATTACTGTGGCCTTGTAGTATAGTCTGAAGTCAGGGAGCCTGATTCCTCCAGCTCCATTTTTCGTTCTCAAGATTGCTTTGGCTATTCGGGGTCTTTTGTGTTTCCATACAAATTGTGAAATTCTTTGTTCTAGTTCTGTAAAAAATGCCAGTGGTAATTTGATAGGGATTGCATTGAATCTGTAGATTGCTTTGGGCAGTAGAGTCATTTTCACAATGTTGATTCTTCCAATCCAAGAACATGGTATATTTCTCCACCTATTTGTATCATCTTTAATTTCTTTCATCAGTGTCTTATACTTTTCTGCATACAAGTCTTTTGTCTCCTTAGGTAGGTTTATTCCTAGATATTTTATTCTTTTTGTTGCAGTGGTAAATGGGAGTGTTTTCTTAATTTCACTCTCAGATTTTTCATCATTAGTGTATAAGAATGCCAGAGATTTCTGTGCATTAATTTGGTATCCTGCTACTTTACCAAATTCATTGATTAGCTCTAGTAGTTTTCTGGTAGCATCCTTAGTATTCTCTATGTATAGTATCATGTCATCTGCAAACAGTGACAGCTTTACTTCTTCTTTTCCCATTTGGATTCCTTTTATTTCTTTTTTTCTCTGATTGCTGTGGCTAGAACTTCCCAAACTAGGTTGAATAAGAGTGGTGAGAGTGGGCATAAGTGTCTTGTTCCTGATCTTAGTGGAAATGGTTTCAGTTTTTCACCATTGAGAACAATGCTCTGCCTCAGATTTAGCAACCTTTTATCTTCAATGGGTTAATAATATACCTCTTAGGGAATATTCACGATTTAAAACAGAGAAGGTCTTTTAAAGGCTTCAGATAAAAAGTTTTTATTGTCATTCCACTTCTGCCTAGGTGTACCTGTTCCTGTCGGTTGGTTGGTTTACTCATTCAGTGCATTTACTACACACGAAGTTGCAAAACACTGAGGGCCTCAAGTTAGTCACAGCTGCTAGATATTTGAGTCAGGCATTATGCTGGGTACTTAGGTTATTTCATTTACCCCTCACTACACCGCTCGAGGTAATTTTTGTAACCCCTTTTTATTGATGAGGAAATTATGTTCTAAGAGGATAAATAACTTACACAGAAAAGGTCACCCAGGGCTTCCCTGGTGGCACAGTGGTTGAGAGTCCGCCTGCCGATGCAGGGGACATGGGTTTGTGCCCCGGTCCGAGAAGATCCCACATGCCCTGGAGCAGCTGGGCCCATGAGCCATGGCCGCTGAGCCTGTGCATCCAGAGCCTGTGCTCCGCGGGAGAGGTTGCAACAGTGAGAGGCCTGCGTACCGCAAAAAAAAAAAAAAAAAAAAAAAAAAAGTCACCCAGTTAGTAAGTGGCAGAATTTGATTTCTGCCTTTCTAGGTCTACTGTCCTGAAACCCATGTCCCAACATCGCAAAGCCAAAAGGCACAAGCTGACAACCAGCACACCTGGCTAGTTCCACCACACCATCATTTTTCTCTGTCCCAAGGGAATCTGTAATTCAGAAGTGTAAAAGGGCAGGTAGAAAGACATAGCATTATTTGGTGTGTCAATATTGAAGTACAAAAAGAATGATAGTCATGAAAAATCAGAGGCATAAGAAATGACTTTTAGTGGGGGAGATTGGTGGAGTGTGATGGCAGATAAGGCCGGATAGGTAAGTTGAGGTCAAATTTGAGTAGACTCCATTTTCAAGCTGAGTAGTGTAAAATTTAACTGCTGTGCAATTAAAAACCATGAAAAGCTTTCTGAGTAAAGGGAGTAAACTAATCAGAAATATGCTTTAGGAAAAATTTAAATGGTGGAGAGACTGAGGTTGGGGAGATCAGTTTTGAAACTATTCACTCTGATCCCAGTGATAAGGAAGGAGTACCTTATAGGGTGGTAACCATGGGTGCTGGAGAGGAGGGGCAAGATTGGAAAGAGATTTTGAAATACCCAGTGCTGACTTCTGTTAAGAGATGCTTGAAGGCATTGTATAGTTTTGCTCTTCAGTTCAGATATAATAATGATGTTCCCTAGGTACTGGACACTGTTCTAACTGCCTGTGTGATATGCAATATGTAATCATTGTTATCATTTAATTATAACCACTATAACTTCCTAGGGCTTTTTGAAACATTTTTTATAATTTAATTGAAATAAAATTCACATACCAATACAACTCACTCATTTAAAGTGCACAGTGTACACATTAGTGTTTCTAGAATATTCACAGAGTTGTGCAAATATCATAGCAATCAGTTTTAGAACATTTTCATCACTCCACAAAGAAACCCCAAACCCATTAACCATCACTTCCCAATTCTCCTATCGCCCCCAGCCCTAGTCAACCACCTATCTACTTTGTTTCTCTGGATTTGCCTATTCTGGACATTTCATATAAATGGAATCATACAATGTGTGGTTTCTGTGACTGACTTCTTTTACTTATCATAATGTTTTCAAGGTTCAGCCATGTTGTAGCATCTATCATTCCTCTTTGTGGCCAAATAACATTCCATTTTGTTTATCTGTTTATCAATCCATGGATGAAATTTTAAAAATTATTCTAGAATTTTGCTATATCAGATATCTGTGCTTGAAATAAGTGAGCTATGGAATGGACTGTAGAGAAATTGCTAGCTTAATACAATATTTCCTTATCTATAGTGACCTTCTCTACCCTTGTATATCTTACACATTAAAACTTCCCTGGGTTAGGCTATATCCTAAACTTCCTCATCAGTGATCACCTTTAGCATTTTAAATCCATACCTCAGAATTTTGCTCCTCTCAACTGGACTGCAGGCATACTGAGTATAAGAAACAAGTGTCAGACATCTTCATTATTCCCCACAGGACCTGATAAGTCCCTTTCCACATTAAGATTGCTGTTAACAGAGAAGGAGAGGGGTCTGCAGGAGTCAGAGCACACCCTTTAACACTCCCTGGCTGTGATCACACTTCTTTAATTTCAACTTCTTCCTCTCCCATTCCTAGAAGTGTCTTGTGGAATACTGGTGGGACACAGTATGCAAACTATTGACCTAGTTAATATAATGGGTAATAATGCTTCTAATCTAATGATGAAAGGACTGGTACATTTTGCATTAAGATCTTTTTTTTTTCTTAAGGTGGTCAGGCAAAACCGTTTCTCTTTTGATTTTTAAAAAAGCAGTTTTGTTTTGTTTCGTTTCTTTTATGATTCCCGATGTCACAGCTTCTGCTAGGGCAAAATTTTGAAAATCTCTATTTTTAAAAGGGATAGGCACATTGTGGATTATATGAGCAGTAGATCAATTTACAGAGTTAAAATTGAAGCCTTGGAAAAAAAATTTTTTCTATTTCCTTCATTATGTATTTATATGGGATGATGGATGGTCATTAAACTTATTATGGTAATCATTTCATGATATACGTAAGTCAAATCATTATGCTGAACACTTTAAACTTATACAGTGTTATATGTCAATTATATCCCAATAAAACTGGAAGGGGGGAAAAGTTATAGCATGTTAAATAAAAGGATAGAGTCTTTAAAAAAAAAAAAAGAATCCTTGGAAAGGAATCAGGTAATTGGTTACTGGTTTCTTTTAACCCAACTCTATATTGAGCTTTGCAGTACACACAAGGGTGGAAATCAATTCAGGAGAATCCTGTGTTTAACATGGATTGGCATTAAGACTCTGTTCAAGTGATGTGTCCTGAAACAAAACAAGCTACCAACACAGAGAAAATCTGATTAAACACAGTTAATCTATAAACTCATTGTTAGCCCAGTCCTCTAGTTCTAGGTACTAATATCATAATGAAAGTTTATTGTATTTCTTATCATTTAAGTTCAGCTTCACCACTGAAACTTTTCCTTGGATTAGGTGGGTGGATATTCTTCTGGAGAGTAGAAGGAGAGAAAGGTGCCCCCCCCCCCCTCACCAGCCACCCTCCCTTGAGTACATGCATTTCCTTGGATATCTTGACAAAGAGCTGATAAGATTTGGTGATAAGATAAGCAACTGCAGTTAATTTTGGATCCACTTCAGTTATTCTTGGAATTTAACAATTTATATATTTACTAAGGGAGAATGGAGAAATGTGGTTAACTATGAGGTGATTTTTCTGCAGAAAGAGGGTACAGAGGGTTAGAATTTAATGCTGGAAATTTGAATGTACTTGCATTTCCATGTGGTGGATTTTGTAATGCCCATGAGATTACCTTGATCCACCAGAATAATTGATCATAAGATTAGGATCTAACCTTGTGGGATGAAACTGTTTTAGCAGTTCTCTGTGAGACTTGTAAACTGTATTGTCTATTTGCTTGAATAGACAAGTGCTAAAGCCTAGAGAAGTAACTATATTTTTTCTCTTTTTTATTCTCTCCATCCTTTTCATTTCTCTTTTCTACTTATGTAGAAGAATAAAGCTAACGTGAAGAAGTTCAGATCAGATTGCCTAGGATATCCCACCTTTGGTGTAATAATTTTCTTTCCTTTCTATGACATATGATTAATGTAATATGTGATTATGACTGAGAACTTCAGCTCTCCTAGTCAGGGAGGGAAAACTGTTGTTTTTATAAGTAATAACAGTGAACACTTAAAAAAAAATTGAACTGTAGTTGATTTACAATATTGCATAAGTTTCAGGTATAAAGTGATTCAGGTGTGTATATATAATATATATATATATATTCTTTTTCAGATTCTTTTCCATTACAGGTCATTACAAGATATTGAATATAGTTCCCTGTGCTATACAGTAAATCCTTGTTGTTTATCTATTTTATATACAGTGGTGTGTATTTGTTAATCCCATACTCAATTTTTCTCTCCCCGCACACCCTACCGCCTTTCCCCTTTGGTAACCATAAGTCTTCTACGTCTGTGAGTCTGTTTCTGTTTTGTAAATAATTTCATTTGTATCATATTTTAGAGTCTACATAAAAGTGGTATAATATTTGTCTTTCTCTGTCTGATAGAGGGACTGTGGCAGTTAATGACAATTAATGCCTGTTTACTTTTCAGAACATCGAGTTGAAGGTTGAAGTAGAGAGCCTGAAACGAGAACTCCAGGACAAGAAACAGCATCTGGATAAAACTTGGTGAGTTGCAGTTTGAACTAGTTGAGCTCTTGGTCCTTTCCAGTCTGGCTTATTAACTGAGAGCAATAGATTTGGAACCAAATTCCTTAACCTTAACTCTGGCATTTGAATGCTGCATCCAGTTCAGAAACTGAAACAATGTGCTTTTATTTCCTTGGGCTCCAATAAATCTGAGAGATGTTGACATAGATTGGTAAATTCATCAGACCTAAACTTATAAACTTCCCATTCAGTAATCTACTAATAACATCCAGGGCTGACATAGAGTTTGGCGGAAATGGGCACTCTCATATAGTGCTAGTGAGAGTGTGAATTGTGATAACATTTTTGGAATGTGGTACTACCTATCAAAATAAAAAATTAGCACTTCCCTTGATCAAATAATTCCTAAAAGGAATCTATTCCTTATAAATAAAAGCAAGAGTATGAAAGGATAAATGTATAAGAATATTAACTGCATCATTATTTGTAATGGCAAAAGAAAACTAGGAACAACTATACATCAATAGGGCAATGGTTGAAAACATTTTGATATAAACGTACTGTGGAATATTATGTAGTCATTAAAAGGAATGAGTTAGCTCTATATTATTATCCTGGTGGGAAGTCCCTGATAGACTAAGTAAGGGGGAAAAGTGCTGAGTGATATTTAAAGTATAAGCCCCTTGCGTAAAGACAATCTATGTGTACATGTGTTTGCTTGAATATGAATAGAAGAAAACTGCAGGGTTACATACCAAACTCTTTAACATTGCCTGTATCAAGGGAGTGAGAGTGGAGTTTGTGATGGGGAGAAGACTTGAATTTTTTTTCTTTCTATACCTTCTGTATTGTTAAGATGGTTACTTTTATAATTTATAGTTTTTATCATTAAAAAACCCTTAGTTTTAAATGACAAGTACTATTGAAATTGTTACTAAAAATAATTTTCAGAGTATATCCTAGAATCAGTATACATTCAATCTGATCTGGCGTTCCTTCTATCTCCACAGTATTTCTTGATGCTTAGAATGATAGTCCAGCAACATCAGAATACTCAAACCAGACTCAACTATACACAGTATGCTGGAATTACTCAATACTTACTAAGGCATTAAGTGAACTAACAGATTTTAGGAGAACTTATAATAACAAATGAGTTACAAGTTTTGAGATTTGTGTAGTGCTTTTTAAAAAAATTATGTCATTTCAGCTTTTAATTAGGAGGCATTATCCTATTTTTAGCCATGAGAAAACTAAGGTACAGAGTGTTAAAGTCTTCTCAAATGAGTGTCAGAGCCCACATCTTCTGGCATCAAGTCCAAGGCTCTTCTGACTTCACAACAGCTGTAGCCTATTAAATCAGGCATTCCTGGCTGACTTACTCAGAAAATGTATAACATCCAATCTCAAGACATTGTAGTTAGCTGTTGTCTATTGCATTTATCAAGGAATATGGAGTCAAAGTTGATGATTCCTGAGGTCTATTTAAGGGCCTTAGGTTATTCTCTTGTGTCCCCTGTACAACAAAGACCCTTCTACCACCAAAAGGCTGCATAATGACATGGGAACTCAAGATAAATATAGTCTCTGGGACAGTGCTGAGTAGTGTCCACTATCGACCAAGGAATTCCATAATCTTTAGGGAAGTTCCATTTGGTCACCGTGGGCACAACCTTCTGGGCCAAATATTAAAACACTACTGGGCTTGGATAGAGCAACTTTGATTTATCATGAGCCTATGAAGGTTCAATATCGTTCTCTGCCCTGAGAACAAGAAGATTGTCCATGGTTCTCAACAAATGGCTTAAAACAAGAATAAAACCAAACCGGAATTAAGATCATTCAGCACCTGATACTGCTCCCAAATTTCTAATCCTCAGACATCCAAAGGCAGCTGTTGTTAGCTATAAATAAGCTGGTGACACCTTACCCACTTCATGCTAGTGCCTGGGCATTCATTCCTAAGGACATCAGAGAAGCAAAGCTGAGCCAGAACCCTGAGCTTCCATAGATTAAATGTCTGCTTTCTGCATGGGACTGTGGGAAAACTGGATAGAACTCTGGGTAGGTAGGCCAGATTCAGGACAGTCTATGGGTTACTGGCTGTAAAGGAGAAAAGCATTTCTGTGGCTGTCCAAATGGATATTCTATTCCAGCAACCTAAATGGAAGGAACACTCTAAATTCAAATAGCAAGACAGGCAAGGAACTAGCAAAGCACTCTGGGAGAGCAGTCTTAATGGGAAAGTCCAGGGACAGATGATGGTGAACATGGATGCTGAGTTCTAAACCATTTGATGACTACCTGCTTTTCATATGCAAGATTCTTCTCTTGAAGCTATAGCAGTAATGAAGCCTCTAGGGAGTCAGGTATATTGTGATTGACAAGCAACACAAATCAGAGTTCCTAAAAGATTACCTGAAAAGTTGCAAAGAGCAGTTCCACAAATAATTGCAGAGGAAAAAAATACTTCATTTTTATTCTCATCAGTGGGACTCTGAATTACTCAAACAGCCTTAATCGGTCCATTTGCTAAATTATATGACTGGCTCTGACTGGCCAATGCTCTGGTTTTAGCACTGATGTGGAGAATCTCAACAGCCATAATGAAGCTGAGCTCCGGCGCCAGTTTGAGGAGAGACAGCAGGAGACGGAGCATGTTTACGAGCTCCTGGAAAATAAGATCCAGCTTCTCCAGGAGGTGAGTATCCACGGCTAGGGGTCCCCTTTTACCTCTTTTCCAACTGCTCTGCCTCCTGGCATTCACCTTTTCCCTCCCTAAAGTACCTATGTTTGCAGCCTTTCAGGTTTTGTTCTTTTCTCCTTCTTTTTGCAGGAATCCAGGCTAGCAAAAAATGAAGCCGCACGCATGGCAGCTCTGGTGGAAGCAGAGAAAGAGTGTAACTTGGAGCTCTCAGAGAAACTGAAGGGAGTCACCAAGGACAGGGAAGATGTACCAGGAAACTGGGTCAAGCCCAACCAATACACTGAGGCCCTGGCCCAAAGGGACAAGTAGGTGCTTTTGGTGCTCTATTTGCCATTTGTCTTTTGCCTGTTCTCGAGCCTGTGTGAGTAT
The DNA here is from genome assembly GCF_026419965.1 of Kogia breviceps. NCBI lineage: Eukaryota > Metazoa > Chordata > Mammalia > Artiodactyla > Physeteridae > Kogia > Kogia breviceps. The sequence goes on from NC_081310.1 coordinate 80,237,238, forward strand.
ATAGCAGCTGCACTGTTCCCTTTGAAGGACTTACAGTGGACCTTCACCATTACCAAGACTTTATGGTTCCCTCAAGTAAAGAAATCTCTTTTTAGGGCTGTGTCTTTAATGGTATCCATTAACAGAACTGACGAGTTGGCAATCAGGAGACTTAAGTAGGTATAAGTAGAACAATGGTCAAATGGTAGCAAACAAGAGACATGGATTCACTTATTCACATTTACTGAGCACCAGCTATATGCCAGACACTGGGCTAAGCACTCAGGTTACAGAGAGGAAAGACCCACTTCCTGTCATCAAGATACATATTACACAATTTTCATAAGTTCTCTGATAGAAGTAACATGGGATGCTCTGGGGCGTATAGAATTGTCATCTATTACAGACTAAAAGAGCAAGGTGCCATTGAAAATGTCCTGAAGGAGGTGAAATCTGAGGTGAGTTTTGATGAGTGAATAGGAGTTAGAAGAAAGAGTGTAGGAGGTGAGTGGGGAGGGGGAATGTCCTGTACAGGAGGCGACACCATTGAGGGGAGATACAGGGAAGGGCATATTTCAAGACGTGTAATTAGTGCTATGTAACCAGAGCAGAGGTTCTGGGGAAGACTAATGAGAGGTAAGCTGTATTGGGAATAGGGGGTCTGATTGTGCTGGCTTTGTACATAGTAAGGAACTTGAATTTTCTCATAAAGTAAGTGGGCATTTGTTGAGGCCACCACTGTGTCTTGGTTACTGCAGCAACTTCCTGTTCTCTTTACTTCTGGTTCTAGCCTCTGCATTCCATCCCAATCTAACAATTCAGAGCAGTTTTGAAGTGGGAAATTCAACAATATGAAATTGACAAATAATTTAGCCTCTTCAATGCATGATACTATGGTGGCATAAAAAGCCTTAAGTGGTTTTTTTTGCGGTACGTGGGCCTCTCACTGTTGTGGCCTCTCCCGTTGCGGAGTACATGCTCCGGATGCACAGGCCCAGTGGCCATGGCTCACAGGCCCAGCCGCTCTGCGGCATGTGGGATCTTCCTGAACCGGGGCACGAACCCGTGTCCCCTGCATCAGCAGGCAGACTCTCAACCACTGCGCCACCAGGGAAGCCCGCCTTAAGTGTTTTTTAACTGAATAGGTGAAAAACACACAAGGTACGCACAGTGACCAATGTGATCTTTTTGAGACACAAATCTGATCATATTATTGCAGAGCAATGTAGAAAGTTCTCCAACATCTTTAGGAGATAAAATCTGTTCTTAGTGTGGCCATCAAAGCCTGTTATGATCTGACCCCTGATTTCCCCCAGACTCATCCCCTACCGTGACCCCTTCATATATCACTGATGCCAGACTAGTAATAATAATGACGACTAAGGTTTGTTGGGCTCTTGCTGTACAGCTGAGCTGAGTACTTTACATTCTTGTTTAATTCTCCCATAAAGTTTAATTCTCTCATAAAGTTAACAATCCCATGAGATAGGGATTATTATACTTTATAAATGAAGAAATTGGCATTTAGAGAGTTATGTAACATGGCTTTAGGCATTGCTGGAATCAAAACCCTAAAGGCACAGTGCCTCCAGAAGCACACTGTGCTGTGTCAGGTCCCCAGAATTTTGCTCATGCCCTTCCTTCTGTGGGAAACGTGTGTTTTCCCTTCCTGGTGAACTCCTAATTCATTCCTCAGAACTCACTAAGGCATCAATGGTTAATTCTGTGAATGCTTTTGTGACAGCAGAATTAAGTCTTTGTATTGTTTTGTTTTATATGCACATCCATTAGTGTACAGTTCTCTGTGTGGTGTTGTATTTTCTTCAGATCTTCTCTGAGACTGTCTCAGTCCAATAAATGTTTGTCAAACCAAAAAAACAAGAAACAAATGCATACCTGACAAGTAAATTGAGGGAGTTCGTATCAGATGGCCTTGAATAGCTTTGTAAAGTAGGAGACTAGATTATCTGTAGAGACTGAGGGTCAAAGGGATGAATGAGGTATGAGCTTGAGAAAAGTAGAGACATTCTAGCACAGATACCATGGGGAAGTTGATATGGAGTCCACATTCATCATCATAATTATCATTATAGCTTGCATTTGTATAAAGTTTTTAAAGTTCTTTCTGATCCCCTAATTTTAGCTGATTCTCATACCTTTATTTAAGAGATTCCTACCTGATTTTCTGATACCCTTCACCTTTCTGCCAAACTATTTTCCTGCCAAGGTGCTATCACTATCTTACATACACAGGAATAATAATCACAATCGGAAACATTTCACCTAGTACCAGCACATTTCCTAGGACAGGTATCTCTAGTACCCAAAGACTTACACAGAGAGAAACAGCAAGATATGCCCTGCACGTAGTAGGTGATGAATAACTGTCTAGTTGAACCTGTGGTTTATATACATCAGCACAGCACGCATAGTCTTTGACAACTGAATTCTAGTCTGAATTTCTAGCCTCTTCTCCAGCCACTGTCTCTTCCCACCAGCCTTTCCCTGTTTTCCCTTCCAGTGACGCTTCCCCATATGTCTCATATCTTCATGCCTTCATTCCTTCATTTAAGCTCCTACCTCTGAGCCTGGAAAATAACCCAGTCTTCACAATCTCTTCTCTTGAGCTTCCCCCCAGACTCCTCCAAGTCAAATGAATTGCTTCTTTATCTTTCCTCCTGTAGCTCCATGGCAACACTCAGTGTACTATTTGGTATATACCTCTGGTGTGGTAGCACTTATTATATTCTATCTGTTGATATAGCTGTGCCTCCCCATTTCCCAAACTCTTGGCACACGCACCAAAAGAACTTAAGTTTCTTTAGAGCAGAGATTGTGTGTTTTCCAGTTTTATATTCCCAGTACTTGGTAGTGTGCATTGAATTATATACATAATGGTTACCTAATAAATGTTTTTTGAATGGAACAACAATAACAATTTTAAAAACTCTACAACTTCTGGCCCCTATTCCAAGAATTTTATATCTATGGTCTAAAGATCCATGGATTGGCTTCAAGAGGTCTCTGAACCTGTGACAATGTAAACAAAAAATCATTGGTGTATATATTTAGAGACTGGGGCAGAGAATACATGGCTTACTGAAGAAAAGTTTCAAAGAGTTCAATGACTCAAAAGGTAAAAACTTACTGTACTGGACCATGCTATCTTTGGAGTGGGCTGAAAAATAAAGGTAGTAATAGTACCATGGCCATAATTGTTCTTACTTTTTCTTTGCTCCAGAAGAATTGAAGAACTGAGTCAGAGCCTGGCTGCACAGGAGAAACTTGCAGAACAGCTATCTCAAGAGAAGCAACAACTGCTACATCTGTTGGAGGAGCCAGCTGACATGGAAGTGCAGGTGAGGTCTGAGCTGTACTTCCTGAGGCACAAAGCTTCATGCTTTCAGGAGCCCTACTTTACATTTACATGTATTAGTTTTCTGTTGATGTGTAAGAAATTACTACAAACTCAGTGGTTCTAAACAACATGAATTTATTATTCCAGTTTCTGTGGGTCAAGAGTCCAGGCATGGGTTAGTTGGGTTTTCTGCTCAGGGTCTCACAAGTCTGAAATCAGGTTGTCAGCTGGACTGCTTTCTCAGCTAGAGGCTCACTTAGGGAAGGTTCCACTTCTAAGCTCCCTCAGGTTGTTGGAAGAATATTTCTGTGTGACTGTAGAAGTTATGGCAGCTTGCTTCTTCACAGCCAACCACGGAGAGAGACAGTCTCTTGCTTCTCTCCCTTCTAGACAGTCTTTTAAGAGGTTCACCTAATCAAGTCAAGCTTCTCAGTGTACTATCCCTTTTGGTTAACTTAAAGTCAACTGAGTAGGGACCTTAGTTACATCTGCAACACTCCTTCACTTTTGCCATATAACAGTGCATAACTATGTAGCAATATCCCTCACCTTTGCTGTATTCTATTGGTTAGAAGTAAGTTACAGGTTTCTCCACACTCAAGGATTGTACAAAGGTGTGAATACCAGGAGGTGGAGGTCACAGAGGCCATCTTTGGATTCTGCCTGCCACCCTAGTGATGTATAACATGAGAATGTATAACATGGTTTTAATATTGAAGAGAGAACCCTCACTGCTGTGAAAATTATTGCATTAATCTGTATTGTTGTTCTTGGAGGTTACCTCAGAGGGAACTCCTCTCCTTCATTCAACTTTTAATTTACTAAAAAGATACTTTCTGAAGGAACCTTAGAATGTATCTGTGCTCAAGCAACATACACAATTACTAGGTATTCTTACAAATCTTAGATCAATGATAAAGCAAAACATGTGGAGCTTAATTTATTGGTCACATACACAAAGGTTGGAATCAGGATAAAAAGAGCAGTGCTAAAAATTAGTATAAAGCAGTGTTTCCTCACCTTTCCTGTGTCGTGACAAAAATAGCAAATGATAATAAGAAACATGTAGAAAAAGGCATGATTTACAACATAATCAAATTGCTTGAAACCAGTGACTTTTTCTCATTACCCACTGCTCTTTTTTATTACTCAAGTAATAAATAGCAATTACCTAAAAGTCTGCAAATCCAAATAAGCAAAAAAAAAAAAAAAAAAAAAAAAAAAAAAAAAAAAAAAGAATTACAGTTTACAATAGCTATGATAAGTATAGAAGAAAGGCAATGATTTCGTACATTTTTAAATTTGAGCACCTGCAATACATTCACTCATTAATTATAATTTTAAAAAATAATGAATGATAATATTTATAAGGTGTAGCAGTAAATGGATGGGGCTTCTCACTTGAAAGTGACCATCCTGGGTGCTTAGGCCACAATGAGGGCAGAAGAAATCACTATCTTGGCTACGCTGTAAACCCCTTGGACTCTGGATCCATTTTGGTTGGAAAGCTCTGGTTAACAAACTCAGGAAATGATGTGTATGCATATAATTTGATAGATATGAGTAAAAATTAAAGTTTATAGTCATTTTGCAAGATACATATTGAAATGTATGGAAGACCCCATAACATTTTTTAATTAGGAATAACTTGGCTGGGAATTAGGAGAAGTAGGTTTCTATCCTGATTCTTTCTTTATTAACTGTATGACCATGGATACATCACTCTCAGCCTCCATATGTGTAAAATGGGAAAATTAGCCCAAACAACCTCCAAAGTATCCTACAATTTTGACATTCTATTCTAATGAGTCCAGCATCATTGGGGAAAGTGCATAGTCCCCAAGGTAAGCACTTCGCAAGAAAAATACATAAATTCTGAAATAAAATCGCTCTCATTGTTCTATTTTTATATTTACAGACATATAGAAACATATATTTAGGTACACACACTTATTTTCATTAGTGTCTTTGGTAAGCACTGAAATGGGTATATGTAGTTCAATATTTGCAATGCTAATAAGGGGAAGTGGGTTGGTATCAGTTTTTCAAACAAACTTGAAGAACAGAAAAATTATAATTTCAAAGAGACTAAATTATTTACAGTCTATCCTAAAGGAATGCTTAGAACAAGGTTAAGTACAGCTTCTAGAGAATAATAACGTTGGGTGAGCAGAAGAAAGAAATACATCATCACATAAATTGTGCTAAATTGATATGCTTCTTTAATGTTGCTGGTACCTATAAAAATGTATTATTATTGTTATTGCCCAACTCTTTGTACATTTATAAACTTGATTACATCATGCTGTGAATTCTGTCAATCAGTGTTTCCCAACATTTTTCAGAGAAAGTTCAGTTTCATAGGAGCTGATTATGTGTCTATGTTACTCTGAAGTAAGGTGACTAAGGCTGGTCATGGTTGGAGGTGATTACCTGTGTCCACCTTCAGAGCCTCCACCACCTGAGAGCTGAGGGACTGTCATCTCAGCACAGTGGTGGGCCATTTTGAGGCACACTGGCCAGAATACCCAAGCTGGAAAGCTCTGCCACAGGGGGCCTCTGACAGTAGGTCCTCTCAAATGTGGAGGACAGAAAGCCTCCCACAGCTCATTTTCTAGCTTCTCCCTTTGGGTCTGTGCCTTATGAAGAAAAAAAAAAAAAACTAGGCACCAAGTACTGCTCAGTGTGCATAGAATTATTGTATATTATCATTTCTAAAACAGCCCAAGGAAGCCTGGCCAGAGAGTCAGCCTTTTAGTGAGTGTTCAGATAATCCTCTGAAAACTTTCTTCTCTCAGTGTGTGTCCAGATACCAAAAGAAAGGAAATGGTTTTGGTCACTGTGCTTCTATCTTATAGTCTATGGCCTAGACAGAAAGAAAGATTGAAATGATTTCTGTAATACCTTGGGAATATTTAGCCATGCTCAAGTGGTTCAGATTGACTTAATGGAAGGAAACATTCAAGTCCCAGTTTAGAGAAAGAATCTTGGTCCTTCGATAACGGATTCTAGTATGAAGTCTCCTGGATTTTATCTGGGGAAGCAGAGTGGTATGAAAGAATGAGCTCAGGTATTGGAATTTGATCTCAGTCAGCATCAACACTTTTTAGATGTATGGCCTTGGACAAGTTACATAACCCTTCCAAGTACAATTTCCTCCTCTGTAATGTTCGTCTATTTGTAAAGGGTTAGAAATAATATATGTGAAGTGCCTAGCACAGTGCTCAAAACATGGTAACTACTGTTGTCCCTATCCATGTTAACAACCTGAAAGAGTGAGGCTGTTCTTAAAATGAGTAGTGGCTAAAAAAGACATAGTCAATGAGTCAGATATTGTAAACTTCATTGACATTGTAACTATCTTTGTCTTACAAAAGACAATGACAAAATTGTTAAGTATAGCAGTATTAGTGAGATTAATGGTCACAGTTCTCCCTCTGGACCTGTTAGCCTTGCACATAGAAAAATGGTTTTATAGGCAAAGACCAAACTCAAAGTTGTCTATTTGTGTTATTGCTCCCCAGGAAGACCACAACAGAGTGTGAATTATTCAGGGCAAATTGATCACAATGAGAATTATATCTCACTTTAGTCTCCTAGACAAAAAGAAATATTGAAGCACATTCTATAACATCTTGGGGTCATGTAGTCACACTCAAATGGTTCAGATTATTATAATATAAAACCTAGAAGTAAAGTCACAGGATTTCTTAAATACATATTCCAAATATAATTTAAAATATTTATCAATGAATATTCAACAACTTTTCTGTAGTAGTAACATCAGCACAATATGGTAGCATTTTCTATGTGCCAGGTGCTGCTCTAAATACCTTATATAATTAACTCAAATTAATTTAAGCCTCAGAGCAATCCAGTGAAGTAGATACTGAACTACATGAAACATAAAAAGAGATTAATTTATAATAAACTAATGTTTATTTTAATATGTGAATTCTTGGGCACAGCTATATTAAAGGATATAAAGAAATAGGCAGGTGCTTGTATGGGAAGTCACAGCTTCAAATGCAGTCTGGTGCAGGCATGTTATATTGGCAGTTCAGAAATGGCAAGGGGTAGTGCCGTTAATTATGATCCAGTGGCAGTGCCAAAGTGAAAAACTGTTGGTAAATTTCCAAATAAACAAATAAATTAAATAATATTCCTTTAATTTACATAGCAGTTTAACTCAGAGAAAAGTCAGAGTATATTAACGTTGTGTTCATATATACAACAGAATTAAGTCCTAGGTCCAGATGATTATATAAACAGTTTGATTACCTGCATCACTGCCCAGTGGAACATTTGAAAGTCATTCACATTTTGGAATAATGCTTTGTCCTGCCCATTGCAAGTTGTGTAGCCCCGCTAGCCCCTCTCATCATTGAAACAAGAAATGCCCCTGCAAATTTCCAAAATGCACTCTAGGATATGGCTGCTTGATGAGAACCACTGGTCTAGGGGGTCCTGGCCTTCAAAGCATTTAAAGCCCAATAAGAGATTGGCATGTAAACAAAGAACTAAAATGCAGTGTGATAAATGAAGAGAGAGAAGTATACTCATAGTGCTAAGAGGACCCAGAGATGAGAGGGATTAAATCTATCTTTGGAGGTCAGAGAAAGCCTCACTTGGAAGTCAGCCTTGACCTGGGGCCTTAAAGGCTGAGTACACCAGGCAGAAAGTAGGAGAAGGGCATTCTAGGTTAGGGGAACAATATATACAATGGTGTGGAACACACTTAAGGAATTGGAAGTAATTGGTGTTATCAAATATATGATAAATGTTGGAGAATGATGGAATATATAGCTGGAAAGTCCCATAAATATCAAGCTAAGGACTTCATGTTGTAGGCAATGAAGAATTAAAAATTTTTAAATTAAGTAAATGGAATAAAAGCTTATGAGTTGCGTTATACAAAGGCAATCCTGGTGGTTGTTTAGACAGAAGACTGAATGAGCAGATAATTGATGTCACCTTTTGAGATAGCAAATCATGGTTTGATGCAGCTAGGAACTGCTTCAACTAGCCCATTCTGTGAATTAGATAAAGGTAAAGAATATTGTAAAACCAATTATAAAGCACTTTGTCTAAACAGTGATGTGTGACAACTCTTACTATTTGTGATACCTGAAGTCCTTGATGTGGGTGTTATCTTTGCTAACAGTAGCAGCATCTTAGTTCTACTGTATTATACTCAAACCTTAGTCTGCCATGCCACTTCTCACCACAGCAGCCATACCTCTACAACGCAGAAGGCACAGGTTCAATTTCTAAGCCCTGGGCCTGCTCCATAGAGGCTGAAGAATTCTCTCATCGCCAGCAAAGCCATCCCTGGAACCCCTTACAGATGTTAGGGAACGGAGGAGCTTGAGTTCTGAGGCTTGAACTCCACCTCCTCCCAACCCCTCACAATTGGGAACACCACAGTTGGGCTTTAGAAGAAAGAGAGCTCACAAGTCATACGCTTCTAGGTTTGAGTTGTCCAAATGAGAAACACCCCTCTTACTCCAACTCCCAGAGAGAAATACTTCTCATGTGATCCCAGTATGAAAGTCTGGACTGGGAAATAGTCTCTGAGTACAGGAAGTTTTACTTCAGAGCCTTTCTTCCTCAAATAAGAGAGACAGTTTTGATAAAGATTATTTGGTTTAATTGATTTTATTATCCCTCTAGTTGTTTGCCTTTTCCATTCTACCAAAACATTGTTCAGCATCCATTTTAGCTGGAGTGTACCCGTAGAATACTCATGAACTTCTTTTATATAATTAACTTCATAGAACAACAAAAAATGCCACAAACTTGACATGCCACGGATTGACAACACTCCATGTGTGCTCTCAATCCTCCATGGCCATTCGGATCGACAGCATGTGGTGACCAGGGTGCTCAGGAGCTTTGTGATGGCGCTGTCAGGCTGCGGCAACTTGTCCACCTTTCTTACTAGGGAGTCAGAAAATCTAATAAAGTGCAGTTTACAAAGCGTTTTCCTCTTCCTTACTGAAGGTATCCACAGAGTTGCAGGGAAAAGCTGGCAATCATTCCAGTTATTGATATTATTCCCTTCTACAGAATGGTGGAAGCTTTATCTCAAAGAACTTTTTAAATGAAACCAGACCTGGAGGGTAGGAAGGTGGGGGTGGGGGGTGGGAGGGGTGGCGTGGCGCGGAGGTAATGTACTTGCAAAGGAAATGTCTGGAGGAATTCTTGTTTTGTTTCCTCTTTTTTCTCTCCATCTTTCCCCCCAGTATTATATAAGCACGATTTATTAATGTGTAATTACACTGTGGTTGGCCTAAAGAATGAAACAGGACAACAGAATTAGGGAGAGGCAGTCATTAAGCCATCAGGACCTTCCTACTTACACAAAGCAGCAGTCAAGCCATTGCATTTATGCCTTGTCTGGAACCTAATGTAAATAGCACTGCATGCAGTGAGGCAGATTTCCTAAAATAGCAAACATTCCAGTGTTACTGTGGAGAGATCTGACGTAGAGGTTAAGGCAAGAATGCGCTCTAAATGCTCAAGGCAGAGACTGAAAACCTGGCAGGGATTAGCAGCTCAGGCAGCTTCAGCCAACTTCATGTAAGGAGAATTTTTTTTTAGAGCAGCTTTTCAATATCCCCTTCTTAAACTGATGAATATTGAAGCTGGAGACTCATTTACAAATCCTCATTCAATGTCACTGTCTCCCAGGCAAACCTTCATTGGTAACATGTCTCAGAAACAGACTTGATTCAGATGGAAATAAGAGGGGCTTCTTCATAGCTTTATTTATTGAGCACTTACAATTGCACAGGTACTGTACGGTGAAGGAAGAGGAAGACAAAGACATATAAGGTTTAGTCTCTGACTTCTAGGGATTACAATCTAATTGGAGGGTAAGAAAGTCTCTGATGGAAACAAAATACAAGGCAGGAGAGAAAGGGAAAAATCAGGGGCTGAGGTGGGCCGTGAAGATTCTGGTCTGTAAGGAATGTGTAGGATTTTAATAAGACATAAAAATATTAGGCATCAATTTATTCATTCAATGATTATTTACTTAGATCTAGGAACATACTGATAAAAGTACCTCAGAAGATAACAAGATGAGTAAAGTGTGGTTCCTCTTTTTTTTTGCGGTACGCGGGCCTCTCACCGTTGTGTGGCCTCTCCGTTGCGGAGCACAGGCTCCGGGCTCCGGATGCGCAAGCTCAGCAGCCATGGCTCACGGGCCGCTCCGCGGCACGTGGGATCCTCCCGGACCCGGGGCACGAACCCGTGTCCCCTGCATCGGCAGGCGGACCTCCAACCACTGTGCCACCCGGGAAGCCCGGTTCCTCTTCTTATTGAGCTTACCAGCTAAAGGGAAGAAGGCAGTATGGAAAAATGACACACATATTACTATAGGTATAAAAAGTGCTTTGGAAGGTCAAAGAAGAGAAAGATGTCTTTTGAGGGGATTAAGAAAGGCAGCTTAAAGAAAATACTTGAAGGTTGGTTAGGATTTTGACAAGAGGAGATGGTAGTAATGGGAAAGAACATTACAAGTAGATAAGAGAGCGGTAGGGAAGTTCCAGTTAAGGAAGCAGTAGTTGGAATAGTGAGGATATGCAGGGGGACGATGAGTTTAGGCTAGAGAGGGTGATACTAGAGTCAGAGGGCCTTGGATGGCAGGTCAAGAAGTTTATGATTGTGGGTAAGTCATTAGGTCTCCAGGTTACTATGCCAGAAAGTGATATATCTGAGATCTGTTTTAGGAAGATTAGTCTGGAAGGAGGAGCGAGTAGAGGAGAAAGAAGGTGACAGGACTAACTATTATGGAACTCTATTAAGGTATGAGGTCACTAGAGGGTAACCAAGAATGGAAGTTTCATGCTAAGGCAAAAGAACGAAATAAAATTTTAAGATATAATAAGTCATTCATTCATTCATCCGTTCATGTAATCCAGTCAATGACTGTTTATTGAGTGCCTACCATGGCCAGACACTGGTGCAATTAAGTGCTGGAGAAACAGTAAGAATAAGCATGGCAGAGTCCTTCCCCTCAGGGAGCTTACATTCTAATAAGGGAGCTAGTTAAATAACCACGTAATCAAACAAATAATTGCAAACTGTGATAAATACATTGAAAAAAAAAAAAAAGAGCAAGGATCAGCAAACTTTTTCTATAAAAGGCCAGAGAGTAAATAATTTAGACTTTGCAGGCCATAAGATTTTTGCTGCTGCAGCACAAAAACAGCCATATGCAATACATGAAGGACTCGGCATGACTGTGATCCAATAAAGTTTATTTACAAAAATAGGTGGGGGTCTGATTGAGCCCACAATCCATAGTTCCCTGATCCTTAATAGAGAATTAGGAGGAAGGAGGAGGAGGCACTATAGTTAAGGGGAAGACGTCAATCAATCTTTCCTGGGGTAATTTTGAGATGTCTCTAACACATACAGGTGCAGATACAAACAGGTAGTTGGCCATTTGAGAGCTGAACTCAGAGGAGAATTCTGGAATAAAGATATTCTTTTACTGGTTCTGAACACCAATTCCAACACGTGTATTGAGAGCAGGGACACTTCCCACACAGCACCGAGCAATTCTTAGGCACAGTGTCCAAGAATTCAACTCAATTCTGACACTGTCTATCTGGAGATAGCATCAGAGGCCATAGGTTAAGGATTCAGTCTTATAAGACTGCCTCCACACCCCTCCCACTGCTCCCTCCCTCCCCTTCCTCCCCACCCCTGGGCTTCAGACAACAGTTGCAATCCCAGTTCATCACCTGTGCTTCTGACCAGCAATAGATTACAGGTTCCAACCACCCCTCCTTGGACTTCAGACACCAGTCACAAGTCCAGATGTTACATGTACTACCAACTGTCTAAAAATTTAGAGGTTCACACGACCCCTTCCTCGGGTTAGATTAGTTTGCTAGAGCAGGTCACAGAACTAAAAGAAACATTTTACTTACTGGATCACTGGTTTCTTGTATCAGGATATGACCCAGGAACAGCGAGATGGGAGATATGCATAGGGCAAGGTATATGAGAAGGAGTGTGGAGCTCCCAAGCCCTCACCAGGCACCTCGCTGAATTTCCACATGTTCACCAACCCAGAAGCTCTCTGAACCCAGTCCTCTTGGGATTTTATGGAGGCTTCATTACAAAAGCATGATTGACTCATTGGCCATTGTCGACTGACTCAGCCCCCCACCCGCAGTGTCCTAGTGATATTCCAAAAGTCACCTTATTAACAAAATAAAAGACCTTTATCACTCTCATCATTTAAGAAATTCCAAGGGTTTTAGGTTTCTATGCCAGAAAGGGGGACAAATCAAATATATATTATTATAAATCACAAATACAAATTGGAAGTTACTCATATAAAGGTGGAAAAGGATGAGATGATATGGAAAGAGAATAGAGGTGAAAAAGGCCTAGGACTGACACTAATTGAACACCTACAAAAAGTTCATAGTGGGTATGACTCTTACTCTGAATTCACAAATTTAGTTTTGCAGGAAATATCACATTTACTTTCTTTAAATCAATTTAATGTTACCCTGAGTCCCTATCCTAATCAGGCTGGTGGGAAATTAAATTCCATTCATTTGGTTCTTCCTCCTCCCCACTCTCTCAGTTATGTGAAGGTGAAGGTCCCTGGGCTTTATCAGGTGTCAAAGCATCAAGGAGACTACTCTGATCATTGGTCCACCACTGAAGCACCCTTGCCCCAGCACATACAGTTCTACCAATCCTAACTGCTTGCTACATTGGACTCTTTATGGAGCCCCTTGACCTACAGTCTAACCTCTCCAAGTCACCCAGTGCCTTCTCCCACACAGGTCCTGCTTCTTCTGCAGGGCACTGATAATGGAGGTGGGTCCTTGTTACTCTTTCACCCCCTCTCCAGTCTCTTCCCAACTGGGGTGAAATCTCACCCTCTCCTCTTTTGTTGACCTCAAAGACATTACTCTCTTCTCTTCCCCACGGGGACACCTGGCTTAATCTTCTCAGTGCGTTTAGAATTTTATCCAAGTCAGGAAATGCATTTGACTTCAGGCAATCTCCACTCTTTGCTCTGCAAAAACTCCCAAGTCAAGGGAATGCTAAGGGCCTTACCATCAGACTAGGAAAGAGGTAGGTAAGGGTATACAAGTAACATATATATATCCAAAAATTTACCCTGTCACCATTTGGTTAGAGAAGAAATGTGAGATGAGCTGATAGAGAAGTAGATTAGGACCTTTTTGTACAGATATTGAAATGCCAAGCTAAGAGGTTTGGACTTCGTGCTATAGGTAGTGGACAATTATGGATCTTTACTATGAATGCTCTAGAAATAGTATGCAGGATGATTAGAGGGGTAAGCTTCTAAAGCTGTGTGACATTATTCAGGTTTCAGGTTTTAAGAACCTAAAAATGACAGTGTAGGGAAAATGCAAAACAACATTTCTGAACACACTAGAGATGTTTGGAAATAGAGTCAAAAAGAATTTAGCATTTGGCTTGATAGGGAAGGATTCTGAGGAGTTAAAGTTAACAACTCCTCAGTTTACAAGTTTACCCTATTGTAGAAAATGGTATGCCTGACCTCATCTCTCCTGATCTTTCTCTAGATGTTGACAATGTTAACTACCCCTCTCATTCTTGAAACTGTCCCCCTCTCACCTGTGTTTTGATTGTGGAAGAGCTCAACTTAGTTTTTTTCACTTAGTTTTTCCCTCAGTCCCCCAAATACAGCATGTCCCAAGTCAAATTTTGTATTATCCTTTTGCAAATGGACTCAACTCCCACATTTCTGTTTGTTTAGGCAATTTTTTTCTACCAGTCTTCCAGGCCAAAAACTTTCTATTTTTTTTTAAATTTTTTATTTGTGGTACGCGGGCCTCTCACTGTTGTGGCCTCTCCTGTTGCGGAGCACAGGCTCTGGACGCGCAGGCTCAGCGGCCACGGCTCACGGGCCCAGCCACTCCACGGCATGTGGGATCTTCCGGGACCGGGGCACGAACCTGTGTCCCCTGCATCAGCAGGCGGACTTTCAACCACTGCGCCACCAGGGAAGCCCTTTATCTCTATTTTTAACCTTTTTTTCTTTCATCCTCTCTGCGTATATGTCACCAAGTCCTGCTGCTCATTCCTTCAAAATGACTCTCATATTTACCCGTTTCTTTCCATTTTTATACCAGACCTTTATTATCTCACATGTGAATAATGGCAATTGATTTTTTTTTTTTAAACTTTATTTATTTTTGCCTGCGTTGGGTCTTCGTTGCTGCACGCGGGCTTTCTCTAGTTGCAGTGAGCAGGGGCTATTCTTTGTTGAGGTGCGCAGGCTTCTCATTGTGGTGGCTTCTCTTGTTGCAGAGCATGGTCTCTAGGCAATGGATTTTTAACAAGTCTTCCTGTAACCATCCCAAAAACTGTCCCTGAAACTACAAGCCATCCTGTTTTCTGACTAATTTTCCTAAAACAAACTTTTCATCATGCCATTCTTAGCTCAAATTCATAACAGAATGTCCAAATTCTTTTGCCTTTCTCAAACATTAACCAAATTCTAGTTGCCAATTCCCTCCATAGCATAGTGTCTGGCTTTCAGTTGGCCCTTTATATATGTTCTTTGAATGAGTAATTATTGAGATGTACAGTGTATATATAGATGTATAGAGCAGGATGAACCTGGCCACTCAGGTATCCCACAAAATCTTTCCCTTTACTGACAGGCTAGCATCATATTTAACCCAACTTCCAAGACTTTTGATGATGCTGTTTTCTTTTTCTGGAGTCCTTTCCTTGGTTTCCTCCATTCCAAGATCCATCTCAAGTCCTACTCTTGCCCCCTTCACCTGTATCAGCTCATACTTAACTTTTACTGCACTTACATTGAAGTTGTCGGTACCATTTAGTTTACCAATCAGTTATTCTGATTGTAGCATGCACATTCTCTCCCCTTCAACTAAACTGAAAGCTCTCTGAAGACAGAGAAAACAAAACAAACAAAACTGAGTTTGCATAAATTCTTGCTCATCAGTTGATTAACAAATACTTTGAAATTCACTTAAACAGCTGTGGATATTTAATAACTTGAAAGACTGCAGTGTTTACTATTTTAAGATCAATTCTGCTGATAACCATATTATAGCAATCTGTAGTTGAACTGGAAATCTCCCAGTTTTAAAACAAGTGTTTTGAAGTGCTGTGTTATTAATTAATGCAAAGCATGATTGTTTCTGGCTTCTTAAAGATTTCCAACCAACAGAGGGAAATCATGAACATGCTTGTGGTGTTACCATAAAGCCTAACTGGCTTTACTTTGATATTCTTGTATTTCCTCATCTGCTTTTGCTTGTCTGACAGAATCACTCCTCCCACCCCCTTTGGCATAGTTTTTAGTAATTAGAACAGCTATTTCCAATGTCATAACTAGGATAATGAAAGCTATTACAACTGGTTTGGGACATGAGGATTTTTCACCTCTTGGAAACTCCCTCTCAGCCCAGAATTAGGTCTTAGAAACACTACAACAGAGGGAGTACAAAAGTAGCTACTGTTCGAAGAGAATCTTCCTGGGCCCTCAAATCTAGAGACCAAAATAGAGATAGTGCAAAAGATCCCTACCATAATAATACTTAGGAATCTTGTTTCAAATGGACATATAGTTCTCTAAATTCAACAATTTTGTACGTAGTTCTTCATTAATGGGTGTTTCCATTTATCTGCAGAACTTCTGATCGTTTGGCTGACATTTGTCTGAATACACTTTAAAAGAGTTCTAATTCAGTAGTTTTCAAAGTGTGGTTCTCAGCAGCATCTGCATGCTCTGGAAATTTCTTAGGAATGCAAATTCTTGGGCCCCTTCTCAGACCAACTGAATTAGAAACTTGTTAAATCTACCATTTAACAAGCCCTCCAGGTGATTCTGATGCATGCCAAAGGTTGAAAACCGCTGTTTAAATTCAATATGTTTATTTTGTAGCTTAGGAAATTAAGGGCCAGATATAAGTGATTTGACTTAGGACAGACAGCAAATATGTGCTTGTGAATGCATTTATCAATCCATTTTGAGGGCAAACTGCTGATATATAAAATTAATCATTTGTTTAACTCATTATTGCTTATCATAATATGAAACCTGTTCTCAGTAAGATCTTCCTTTATTATGTAACTTTTTAGAAGTTTTAGAAGTAATCATCCTATTCTAAATCATCACAAAAGCCCTAGGTCCCACCTTAACAACATGCTTTGCTTCAATCGTAAATGTGTGGTGTGTAAATGAATATAAAATAATATTTTCCAACACTCATATGGATAGGAACTATGATGTTTTGAAGTCGCAATTGGGCCTTTTATAGAATTTATTCTGGGCTATATTTTCCCAATTTTCAAAGCTGTTCTTATGATAAAGTTATAGGGGTTACTTTCCACCAAAGAAATCCCTCAGATTAAAAATTTAGGGGTAATACATATTTTTATACTAATTTACTCCTTATCTTTTTTAATTGAACTATACTAACATATAAAATCTACAGATAAAGCAGTCAGTTCAATGAGCTTTAAAACTGTACACGTCCATATAATCATCACCCCAAACAAGATATAGAACATTTTCATCACCCCAGAAAATTCCTTTGTGCTCCCTTTCAATTAATCCTCACCCCCCATAACCACTTTCTGAATTTCTATCATTATAGAAATGTTTAGACTTTAAGTTGTTAGACAAAATAAATGAAATCACACAGGATATAGTTAAATGGCTTGTTTCACTTTATCTCAAACATGCTTTTGAGATTCATTCATATTGTGGGTATCAGAGTTCATTCCTTTTTATTGATGGTTAATATTACATTATATGAACGTATCAAAATGTGTTTATCCTGTCTTCTTCTTAGTAACACATTTTTTTCTTATCACAAAATCAATACATGATTATAGAAAATTTTAGAATACAAATGAGGAAAGAAGAAAATAAGTATCCATAGTTCTGCTCTCCAGACATAATCACTAATAACTTGTATATCCCCTTGAACCTTTGTTTATATAAGTTGTCTACATATATATATTTATCACATATTATAAGTTTTCATTTTTTAGGGTTCAAGTTTTACCACTCAGACCCTGATATAAGTGCCTTAAGTTGGCACAGTTCCTAGTTTTAACTATAGAATATTTCCTAATTTTAAAACATTTTAAAAATAATATATGGGGCTTCCCTGGTGGCACGGTGGTTGAGAGTCCGCCTGCCGACGCAGGGGACACGGGTTCGTGCCCCGGTTCGAGAGGATCCCACGTGCCGCGGAGCGGCTGGGCCCGTGAGCCGTGGCCGCTGAGCCTGCGCATCCAGAGCCTGTGCTCCGCAACGGGAGAGGCCACAACAGTGAGAGGCCCGCGCACCGCAAAAAAAAAAAAAAAAAAAAAAAAAAAAAAAATATATATATATATATATATATATATATATATATATATATGAACATACATTCATTGCCCCCAATTCAAATGATACACGGTATATAGAATAAAAGTAAATGTTGCTGTTCAGCTGCCCATTTTCTTGCCTCCCCATAGATAGCCAGTGTTGACTAAATACAAAATCTTGACCAAGATGATATTGATAAACCATGAAGTACTGAATTTATTATCACATCATTTTCCTTGTTTCATTTTTTAATTTTTATTTTCAATTGATCTGTACAAAAGTGATCTTTTAGTTTGATAATACCAAATGATCATGTTTAGGAGTGGTTCTAGTACTCTAGTTTACTATCCGTTTTGAGATATGGTCTTTAAATATGTTCTCTGGGAGGGAAGAGTGCTGTCTTCAAATTTTCTTTGATTGTTGAGTGATTTATTTCTGTCTGTTGGAAGCCTAGATATGTATGTATAGCTCTTTCAGTATGTTGATCTTTACTTACATATTCTTTACCAACATATCCTTCAATAGTAAGTTGCCTTTTCTCCATTTGTACTGACTTGCTCTTCTATACCAACTACCCATACGTTGTCATTAAAGTTTAGAGACTGCAGGTCAGGTGCAAAACCTTATTAAGGAATATACAGAATAATACAGAGTATTATTTAGAGTTTGCTCCCCAGAAGCACTTTGTTTCATTAATTACTTTGTTTCATTAGCATTTTCCCCAATAGAAAAACGTGGCTTGCGTCCACATTCAAAGATGAGGCCTTGATTAATGTCTTAATTTGCACTTTTTGTACTTTTGAGTCCTTGCTGTTCTTTAGGATAATACTTAAGACAGGGTATGGCAGGGTAGTATCCTGGCAGGCCAGAAACTCCTTGCCTCTCTATAGATCACTATGGATTCCAAAGATTGTTACGATTGATTGTTACTTAATTTCTTCTGACTCTGAAGCTCACATACCTAGAGGTAGGCAAAAATGCACCTGTAGTGAGTTTTACTTGGAACTCTATTTTACATTCTTGGTTTTGGTACCAGAACATGCCTCTTTAGGTGAAATCACAGATGCAAAGTTCTGTAGCCTACTAAAGCCAAAGCTCTAAGGGCTGTTCTAATCTCTCATGATGGAGCTACTGAGATTTTGTTTTGATGATTAAATAAGAGAGTGATACAATTTTATGTGTGCAGAGCCCCGTAAAGCTTGAAAATTACTTTAAAATATTGCATTATAATATTAAAATAATATTAGCTATTATTATTGACATGATATGAGCCAAAATCTGTTAAAGCACTCCCCCCAAATCATCTCATTTAATGCTCAATAAGAAGTTGGGGGCTTATTATGGGCTTTCATCGAAGACATCTGAATGTCTCCAGGTTTAGGAGTATGGGCTGTGCCCTGGAGATGAGGTTCAGAAATACTTTGACTGTTGCTGGCCTTATCTCACAAAGTCAAGTTAGTGAAATCTAGCATTATTGTAATTGGGAAATGTCCTGCTCTGGGATAACTCCAGATGATTGTGTGGGACTGTTTTTCCTCCCATCTGGAGTTTGCATACTTCTCAAGCCAGGGAGAGAATTGTTTATTATAAACAGATGTTGACACCCCGATTCCACCTAGAGAGAGCTCCAGCTTCCCTCCACTCTTTGTGTGCAATCTAAGTTCTGTACCCAAGGCTGGGTGACTTACTACTAGATAATGCTGAATAAGACAAGATACTAACTGAAGTCAGTGAAATTCCCAGCCCCACTTCTGCAGACAGCAGCGTTCTCTGATACTCTGGACTCTTGCTCAAATAAATAAGGCCTTTTGTTCCAGTGTTTGACTCCCCTCCCCACCTCCAAAATAAGGCCTACAGTCTACCTGAACCTGAAAGAGGATTCGGTGATGGCAATCTACTCTCAGGTGTCTACATTCTTGAAAAAGCTCATTTTCTCTGTTATCATCAAAATCTTGGTTAACCAGCTGCATTCATGTGGCTTTTTTGGACTCCTTCTCAGGTGACTGCTTTGTGCCCTCTCTCGATTTCTTTTCTAAAAAAGGGCAAATCATCCAGTACTGCTAAACTCAACCGCAGCATCACGAGGGGAGAAACACTTGTCCTCTTTTCTAGATGCTCCCAACAGTCGAGGGGGAGGTTGAACTGAGCCTCCTAAAATCCGCCCTACCTGCCACCTCCGGTTTATCAACCCATTCTCCCCGGCCGCTTGTGAAGACCTGGGGCCTTTTAATCCAGGAACCGGACTGGGTAGGGAGAGGAGAGGGGCTGCAGGCGGGAGGGAGGCGACGCGCAGCGGTACCTAGTGGTGCTGCCAGGCTGCTCCATCCAGAGTACGTGGCACTACTCGTGGAGGGAGGGGGAGGGGATTCGTCTTTCTCCTCCCCAAGCAGAGCCTTGGGACATCCCGCAAGGGGGGAAGGGAGGATCCGTGAGGGAACTGGTGCGCTTTTGGGGTGAAATTTTAGCAGATGAAAGTGGCCTAGCAGAGGTCGGCATCCGTTCAGGTCTCCACTCCGGTACCCACTGCTAGCCAGGTCTGTGCTCTACCGCGGGGAGCACTATGTCGTTTGGGGGCGAGGGGACGCGCTCGCCACCCCGCATGCGCAGAGCGAGGAGCCGGCCTCCGGGACTACAGCTCCCAGAGGAGTTTGCCGGTGGCCGCAGGCGCCGAGCCTCTGGCGCCATCTTGAAATCTGATCCTCAATCTCTGAGTCTTTGCGTCAGCCGCAGGCGGCCGCTTGTGGACCGCGAACCCAGCCAGCTGAAAGCGAGGACATTGAGGACACAGCGGCTGGTGGGAGAGACAGCTGGAGGAGAATTGGCAGGTTCTGAGCGCGGCCTGCGCTGCTGTCACTCAGCATCCCCCTGAAGTGTTTCCTCGCCCGCCCCCTCCCCGAGGGGCGGGGCTGACCACTCTGGTACCCGGAGCCCGCGCGCGGGTGGCAGCGGAGCACCTCTGCAGAGTGGGGACCCCATCGGCCTGTGCCATGCCGGCCGGAGGCCACTGGGGCGGGAGACGGAACGCAACCAAGCGCCAGTGAGTGATCACCGAGCAGCAGCCGCATCAGGGAAGCTCGGCAACCGCAGGAGGGAAGATGAAGGAGATTTGCAGGATCTGTGCCCGGGAGCTGTGTGGAAACCAGCGGCGCTGGATCTTCCACACGGCGTCCAAGCTCAACCTCCAGGTTCTGCTGTCGCACGTCCTGGGCAAGGATGTTTCCCGGGATGGCAAAGCTGAGTTTGCTTGCAGCAAGTGTGCTTTCATGCTTGATCGGATCTATAGATTCGACACAGTCATTGCCCGGATCGAAGCCCTTTCTATCGAGCGCTTGCAGAAGCTGCTGCTGGAGAAGGACCGCCTCAAGTTCTGCATTGCTAGCATGTATCGGAAGAATAACGATGACACTGGCGGGGAGACCAAGGCGGGGAATGGAACGGTTGACATTTCCGGCTTACCCGATGTAAGATACTCTGCATTGCTCCAGGAGGACTTTGCCTATTCAGGGTTTGAGTGCTGGGTAGAAAATGAGGATCAAACTCAGGAGCTACACAGCTGTCATACTTCGGAAGGCCCCGGAAACCGACCCAGGAGATGCCGTGGTTGTGCAGCTTTGCGGGTTGCTGATTCTGACTATGAAGCCATTTGTAAGGTGCCTCGAAAGGTGGCAAAAAGTATCTCGTGTGGCCCTTCTACCAGGTGGTCCACCAGCATTTGCACTGAAGAACCAGCATTGTCTGAGGTTGGGCCAACAGATTTACCAAGTGTGAAGGTACCCCCAGATGGAGAAAGCATGGAAGAAGGGACACCGGGATCCTCTGTGGAATCTTTGGATGCAAGTGTCCAGGCTAGTCCTCCACAGCAAAAGGAAGAGGAGCCTGAGAGAAGTGCAAAGGAACTTGTGAAATGTGACTGTTGTTCAGATGAACAGGCCCCACAGCATATGTGTAACCACAAGCTGGAGCTAGCTCTTAGCATGATTAAAGGTCTTGATTATAAGCCCATCCAGAGCCCCCGAGGGAGCAAGCTTCCTATTCCAGTGAAATCCAGCCCACCTGGAACCAGGCCTGGCCATATCATGACAGATGGAGTTAGTTCTGGTTTTCTTAACAGGTCTTTGAAACCCCTTTACAAGACATCTGTGAGTTATCCCTTGGAGATTTCAGACCTCCAGGAGCTGTGGGATGATCTCTGTGAAGATTATTTGCCACTTCGGGTCCAGGTATACAAAAGAGCTGCATAGTGCCTTTCTGATTGAAGTTAGCTAGCCTCAGGCTTCACATGATTTCTGTCTAGGTGAAGGTTAATAATAATCTAGACTTGAGAAAATTAATCATTGAGCCCATTTGTGTCCCCTTTAGTAAATGTGATTCATTCAAATAATTTGTTTTTCACAATCCTCTTTATAAGATTATCTATTGGCTTTCCCATTATCAAAATTGCACACCTTTTAAGACAAAAAGGGAAAGATTTCTAATTCACCTTTATCCTATAAAAAACATTTAATCTTATTTCTGGCACTAGAACTCTTTCCTCTTACTTCATTTTTCTATCCCCTACCCCCTTTTTTTGTTTTCATTTTTAGATTTATGAATGTTTCTCCTATTCTGTAAAGGAGTTAGTTCTGCTATTTAGCCCTCCTTAGAGCATTAAGCCTTTCATTGCACGTGTGCCTCAAACTGATTAGAGCTTAGGGTAAAGGTTTGGGGAAAAACCTATTAATCCACCAAAGTATTGTAACATCTGGGCAATATTTAAAGTAAATTAAGAGGTCATTTGAGGACTAACAATGACTTGTTCATAAAACAGACTTGGGAAGTCAAGTATCATCATTTAAAATGTTAAGGCAAAAACTCTTTACAGCCAGTTTGTATACTGAGCTCTGTTTGAAAAAGTTTGATATTAAGTAGGGATTCATCCATTATATTGGATGATAGGAGAGTTTTATCCATTGTACTCATGAATTTCCTAACGACTGGAAGATGACAGTTGATCTTAATCTGAGCTGTTCATGTCTGCCCAGCCGATTTCATACCAACCTTTTAAATTCAGCCACTAGTACAGGGACCTGACAGATGCTATTTTATTTCTAGAGCAACAGTAAATGCTAGGTTCAATTAATTTTGTGAAACATCTGGCATGTTCTACTTGATACAGATTCTCTAGTGATACCATTACAAAGGTGGACAATCTAGAAGGCATTTTTGGAAAGCTTGCTACCAGTCAACATCATCCCAGAAACTTAGAGCTTCTAAATGAAATTGTTGTTTGTCACTTGAAATTTTTAAAAAAATAGTTCTATTATGTATAATATTTGCATCTCAATAAGAAAGAGGAAATGGGAGAAATATTTTTGAATTTGCACAAAATTGTCAGAAGTAGCATATATTAAAGTGTTACATAAAAGTATGACTATCCAAAAGTTTAAAATGTGTTTTCATTTGTATAAAATGTTCAGTATGCCTAACGCTTGTGTACTTTTCTTTTGCTTCCTTTTCTTTCATTGAGCTTCGCAGCTAAATTTGGGCTTTACAATACAGTATTTCTGTGAGCAGACATAGATGTCACAAATTAAACATAGTGTTTTTATATTAGAATCTAAAAATAGTTTGGACAGGCTGGATGGGAAATAAGCTTTTTCCCCCCCTTTCAAATATGGCCAATATTGTAGAAAGCTGAAGACTTAGAACGTTACAGGTAAAACAAGAGGAGTTTTTTCTCCATATTAAATTAAAAATACTCTCTTGGTGCCTGGGCTCAACAAATTTTGGAGCTGGGAAGGAGCTTAAAGATCATCTCATGCAGTCTCTCAATTTAGAGATATGGAAAGGTCATGGTTTAAATAACTTAGCCCAGGCAGAGCCAAAGATTCCTAACCATTCTCAGCCAAGACCTTTTTATTCTATATATTAAACCACATTGTCTGAGGTACATTGAATTAAATAAAAATACTTGTTTTAAATGCAGGGCCTTCTTTCTATACCCTAAGGATTGCGGGAGGATTCTTTAGGAATTCTGTGAAGAAATCTGGCATCCTAATGAGCATATTTAAAATATGGTAACTGTACCTTTAGGTCAAGTCCCTTTTCTTCACTAAATTTAGACATCAGAAAAAAATAGACCTTTAACACAGCAGTGTTTGACCTTTCTGCTGTAACCTGGCTTACCGTCTTTACTGTTTGTAGAATAATAAAACATTGAGAGGAGGAAGAAAACATTCAGCTTGAAGAATCATGGCATTTGATTGTTGTGCTGTTTTCTCCAATAATTAAGAATGTGGAAGGAAATAGATTAATTAGGCTCAAAGTGTTTGTAGATAAAATGTATGTTTTGGATTCTGGATCTTCTGTTCTAAGTCTTGACTTTTAAGCTCCTTAAGGCCTGTTGTGCTTTATGGCAAAAGCAGATCTAAGTGGGACAAAGGCAGACTGATTTTTGTCTGTTTCTGAACAAGTGTGGATAGAATAGAAATAAGTGTAAATTATTTTTGGTAGTTCTCTTTTTAGTTTGTAGAAGGAAATAACTTGAAAGAAAAAAAAATTTCCTTTAGCTAAATTTTGCTACAAATATGAAGAAAAGCTCTTATCCTAAGAGCAAGATTGTTCTGTAAGGTCATTTTGATTCCTTTGTTTAATCTGGTTACTGTTAAATATCACCATCAGCATGCCTCCTGTTTGCTTCTTTTTCTTTCTCTCTTTCCTTCTTTCTTTCTTATATTAAAGAAAAACTGCAACAGCGTAGTTCTGCTTACTAATTTTCTGACATTATGCAAACTGATTTATTTGCCTCCTACAGAATTTATGTCTGAAGACCCAAGGTTGTCAAATATCTAAAGAAAGGTTTGAAGCCTTATTCTAGCTGATAATTTCCTACTTTATTGTCTGGCCCTGAAATACAATAGAAAAGCTGTCATAGAAGGGGTGTGGTCCCTTGGTAAACATTAATTCAGCTCTGGTTCACCTGCAGTTTTCTTTTCTATCTAAATTCAGAGAGTAAGAGATCTTTGCTTCAAGCCTTACAATGCCAGAGTCTGCTCTTGTATGACTATGATAAATTTATCCCTCTCTATAGCTTAGCTATGTAACCCAGATCAGGCCCTTTGGAAGGGGTAAGCATTAGATGCTGGTCAAAGATTAGGCCTTTAATTTTATGCTAGTTGATAGTTCTTGTGTATCCCCTATTACTAACAATAGGATAGAAAATTATAGTAGTTTGAGCCCTGTGACTTTCTATTATGACTATGAAAGTGTCAAGAAAACTGCTGTTAATCCAGAAGATCTAAATAACTGCCTTTTAGCCTAAAGGTCTTGTTTTATGCAACCTTAGGCCTGGAAGCAATTCTCTTTTCTGATGCTGAAAAGCGTTTGTCCTGAGTCAAAAGCAACTGAATTTAAAATTATATTACGATTACAACATGATTTTAGTAACTTGATAGCATGGAGATTAACACTGATTCAACCAAATCAAGTATTACTGATTTCAGGCTCTACAAAATCTTCACAGGAGTGGTTGGTTTATGTACTTGATATTTCACAAGAATTCATTATGAGCTGTTTACTCAGTGGGACTTTGCTAGGTACTCTTCTGGCAGACTTATCTGCAAGGACATATTTTTCCTGAGATTTAAAATAATAAAATATTATGAATAAAGAAGAAACAAACATCTTCTAGCCTTTAGGTCAATACATTACATTTACCAAATTAGGGGTTTCCTATGATGATTCATGCCAAGATGGGTTCAGATGAGATCCAGACTCATTATGTCCTTTTCTGTGGCATTCTTTGGATTTAAAGTTGATGTTGAAATGCCTAAATTAAACATCTACCTTTTAATCTTTTTATCTGGTCTTTTTTGTAAGAGAGCCACTAAGAGATTAGAGCAATGGTCTGGGAATTAGGAGACAGGCCTATTTTTGTTAATTTGCTTTTGTTTTTATTGTTCTGTTCACTTTATTAAACAAAAACTTTTGGTCTGTACAATATTCCAGGCATTATGGTAAGCAATGGGTTTATAAAGATGAAAAGGAAGTTACCAACTTAACTGCATTTGGTTTAATTGGATCCTTTTCCTGATTTCCTGTGTAACTTTGGACAAATTACTTATCTAAGTCTCCGTTTCCTTAAATGTAAGATAGGATTGGACCAGATGGCTAATTTATAAAGTGTCCTTCACAGCTCTAAGATTCTTTGGTTTAAAGTGATCAAATATGACCATTTAAAACTTGAAGCTATTTAATTCTGCTTGTTATAGTTTAAATTTGAAAAATATCTTGTAATAGATGTTGTTGGAAATTTGTTTTACACCGAGGAAGTAAGAAGGCAAGTTTGGTAGAGAATTTTTTATCGTTAAATAAATGATAAAATTATTTATCAGTTAGAATTGTTGTAAATATCTATTAAAATAGTTACCTCTCCCATGGTGTGACATAATTCACATCGCTTCAGGGCAAGGCTCCCTGTTATACCCACGACAACAAATATCTCAATTTTTTCTAGGAGTCATTAATTATCCTTGCTACTTTTCTCTTTCTCCCTGTCTCACCATCCAGTCCTGTTGACTCTACCTTCAAAACATCCAAATCTATCCATTTTTCTCTCCCTCCATTACTACCACTATAATCCAAGCCACCATTACCTTTCCCCTGCAGTACTGCAGCGGCCTCCTAGCTGGTCTTCCCATTCCTGCTGGCGCTCTCCAACAATCTATTCATCACAGAGCAGCTATTTAAAATTTAAATATGGTTGATTACTTCTCCGTTAAAAACCCTGCAGTCCATTCTCATTTCAATGAGAATGAAATCCAGCTTCATTACCTCCAATGGAGGTTCTGTACACCAGATCTGGACCCTGCCTGCCTTTCCACCTCATCGTGTATTACCATCTGCTTTGCCCAGTATGCTCTAGCCCTGTGCTTTCCAGAAAGGCAGCCCACTAGCCCTGTGTGGCTATTGAGCACTTGAAATGTGGCTAGTCCAAAATGAGATACGCTGTGAGTGTGAAGTATAACCTTAATTTTAAAGACTTATTATGGAAAGAATGTAAAGTATCTTGGTAATTTTTATATTGAATACATGCTTATGATAATATTTTACGTATAATATTTTGGGTCAAATAAAATGTTTTATTAAAATTAAGTTTACCTTTTTACTTTAGTCAATGAAGATACTAGAAAATTTTAAATTACATATGTGGCTCACATTATATTTCTCTTGGAAAGTGCTCCTCTAACCACATAGGCTTTTCTCTTTCCCAGGGGCATATATACCCGAGGTCTTTTCCATTAGTTGATCCTCTGCCTGGATGATTCTTCTGTAGATTTTGCAGAGCTGCTTCTTTATCATGTAGATCTTCATTTAAATGCTGCCTGAAAGAGATCTTCCACTCATCAAGCACTTTAAAGTAACTTAACAACTTTGTCATGCTTTCCTATTTTATAGCATAGGGCTTGTCACTAGCTTATATTTTGTGTATTTCCTTGTTCTTTTATCATGTAGCTCCCCACTCCAACTCCCACAGTGCTTTGCATATTAGGGGTACTTCATAGATATTTTAAAAAATGATGAGGGGGATGCCCTGGCGGTCCAGTGGTTAGGACTCTGTGCTTCTACTGCAGGGGCCAAGGGTTCGATCCCTGGTCTGGGAACTAAGATCCTGAAAGTTGAGTAGTGCAGTCAAAAAAAAAAAAAAAAAAGATAATAGTAATAATTATTGGGCTTCCCTGGAGGCGCAGTGGTTGAGAATCCGCCTGCCGATGCAGGGGACACGGGTTCGTGTCCCGGTCCAGGAAGACCCCCACATGCCGCAGACCAGCTATGCCCGTGAGCCATGGCCACTGAGCCTGCGTGTCTGGAGCCAACGGGAGAGGCCACAACAGTGAGAGGCCAGCGTACAGCAAAAAAAAAAAAAAAAAAGAGAGAGAAAAGATGAACAGCCCTGGAAGAAAAGAAAAGATTTTTCTTCTGAAATCTTTATACTTCCAGTCAGTTGCTGTCAGGAAGGGGTTTAAGGTAAGCTGAAACCCCACTGCCTAGAAAGTGGTAATCAGAGTTTGAACATGTGAGGTAAAGAAAAAATGAATAGCTGCCTTTTTTCTTTTCCTAATGGATTTGTATTTTCCCTAATTGGAGTGCAGGAGAAAGGGAGGGGGGATAGGCAGGGAGAGAAGAGATGGAATTTAAAGCCACAGTGAATTGCTAAAGTTTTATTTTTGTACCTTAGCTCATAATGAATATTAGGTACAGTTCAGTAAGTTTATCTTAGTCTGATCATCCCAAATATAAATAGATGGTTTTTTCCTCTGGAATCTTTTTGGTGAATCGATATTCCTATAAAACATACCTCCTTCCCAGACCCTATGGATTTTAAAATTTATTTTAATTTTTATTACTTTTTATTTTGAAATAATTTCAAAGTTAGAGAAGTCATAAGAGAAGTACAAAGAACTCACAGATTCACCAGTTGCTATATGTTGCTACATTTCCTTTATCACTCTCACTGTTTATAGACACATTTTTAAAATTCCTGAATTATTTGAGAATTAGTTGCAGGTATTATGCATCTTTACGCTCAATAAGCATGTATTTCCTAAAGACAAGGACATCTCTTACATAACTACAGTACAATTACCAAAGTTAGGAAATTTAGTATTGATTAAATACTATTATCTAATGTATGGTCCATATTTGAAATCTGTCCATTTTTCCAATAATGTGAATAGGCATGTTGTAAGAAAGATAGTTGAACTATAACTTTTTCTCCCTTAGGGATGGTGTGAGTTTGACCTTTTGAATTCCCTGATTGAAGATAGGGTAAAGCAAATATTTGGTCATCATAAGCATTAAAAAAAATCCTCTCTTCTTTTTAATCTCTGAATTACTTGCTTTAACTGAATAGTGTTTGTGTAGGTTCATAGAGAAAGGTGGGGAAGGGAGCTAGAGAGGAAGTGAATCACTGCTTAGAATATGGAACAGGACTGGCTACAGGAATTACTGATAATCCATTCAGCAACGCTGGTTCTCTAAGTCTCTGGCAAAAGATGACAAAGACATTTGAAGATAAAATTAAACTTTATTGTTGGCTACACTTAACTTAATCATCTCGCTGCTTCTTCCTAGCCCACGACCGAAGAGTTACTCAGACAACCAAAGCTGAATTCAGGGGAGACCGGTACAACTCAGCAGGCTGTATCTGATTCCCATTTGACAGAACTCCAGGAAAAAATCCAGCAAACAGAGGCCACCAACAAGGTATTGGAGATCACAGGGTTTCTTGAGAATGTGACTGGCTCTAGCTGGGTCTGCGTTAACATCTCTGAGTAGGACCTGGGAGATGGGTACTGTGTATGCCTGGTGCTCTGTGGACTATATTCTTAAAATTCTCAAAATGTAGTTCTTTCCTGTATCTCTCATCAAGATTTTAGCCTGTTCTGCACAGATCAGAATTTCTGGTGCCTTTTAGGTCTGAAATTAAAACTTGAGTGCAATTTTCAACTGTATAAGGCACTGAAACAAGAGGTTCATGCTTTTGATTTTGGTTTAACTTCTAAGCTCATGGGTTTTAACATCTGCTTAGAAGAAAATTCCCACAATTTGGGATGCTGTGCTCCTGGCTTTGTGTACCCTTGTTGTGTCCTGTCCTGTAGTAGATAGCAGAAGCTCCTTGGTCTTTGTGTAATAGATCCACAGTAACTCATGGACAGGTACCCCCAGTATGGCTGCCGTCATAGAGAAAGCACAGAAGGGCTACCCTGGTGGCGCAGTGGTTGAGAATCCGCCTGCCGATGCAGGGGACACGGGTTCGTGCCCCGGTCTGGGAAGATCCCACATGCCATGGAGAGGCTAGGCCCATGAGCCATGGCCGCTGAGCCTGCGTGTCCGGAGCCTGTGCTCCGCAATGGGAGAGGCCACAACAGTGAGAGGCCCGCGTACCGCAAAAAAAAAAAAAAAAAAAAAAAAGAGAAAGCACAGTGCATGAGAATTGAAGTAATTGAGTAATAAAAGAAGTATTTCACATTTCCTGCTACTTTCTCTTGTTGACTGACTTAGGACTTTAATGGTTATGCTATGTGGGGAAAAATTAATAAGGTAATATTCCCTAAGAAATCCTTTTAAACCTAGATTTGAGGAAGGACTTCATGGTTGCATTTGAGGTTAAAAGAAATCATTGACCTACCAAACTGTTTTTCTTTTGCTGAATTCAGATTCTTCAAGAAAAACTGAATGAAATGAGCTGTGAACTAAAGTCTGCCCAGGAGTCGTCTCAGAAGCAAGATGGTACAATTCAAAACCTCAAGGAAACTCTGAAAAGCAGGGAAAATGAGGTAAAATATTTGGCAGTCAAGGACCCATGAGGAAACAATTTTTCCCATCGAAGTAGACAAGTATTCTATAATTTGTTGAATTGGATATTGTCAAACTAACAGATCTTAGCCTAGAGAAACTGTAGTGTCATCTAAATTGGAATTTTGGAATAGTCCTGTTACTAAAATCTGTACAGGTGAGATAACGGAATTTATATTTAGCTTGCTAACATTTTTGGTACTCCCTGTCTTTGTTTTCAGACTGAGGAGTTGTACCAGGTGATCGAAGGTCAAAACGACACAATGGTAAAGCTTCGAGAAATGCTGCACCAAAGTCAGCTTGGACAACTTCATGTATGTGAGGGTCACCTGGGACAGGAGGCATCACTTGAGGATGTGCCATTCTCAGCCACAGTTTTGATCTTGTTGTTTTTCTCGGCTGCTCAGTGCTTGCCCTCCTTGTGATGATGATTTTCACTCTCTCTTCAGAACTCAGAGGGTACTTCCCCAGCTCAGCAACAGGTGTCTCTGCTTGATCTTCAGAGTGCTTTATTCTGCAGCCAGCTTGAAATACAGAAGCTCCAGAGGGTGGTACGACAAAAAGAACGGCAGCTGGCTGATGCCAGACGATGTGTGCAATTTGTAGAGGCTGCAGCACAGGAGAGAGAACAGCAGAAAGAGGCTGCTTGGAAACATAACCAAGTAAATCATTAATCATTTTGTGGTACCGTGTAAATGCAGACTTTGCCCTGATAATAACTTTTTTTTTTTTGGTGGTACGCGGGCCTCTCACTGTTGTGGTCTCTCCTGTTGCGAAGCACAGGCTCCGGGCTCTCAGGCTCAGCGGCCATGGCTCACAGGCCCAGCCGCTCCGTCGCATGTGGGATCTTCCCGGACCGGGGCACAAACCCGTGTCCTCTGCATCGGCAGGCGGACTCTCAACCACTGAGCCACCAGGGAAGCCCTGATAATAACTTTTTTAAGGATAGCTTGTGTTGAACCCTTGAGTCACTTACTTAATCTAAGTAATTCAGCTCAACATTTGTTGCCCTAATACCATGTACCAGGTATTGGGCTGTGTTCTGGAAATACAAGGGTGAATATCACAGGCTCTTTCCTCTTGTTACTTGTAATATAGTATGAAAGACAGTCACGTAAACAGTATTTCAATGTGGTAAATACTGTAGAAGAGACATATAGGGATCCTGTAGGAATATATACAAGGGGCCGGGGAAGGGAATCAGGGAAAGCTTCATAGAGGAGGAGATATCTGAGATTATTCTTGAAGGGTGGGTAAGAGTCAGCGAGACAGAAAAGTGGGAAGAACAACCAAGTCAGAGGAATGGCATGCACAATTAGTCATGTACGTTTTTTTAAATAAAACACATAATTCTTAAATGGTTTCTTGTTAGCTTAGAGCAAATGCCTTTTTTTTTTTTTTTTTTTTTTTAAGATTTGAAAGGATAGGTAGGAATGTTGTATCCTTGAGCTTACTGTAAAGTAAAGGATCCAGGTTTATGGTAGAACAGAGTCCCACTTAGTACTTATATAGATGTATCATTTTTAAGCCAAAAATAAGTATTGAACTATAATATCAAATTTACATCCTACCCCCATCCACGGTTCCCATGATTTCCCACATCATATGTGACTCATGTGTAGTAGTATCTCTATAGTAATTTTAAGAATGGCACTTTTTGCTACTTTATTTTTTGTTCTCTGTGCTTTGAAAGTTTTAAGGCCTCCATATCTAATGACCATGTGAAAGTTTTAGATTGTTTGAAAAAGGAATCTATTTAATTCAGGAATTGCGAAAAGCCTTGCAACAGCTACAAGGAGAATTGCAGAGTAAGGGCCAACAGCTTCATGCCCTGGAGGCTGAAAAATACAATGAGATTCGCACCCAGGAGCAACACATTCAGCACCTCAACCATAGTCTGAGTCACAAAGAGCAGCTGCTTCAGGTGAGTCCACAGAATGATTTCAAGCAAAACTGGATTCCTAGAGCTCGGGAATTTATGTTCATATCATCTCAAAACATTAGTCCACCTGTGTTGAGTACCTGCTACATGTAGAACATTAAGAGGTGGGAATCAGGAGGATTCAGAAGAAGTAGAAAGTACAATCCTTGAACCAAGATGCTAACCAGCAAGTGTAGGAAACAAGAAATATAGACCTGAAACACTTAAGCAATAAATATTCAGCAAATAGTTATTAAGAACTTCTGTGAGTTAGATACTAGGCTAGGTATGAGGAAGATGAAGAGAAGATATGTCCACTGCTCCCACTGAAGACCTCTGTATAGAAATTTCCAGAGTTATATAGATGATAAAATGAAAGTTATAGGAAAAAATGGAGCACTAAAGAAGAGACTGATCAGGTCTACCACCTACTCTAAGCTTTAGTCATACTGGATCCCTTATATTTCACTGAGCATATGATTTTTTCATGGTATACATATGTTGTGCCAGTTTTTTTCTCTGATAGAGATACCCCACAGCCTCTTGGGAAACCCCCAGTCCTTTAAGACTCAGAGCAAATGTAACCTCTTTTGTGAGAACTTTAGTGACACCTTCAGGCAGAATTAGGCAATGCAGCCCGTGTTCCCCTAGTAGCTTGCTACATGCATATATGTATACACCTGCATATGTGTGATGCAGAATAGTTGACATTCTGTATGTCTGTCATCTCTGCTAAACTGTGTTCCCCTTGAGAGTGATCACAATTTGTTTTTTGTCCCAAATCACTAACAAATTCCTTGACAAAGTGTGGAAATTCAATTAATACTGAATAAATGAATAAAGGAAAATATTTTTTGGTCTCATTAGGAATTTCGGGAGCTCCTGCAGTATCGAAATAACTCGGACAAAACCCTTGAAGCAAATGAAATGTTGCTTGAGAAACTTCGGCAAAGAATACAAGATAGAGATACTGCTCTAGAGGTATGTACCATAATTTTGCTCATGATGCTGTGGATTATTTCATCCATAGGGGGACTTTAGAAATGCATTTACTTAATTTGCTGCTTTTGGGAGTTGGTTTTCCATTCCTTTATATTTGGAATCTTACTGAATAAGAGTGATCAGAATAGTGACTCTTGTGGAGCTTTGGGATGCTGACTTTGCTTGCAGCGGGCTATAGACGAAAAGTTCTCCAGTCTAGAAGAAAAAGAAAAAGAACTGCGTCAACTTTGTCTGGCTGTGAGAGCGCGAGATCATGACTTAGAGAGATTGCGTGGTATCCTCTCCTCCAATGAAGCTACCATGCAGGTAAGAGCAAAATCTGTCATGACTTGGTGTCCCTCTCCCACTTGGATTCTAAACCTGAAACATCACCCCTTCCATCATTTTCTGAAAACCAGGATATTTGCTTTATTAAAAAAAAAAATACAAAAGCAAACAAAAATAGCAGTCATTAGTTCTGTCATTATACATAAGGGAGTGAGAAGTTTTAGCACTTCTACTGTGAACTTTGTAGGAGAGGACAGTGAATATGGATTTTTATATGTAGGTCTAATTTATTTCTAATCCTTGCTAATATTTATATACTTTTTTTTTTTTTGCGGTACGCGGACCTCTCACTGCTGTGGCCCCTCCCGTTGCGGAGCCCAGACTCCGGACGCGCAGGCTCAGCGGCCACGGCTCACGGGCCCAGCCGCTCCACAGCATGTGGGATCTTCCCGGACCGGGGCACGAACCCGTGTCCCCTGCATCGGCAGGCGGACTCTCAACCGCTGCGCCACCAGGGAAGCCCATATTTATATACTTTTATATAAACATTGCTCAGATGCAGCTATTATATTGTATTTTTCTTGTTAATATTATGTACATGTCTGTACAGCCACAATCAGAACACTTGTTTCTCTTATTAATATTTACTCTGGGCTATTTTTGTATATTTATTTTAGAGCTTAAATATCTAACCATCTGACACTTCTTGAAGTTCTTCACTTCCTCCAAAGTACTTCATTTAACACATACATCATATTTACCTCTCTACAAACAAGATGAGAGTCTCTAAAAACAACAAATAGACTAGTATGACATGGTTAGATTAGATACTATGTTTTTTCCTTTTGCAAAAGAAATTGATAGATAACTTAGGAGATAATGTAAAGGTGGATCAGGTTTCCTGTTCATGCTGAGGAGTGTGGGGTGGCCCTTCGACTTAAGGGCTGCTTTCTTTGTGACTATAGTGTATGGAGAGTCTCCTGAGGGCCAAAGGCCTGGAAGTGGAACAGTTGTCTGCCAGCTGTCAAAACCTCCAGTGGCTGAAAGAAGAAATGGAAACGAAATTTAGCCATTGGCAGAAGGAGCAAGAAAGTATCATTCAGCAGCTACAGACATCTCTGCATGACAGGAACAAAGAAGTGGAGGCAAGAATTTAGTTAACTTAAGGGCAGTTGGTTTCGTGATGACATAATCTCAGTCTTGCATTAGGACTCTTGAGGTCTGAGAGGCCGGTGACCCAAGTCTTTAATTCCATCCTGTCTCTGGGCAGATCACTGGTTTTCACTGGGACGTTTTTTTTCCCTATACCTATACACTCAAGGGGACAATTATCTTTCTCAAAGAAGTTACGTGAGAATTAATGAGATCTAAAAAATATACCCTACAATACAATAGCTAACCTTTGTTATGGTGCTCATGCTGCGTCAGACACTTTTTTAAGAGCTTAGTGGATGTCAATTCATTGAATCCTCACAAATCTATGAGGTACATACTGTATTCCTCTTTAACAGACAAGGAAACAGACTTCTGAAGTGAAGCAACTTGTCCAAAGTGACATAGCTAATAAGTGGCAGAGCCAGTGGGCACCCCAGGCGATCTGGCTCCACAGTTTTAACCCCCTTGTATTACCTCCAGTGTAGAACTAGGAGCTGCACCACCGTGCTAATAAATACAGTGCTTGTTATTTTTTTCAGCTTATCATTTCGTGTTCCCCCTATAAAGTCAAACGGGAGTAGATAAATGAGATAAATGAACCAAGTGCCCGTTTATCCGCACCTAACATTATTATGTGCCCTGAGCATTATAGGGAAAGGACTTATTTTAGAAAAAAATATGTAAGTTGCCATTCTAAGTATTTTTTCTGTATTGTTAGTGTTCATTCACTGAGCATGTATTGACAGTCTTTTATGTGCCAGGCCTATGCTGGATCTGTGGGAACAAAAAATGAATAAAACATCATACTTGCTCTCTCTTCTATGATAGATTCTTTTAAGCCCTTTGATATACAGTAGATGGAATTCTTTCCTCCAAAACTTACACTGTCTCTCCTATATTAGGATCTTAGTGCAACATTGCTCTGCAAACTTGGACCAGGACAGAGTGAGATAGCTGAGGAGCTGTGCCAGCGTCTACAGCGAAAGGAAAGGATGCTGCAGGACCTTCTAAGTGATCGAAACAAACAAGCGGTGGAATATGAAATGGAGATTCAGGGCCTGCTTCACTCCATGAGCAGCAGGGAGCAGGAGAGCCAAGTAAGGACTAATGCCCAGTCCAGAAGAGTATCACTTACTGCGTTTATAGTCCGCACTATAGGAAGCATTAGAACTTTATAACGTGTAAAATTTATGTCATTTTACAGTCCATTCTGTTAGTTCTTTTCCTTCATCCTATTAAGTAGACTACAGTTTTACATCAGTCATCAGAGTATGAAATATTTCTAAAACACTTTGCTTTTGGAGGGTGCCTAAATAATACATGTCCCCACTCATTAAATTCATTATGTACATTTTCTTTTCCTTGATGTTCTGATAATTTTGACAGAAAGGAATATAGGGTTCTGGAGTGTTTTGGTTTTGATTCTAAATTATCAAGACTTGAGTGATATTTTGTTTCTAGCCAGGGTATGGGAAAACTTATACTTTACATATTTTCTCTTAATTCATGTAAAATCTGAGTTATTTTAAGAGAGAAAAAAAAGTTTGTGTTTTTTCAAAGGCCATGATGAGAATAAACAATCTCATAGTAATATGGTATGTAGTAATTTCAAAATAATGGTACACAAATATTTCAAAAGTAAATTCTTAACTTACCCTCATTTTCACGTATCTTTCTACTAAAGGCTAGAGAAAGTCTAGTATAGTTGACTTGTGCTGCATTTCAGGGACCAGTCATTCAATTCTCCCTAGTCAGTTCTCAGAGGGAACTAGATTCTTATCATTTGCCTATGTTATTTGACAATAATATTCTCTAATGCTTCCTTATATTATGGGGTGGTTATATTCCACTCATCCAATTCTTAGGCCCACTGAAGTAAATACACATTTTGTTACAAACATGCTGCCATGTGCTGCAGAAATTGCTTCTAGAATAGACCTAACAAAATCATTTTGAATTATTTAAGTCTTTGGCAAGAGACTAACAAGTCTTTGAGTTTTCTTTTTCACCCCTTTGTAATTTGAAAGAA
The DNA here is from genome assembly GCF_026419965.1 of Kogia breviceps. NCBI lineage: Eukaryota > Metazoa > Chordata > Mammalia > Artiodactyla > Physeteridae > Kogia > Kogia breviceps. The sequence continues at coordinate 80,273,671 of NC_081310.1, forward strand.
TTAGCCTTATAACACTTAATATACCACTGGTAGTAAAATAATGGAATCTAGGAGATGCCTGAAATTACAAAAGATTTTCAACTCAAGAAAAAGTGTAATGATTGTATTCTTCTAGATCTGCTTCTCAAATTTTATATGCAGAAAAATCCCTTGAATAGCTTTTTGAAAACATAGCCTCAAGAATTTGCATTTCTTCCAAGCTTCTAGGTGAATTTGTATTTCTTTCAAGCTTCCAAGCTTGATGGTGATGCTGCTGGTCCATGAACTACACTTGGAGGAGCCACGCTAAAAACAGCACTGCTATGAAAAGAGTACCAAGCCAGATAGATCATATATATGGCATAAGATATCTTGTGTATTATTCACTCTGTTTCTTCCCATAATTTCACAGAGATTTTCATTAAGGCAAATTAATAATGTACTGTTACCTCTAAGATGGTTATGTCCAAATCCCTAAAGCGTCTGAATTTTACATACTAAAACTGGAAGGTTATTCTTTTATTTCCCTTAGAAGTTATGACAAGAGCTCAGCTTCTTATTTAAAATAGTAGTAATTCTCCCAAAGACAGTCAATGCTATAATATAGCTAATATATTCATCATCTTATACCCTCTTTTAGTCTTAGTTTATTATTTCTCGATTTTCTGATTAAATGCAGACTTTCTATGTGGTAATGGTCACAAAAAAATGTTCTAAATTTTTTCTTATTGTACCATCATGTGTCTTAGAAAACTGTGGGATTTGAAATGAAATAAACTGGGTTTGGTGAGTTTGAGGTTCGGATTCTCCTGATCATGTGGTCTAATAAAAATGTTTCTATGTAATTGATTCATTCAATAAATAGGTCTCAAGTACCTATGAATTGAGTGCCTACTATGTGCCAGACATTGTTCTGGGTGCTTGGGATTCAGCACTGAACAAAACATAGTACTTGCCCTTAGAAAACTTACATCCAGTTGGGACAGGGCCGGGGGCTGGGGAGAGAGAGAGAGAGAGAGAGAGAGAGAGAGAGAGAGAGAGAGAGAGAGAGAGAGAGAATAAATAGATATATTGATTACTGGTAAGTGCATCGTAAAAAAAATTTAGCATGACCGGGGAATTGGGAGTAGAGATGAGATTGCTATTTTAGATAGGAAACACAGACTAGGCCAATCTGATAAAGTTGACATTTGGCAAAGACCTTAAGGGAGTGTACCAAACAAATGTTTGGGCAAAGACCATTCAGGCCAAAGGCACATGAGTAAAGAAAGATATATGTTACCCAGTTCAAACCAGAATCTTAATACCTTAGCCTGATAGTTCTAGCAGAAAAAGTTTAGATTATGTTATCTGTAATAGATGTGTTATATTCCATTTTTCCAATATTGTGCCTATGAGAGACTTTCTTTCCACTCATTGACTATGGTTTTTCCTGTAAAATAAAAGCAAGGAAACTATTTCTTAGGGCCCCACTGGCTTTTCTTAAATGGCTGGCTTTTAACAATGACATCAGAACACAATTTTTTTTTTTATTAGAATATCTCTCTAATGTTATGTGTGATTTCCTTACTAGGCTGCTGCAGAAAAGATGGTACAGGCCCTAATGGAAAGAAATTCAGAATTACAGGCCCTGCGCCAGTATTTAGGAGGGAAAGATTTCATGATGTCCCAGGCACTCATCTCTAACCAACCAGCTGAAGTTACCTCTGTCAGTCCCCATCTTGGAGAGCAGATTGATCAAGTAAGAACCATAGGCTTGTATAGATGTTTATGCCGAATGCATTTTCTTTCTTTTTTTCTTTTTTTTTTTTTTTTTGTGGTATGCGGGCCTCTCCCTGTCGTGGCCTCTCCCGTGGCGGAGCACAGGCTCCGGACACGCAGGCTCAGCGGCCATGGCTCACGGGCCCAGCTGCTCCGCGGCATGTGGGATCTTCCCGGACCGGGGCACGAACCCGTGTCCCCTGCATCAGCAGGCGGACTCTCAACCACTGCGCCACCAGGGAAGCCCCGCATTTTCTTTTTATATCTGAGGCATAAGTATGATAATTTTAATAACAAGTTGTGCAAGAATGTTCCAAGTCCTTGTCATTGTGATCATGGTTCCTGTATCTTCCTAAATCCCCCGACTCTTCCAATTTTTAGGGTTCAGTGCCTATACCCTCCAGAGATGATAGCATTTCATTGACTGACAAAGGGGATACTAGCATACCCAGGTCTGCATTAGGTAAGTATCAAATTTCATTTCATTCAGGAACCTCTGTCTTTCCTTCCTGTAACTCTCTGTTAATAGGTTTGGCCAAGACTCTCTCTTCCTACCATAATGGAAAAAATAAGTTTGGATTCCACCGAAAGGCTGAAAACATGTGTCTTCTAGGGAGAACTGCCCTTGCCTTATTTTGAATTAAAAGTGTTGCTCTGGCTACACGATTTGGCTCAGAGAAACTGCATCCTAATTCTTTCTCAGTTAGCTTTGCAGGGATTCAGGAATGCGGGAGGCAGTGTTTCCAAACCTGCACAGCAGGACCACGGGGCTGATGCTGTCTCCTGGGTACCTTAAGCAGGCTGAGGCTGCTCACTGTAAATTGACATAACCCACATTACAGTGTTGGGAGGGGTAGGCAGTGCCAGGCTCCCCTCCATCCAAGGGTTGGTTATAGGCCTTGAACTCCCTAAAAACAACTGAGCAAAACTCAGATGGGTGCCTTAGAGTCTCTGACTTTCACAGACCAAAAGGTTGGGATCTAGGGAAGCATCAAAGAAACTATTATCCAGTGAGTTCCAAAAATAAGGGCTCACCATGGTTAGTGACTTGGTGATTATAGTGCTATGATAAAAAATGTTGTCGACTTAGAGAATTAACTTTTGATTTTTTAAATGATTTTAAGAATGTATAAACTTTGTGTTGTAGTGTAGGGTATTATGGAATTCATAGATAAGTTGTGCACATAGTCATTTTTTAGTGGGAAACTTTATGCTAGTTAAAGAGTAAAGGATGCTGGATTTGTTTAATTTACTCCGTATTTACCTCTTTTAAAAAGCATCTTTCCCCAATTTTTTATTTTGCAAATTTCAAGCCTATAGAAAAGTGGCAAAAATAGTACAATGAATACCCATATACAGTTTTATTAAGATTCACCAATTGTTAACATTTTGCTACTTTTGCATTATTTCTTGCATGCACCCACACACAGATATAATGTTTTTTTCTGAACCATTTAAAAATTACTCACAGACATCATTGACATTTTATCCCTAAATACTTCATTATGTCCTTCCTAAGAACAAGGGCATTCTCTTCCATAACTACAATATAATTATCACGATCAGGGAAAATTAGCTTTAATATAGTCCTAGTATCTAACGTACAGTCTATATTCAGAGTTCCCATTGTCCCAATAATATTCTTGATAGTTGGTTGTTCTCTTCCCTCAGGGATCATGCATTGCACCTACCTGTCATGGTTCTTTAGTCTCTTTTAATCTAGAACAGTTTTCTAGCCTTTTTTGTCTTTTCTGACATTGGCTTTTTTTTCAATTGAACTATAGTTGATTTACAATGTTGTGTTAATTTCTGATGTACAGCAAATTGATTCAGTTTTTTATATATATATATATATATTCTTTATCATATTCTTTTACATTATGGGTTATTACAGGATATTGAATATAGTTCCCTGTGCTATACAGTGAGACCTTGTTGTTTATCCATTCTATATATAATAGTTTGCCTCTGCTAACCCCAGCCTCCCAATCCACCCCTCCCCCCCAACAACCACAAGTCTGTTCTCTGACATTGGCATTTTTTAAAACTCTGGGCCAGCTAATGGCCCTCAATTTGGCTCTGATTGTTTCCTCGTGGTTAGATTCAAGTTAAACATCTTTGGCAAGAATACTACATGGATGATGTCTTTCTCAGTGCATCACATCAGGAGCACATGGTATCAGTTTGTTTTAAAAAGCTCGGTGATATTAAGTTTAGTTGTTTGGTTAAGGTTGTATCTGACAGATGTCTCCACTCTCAAGGCTCATATTCCCCTTTGTAATTAATAAGTGATCTGCCAGCAAATGCCTTGAGATGTTGATAGTTCTGCTTTCCCACAGTCATTCATCCAGTGGTTTTAGCATCCTTTGAGCTTGTTTGAACTCACTGTTTGGTAGTTTAAAAAAGAGATTTTCTATTTCTAAAATTCCTTCTTTGTTTGGTAGTGTGTATTCTTTTATAAAGAAGAGATGCCCTTTCCCTATTCTTCCTACTCTGTTTGTTTATATCAGTATGGAGTAATGGGTTCTTTTTTTTTAAAAAAATCATTTTATTATCCATTTCTGTCATTATTCCATTTGATAACCAAATTATCCCAGATTTGGCCAATTGGAGCCCCTTCGAGCTGTTCCTCTGTCCTTTCAGTATTTCCCTAACTGTTTTTGAGCACTTCCATACTTTCTGGCTCAATAAGATGTTCTGTGTTTTTCTTTTACTTTGCCTCCCTCCGCCCTGAATTATCCATTACTTCAAGGAGCTCTCTGCTTCCTTTTAGTGGGTAATGGCATTTATATACTAATATCTGGACATAAGATAGGTTCAGAGCTACAAGTATGTCATTTGCTTCTAGGCCCTTTTAAGTGAACAGAGCTAAGGATGTTTATATGTATATGTGTGAGCGTGTGTGTATGTGTGTATATATACACATACACACACATATATATATATCTCCATTTGATACTGATTCCTCTAATTCCAGTTTAACAATACAAGTTCTTTCCATTATTTCGTATTTGTATCTGCCTTCTCCCAACATTGAGAAACCTGGTTACCTGTAACATCACTATATTTATACATTTGCACAGTACACAAAAACAGTTTCAGAATGGCTACATGAATACCACTATCAACACTAAATCTATTAAATAATGTATAAAATTTCTTTATAATTCTTTTTATCCTTAGAATATTTCCCACCAAGGGTGTAGAGTTAGAATACTGAGTTCAAAAATTATTTGGATTAATTTTTTTTATTATCTTCTGGGTGGTTATCTTATCAATTTGCTGTTTAGTTTCATTTATTTATGTTAGTATTCAGTGTTTGGCTTTTTGCTTCCTCATTGTGGAACTAACTTTACATGTTAATAATAAAACACTAACGTGCTTCAAAGCTCAAAAATATAGAAAAGTATACTACGAAGTCCCATCTACTTCCCTGTCCTTTCTCTCCTATTTTTACTCATCCCCTGAAGACAGCCAGTTTCATTTCTGAGGTATCCTTCCTGTGTTTCTTTTTGCAAAAATAAGCAGATTAATCCTATGTGTATATGTGATGTGTATGTGTATGTTCTTATTTCACCTTTTCCTAATATAAAACATACTTCACTAGATGTATTCTTCTCTGCCCAGCTTGTTGTCCTTAATATCTTGGATATCACTCCGTGTCAGTTCATAAAGATATTCCTCATTCTTTTTTATGGCTATATATAGTATTTCACTGTGTGGATATACTGTGCTTTATTCATTCTTTTATAGGCTTGTAGGTTGATTGTGGTATTTTGCTATCACAAATAATGCTACAAAGAACAACCTCTTCATATGTGTTTTGTTGTTGTTGGGTTGTATCTTAAATTCCTTAGAAACAAGGCAGCAAAGATCACATTATGTAGATACTGATTTTAACTAGCATTATGTATTCATTTTTAGGAGACTTGGATACAGTTGCAGGGCTGGAAAAAGAACTGAGTAATGCCAAAGAGGAACTTGAGCTCATGGCTAAAAAAGAAAGAGAAAGTCGGGTGAGTTTTCTTGTTAAGCCTAATTTCTTAATTCCTGTTTTTTTCAAAATACTTCATATTTAAAAGAGTAAAATTCTCCAAGTATAATATCTGGGTCCAAATGCAAGTTGAGCCTTTTTTCTTTCTGGAGAAAAATAGAAATCCCTTTATGTACACATTTCTCACCAAGATGCTCTTGTTATTTATAATGGGGATCATTAAAACTTTTTTTTTTTTTTTGCTGTACGCGCTCCTCTCACTGTTGTGGCCTCTCCCTTTGCGGAGCACAGGCTCTGGACGCGCAGGCTCAGCGACCACGGCTCACGGGCCCAACCGCCCCGCGGCATGTGGGATCTTCCCGGACTGGGGCACGAACCCGTGTCCCCTGCATCAGCAGGCGGACGCTCAACCACTGCGCCACCAGGGAAGCCCCATTAAAACTTTTTAAGTGCTGAAAAAACACAGATTTCTCTGCCCATTGCTAACTGGAATAAAATAATTACAAAGGACTTGTGAAAAAATGAAGTGCTATATAATTGCTGCTTAGAATTATAACATTAGATGCATGAAATTAGTTTTAGAAACATGGAACAAGAGAAATTTGAGAAGGACCCACATTTATTGAGTACTTGCTATATGCAGTGCACTGTACTGGATACTTAAATTAGCACTAATACTTACAGCTCTGCTAAGTAAGTCATATTGGCCCTATTTTATAGATGAAGAAGCTGAAACACTGTTTTAAAACCTGGAGGTGGGGAAGAGTTATATGGCTATAAAATGCTAAAGCTAAGATTTAAACTCAAGTCTTTTGTGACTCAAAACGCATCCTAAGAAGTCATTTCCTGGAGCAGATAATTTTTCCCATTCATATGCTCTATTTCTAGCAATAGAGGTTTCATCAGTTTTCTTAGAAGAGGCATCTCAGCCTTACAGAATCCCTTCCACTTCTTCTTCCCTATACAGCTAATTGTTTGTACTGTGATGTAGAAGAAGCATTAGGGCCACAGTATAGAGTTATAGACTAAAACTGAAAGCCTTTATGTTACAATGGCCTCTATTTTAGAAGATCAGTCAGTGTCATGGGTTCCTAAATTAAGTTTAGCTGGCTAGTCTGTATAGCTCCTCAGTTTTGTTCTACCTCTTTGTCATAGTTACATCTATAATATAAAACCTGCATTCATATTTGTGATGAAATTATCTTATTGTACCTCTAATTTCTCTTTTCATTACCATATTTCTCCTTACAGAGTTATATGAATCAAGTTTTGAGGATATGAAATTGTGTGGCATTTAAAAAATACTAGTTTAAAAGATCCCCTAGTTCCCCTCCTTTTTTTTGGTTCTGCCCTAGCCATTATCATGTCAGATAATTTAGTTTCCACATGCTGTCCCTATTTATCTCACATATACTCAGTTAAGAGTAATGTTACTTTTGGTTTTGTCCTGTTTTCAGGATCATAAAATTATAATGACTATAAATGAATATTTTGAAGAAAAATATTTAAAAGAAAAAATGGGTATTTTGAGTGAGTTATATTTAGCTCTATTGCTTACGTCTGTATGTTCTTAATCAACTACAATTTCTCAATTCAATGCTATGTATTTTCATTATCACATTTCCTCTAATATTAGGTATTTACCAAAGCCATATAGATTTCAACATTCCCCCTACTCCCTTGAGATAATAGTAGTGGTGGTAATAATAGTTATCATTCACTGATTGCCTGCTATATGCCACGCACTTTAATACATTTTCTCTATTCTCACATAACCCTGAAAAATAGATTTTATTCCCATTTTACAATTGAAGAATCTGAAGCTCAGTTTAAATTGCCTTGTTCGGGAGATTATGCCAAGATTTAAGACCCATGTATCTGACTGCAGACCTTTAGCATGCTGCAATAATGTTTTTTCTTCATGTTTTCATGTTTCTTCAATGGTGCAACTTCCTCAGTATAAAATGGCAGAGGTCTCTGAAGAGAGCCTAATAAAGAGCACCCCTTTTTCCATAACCAGGATCTGAACAAAATGAAAAATGAAACAAAATAGTGGCAGATAGTTTGGTACTCTGTCAACTGTATTACTGATAAAGGCTTACATAGAGAATTTAATGCAAGAGCCAAGTGGGCCTGCTGGCCAATCCCCAGAATTAGGTAGACTTATCTGCCCAGACAGGCAACACTGGGCCTCAGCAGACCATTCTGCATGGTGGGGAAGAGCTTGCCTTTGGAGAAGCAGTGGCTTCCTACAGGCAGCTGTCTCCCAAGAAGAGGAAAGGTGGAACTAAGTCAAGCTTGCTTGGTTTATTCTTCCCCTGTGTACTGTTAATTCTGTTTGCCTGCCTAGGGTTGAGTGAGTAAAAGGGTGGAGAGAGGTCAGGAGTTACAGTAACTGAGCTCCTTCAACAAGGAAGGAAATAGGAGAAGCATTTCCTCCTAATCTGCCACAGTAGCTCAGAATCATCAAATACTTTTGTATAGTTATAAACCATCATAAGCCCACACAGTGATTCTATAAGCATTGATGAAGTTAGAAGATACACAAGTAGGACTTCCCTGGTGGCGCAGTGGTTTAGAATCCATCTGCCAATGCAGGGGACACGGTTTCAAGCCCTGGTCCAGGAAGATCCCACATACTGCAGAGCAACTAAGCCCGTGTGCCACAACTACTGATGCGCTCTAGAGTGCACGAGCCCAACTACTGAGCCCTCATGCCACAACTACTGAAGCCTGCGCACCTAGAGCCCATGCTCCGCAACATGAGAAGCCTGCGCACCTCAGCGAAGAGGAGCCCCCGCTCACCACAACTAGGGAAAACGCGCACACAGCAATGAAGACCCAATGCAGCCAAAAATTAAATAAATAAGTAAATTTATTATTTTTTTTAAAAAAGAAGATACACACGTAAAATTTTTACTGCTTATAACTTACGTTTTATATTACTTAAGGAAAAAGGTGCTGCTTCCTTTAGGAAGCTTGATCACACCTTAAACTAGCTGTGTGTGATCCATCTTCACTTGTCACAGTTACTTTTTAAAAAAATCTCAAAATATTTCCTTAAAATGTTTACTTACAAATAACTTGCCATTACCATGAAGCATATAAGACATAGTCTGGTGGCTCTGAGTCTACTTCCTTGAGTTTACATTCTGGATCTACCACTTACTGGCTCTGATTTTGAACAAGTTCCTTAATTTCTCTCAGCCTCAGTCACCTCATCTGTAAATTGAAGAGTAGAAGAGTAGTTATCCTGTAGGGTTGTTGGGAGGATTCACTCATTCTTTCATTCATCAGCTATATGGGTACCTTCTCTAAGCCAGGGCAAATGGTGGGGATGAATAGGGAACAAAATCAACAAAGTCCCTGACCCTATGTAATTAATTCCTACTGGGAACATTCAGACAACAGATAATACAATTACAGATCGTCATAAACGATATGAGGGAAATAATAGAAAGTAACATGTATGGGACCATTTGAGATAGAATGGCTAGAGAATGCTTCTCTGAGCAGATGCCGTGTAAGCTGGGACTCGAGGATGAGAAGGAAGCAACTCAGGAAGATATTTCAAGCAGAGGGAATAGTAGGTGCAAAGGCTCTGAGTCAAGAGAAAGTCTGGTATTCCTAGAACAGAAAAAGTCCAGTGTGCCTAGAAAATCATGAATGAGGTAGAAAATGGTTCATATTGAGGTTGAAAAAGTGGGCAGAAGCCAAGTCATTAGGTTTGTTAAAAGGGTTAAATATATACCAAGTATTTTTTATAAGGCCTGGAACACAGTAATAAGCACCTAGTAAATGTTAGCAGCTGTGGAAATTATCATGATTTTTAGTGAAATTTGTCATAATCGAATATTTGGCTGTCATTTTCTGGTGAGAGATGAAAGATACAACATTGAACGTTTAGGGTCTACAGTGTTAACTTTTGGTAGGACTTCTTCATAGGTGGTGGTGTGTTCTTCCGTCAGCAGGTGTGTAATGTTTGGTGATCTCTTGTGATATTGATGATCGATGCCTCTATTAATTCATTAAGGCTTGCAAAAATGGAGATATTCTGTCTTTTTTTTAATCTTTTAGCTGAAATACTTATGTAAAGAAAAACATCTATTCTTGCATCTGCTAATAGTAACCCATTTTTTAAAGTAGTATAATAAACTCATTAATTTAACAAATTTGGTATGTTTTGTAGTGCTAACAAAGATGGAGGATATCATTAAAACCACATTACAACTTCCCATGAAACACCTTTTAGTACTGCACAGTGCAGTTTATTGATCTGATCCAGTAGCGCACTATTCATGTTCTAGTTTCTATTTGCACTACTGGCTGATAGTGATAAGATATGGAAAAGCATTTGCTTCAGTGTTAAAATGTAATTGTGACACGTATTGTTTCCTCTACCCACTGACTTCAGGATTTCTTTCTCTACAGATGGAACTCTCCGCCCTCCAGTCCATGATGACTGTGCAAGAGGAAGAGCTGCAGGTGCAGGCTGCTGATATGGAGTCCCTGACCAGGACAATACAGATTAAAGAAGACCTCATAAAGGTCTTTCAAAGCTTTTTCAAGACTATTGGAAATGATTGCAGCTCAGAATACCTGTAGGGCATCTTCAGACAACACTTGGATACATTGAGTCTTCTTATGCACTGTTGTTCTGAGCCTCTTGATATTGCCATATTCTCTCTGGTTCATGTCAGAGTTGCTAAGATTTCATAAAGAAGCTATTGTTACCATCATATGGCTTATTAATATACCACTTAAAGTATAGCAGACTATTTCAAGAAATTTGTTACTTTGTTCCTGTGCTGAATAGCGTTTTTATTACTTATTGGGTTGGCCAAAAAGTTCATTTGGGTTTTTCCATAAGATCTTATGGAAAAACCCAAACTTTTTGGGCAACCCAATATTTTTATTACTATACTTGTTTTTACTTTTAGGACCTGCAAATGCAGCTGGTTGATCCTGAAGACATACCAGCTATGGAACGCCTGACCCAAGAAGTCTTACTTCTTCGGGAAAAAGTTGCTTCAGTGGAATCACAGGGTCAGGAAACTTCCGGAAACCGAAGACAACAAGTAAGTTATTGAATTACATACCTTATTTTTTACTGTGAGATAAACAATGAACAAGCCGTCAATCTCAATTACTTATGAAGGTGTCTATTGATGGAATTTCATAGAAAATCTGTGCTCTAAGGTTCCCTGCCTTGGTCAGTAGCAGCCACAGATGCTCTTTTCTCACATGTGTAGTTCCTTTGTAACTGCTGCCCCATATGTGACCTCTCTTTAATGCCAAGCTTCTTAAAATGACCTGTTTGCCTGTACTCCTCCCTGTCTCCACTATCATCTCTCTCACTAACTACTCATCTCATTCCAAGCTAGCTTTTAACTCTACCAGTTCACTTAAATAGATCTCTGTAGTTATGCACTATTGTAGCTCATCTTCTTTATAGCACTTACTGTAGCTCATAATGACATGTGTCTGTGACTCATGAATGTCTTTTCCCCCCACTAGATAGTAAGCTTATCCTTAGAACAGAGTCTGGCACATAGAAGGTGCCCAATAAATGTTTACTGAATGAATGAAGAGTACTAGTAAGTCCTATTGTATGTTTCCCTCTTGCCCTTCCTTGCTTTCTCTCCCACTCCTTCTTCTTGGCCTCTTTCCTGTCCTTCTGACTTCTCTCTCCTCTTTCTTCTTCTTGCTCCCATATTTGAATTCTGCCTGATAGAGGTTTTTTTAAAAAAATTAATTTATTTTATTTTATTTTATTTTATTTATTTTTGGCTGTTGGGTCTTCGTTGCTGCATGCGGGCTTTCTCTAGTTGTGGCGAGCGAGGGCTACTCTTTGTTGTGGTGCGTGGGTTTCTCATTGTGGTGGTTTCTCTTGTTGTGGAGCACGGGCTCTAGGTGCGCAGGCTTCAGTAGTTGTGGTGCATGGGCTCAGTAGTTGTGGCCCACGGGTTCTAAAGCGCAGGCTCAATAGTTGTGGCGCACGGGCTTAGCTGCTCCGCAGCATGTGAGATCTTCCTGGACCAGGGCTTGAACCCATGTCCCCTCCATTGGCAGGCGGATTCTTAACCACAGCACCCACTGGGGAAGCCCCCGATAGAGTTTTAAAGATTAAAAAAAAGATAATATGGCATTGACTTGAAAACTGTAACATACTATATATAGAAAGGTTAAGTCAGTAATGAGATAGTGAGCTTTTTGAGTCATAGTTCATGCTAATACATTCTTTTGGTCTCTTTCTCAGGATTAACTGTGGCTCATGTCTCTATTTGCATGTTGCTTCTATTCTTTTTCCCTCAGTTGCTGCTGATGCTAGAAGGACTGGTAGATGAACGGAGTCGGCTCAATGAGGCCTTACAAGCAGAGAGACAGCTCTATAGCAGTCTGGTGAAGTTCCATGCCCATCCAGAGAGGTAAGAGAGTGACTGCACTGTTTTTCCTTTTATTCCTCATTAAGTGCAGATGCATACAGTATATAAGGAGGGAGAAAAAGAAAATCATAACTTGGACTACCCAACTTGTCACTAGTTGTAGGGATTGCTCTGAGCCTCAGTGTCTAAATCTTAAGTCAGGAAAAACATTCATTTCATGTAGCTATTGCAAAGATCAGATGAGGAGACGTGTCAGGTGTCTAAAATAATGCTTGCATATAGTAAGCACTCATTGTATGTTTCTTTCCTCTCTCTAATCCATGTCCTATTAAAGGCTGCTTCATTATAAGACTATAAAGGGCACTGATACTCATTGAATATAACTGAAGAAGATATAATTGTTGTTATGACTAATATTACCCCAGGATTACTCATAGCCATCATGATGAATCTATTTTCCTGTACCTCTTGATTTTTGGTCATGTATATTATATCCTTCTGGTTTATTCCCTTAATTTAAATTTAAATTCCCTTAATTTTTTTTTCTTATTTTGCCTTCCCTCCTAGCCCCTTTCTCTCTTTCCTAATTTTTATTCTTTTACTATTCAGGTTTTTCTAATTTATTTTTGAGTTAAAAATTTTTTTTTTCTTTGTCCTTCAAGAAAATGAAGGCAGAGGAAAGGTAAAATAGGACCATGTGTGTTACTTTATAAAGAATCTCTGCATCTTTGTGAACTGGATTCATTTTCAGAACATTGTCAATTTTCGGTAACAAATGAGAAAACAAATATCTTCGGTAGTGACCCTACTTGGCTCAATATCGATTCAGTTTACATTTAGTTTTTCCTGGGTTTTGGCTTTTCAGAAACTAATGCTTTTCGTTAAAAAATGAAATTTCTCTTAGTGGGCTATAGGGGTGTGAGATAAATATTAGGAACTATAATTTTATGTCAAATTGGCCCAGAATCTAGGATAAAGGGACAAACTTTACAGAAAGCAGGCCTTGCTAATCTACCAGCATTGAACACAAGGGCCACAACAAAGACCACATTCATTTACTGTGTCCTAGAGAGCAATTACTCCAAAAGTCTCATGGCTCAGAGTGGCACTGATGGCTCTTTGGAAGCATCTAGGGGCTCATTACATTGATGGCTAATCCATTTTCCTTCCATGTATGGCATGTTTAATCAGCTCTGAGAGAGACCGAACCCTGCAGGTGGAACTAGAAGGGGCCCAGGTGATATGCAGTCGGCTAGAAGAAGTTCTTGGAAGAAGCCTGGAGCGCTTAAGCAGGCTGGAGACCCTGGCCGCCATTGGAGGTGGGGAACTGGAAAGTATGCGAGTTCGTCACGAGCATGCCTTCTGAGCACTGGCGGGTCAGACTGCAGCCCGGGATGGAGACCCTTGTTTGCACTAACCAGAGAGCCTTGTCTGACTTTGGCAGAATTAAACAGTGACTTACTAATGATAGAACTGGTACAAGTACCATCAACTACAAAGTGAAACTCACTTTAGTCTACCTGTATTTCACTGTACATAGCTGTCTCTAGGTTGAATTGTGGAGGTTACAAAGTATATTTGCGCACTATAAATCATTCCATTTTAGTTTTCCCACCTGTTTTCATTCTTTTCCCCAGCCCTTCCTTCTTTTTCCTCATCCCTTCTATGGGCCAATAAAGTTTATTCCTCCCCCACTTTCACAATCCATTTCATATGTTCCATATCATGTCATAAATGCATGCGTGTGTATTATTTTTGCCATTCAATCAACTCCTGCTCTTTGAGTGAGAGCAATTTTTTAATCAAATAGAAGTTTCAAGATAAGAGATTGAGAGTCTATAAGAATGACTTTGCAAAAGTGGTATAATCCTTATCAGAAGGTAACCAAAGCCAAGTCTTGCAATAGTAGACAAAGTATTCGGAAGGCCAAGTTAAAGAGCAGAAGCAAAGACTGTTAAAGTGTTTATAGTAAACCTTTACCTCTAATGTTGTTTCAGAGTTGATTATTGAATGACAGTGAAATTAGATTAGGTGCAGATTAAATTCCATTAAAACTTTTTTCTTTAAACTAAGGGTATAGTATTTAGTCAGAACACAACTTTAAGAAAGCTCCCAGGTCTTCCAGAGTCAGAATTCTCTATATAAAAATATAATTTCAAACGTAATGTCCCCCTTTAAATTCAGTATTTCACCAAATAACTCATGACTAGAAGAAAATATTTCTTGTATTTTTTTCATTTGGTAATGGCACTAGATGGAGTCCTGTATTTTTTACTTTTTAGTGCTTTTGCATTTCTCCATATTACAATAAATAATAGGCTTCTGGCTTTGATGTGTTTGAATAGTTTAGAAAGAAATGTTGCAGATCTTTCTAGGTTTTGGTCATTGTCTCAATGCTTTCTTATTTCAACATGACAGATGTAAGGAAGCGAGCCCTTGAGATTATGCTTCTGGTATCTTAAATGTCAAGAGTATAAAAAGTAACCAAGGTTAATTTGGAGCCTTGCTAACCCATGAGGTTTGTTATTTCTGCTGGAATTAACTTCCTAGATTAGAAGCTGAGGTTTCAGTTCTTAAATATGGAATTTGGTGAATAGGGATTGAGGCTCTTTAGCCCCATAAATGTGACCGAGTACCCTTTCTAGACGAGGTGGAGCACGATAGTTTTTCTTTTTTCCCTCCATTTTTCACATGACACTTTTATTTCTTTCACGTTCATGTGTTGACATGGCTTGCTTACCTTATAAATTCTGTCCAAGTTTCTGTAACCTTAGCCACACCTGTAACAGATAGAGCATCTGTCACTCTAAAATGGACAGGGAAGAAAATATTCTACTGGAGAAACACCATGGAATTCTCTGATTAAGTATTGATAGTTTGTAAAAGATTGGTAGCCATAAGCTTTCCTCTTAATGGAAAGCTTTTCAGTTTTAATAGGATTTGGGTGGTACAGGGGTCATTTAAGAAGGGAGATTAGAAGTATAAGCAAAATCATCCATTTTTTCTTAGTCTTCCAATGTTTAGTGACCCTTTCCTGCACAAAGCTCTGTAACATTGTAGAAGTAAAGAGGAGGGTAATCGAGCTGTAGAAATCGCACCCCACCAAAGACTAGCCTGTCATGATTACAAAGCATTTAAGAAATGCCTTTCCTTATTTTTACTAATAGAGCAATGACACTTTCTAAGTTTCTTATTAAGATTCAACCATGGGTGATATTTGGGTTCTAATGGCTCATAGTGATTACAGTAATTTATGTAAACTACTACTTCTGTTTCTGTCATTCTCCAATGAGAATAGGAATTTCCCTTGTTATCTTGAACAGTTGCTAAGTGTTAGAAATATTAAGGTAGTGGGGTGAATAATGAGAAACTCAACTTCCTACTGAACAATGAACAAAATACGTAGATTTGGGGAGAAAGTAAGTGAATTCCAGTCCTGATTTGGATCTTGAAAAGATAGAGTAACTTGTGCTATAGCTACTTACCTTTGATATTGGTCCTTGGGAAACATTTTAGAAAGTTAGGTGATTTAGTGGCACAAGAGAAATTAAAAGTTTGGTCTTGATAACGTAGATGTGACTAAAATCTGGTACTGACTTTCTGGTCTGTATAGCTGGAATGAGCCTTGCAAACAGTGCTAACTGGAGAGAGCTTGCTGGTCTAACAATTTTGTGTGGTAATTTGGCATCTTATTAGAGAACATGATTCTAATGAATTTTGTTCTGTATCCCACAGATAGATGATGCTTTGGCCACATCATTCATATAATCATATTTAGCATGCTATAATATGATTCCATTCTCTCTTCAGGGGCACAGACATTTTCTCTTACTGAATTATTCCACTTTTGCAGGCATTTTTCAACCTTACAATAATTTTAGGTAAAGCATTGTGTGCTTATAGAACCTTGTGCTTGAATAAAAAGCATGAAAGAAAATGAAATGAAATTCTCAGGCTATGCTTAATTGGAAGCATAGAACTTAAATTGAGAAAAATGCATATTGATGGATTTGGTCTTTCTCGCATTTCCTTTTTGGTTGTAATGATTGTAAGAGGTCAGGGTAGTTGAAGTCTATAGTTTTTAGAGCTAGAGAGTTGAAAAGGACCTCCAAGAAGATTTATTTAATGAGTGGAGTGAAATGGAGTCCTTTTGACAGATATTTCCCCTAAACTCTTTTCTATTACAGGTTTAAACTATATCATTGAAGTCTGGTGATTGTTAATGCCTAGTATAAATCTACATTTTTCTGGTGTTCTCTTTTTAGCTATTTAGCCAAGTTATAACTTTTTCTGAAAAGGCCTGATGGGACTATTTTAACATTGTCAACCTTTTACTTTGATGGGGTGTACTTCTATCCTTATCCCCCCTGACCCAACCCTCTCCCACACCCACCTCTCTTCATTCAGTTGTGGATGGTAGCAATATTTTTGGTTTCTCCACTTCCTCCTTCATATTTTTAAAAGATTTGTCTTTGTCATTATGTATAGTGAGAGATCTGTTAAAGATCAAGAAAATCTTGACCTGGATACGATATTAGATCCAAGCCACAAGTTTTCTTAGGAGGTTCTTTCATTTATTCTACTTGCACAGTTTATACATAAATGGCAGATATATATAAAAGACCTATTACTTTTATGCTTATGCTTCTAATTCAGTATCTGGTTGAGAGGTTTGGTTCATAGCTTCAAAACAGTTCAAGAAAATTGATTTCAGTTCTCTCTGCTTCAGCCTTCTAGTTGGATCTAGAGTCTTCTGATAAGGGAGAGAAGGAATAGATCAGATTACACCCAAAATTGCTCCTTTCATTAAGGAATAAAGGTTGACTGACCTACCTAAAGTCACTTCCCTTTGGACTGTAAGCCCTATAGGAAACTATAATTTAATACCTTTGCTTTCCTTGAGCTAGTACTGGAAAACTCTAGGTCCTGTTGTTAGGATAAAGTTACTGTTTTCTGGTTTCTTGGTCTTTTTATTTGAAAAAGTCACAGACTCTTCATGTCCCTGAAAAACTCAAGTTGCCTCTTCAACTAGGGTCTCAGTAGTAATTCTAGAGTCCTGCAGGCAGTGTGCAGGGATATATGACAAACTTCCTAGGGAGTCGGGAAGGAATACAGTGACCCACACACTTTTAAAGTCCATTTTCCATCCTGCCTTATAGAAATGGCACTAGAGGTGGGATAAATGAAGTTAGCTTTCTTGTTCAGATATTAACATCCTGTGAGATACAGTCATATAGAGTATTTTCTCATTTCTCTTTGGGGTAGAGCTCAGAGAGCTTTTCTTCTCCCTTGGGTAGTATAGAACCATTTGTACTGTAGAAAGAATAGCTGGAAATATGGAGTGCATATAAGGCAACCCAATTAAAAAACAAGGAATGAGTCAGTGGGACAGTTGATTTCTGTGGGGTAATAGTTTCTGCATCTTAATGCTTTTTGGACTATGGATTTAAGCCACCCTCCCACTAGACTTTTGGAGCAATAACTTTTTTAAGCCTTTTATTATGATTGAAAGACTACCATGTTGCTTTTAAATAGTTTGAGTATTGACAGAAGGTAAGTTCTCAACTTCTTTCTATGTAATCACTGAGCCAGGATGAATTTCCCAAAGAAATTTCCCAAATAAAGCAAATTTATAATTTGCTTCCAAAAGGATGGTTAGTGGAAGGGACACATAAAACTGTAGAGCTGGGGCTTCCCTGGTGGCGCAGTGGTTGAGAGTCCGCCTGCCGATGTAGGGGACGTGGGTTCGTGCCCCAGTCCGGGAGGATCCCACATGCCGCGGAGCGGCTGGGTCCGTGAGCCATGGCCGCTGAGCCTGCGCGTCTGGAGCCTGTGCTCCGCAACGGGAGAGGCTACAGCAGCGAGAGGCCCGCGTACCAAAACAAGCAAACAAACCTGTAGAGCTGACAATACTAATTTTATCAGGTTTCAAATAAGAATAATTAAACTTATAAAGTGACATACTAATTCTTTTTGCATTACTTTCCCTTTTTGTTGTTTAAAGTCAAATTCCAGAAATAAAAATCTTTATCATACAGTTTTCTTCTTGCTAAAGCTGGAAGGATAAAATAGAAAGCTCATCAACATCAGAAAATGTTTGATCTAAAGTAATATGAAGAGTAGGGTTGTTAATTAAGTACATGAACCAAATGGACTTCCTTGTTCCCTTTGAGAACTCATGATTGTCTAGGAAATGCATGTAGGTTTGTTTTTGGTATATAACATGAGTATACAGTGCTTCCTTTTGCAATTATCAAAATCACTGCTCTGAAATACCAACCTGTCTCTCAATCTGTGAACTTTAGAGGCATGTGTATATACAAGTATGTTTTATAAACCATGAATTTCTGTCTGTTTCCATAAAGTACTATCAGTTTGATAATAAAAGCAGGTTTACTTTTACCACTTAAAGTTTTGGTCTTAGAGCTGTTGAGAAAAATTAGAGTGATTCATAACAATTTAAATGATGAAGGAAGTGACGTGTTAAATAATCCAGTAACGTGGTGCTAGATTATTTCTAGGACTATTTCCCCGATTAAACAAGCTGTAAATTTTCATTTCTTCATGGCACTGTGTTGTGTTAAATTGTGTTAACATTTGTGCTGAAATGGAGCGTGTACTTTCTTATATATAAGTGTTAGAATTTCAGCTACTTTAGTTGAGACACAGAAAATTGTCACTGATCCAATAAAAGTATCAAAGGCCAAACAGTAACTATTTGGTTTCATTTTTAAAAGATTTATGAGAAAAGTAGAGAAAGTTCATATCTTTTTTTTCCCTTATAGGAGAATCAGTCTATTGATTATTGTACTAAAATTCCAAGTCAAATAAGGCTCAGGAAATTTAACTAAAGAAAGGATGAGGAAGAAACCTGAATTTTTCTACTCTCAAAGAAGTGAGACTAAAGAAACAGCGTTATACTTCCCCCAGAAATGTGAAATGGACTACTTTATCTTAAAAAAAACATTTCTTGCTCTCCTTGCTGAAGGAGAGTAGTAGAAAGTGGGATGAAAATTTGAGGAGTCCATTGTTTTGGTGGGTGGTGCTGTCCCTGTGTATATTCCTGGAAAGGCTTGCTTCTTGTAGTTCTTTGAGGAAAAAAGAGATCATAAGCAGGAAGAATTCCTTGACATTACAGACTTTTAAGTCACTGAAAACAGTTGCCTTCTGAATTGTAAGCTTGTAAGCTGGAAGGGTACCTAAGAGATGTTGCAATTTAAAGACAAAGATATACCATGAAGGGGCTTGACTGCAGACAACAGATTTCTAGCTACTTCAGTTCCAATATCAGAATCTGTCTAGTTAAAGAATTTTATTTCTTGGCAGAAGCTTATGGAAGATTATATGAAATCTTAAAATTTTCTTATGGTCCAGAAGGGAATGGATGCAGGTAATACTGCAGTTTGATAGGAGACCTTTTTTCTTTGATCCTCTCATGTAGCATCATAATATTTAAGTCATCAATAGTTGGTTCATGACGTGAACAGGTGAGAGTTCTTGTAATGAGCACATGGCAGAGTGCCTAGGAGTGAAAGTGAGGTGAGCCCAGAGGACATAAGGGCCTGGCACTGGGAAAAACAGCTGGGCGCTTGTCAGTGTTCGTACTGTAAAGTTTAGCTCTTTGAATCCCCTTTCAAAATTAGTCAAATAGGACTCCTATGTTCTGAGTAACTTTATGGGAAAATATTACTCCTTTTCTGTTGGTTGCGTATAAATGGCTTAAAAAGGAAACAATAATGATGGTAGAGTAGAATTTGGAGAATATGGTCTTGTTGCAGCCCAGCTGGGACTCATTACTGAAGAATTAAAATAACACTTCATGACTCTCCCTCAAGGCTTATTTGTGCATGATGGAGTTTTAAGGCAGTTATTATTTAATGATGATGAATCCTATTTGTAAAACCTATTCAAAAGAGTTCATCTTAATCTACTGATAGATCTGTGTTTTTTCAACTGTCCTGCAAAGTAGGGAGAACATAAGAGTGTTACTTCAAACCTCCTGTTGGGGAAACATATTCAGCAGTGAAGAAATACAGATAGACTCAATCAAGATCATCCAGTAAAAACATTAGGTATAGAATTTTCTTCTGCTGAGTACTTTTAGGTTCTACGGTCTTTTTCTACCCTCAACTTTTTAGCCCATAGACCAGTTTACCAACAATAATTTAAAACAATAATAATAATGCAATATACTGAGTACACAGTATATGCCAACCACTATTCTAAGCCCTTCAAAAGCACCAAACCCTTGAAAGTTGACAGGTGTATGGAGTGGATATTACTATTAACCCTAATTAATAAGTGATGGAACTGAGTTACAGAAAGGTGGTGATTTGTCTAAAGTCACGTATCTAATGACGGGAGCAGAAATCTAACCTAGACAATCTGGCTCCAGAGTCCATGTTCTCAATAATTATGCCATCCTCAATTTAAAAAGCACAGAAGGGCTTCCCTGGTGGCGCAGTGGTTGAGAGTCCTCCTGCCTTGCAGGGGACGCGGGATCGTGCCCCGGTCCTGGAGGATCCCGCATGCCGCGTAGCGGCTGGGCCCGTGAGCCATGGCTGCTGAGCCTGCGCGTCCGGAGCCTGTGCGCCGCAACGGGAGAGGCCACAATAGTGAGAGGCCCGCGTACCGCAAAAAAAAAACGCACAGAAGTATGAATTTTTGCCTCAATGATGAAAAAAAAAGACCTTAGTTTTGCATACCACTTAAATTTTTGCCCAGGGATTTTATAGTATTATAGAAGTTTACTTCTATACACTTTACAGAGTCAGGTAGTTGGTAGAAAATAATTTTCTAAATCTAAGAAAGGGAAGTTTTGGTACCACCTCCCTTATGTGTGGTTCAGAGCCTAGAAACTTGGAAGAACCACAACTTGAGAAACTACCATCGAAGCCTCAAATAAAAGGTTTTAATAAAATTTCCAGTCTAACATGTAAAACTTAATCCTGGAGATAAAACCAGGAGAAGCAAGTTAAATTTGAATGAACAGATTCTTAGCTTTCAGAAATTCTAAAGGTGGCAGACCACTTTATTTATTTATCAAACATAAGCACTCACTTCATCAATATAGTACCTTTAAATTAGAAATTTAAAGTACTATTCCAACTTAGTTCTGAAGACAGTGTTTTGTTGCTTTGTGAAAGCATAGAAAAGGGTATCCTCCACAAAAGAGAAGTCCTTTATTGTCATTTTTTTAAAAACCAGAAATGGTAAAAACAGAAAGAGGAAAGGCTAATATAAACTTATAGATAGGACCTTGTGTGGGATAACTTATTCCAATGTTTTCTATAAATTTTTTTTTTAACTTTACCCCTCAAACAAACACACACAAAAAAGGCTTTAGCATTCTAATTCAAATTGGTAAAGGGCTGAGCAACCCTTAAAGCTGCCCTGAAGGAAGTATGGCAGACTAAGCTAGATGAAAAAATGAATAAGGAAAATAAAACCCCTAGTAGTATAATGTCAGGATGAAATGGGCATTTTTGCTTTGTCTCCACTTAACTACTGATGAAGTCAAAATCATGGTCTCCTGCCCCAGAGTGAATTAAAGAGAGAACATTATGTAGAAATGGAGATGTGGCATCAGAAAGGCTGACAAAGGTAAGTGGAGGGCAGAAAGGGTTAGACAAAAGCCTTCAAGGCCAGTGACAATCACTCTTTCTAATCCCCACTTACCTTACTTCTGGAACCTAGTACAGGAATCATCATGGAGTTTGGGCCCAAAGTGGTATGGGGGTGAGGATCCTGACCTCATAGAGCTGAACTTTCTTCAACCACAGGATCATTCTCTAGTCCAGCACTCAGAAGAGAAACAATGTGAAAAGTGTGTTTTCTTAATCTATCACCGAGTGGGACAATTCATTTTCTTTGCAGGGAAAGAAAAATGTTCTGATCTCTATTGCTGTACAGGGAAAGAGTTTCCAAAATGAGCATAATATGATAGGGATGTCCTCGAGTGAATTAGCATCCTGGGTTCAGTGAGTTTCCAAAGCAGCCACAGCTTAGGAAGTGTGTGCATTCACCACCTCTACACAACCAGTGTTCTGAATAAGATGGTTCTAGGGCTGGTTTGAAAAAGTAAGTATTGGAAATCCCTACTGTACACAGCCTGCCAAGTATCTCTAAAGATGCTGAATGGTAAAGGTGCCTCCTTGTGAGCAGGACTTTATTGAATAGGGTACTGCCTTAGTCCAAAGTTAACACAACATTCACAGTAAAGATCAGGGAATAAGTCAAAAGATTAAGCTGTTAGGACTTTAATGAGATTGGCCTGGGCCATTGCAAATCCCTGATATAAACTTGCAGATGCCAAGAGATGGAATGTAAGTGTGAACTGGCCCTGTTCACCTTACCTGTTGAGGGTAGTGAATGCTCATTATTCACGCAGAGCCTTTCATTCACAGGTGTCTAAGCTCAGGAGCAGGTTCTTTGCTCTTGGAGGAATAGACAAAGATCTGATTTGTCACCAGAGGGAACAGTGAGTTGCCTCTGCCTGAAAGCCCAGAGACTTGCCATCTCGGCACAGCTCTTACCCAGAACTAGCTATGTAACCTAGGTCAAGCCACCTAATCTCTTTGAGGCCCAGATTTCCCAGCGGTCGTAAGAGGAGTTTTAACAGGTTGGTTGCTGAGGCCAGGGTCAGAACTAGATCTCAAAGTTCTCTAACTTGGGCAGGTTCGGGGAGTGTCACGGTAGATTTTCTTTGGTTTCCAAATGAATTAACCACTATAAATTCCTACACTTTCAGAAGAAATCAGTAATGTGGTCCACAGGTCTCAATCTAAAATTTGATGAATGGTCTTATTTTAACAGATGTGGAGAAGAAGAAATGCCCTAGATTTGTGCTGTCTGATATGGTAGCCAGCAGCCATGTGTGGCTATTTGAATTTAATTTAAATTAATTTAAATTAAATTATAAAATCAGTTCCTCAATCATGCTAGCCACATTTCAAGTGCTCAGTAGCCACATGTGACTAGTGCCTACTGAATTCAACAGCAGAGGCATAAAATCGCAGAAAGTTCTATTGGTCAGCACTGCCCTAGACCTTTACCTGGACCATGAACTGCAACTACTTGTCCCTTAGTGCAGGGCATAGAGGTTTGCACCCCAGGGTGACTGTGTTCATCTTTGGGGAATGGACGAATGGATTAAATTCCATTTGGACAAGAAGTGCAGGAAACCCTTCAGGCATAAGATGTTGGCATTGGACAAGAGTTTGAGGGAGGTGGGAGGAGGGGAGGTTAGAGGAAGGGGTTAGGAAACAGCTAAACCGTTCTCTGCCGCGGGGCTGGACTAGACCTGAGCTTCTGTAGGACACAGGACCCTTAGAGGAGGGTTCCTCAGCGAGATTATCACCCCACTCACGACTGATCCCAGCAATGGAAAAGTGTGAGAGGAGCCGGGCTTCCCTAATCCCAAGGAAAGCAGGGACCCTCTCAGCACTCGATGGTGGGAAAACGTCACATTGGGCCCGTGTCACAATAGGGAAAGTTATTACATAGTCAGTGGCTGGAGGGGAATAATTCTGGCTTTCTGGAAATAAGTGAGGGAGGATAACCCCTCTGTCTAACAGTCTGCTTCTTAGGTACAGGTCTGTGCGGTCAAGCCAGCTTATGTTTTGAGGTTTAAGCTTGAGTGTTAGCAAGAAAGTATCAGTGATATGGTGAAAAAGCTTTTCTATAGAGTTGGTACCTTGGTGCTGCTTTCCTTGTCAGCCCTGCTGGCTAGGGGGCCACCCATGTGGGGAAGGGAAGAAGTCAGAGGCAGATGGCAAAAAGAGTGTAATTTTAGCTGCTGTCTGGAAGGCACGTGTGAAGGGAGTCACCTTTCTCTTCTGGACCTACTTCTAGGTGCAGCTGCAGGGGACGACACAGAGGATGCGAGCACGGAGTTCACTGACAGTATTGAGGAGGAGGCTGCACACAATAGCCACCAGCAAGTAAGTCTAAGTCAGGTCCTGGGGCCCCAGGGTGCAGAGCTCATAGCCCTTTGGGGACTGGTGGTCTCCTGCAGCCCTTGTGGGCCTGGAGTGAGAAGCTATCTTTTTAGATAAACCACTTCCCAGTCTTCTTTCCACCCTCCCAGCCACCTTGCCAACCCCTGTCCTCACTCCATTTCTCTTTCCGATCCACCCTTTTGACTCCTTGTATCTTGTGCTCCTGCTTCTTGCCCCCTCCTACCCTCCTTTGCTCCTATGTACCGTCTATAGCTATAGCTTCAGAAGAATTTTTACTTACGACAAGACCTGAACACTTCCCCTCTTGGGCTTTTGTAACTGAAACACATCACAGAAGACAGGGAGTCATCGAAGGGCTGCTTGGGGAGGTGGCAGGCCTAGGACCTGCTTCAGGAGAGTGTGTTCTGAGGAACTCCAAGAGGATCGGAATGCTTCCGAAGCAGGGATCATTCTCAGTGAAGTCTCACTATATATAAAAGAGAACCTTGTTGAGCAACCTGACAATCTACCCAGGTTGTGACATGTCAATGACCAGCAGATGACACTTCAAGAGCAAAGCCCCTGTCCAACCTCAGAACTTGGTACCCAAGGCCAAAACATTGTTCCCACCAACCATCAGTGAAGGTGTAACCAGCATTTTCTCAAGCTCAAGAGCAGAATGTTCTAGACGTCAGAGATTAAGTCACCAATAGTGATCCCATAGCACCCACTGGAACTCCTATGTGTCTTCACCTTGCCCAGTGACATTTAGCAATCACATGTCTTGGATGGACAAGGCCTGCGACTCTCTGAGTTTTTAAGGGAAAAGTGGATCATTGGTATCTGTCCTTCTGCAGAAGCAGCTGGGCTTTTCCAGAGATAGGCTCCTTGGAGCTATTAGGAAAGCTATAGGGGACATGAGGCTTTCTGGGTCTGCCTCTTCATAGCCTGCATAAGAAAAAAGGAGACGTCTAATAAACCAGCAGAAAGACCCAAGTGAGCAGTCCCCAAATCTCACAGGATTTGGCACAGCCTTTGACTCTTGGGGACACAAGCAGTTGTCTGGAATACCTCACATCCTCAGCACAGTTTCTTTACCTTCTACCAAGATTCCCTTTTTGCTGCTCTAGACACACCTGACCCTAACATCTCCCTTGCGTTCCTGCATGAACTTCACTTCTCTTTTTGCTTGGACAGCTTCTTCTGAGTCCTCCTAACCGGTGCTTGTAACTTTAATTATGTACACCACTGGGCCTCTGGACAGATCCCTTACCTCTCACTTCCTGATTTCACTGAGGATCTTGGGTGAGACAGTGGGATCTGCAGGATGAGAAAATATCCACTCTAACACAGAGCTAGATTGGGATGTCAGCAGGTCACTGATGGTTATTGCTACTCTGGGTCAGGGTTAACTTCAGAATAAGTGAACAGGAGACACAGATATGGAGAGAACCAGATTCCGACTGATGTGGTACAAACTATGCCTGATAGCACGAGTTCTTCACTGTGCTTCTCAGTTATAGGCAAACTGGTTTGTAAAGTCACATCTTCCTCAACCTTCTTTTCTATAGCTGAGCGTGGAGAAAATGATCAGACCACATTTTTGAGGTCAGTCCAAGCCTGGAATAAACCTTTACATTGGGGCATTTGTACTTCCCTTGCAATGTCTTCCCTATCACCTGGCATAGGAGATACTTAATAAGTTAGACAAGTATTTACCTGTTGGATGAAAAATATCTTGGGTAAGCACTGTTTTTCTCTGTATCCCCTTTCCTTGAAAATCAATCTCCAGTTTTGGGGAAGGAGGTGTGTGAAATCATTGTAAACTTACTTCAACTTTTCTGAGGTTTGTTGGTGTGACTCTCCTGCTACCAATTAAATAAAGCTTGTTTTGTCATAACTGTTTTGTGTCCAGATTCTCAAAAATGCGTTTGCTTGTTCCTGGGAACTGGTCCCTTAAGATTGAGCTCTGAGCTTCTCCTAGTTGTGTCCTTAGGAGGTAGACCTTATTCTCAACACCAAGCTCCCTTCCCACCTCAAGCATACACACACTTCCCCTAACAAACACATCCAACTTTGTGTGCCTTTTAAGGCAAGAATCAACTTTTGGCCAAAGCAGATTGCTTCACCTTTATTTTTGGACTCACCCTCCTCAGAAAGGCCTGGCCATGATGGTAATTGTCCTCAGACACCTCTCACACAATTCCATTCCTAATCAAATGTAAGTTCTGTAACAAATACCTAGGAAGTTCCCGTGAAAGAAACTAGAGTAATCAATCATTTCCTTTCTTCATTCGAATTTTTGCAATGGAGAAAAGTTAATCAACAATCAAAACCGCAAAGGAGAGTCAGTGATGAACTTGAAAAAAGATCATTTTTAATACCCTGATGCGGTCTGAGAAATGAATTACACTGTGGGAGGTATGAAGGAATAGGGCTAAAACAAAACCACTCTATTCAAATAAGAGATCAGATCTGCACATTGATCTCCATGGGGCAAATGAAAAACCAGCACACAAAAAAGTTGAATTATACCATGGAAGCAATAGAATAGTTGAATTAGGAAATGTGAAAAACAACAACAGCAACAATTACCTATAAGAGATGTAATCAACAATAGAACTAAAGGATTCATACTACTACCACATACACTGGAAGCCCTGGGGTTTTACTTCAGGGAAAACAATAGAAATACTAGCTTTCCATAGATGTTAAAGAAAAAAAAATAAAAAGGTTAGATACTGAGTCACTTTTCATGCATTTACATTTAAATTTTACAGACAAGGCAGCTAACGTAAACTCCCTTGGACATGGAAATATGAAAAGGCAAATTAGCCTGGGAACAAGAAATCGGACCAGGTGAACCTTAAGGTCCCTTCTGGTATTAACATTTCGTGGGTCTTATTTTTTCTTTTTAAAGAAAGTAGGTATATTTAAATCAATAGAAGATAACATACATCTAGAAGGCACTTTAAAAATAGATGGTATCATTAAAGTTAGACATTTTTAAGCAGAAGGAACCCTTAAGGTTTAGAAAAGAATAAATGTGTCCATATTCAAAGCTGATGACATTGTTTAGTTAGTTGAAAAGAGTTTATTTAGAAAGGTAATGTCACATAATTTAAATGAAGGGTGAGAACATAAACTTTCAAAAGTGGTTTTATCCAGTCCCCCTTCCTTTATTTTGACCCAAGTGCTTCGTGGCACATGCAGGGATGGCCACCAGTCCAACTAAGCCTGGCAGTAGAACCATAGAAACACATTCCCAGGAGCCTCTCAAATCTCAGGCTTACAACCCCAGGTGGGATTGGATGCCTAGGAAATGAGCACCTGTGCGAGGCATCTCTTTCTTCTTTGACGTGGGTGCGTTATCGCGCACATCTCTTTACAACCTCAACTGCTATGCTACTAAATGCTTTTACACATACGTGCCATATGAATCCACCCCACGACATACCTGAAACCTAGATTTTATCACGCTGTTACGAGGTCCAAAGCAACAGTCAATGGCTTTGTGCCAAGCCAAGCAGCTGTTAATCACTGATCCATTTAAGCTCCTCTGAGCCCTGTTCTGTCCAATATATCAATATTTCTGACCTAAATGAAGCAGTAAAGCACATAATTAATTCTACAAATCATCCCTAATCAAGTGGCCGCTACATGATTTATGGAGATGCACATAAATATTTTGACGACTTTGGTGATTTTGAAATGATTCTGTATAGCCGGAATGAATTTGTGACAGGTACAAGTCATTATATTTACAGAGATAAAAGAAAACAATATGACCCAGAAATAGCTGTGGGGAGAGTTGGAAAATTGGGAGGTCAAAATTGACCTGAAGTTAAGTAAAACCCAAAAATGCTGCCACTGAAGGAAAAATAAGCCAATATGACATTGGGATATAAGATTAATATTCGACAGACAGGCAAGAAATTCACATACTAAAATGATTAGTCATACACTAAGTAGATAATCATACTCATGTTTTGGTTTCTACGCTTTTAAAAGCATGGGAAAAGCTGGAGAGGAGCCGAAGACGAACAATAAAAAAGTTTAAAAGTTAAAAAATTAATTTTAAAAAATTATTTATTTATTTTTATTTTCTTTATTTTTGGCTGCATTGGGTCTTCGTTGCTGTGCGCAGGCTTCTCATTATGGTGGCTCCTCTTGTTGCAGAGCGTGGGCTCTAGGTGTGCAGGCTTCAGTAGTTGTGGCATGCAGGCTCGGTAGTTGTGGCACATGGGCTTATTTGCTCCGTGGCAGGTGGGATCTTCCTGGACCAGGGCTTGAACCCGTGTTCCCTGCATTCGCAGGTGGATTCTTTACCGCTGTGCCACCAGGGAGGCCCTAAAATATTATCTGAGGAAAAACTATACAATCTGCTTTAGTTGAAACATTAAGGAGTAACTTCAAGAGTATCCTCAAAAAACAAAGGTGATGGGAAATTGCTTCTGCTTGTTTTCTTCTCACGTGCTTAGATTTGTAGAGAGTTTGGCTGGCAACATCAGCATAGGGTGATAACCAACAAGGGAAATTGGTTGCTAGGCAGGTGGCCTCACTTTAACTTCTCAGCAATTGTAGAGTGTGATTCTCCTGTTGCCAATGAAATTAAGGTTGCTTTGTCTTAACTGTAGCTCCGCCTATACCCTAATTCTCTGACTATGACTCCAGATTCCTGAGTGCCCATATCCTTCCTCGTAATCATCCTTTTTGGAGTCTGCGTTACAGCCTCAGGCTTTGAGCTTTGGTATCTTAGCCATGATCTTTGCAGTCAAGGACTCAAGTGTTGAGCTGATGAAGCTTCCTGACTGTGAGAAGACTTCTGCAGAACTCTGTCCCCTCAGAAAGAGAAGAATCACAGCATCCACACTCTCCAGTCCTGTTTAAATCTCATTTGTTTGCTTTTGTTTTAAATTTATTGTGTGCTTGTGTTTTTTTCCTCACCCACCTCTGCCTGTGGCAACAATTCACCCTGCTTGTGTGGTATGTCCTCTCATCCAAACCAGTCTCCAGGGCCCTTATGGCTGAGGAATCCTAGAGGGGGAGCTCCTTTTAGGTCTGC
This sequence comes from Kogia breviceps, assembly GCF_026419965.1. NCBI lineage: Eukaryota > Metazoa > Chordata > Mammalia > Artiodactyla > Physeteridae > Kogia > Kogia breviceps. The sequence continues at coordinate 80,302,795 of NC_081310.1, forward strand.
CTGTTTTGGTCCCCTAGATGGCTGCCTTTGTGCTCTGATGTTCCTCGTAGATCCTCTTCAATGCACTAACTTCTTTAAACCATGATTTTCTTTCAGCTCATCAAGGTAGCTTTGGAGAAAAGCCTGGCAGCTGTGGAGACCCAGAACATATCTCTTGCCCCTCCATCCACGACAGGAGGGGACAGTAACAGGGGTCTTCAGGAGGAAATGCTCCACCTGAGGGCTGAGATTCACCAGCTCTTAGAGGAGAAGAGGAAAGCTGAGGGGGAACTGAAGGAGCTAAAGGCTCAAATCGAGGAAGCAGGATTCTCCTCTGTGGCCCACATCAGGTAGGATGTGCACCAGAGAAGGGGAGCCCGCTGATGGAGAGGCTACCATAGCCAAGGGACTCACCTTGCTGCTGCCAAGGCATTTGTGCTGCCATGGGGCTTCTTGGTCCACATCCCATGCTCCGTGCATTAATTGTTCTACTGATTCTTAGAAAAGTTAATAGTATTGGATAATGGGGATTATCAATTATTACCATTCAAAGTATTCAAATAAATCTGGTCTTAATTCAGTATAATAATGTCCATTATTAGCTATACATATGACTGTCATGAGTGGAAATCTCCTAGTTGTATGACTCGTATTGCTCTTTTGAATTGACTGACATGTCAGGAATCTTCTGCTACCCAAGATGCTTCACTGCTATATGCATGACCCGAATAGTCCATGAGGAGGAGGATTTATACAGAGGCCCTTCCACCTTCACTCAGCTCTCTCTCAGCAGCACAAATCCTTAAATCACAGAATAGCAATTTTAATAATCTCTGCTGTTTTATTTACTTTGCAAAAGTGGTAAGTAGCTTATTCATTGGCTAGATTGACCACTCTGTCTTTAATGGCTTTTTTTTTCAAAAGATGCTTGGGGAACATGCTGATAACATAGGGCTAATCCAGTTATTCATTCATCCCTGAGGGTCATAATCATAATGGCCTGCTGTTTAGAACACAGCTGTGCAGATGTACAACTTCTAATTCATGCCCTGTTGTTTCCCTGCCTATTATGTGCCACTTAAATGTCCCTGAATCATAGAATAATATTAGTACAGAAGAGGACCTTGGCATCCAGCATAGTCGAGGAAACTCTGGCCTAAAAAGTTCTGGTAACTTGCTCAAGGTTGTATAATAGTCCCTGGCTAGACCCCTGGCTCCCAATCATTAAATTATAAACCTTTTCTTCTATACTGTATACTTTGTCAAACAATTTTTGAAATACTCTTGTGATCATCCTTAATGTTGGTTCTTTTACTCTGAATTATCACGATATTTCTTTTCTTAAATTCAACTTAAGTTAAAGCTTAAGTTTGACTTAAACATGGTTATGTGTAAACTTTGTTGTGCTATCATGGGTGAGAACAATACATGTCATTTGATCCTACAGTTGAATATACAATCCAACCAAATGTAGTACCTTCATGAATTATTTTCCTTTTTCCTCAGTTACTAACCTAAAACTGATTGAACTCTTCATCCAACCTGAAGCATCACTGATACTGTAGAAGATAGAATCTATGTAATTTGTAGTCCCTCTTTTGAGATTTTGTTGAACATTGCTGTTGTTAGTTTGTACTGTGAACACAGCAAATATAAAGTTATGACATAATATTAAATATTCTTCTTTATACCACACGTGTGCCCCTTTCTTTCCCTTTTACACATCAGTTTTGGTTAAAATACCTGTCCCACTTTTCTCCATGGAAACTCTCATAGATGATCTCTCTGATTCCTGTGTCCTAAAGCATTTTCATCCTTGATTCATGCTAGACAAGCTCTACTCTATTCCAAAACCTGAGGATCTGAGAAACCCAGTCTAGGGGCATAGCCAACTGCTGGTCCTTCAGGCTATGAATTATTACTTCCTTTGCCTCTTCTGGTCAGCAGTTCTCAATTTAGCATGCTTAAGAATCACCTGTGGAACTTAAGTAGTTTGTAGGCCTTAGCTCTAAAGCTTTTTAAACAAGCACCTCCTAGGATTCTGCTGTTAGTATTCCTCGGGTCTGCAGCTAGTATGAGCAGGATTAAATGACTTCTCTGTTGCAGACACCGAGCCAGCCACACCACTTATGTAATTTCATGCAAGCATCCAATAACTCCACTAGGTCAGTGTTAGAGGTTAAGTGAACTGCCTTTTTAAGTAAATTGCCTTTTTAAAGCCATATTTTTTATTGCTTCCACCCAATCCTAGTGAAATATTTGGTGGGAGGAAAGGCTGCGTCTAGAATGTCTTGGTGAAAATTAGTTATTTAGTCCATTTTATTTCCTCAACAAATATGAATATTTTATGCACAGCTGGCACTGTGGAGGTTCTGGAGATACAGGGTGAACAGGACACGCAGAATCTCTGTTCTTATGGAGATGATCTCCTATCACAGGAGCCAGACGTAAAGCAAATAATTAACATAAGTACATTTGATTATAGTTGTGATTAGTGTTATTTATTTCTTCTGTGTTCCTAGGTCCAAATTTCTCATCCAGTAGTTGAAAAGTGACTGATGATAATTAATAGAACTGTAGAATCCATAATAATATTATTTTTTTTCTTAACAGTGTAGTTACCCTTGTTTATTCTGGAGGCCACTGAAAATTAGAACATGAGGCTGCAAGCATGAGTAAAGACAACTAGACTGGGTGTCTTGAGTCCTAGATTTTTAGTGATGATGCTGCCACCAAGTAGCTATGGGAGTGCGGGTAATCTCTTGCTCTTTCTGAGCCTTGGTTTCCTCGTGTATAAAACAAGGGAGTTGTTGTAGGTCTCTGAGGTCACTTCATGCTCTGGGGTGTCTCTGAGTCTCTGATGGCCTGAGGTGTGGGTAAATGGGGCTTTTAGGAACTGAGGCCAAGACCATACCTGGCCCCTGATTATGTATGTTTCCTGTAGGAACACCATGCTGAGCCTTTGCCTTGAGAATGCAGAGCTGAAAGAGCAGATGGGAGAAGCAATGTCTGATGGATGGGAGATTGAGGAAGACAAGGAGAAGGGCGAGGTGATGGTGGAGACTGTGGTTGCCAAAGGGGGTCTGAATGAGAATAGCCTTCAGGCTGAATTCAGAAAGCTCCAGGGAAAACTGAAGAATGCCCACAATATCATCAACCTCCTCAAAGAACAGCTGGTGCTGAGCACCAGGGAAGGGAATAGTAAACTTAATCCTGAGTTCCTTGGGCACCTGGCCAGGGAGATCGACAGAATGAACACAGAGCTGGTTTGCTCTTCTGGAAAGCACCAATGCCAAGAAGAGGAGGGTGTGACCATGAGGCCTTGCCCCAGACCCCAGAGCCTTGACCTTGGGACTGCCTTCACAGTGGATACCCACCAAGTAAGTGTGGGATTAGATGGAATGAAAGACCCTTGGAGAAGGGTGGGAAATGTCAGTTTCTACCTTAAACAGTTCTGCCCTGTGGGTCAGGAGGTACCAAGGGAAGGGCACGTTTGCACCACAAGTAGTGGTGATAATATTCCTCACACATCAACCTTTAGAAAGGTTTTTTATAACATTATCTTATAAATATTACATGAATAATTAATTTTCCATAAATATATGAGTGCCTAATCTTCCAGATAAGAGACTAGACATTGGAAGCAGGCAATAAGACTTTGTCTCTGTCCTTCAGGTATTCAATATGGTGGGAAAAGATGGCACAAAACCAGATCATTTCAATAGGATACAATATAGGGATACATGGGGTTTTAAGGCAGCCAGACAAGTGGTGTGTAATGACATCTCTTCCTTCTCACTGCCATTTTCGTCACAGCTCATCACAGGTGTCTGTCCCTGAGCCTCAGAAGGAGTTTTCAGGATCCTCTAAGGGGAGGCAGCTGAGCTGAGGATTAAGTAAAATGGAGACTACAGAGGATTCTTTTTTTCTTTAACTGGGGTATAGTTGTTTTACAATGTTGTGTTAGTTTCTACTGTACAGCAAAATGAAGTAGAGTTCCCTGTGCTATATAGCAGGTTCTCATTAGCTACCTATTTTATACATATTAGTGTATATATGTCAATCCCAGTCTCCCAGTTCATCACACCACCCTCCCCCTTTCTCCCATTGGTGTCCATACGTTTGTTCCCTACATCTATGTCTCTATTTCTGCCTTGCAGACCAGTTCATCTGTACCTTTTTTCTAGATTCCACATATATGCATTAATATATGATATTTATTTTTCTGACTTACTTCATTCTGTATGACAGTCTCTAGGTCCATCCATGTCTCTACAAATGAGCCAATTTCATTCCTTTTTATGGCTGAGTAATATTCCATTGTATATATTTACCACATCTTCTTTATCCATTCATCTGTCGATGGACACTTAGGCTGCTTCCATGTCCCGGCTATTGTAAATAGAGCTGCAATGAACATTGTGGTACATGACTCTTTGAATTATGGTTTTCTCTGGGTATATGCCCAGTAATGGGATTGCTGGGTCATATGGTAGTTCTATTTTTAGTTTTTTAAGGAACCTCCATACTGTTCTCCATAGTGGCTGTATCAATTTACATTCCCACCAGCAGTGCAAGAGGGTTCCCTTTTCTCCACACCTTCTCCAGCATTTATTGTTTGTAGATTTTCTGATGATGCCCATTCTAACGGGTATGAGGTGATACCTCATTGTACTTTTGATTTGCATTTCTCTAATAATTAGTGATGTTGAGCATCTTTTCATGGGCCTCTTGGCCATCTGTATGTCTTCTTTGAAGAAATGTCTGTTTAGGTCTTCTGCCCATTTTTGGATTGGGTTGTTAGTTTTTTGATATTGAGCTGCATGAGCTGTGTATATATTTGGAGATTAATCCTTTGTCCACTGATTTGTTTGCAAATATTTTCTCTCATTCTGAGGGTTGTCTTTTCATCTTGTTTATGGTTTCCTTTGCTGTGCAAAAGCTTTTAGGTTTCATTAAGTCCCATTTGTTTATTTTTTAAAAATTTCCATTACTCTAGGAGGTGGGTCAAAAAAGATATTGCTGTGATGTATGTCAAAGAGTGTTCTTCCTATGTTTTCCTCTAAGAGTTTCACAGTGTCTGGCCTTACATTTAGGTCTTTAATCCATTCTGATTTTATTTTTGTGTATGATGTTTGGGAGTGTTCTACTTTCTGCAGAGGATTCTGAGAGGACAACTGGGCAGGAATGCAGGGAGGGATGAGTGGAGGTTTCCACCCCTTCTCTCTTCAATCATTGAACAAACATTTACTGAGAGCTCCTTCTCGTAGATTCAATTGATATCATGCTATGTGTTGTAGATACAGAGATGAATAAAACATTACCCCAGCACTCCAGGAGCTCATTTCAGAAAGCAAGTAACTGCCAAATTGGATGATGAGTGCTGTGACAGACACATGAATAAAGTCCACAAGGTTTGCAAGGGGAAGCAACCATCACTGCCTGGGGGATGAGCTCAGGCTGCCCTGACCCTGTGCTGGCTCTTTTCACAGCTGGTCAACCTTCCCCAGTCCCGTAACTCTGGACCTCAGTCAGAATTTAGCCTCCCAGGATCCACCAAGCACCTGCGCTCCCAGTTGGCACAGTGCAGACAACGCTTTCAAGATCTCCAAGAGAAGCTGCTGATATCAGAAGCCACTGTCTTTGCCCAGGCCAACCAGCTGGAGAAATACAGAGTCATGTTTAGTAAGTCTTAAGTTCACGTCACCAAAATGCCTGTCTTCTCCCTGAGAAGCTACATGCTTTGCAGACTTCACTTTTCTTCCCCAACCTCATAACAAGTTTAATCCTGACCATGACCCTAGGATTGTGGAAGTGGATACTTAATTTCAATTTGCAGATGGCAGAGAAGAGTAAATGAATAAATCAAGTTTGCAGTGACAGTATAGGGAGGAAATGGACTAACACCTAGATTTGCTGATTTCTGGTACAGTCAACAAACTGCCTTACCTCTCTCAACGTATGCTAATTGCTTCTCTTCTGCTCCTCTTTGCACCACATCAGATTCTTAAAAAGTATACCAGCTTCCCTGGTGGCGCAGTGGTTGAGGGTCCACCTGCTGATGCAGGGGACGCGGGTTCGTGCCCCGGTCCGGGAGGATCCCACATGCCGCGGAGCGGCTGGGCCCGTGAGCCATGGCGGCTGAGCCTGCGCGTCCGGAGCCTGTGCTCCATGACGGGAGAAGCCACAACAGTGAGAGGCCCGCGTACCGCAAAAAAAAAAAAGTATACCATCATTGTTGGTCTAGAATCAACGATTTCTAATAGAACTTCCGCGGTGACAGAAATGGTCTATACCTACGTCATATGTGGTTATGGAGAACATGAAATGTAGCTAATTCAACTTGGAAATTTTAAGCTTAATTTTAACCAGTTTAACATAAAATAGTCACATGTGGTTAGTAGCTACCTTACGGAACAGTACAGATCTAGATGTCTTTGAAACTCTGAATTAGTTCAGCTCCATTCAAACATTTACTGAGCCCCTGTGAACAAAGCATTTACTAGTTTCCCTGGGGCTTCTAGAGATGACTTAAAGATGTCTGGTCCCAGCGAAGCCCCATTATCTGTAGATGGGATCATCAATGGCAAACAGGCTCATCCTGGTGGAGGGAAGTTCTGCTGCCTGGAGCAGGCGGTCTCTTCTCCCATCTAAGTCCAAAGAAGCATCTGTCCCACTCTGGATCTAACCTCCCTGCACCCTAAGGGCCAGGGTATGTGCCACTGAGGATGAGGGTGTATGTGGGAAATTCAGAGACTCAGTAACACCCCCTGTCTCTTCCTAAGCAGGTGAATCCTTGGTGAAGCAGGACAGCAAGCAGGTGCAGGTGGACCTCCAGGACCTGGGCTATGAGACTTGTGGCCGAAGCGAGAATGAGGCTGAGCGGGAGGAGAGCACCAGTCCCGGTAAGAGCACAAGTATGGGGTTCACCTTCCCTCCCTAGAGGCAGCCTTCACATTTGGGTGCTGTTGGCCAGTCCCACATGCAACGAGGAGTAGGGATGAGGGGGTATGGTAGACTGAAGAGGACACAAGGCCAGAGAGGGACAGGGAGTTTGGAGGAGAACTCTTGCCCAGAATGAGGCTGAGTGTGAGTTTGAATTTCTACAATTAGTTTTCAGCATACTGCTGTTAATTAAAAAAATGTTCTATCCAACTGTTTATTATAGAAAAAAATACTAAGGTCTATTTATTAATGAGAAGACCAGATGAGCTTTGGGGGAATAGGCAAACCATAAGTTTTAAAAAAATATTCTTCTGGGCTTCCCTGGTGGCGCAGTGCTTGAGAATCCGCCTGCTGATGCAGGGGGCATGGGTTCATGCCCCGGTCCAGGAAGATCCCACATGCCGCGGAGCGGCTGGGCCCGTGAGCCATGGCCGCTGAGCCTGTGCGTCCGGAGCCTGTGCTTCGCAACGGGAGAGGCCACAACAGTGAGAGGCCCGTGTACGTCAAAAAAAAAAAAAAAAATCTTCTATTATAAAAGTACTGTGACTATAGGGACATCCACCAAATTGAAATCAAGGAGAAAAACACTTGAGTAAAATAGAAGGTGACCACACCTGACTTGCAGGGCTCTTGGGAGGGTAGGAAATACTGCATTTGAATGTTAGTACAGTGCCAGCACTGAATGAAGTACTGCTTCAACTTTTGCTCTAGTAATTATTGTCCTCAAGACCTTGAAGGGAGTGGCCTCAGCAGCACGCCCAGCTTTACTCAGGAAGATGTCTTTGTCTTTTCTCAGAGTGTGAGGAGCATGACAGCCTCAGGGAAACTGTCCTAATGGAGGGGCTGTGCTCTGAGCAAGGACACCTGGGCTCCACACTGGCCAGCCCCTCTGGAAAGAAGTCCTTGGAGAGCCAGCTAGGGAAGCAGGAGGAGTTCCAGGCATATGGAAAGTCAGAAGACATCTCTGTCCTATGTAAGGACATCAAAGATCTGAAGGCCCAGCTGCAGAACGCCAACAAGGTCATTCAAAACCTCAAGAGTCGGGTCCGGTCCCTCTCAGTTACAAGCGATTATTCATCTAGTCTGGAGAGACCCCAAAAGCTGAAGGCTGTTGGTACCCTCGAGGGATCTTCACCTCATAGTGTCACTGATGAGGATGAGGGGTGGCTGTCTGATGGCACTGGGGCTTTCTACCCCCCAGGGCTTCAGGCTAAAAAGGATCTGGAGAGTCTGATCCAGAGGGTGTCCCAGCTGGAAGCCCAGCTCCCGAAAACTGGAACAGAAGGGAAGCTGGCCGAGGAGCTGAGATCAGCCTCGTGGCCTGGGTAAGGAGGGTACTCTTTGGACCATTACTTGATTGATGATGTCTAAGTTTATGTTTGAAGGAGGGTAGCCCGGGCAGGTAGAAGAGAGAACCCATCAGGGCAATCAGAGGAGCACCTATTTAAATGGTAGCCCTAGGTCTGCTGGGAGATACCAGGTCCTTGGGATTTCCTCTTAGGAATGTATTCTTAAAGTGACAGGATATATGATATAAGTAGTAAGACTGGAGTCAGACTTCCTAGGTTCAAATCCTAGCTCTGGGATTTACAGGCTATGCCACCTACTCAGTCTTTCTGAGCCTATTTCTTTACCTATTAAATGAGGATAATAAGAAAACCTATCTCAAAGGGTGGTTATTAGGTTTAAATTAATTAATACAAGTGCTTATAATAATGCCTATCATATATTAAAGCTCTCAACACTATTTGCCATAATTATTATTGTTATTGATACTTTGTGGTTGAAAAACATCAGGATAGATATCCCTCTCAGTATCTGGGTTATCTATGCTGAATAACAAACCACCCCAAAGCTTAGGGGATTGAAACAATTTATGTGGATTGGCTGGGCTTAGTGTAGCTCTCACTTCGGGTCTCTCATGTGGCTGCCATCAGATGGAGGTTGGGGCTGGAATCACTGAAGTCTGCCTGGACACAGCTTCTTCATTCATGTGTCTGGTGACGTGATGCTCCTTAGCTTCTCTCTTTCTCCATGTGGCTCCTTGTCTTCCGGGGCCTCTCCACCTGGCCTGGGCCTCTCATAGTACGGTGGTCTCAGGGTAGTTTCACATCAGCATGGCAGCTGGCTTCCAAATGGAAGTTGCCAGGCCAGTTAAGAGCGACTCCTGGACTTGGTGCAGTGTTACCTCCACTATGTTACCTTGGTCATGGTGGTCACAGAACCCACCCAGATTTAAGGAGGTGGAGAATAACTTCTGCCCAATGATGAAAGAGGGGCACAGCCACATTATAGAGGAGCACATGGAATGGGAGCTTGAGTAATGGCCATCTTTGCAAAATACAGTCTGCCATAATATAGATGGTCTTTGAAGTAGAAGACATGAAAGGACCTATTTGGATTTTTAGTATTTATTGAGTGTCTACCCAATAACTATATTTAGTATTTATTGAGTATCAACTGTGAGTCTACACTATATTGGTGCTGTAAGGGATGTAAAATATGGCACTGTATTTACCCCCACAGAACTTATTTTTCATTTTTGGACACATGACTAGCACATATAAAACAGTGGAAGAATGGTGGCATACCATGTTGTTTGATGCAAGTTTGTCAGAACAGAATTTACTCTTAAATACATCCTTTGGTTTTTGTGCCAGAATTCAGCTTAAACTGAGGAACTCTTAGAGATGTTCTCACAGAAATGACTACAGAAGCCCCCATAACTTAATTTTCACTCTTTTCCATTCTTACCCTTTCCTCTTCATTCCTACATTAGGAAATATGATTCCCTGATTCAGGACCAGGCCCGAGAACTTTCCTACCTACGCCAGAAAATACGAGAAGGGAGGGGTATCTGTTATCTTCTCACCCAGCATGCGAAAGATACAGTAAAGTCTTTCGAGGACCTCCTAAGGAGCAATGACATTGACTACTACTTGGGGCAGAGCTTCCGGGAGCAACTCGCTCAGGGAAGCCAGCTGACAGAGAGGCTCACCAGCAAACTCAGCACCAGTAAGTTGGCCACAGGGCTTTTGGACACTCTCAGTCCCTCCCAGAGCCCAGCCCCAGGTGACCGCCACACCTCCACCACAGCCTTTTAACCCAGGTCCTGCTTCCACTTCATTTCCCAGGGGTCATTACAGAATCAGGACTGGCCAGTGGGAAGCACTGAGGAGGAACCACAGGGTCAGAGAGGCCATGGCTACAGCATCATTTATGGAATGTGACCTCTAGGGAAGGAGGTTGAGTCCATCTAGTGCTAAGGGGGAGAAAGGGAGAAGAGATCAGAGGACTTCACTGTAGTTAAAGGAGCCCTGAACCGAGACTTGAAATACACAAGCTCTAGCCTGGATGCTGCCATTAAGTTTCTTTGGGCAAATGACTTAACCTTTTGGTATCTCTGTTTCTTCATCTATTGCCTGGTATCCCACATGAATGTAATTCAAATACAGATGAAGCACTATGCCCTTTTGAACATGGTTTGGGCACTGAATGTCATAGTACCAGGGCTAGGAATATTGGTAATTATTGAAGCCCTTGACTTAGAATTTCCTGAGAGACCGAGGGACAACAGCAGGATCAGTCTTGAGGGCCAACCATCCCACATCCTAGTGGCAGGTGCAGAGGTGGGATGGGCTGTTTGTCATCTCCTCAAAGCAAGAGTAGGTTCTACATGAAAGCTGTGATGGGTCACAGAGCTGGTCCATCTGGGAGTCAGTCTGTGGCAGACTTGGAGGCTGAAATGTTCCAGAGGGAAGCTAGCCAAGTGCCTTTTAAACTATTTTTGTGTTGATTTCGGGCAGAGGAAGTCATGATGGTGATTACCAGGTCAGGGAAGGTCTGCCTGGTGAGCTCAGGAGAACCTGCAGGTCTGCTCTCTAAAGATACAGTCTGAGGTTCTCCCAGAGCAATTCTCCCACATATCCTGGACACACATAGAGTAGTCACTATTTTGCACCCAAATCGGCTCCTGCATTTATAATGTATGAAGCGAGACCTGTTTAATTTCTTACCGTTTCTTTCTGAATTTGGTTTGCAGAGGATCATAAAAGTGAGAAAGATCAAGCTGGACTTGAGCCGCTGGCCCTGAGGTAATTAAAATAGGATCTGGTAAAGGAATCAGGAACAAGGCCTAAGGGGTCAAGGGTGGCTGCAGTTTCACAAATCAGGGGGGAAAAAAGGAAAATGCTGATTGTAATGAATTCATTTATTCATGGAACACATTACTGTTCTTTTTAGCCTTACTCTCTTTTGATATAGTTCTATTGATTTCTGTTTGTATATTTATTCAAATTAGTAACCTAGATTTATTATTATATTATTAGCTTAGTAACCTAGAGTCAGTTTGACTTAAAAGTAAACTAACCAGGTTTTAAGGGTCCTTGGCACCATTAAAGGATCTCCTCTGCTTCCCCACTGTGTGTTTAAAGACCAAGGTATACTTTTTGCCAAGTTGGCTTACCCCAAGTTGAGTTGGCAGCTAGTTTAATGGCCACACAATTTCCTTGGGAAAAAAAGAATTGTGTTACAGTTCCTAATTTTAAAAAAAGTGCTTGACGTTGCAGATCCCGGGAGGCTACAGCGTCTTAGGAACCAGTTTTCATTGACACTGAATATTATCTCATCATGTGCAATAAAATACAGGCTCAGAGTCCTTTGTAGTCACTAGTTCACACCCCTTTGTGTCGTGAGTGTGCTTTAGACCACTCAGTGCTTCTCAAAATATCTGCAGTGAAGGACAAAGTATTTTTGTTTGTTTGTTTTCATTTCGAATCCATCACAGACACACACATTTTCTGTATCTCAGTCAACCAGATGATTCTACTTATACTCCTAGACGTTGTGGGCATGCCACACTGCTATGTTGCTCAAGGCTTACCTTGCATTTCTGTACTTATTGGAGACTGGGAACCAACGGTTCTCGGACTCCAGCTGTACTGGGGACCGTACTTTAAGCAGCAGTGCCTTGAAGTGCTAGCTGAGCCTCTGCTAGTGCTCAGTGTACTGTGTGACCGGTGCACTGGGCAGCTCTTGCTCTCCTTCCCTTTGCACCTCACCTACTTTCCACTCCTAATCAGAGATGGGTAATTTCGTTTACCCTTTGCAGGAATGGTCCCCTTGACTTATGTGGCTTTTCCCATGTGCCCTAGTCAGGACTAGCTAGTCCAGTGACTTTGGGTTCAGCTGTTGTCCTCCTTCACCCCACTAGGCTCAGCAGGGAGCTGCATGAGAAGGAGAAAGTGATTGAAGTCCTGCAGGCCACGTTGGACGCGCGGTCCCTAACGCCCTCCAGCAGCCGTGCCTTGTCTGACTCCCACCGGTCTCCCAGCAGCTCTTCCTTCTCGTCTGATGAGCCGGAAGCCTGCTCTGACATGGACATAGCCAGCGAGTACACACACTACGAAGAGAAGAAAGCTTCACCTTGTCACTCAGGTAGCCTCCACTTTCTGAGTGGAACCACCTTTCTCTAGGCTGAGAGGAGAACTCCACATCCAGGCCTTATAGATGCACCTTGGTGTGTATCAGGCCGAACCGTGCGAAGCACAGGCCCCAGTGGGTCAGGATCTTTGCTTTGCTCCTGACTCTACAAGTTACCCCTGTCGCTGGGTCTCCACCAGTACATGGATACTGCTGTTGGACAAGGCTAGTGACAGTGAGGAGAGTGAGATCACGGAGACTTCTCTTCCCCACTCTGCCTCATGAGCATACAATCTGTCTGACTGACCTCCTTTTTTAAGATGGGATATCTTATCCCTCCAGCTAGCTGCAGTTCCTGAACCCCTGAGTTTCTGTGGGTGTCTACAGATGCTGCTGGACTTGCCTGGTATTTTTGGAGGCGCCATTTCCATGATTTCAGGCTCTGAGCCCCACTGTCACCTCTAAGGTGGCTTTCCTCACGGAGGAGGCTATCTGCCAGTAAAGAATGAACACCGCTCCCAGTGCTTGTGCTTGATGCTCTCCCTGAAAATGAGGCTCTGCCCTGATTAAATGTAAGGCCAGATGCCAGTTCTTTGTAGAACATCAAACATGTTCTTTCATTCGTGGGTTTTGTAGATTCCATCTGTCATTCGAGTCATTCTGCTGTACTGTCTTCTAAACCATCATCAACCAGTGCATCTCAGGGGGTTAAGGCCGAACCCAGCAGCAACCCCATCAGCTTGCCAGCTCCCCAGAATCCCCACAAGGAGGCCAGCCAGGCCCATCCAGGTATGCAACAGCCAATGGGGCAGGGTCTTCATCTCCTCTTCCTCAGCTGCCTGTTTGACTTTTCTTCAGGGACAAGAAAAGCAACATTAGGAGCTTATATATCAATACATTAAATCCTAGACAAAATCAAGAGACCATCCAAATTAGCTAATAGTGTCTGACTACGCTTTGTTTAAAATATTTTAGAAAAGTAAATAATCCACAATAGACTTTGATCTACATATCAATTTTGACCAATAGTTGGCTAATCATTCTAAAAGAAGCATCTTCATTTCTTTCTCTCATTTCACCCTGGGAATCAAAGAGGCAACATGTTTCTCCTAGGATCACTGTAGCCAAAGAACAAAGGGAAATTTACATCTGCTGCTCCCTTATATGTGTTCCCCATTTTATCTGCAGAGGAGCCTCTACAGTAAGTAGGGCTGCTTACTTCATAGCTAAGGATGCTTCAGTATCCTTAGACAAGATTCTGTTCATATTACATTATCATTCATGGGTTTATGAATGGGTTGGTAGTCCTTGATGTGTATATGGTGCGTATCTTGGACCAATAGTTGTACATTTCATTTACCTGCCTCAGCTTAGTTACCAGGGGGTGCATTGTTCAATCACAGCTGCACACCAGCAATGGCAGAGAAAGGGCAAACCTTGTTCTCACCTCCTACCACCCAACAAGATGGGCTGGCTGGCTGCTTTCAGTGTGGTTGTGGTGAGGTCAGACTCGTGTAGAGGCGCCCCCAGAAGAACAGCACTTTCATTCTGCCGCCCTTGTCTCTCTTGAGGACAAGTCAACCAAAATCTTAAGAAAAAGAATGTGTTCAACTCTTTCTGAGCCTGGGCTCAAAGTTTCTGGGCCAGAGTGGGTAGCAGCTAAACCAGGAAATCATGGGGAAAAGCTATTCACCTAGTACTGTAGACATCTGTGTAAATGTTTTGGGATCAAAAAGAGCAGAAGGTCAGGGGTTTTAACATCAGAATGCCTCCCTGAAGGAGGCCTGGTCTGTGTCACTTGGTAATTCAGGGGTCTTTGCTGTACTGCTCTGATACTATGTCAGTATCTTGGGGTAAGGGATGTTTTTCAGAATGTGATCATTGTCTTTCACGTGAGACATTCTCCACAGGTCTCTCTTGGTTTCTTCTCCCTCTGTGGGCTACCTGCCCTATAACTTTTTAGGAAGAGGAGACAGATTCAAACATCAGAACTTCCCAGGGTTCCTAAAGACCTGTCTATAGATGGACTGCCTAATGATCACCTGTGAAGAATTTTTTAGAAACAAATTTCTAAGCCCTACTGCCAGAGTTTATGATTCAGTAAATTGCATTAAGGATGAAAGGATCCATGTATTTTAAGAATTTTTCTTAAATTATTTGAATGTCCAGAAAGATTTGCAAGCCATTGTGTCTAAGTCAGTATGCCAAGGCTTTTATTTTTTCCTTTGGTGAATGAACACATTGATTTGGGATTCTGAAGTTTGTTTCCATCAGTGTTGAATTACATGCATTAGTCATGCAAATTTCCCCACTATCCTAGTCTACTTCTGCCCTCCTCAGGATGAGTCCTGTTGCTTTCAGAAGAGGAGTTCTAGGTGTAGGGAGAGTCTTGTCACAAGGGCCAGGACTAGCACATGCTGGTAGCAGCACTGCAGGGGCTCTTGAGAGCATCAAGGCACAGCCATCCTCACCTATCCGTGTCCAGATGGCTAGGATGGGGCTTTCATGGCTGCCTGGGTTATGGTAATGCCACCTTGCCTTTTGTAGCCAATTGTTTTCAAGATGAGCATAGAATGTGTATGCAGGATAGACATGAATGATAGACACTGCCCAAGGAGATGTTTGTTCAGGGAATAGTTTCACCTTCTCAATCTTTCACCCATTCTTTTCTCTGACTTTCTCTCTAATGGTTTATCTCCTTTCTCCCTAACTTTCTGTTTCTAGGCCTTCATTTTCAATCCATACCCACGCTGGTTAGCCTTCCCCAGGCACCACTGCCCTCAGCTCCACCCAGCTTCCTGCCTTTCAGCTCTGCTGGCCCTCCGCTCCTTGGCTGCTGTGAGACACCCATGGTCTCCTTGGCTGAGGCTCAGCAGGAGCTGCAGATGCTGCAGAAGCAGTTGGGAGAAAGTGAGCACTTCCTGCTGCATTTGTGTTCTTGCGAATGATGGACCCACACTGTGTTTCTCTGCATGGCTTTGGCTGGATGGCAGAGTTTTAGAAAATAACATAGGGGTACACGTTATCGGTGGACGATTGAGGGAGGGCTGTGCTTGCTGTTTTGGGAACTATATTTACTGTTATCTTTCTCATATGTGTGTCTCATCAGTTAACAGGTATATACATTCATCAGACCCTAGACCTGGTGCTTTCCCATTGCTGACAGTGTCGGGTACCTTCCACCAGGTGTGTTGAAGCCCTGACACATTGTCAACATATTCACTGGCAGGACATGGGAGAGAGGTTTTTTTGCCCGCTGACGCAGGATGAAGTGGCCAGAAAAAGATGGCCACATTCAATGGGACCATTTCCATGGCAATTATATCCTCCTCTGTGAAATGTTTTTAGTCAAGTTCAAATTCTGACATCATCAGGTTCAGGGCTAAAAGGATGGTGGAGGAACGATTAAGAAGGGGTGCCAAACCTCTCTTCCCCTTACACGAGGTTAATTTCTGTTTCTGCACAGGTGGCACGAGGACAGCTAGAACCAGAGCACAGGCTGTGATGTCTGATTGTGAATTCTGTCAACTCCCAGATATAATTGATGTTATGTAGTCACAAAATTCATAGAATATGTAGTCATCTTTTAGGGAAAGTTTTGATGTAAATATGGGCTGGATGCCACATCATAAAACATTTTGTTGTATTTTAAGCTATAAGCTATCACTTATCACTTATAGCTTAAAATAAGAAAAGAACCTCACGTGATGAATTTGCTCTCTAGTAGTGCTTAAAAAAACTAGAAAGCAATTTGAAATTACCTTAAAACCACACTCTGTGCCTGTGAAGAAGAGCTTGGATGAGGCAGAAATTGATGGTAGGGTCACTGTACAAAGGGTGTCCAACGACCTAAGACCACAGCTAGGAATCTGCATATGTGAAGCCCCAAAGGTCATTCGGATTGGCTTATTTATCAGCTCTGAAAATGGATACACTGTCTACTCTAACATCAGTTTGATTTCCAGAACCAGCTAGACTGGGTCTATTTTTAGAAGAGTTTGTACATCTTCCTTTTTCTGCAGGAAGTGAAGTCTAGGAGGCTACCTTCTGCTTATCGGCATTACACAGGTACAGCAGCCTAGGCTTACCTACCAACGTGAACCCTGTTCCCTGCCAGAGCAGTAACTAAAACTCAGGGAAGTGAGGTTACTTGTTCGAGATCACTAGTAACTGGGAGAAATGGGCTTGAATTCAGATCCTCTGCTTCCAGTTCCATACTTCCATTATACCTTCTCTATCTACAGTGGTTTTGTTACAATCCTGCTCAGAGCACAGAGCTGAGCTCGGCTGAACAACCCTGGAGGCCCCTTGCAACAATCTTTTCTCTCTTTAGAGATGAGAGGAAGGTGCTGTTCTCTCTGATCTAGAACTTGCTACTATAGCACACCTGGAAGCAACAACTGATGGATAACAAATGTGTTCCATGCCAAAAGGCAAGACTGTTCTCTAGATTACCTTTCTTTTCCTTGCCACCTTTTCCTTGATCTTTCCACACTGTCAATTTGTCTTTGCCCAAAGGGAAAGATGGAGGAAGGAGAGCACTGTGCATGAAAGGGTCTGTGATGTGGGTTGAAATGGAGTCATATCCAGTCTGTGCCATTGGCCAGAGTTTGGGTGGTCCCAGCCTTGGTGAGGAAAGCTGTAGCCCTTTCTTTTGCCTTGTCAAGCACAGTCCTCACCGGCGCTCCCCCTTTGCTTTGAAACAAGCTTCCAAGTGGACAGTGGTGCATGGCGGCTTCTCAGGCCACTGTGGGGCTAAAATTTCCTTGTGCAAGAGTCTGCCTGGTGTCTTTGCATGGTTTAGGGCATGTGCTCTGTATCGTGTGGCTGGGAAGACTGGAACATGAGAATACTGATCACTGTTACTGATAGACTTGGCACCTCCTATGACCTTGCTGAGATAGTAAGCTGACTGTCGACAATCACTGATTTCCCCCTCTGCCTGTGTGAGGTTGGGGTTGAAGGAGGTGTGAGAGAGGCAGGAAGTCACATTCTTTAAAATACTGACTATAGTTTAGATGCTAACGTGTTTCCTCTCCCTCTTTAACTTCCTGTGATCCTAATGAATATACAGTATTTTGCAAACTGGGGAAGGGGAAACCCATGACAATACTTCTCAAACTTACCTGCCTACTAGAATCAGCTGCGATGATTTTAAAACATCCAGTGCCCAAGCTGCACTGCATACCAATTAAGGTAAAATCTCTGGGGGTCCAGGCACCAGTACATGTTTTTACATTGTCTCAGATTATTCCAGTATGTGGCCAAATTTGAGAAACAGTTATAAATGAGGATCAAAATTGGCAACCGCCAATTACATTAATCCCTCAAAGGGGGTTGGCCTGGTTGGAAAGAACGATGACCTTACTCCTAACTCCTATTTCTTAGGTGGAGCTACCTGTTTACTCTGTTGCTCATATTGATAATCCCTGGAAGAAAGTAGTCTTCTGAACGTGAATATTCTAAACTATGTCCCTGTTCACCTCTTTCCCTCCCTCAACCAAGTTGGGCTTCTTTTTACACAGAAGCAGAGATAATGGGAAGGCCCATGATTTCATAGGCTCTATGAAAGCATCAGCCTATGAAATGAAAGGTCCTCCCTCCCCCATGGAAGAGTGTTCATGACTCTTTAGACATGAGTGATGACATATTTCAGTTCCTGGAATCATGTTAGGTAAGAATGAAATCACCTCTTGCCTTACCTAGAACCCCCCCAGCCTCAGCAAAGAAGTTCCCCACTCTGGAGTAACTGGGGCCACCACGTCTAACTGGATTTATACCCCCTTTCTCTTCTGACAACCCCAGAGGAAAACCGAAAAGCTGGCAGTTTAGCTTCTGGGTACAGCAAGTACTCATACGGACACAAATATTCCCGTTCACAGCTGTGCTCAATGCTATGGCCCATCACACTCTTAACCTCTGATTTTCCCAGTGAGTTCCACTTCTGGAACTTCCCTGGATTCTATCATGAGGAATTATCACAGGAGCCAGGATTAGGGCCATTGGACTTCCCTTTTGTGTACACTGGTGACTTTCTGATACGTTATTCATCCCCTACCTCTTGGTGTCTCATGCTAGCAAATACAAGGGGTGAAAAGTTATAGTCTCTAGGATGGGAATCCTCATCTAATTGGTATTTCACAGCAGACTGGGACCTCTGATAGCCCACGTGTCCCCTTTAGTGTCTGTTCTTAGCAATCACGTGCTTCCCTGCCGATCCTTCTGTTCTGTTACAGTTTCTCATTCATGTTTCTTTCTGCCCAGGTGTCAGCAATGTTCATCCTGCTTCCCCAACCATTTTGCCAACCAACCATTTAGAAGCCAGCTCTTCCCACTACCTCAACCCTGCCCAGCCCCTCTCTCCTCTGAGGGCCACCATAGAACTGGGCAGAACCCTCGAACCTGGGTACTTGGGCAGCAGAGGCCAGTGGGACATGATGAGGCCCCAGAAAGGGAGCATATCTGGGGACCTATCTTCAGGCTCCTCCACGTACCAGCTTAACTCCAAACCCACAGGTAAAGCACAAAGCTGAGCAGGTCAATTATTTTTCTAAACCGTGTGAAACCCCTTACACTTACCAGTTACCATGGTGGCTGTACATGTACACTTGTAACTCCCTTACACATTACCCCTGTGTTAGAGGAGGCCCATGGGGCTTGGTTAGCACCAGCTGTCCTGTTTTTGAAGCCAATTTACTCTTTAAACAAAGTCATCTGAGCTCCTAGATGCCCGTGAGAGAGACCGGTAATGTTTAGGGATCTTGCTGAGAGGCCACTGGCCAAACCCCACACCCCCCATATGGGCCCCACTAGTGACCAGGATTCTCCATCTCCCACCTCCTCCTGTCCTGCTGGGTGACTGCAGGGACTGACCTGCTGGAGGAGCACCTCGGTGAAATCCGGAACCTGCGCCAGCGCCTGGAGGAGTCCATCTGCATTAACGAGCGCCTGCAGGAGCAGCTGGAACACAGGCTTAGCTCCACGGCCCGCGGAAGTGGTAGGAGAGGCCCAGGGCTTCCTGTTTCTGGTTGTCATTAGGGAGCTGCTGAAGGTCAACCCCTAGGCAGAGCTTCGCAGATTTCAAAGCACCGAGGTCTGCTTTGCTGTATTTGCTCCTTACATCAACGAGGCAGGGGGCAAGTACTAGGCTCCTGTTGCAGCTGTATCTGAGCTCAGAGGGTAACTTTCCTCACGGCAGACCTAACCAGGTCTGGTCCCCAGAATCCTCTGACTTCTCATCCATCCTAATCTGCTCATATCTGCCTGCTGACTTCTGTGCCCCCGTCCTGCGATTGGCAAGTGGGAGAGCCAGGTCTGCAGGGCCTCCTCCAGCCACTTAACGAGGTGGCCTTCCTCCCCACCCTCTCCTCAGGCTGCTGACACTTGGAGGCCATCCCTTCCACACGCCCTTGTCCTGCCCACACCGCAGCAGCAGCTATTTAGGGGAAAGGGCCTCCTGAACAGCTACAGCCAGGGCACGTGGTAATGCACGCAAAGAACCCACTCAAAGGAGCCACAGGAAAGCCAGGCATTCAGCGCATCAGGCTTTAGGCCCAGGATGCGAGTTCTCTGGGTTTTCTGCTGCGTTGGGATAGTATCTTTGGAGATACAGAATGAACAACACAGAGAGCGTCTGTTACCCAAATGTGTAACTTGCCTCCTTGCACTTCCCGGGACAGGACCCACCTCTACCTTCTACAGTCCGGGCCTGGAGTCCACACCTCAGCTCTGCAATGAGAACAGAGTCCTTAGGGAAGAAAACCAGAGGCTTCAGGCTCAGCTCAATCATGCTTCCAGAGGTGAGTGGTCAAAAGCCACAAACTGTGGTTACTCTTGTGTCCCTTTCCTCCCTGGCCACACCAGTCACCAACTGGAGAAGCAGAGAAGGTGGAGAGAACAGAGCTACCCAGACCCAGCAACCTCAAACTCCCATAGCTATTCTAAGTCTAGAAAGGGCTACTTCCTGACAATTCCCAACCACGGGCCCTCAGACTCCTAGGCTCCAGAGACAAGGGCTCTAGGAAATCCACCACCTCTGTGCAACCCGCCGGCAGATACTGTCATTAGTTATCAAACTAGATTCCAGTTAGTGCCTGTTCTACTTGCCCACAGCTCACAGCTAGTTTGGACCCAGGAAAGGAAGGAACGTGAGGACTATACCCTCTCTCAGGTTTCTCCAGACTTGGCTGCAGCTGTTCTGTGTGTCCCGCCCAGTTGCTGATCTGCTATCCCCATATCTCCTCACCACCTCCCTACTCATATACTCAGGGCTCCTCTTTGGTCACTAGTCCTCATGACTCTGTGTCTGAAGATGCTAGCAAAATGTCCTCCAGAGGTTTCCCAACACGATTCAGTGGGCATCCACGTGTGGGCATCATTTCCTGTGCGGCCTGGTGGGGCAGCTGACCTTAGTGTTAATTGACTTAGTGGAATCAATATACTTTCGATTACAAATTATTTTTATTTACAAATATTTATTGAATAGCCATAACAGACAAAGAAGAGTGGCTAAGAGGATTAAGCCCAGAATGAAAGACTGCTTGTGGGAAAGGAAAAAGACATCAAGAGATATTTCTAAATTACCCTCCTCAGAGCAAGAAGATGTGAGAGGAGTGATCCCTGCTAGGGAAGATAACAAAAATTATAAGATAAGGGAGAAGGCAGAACTACTAAACTACCATTGCATGCCTGGAAAGATCAGAACAGACCTCACAGGTGAGAAGATAGTGAGATTTAAAAGAGCTCAGTCTGCCAGGCACAGGTGATTCTGCCCCAGACGATTAACAGCACCGGAGCCTTATTCTTAGAGTCCCTGTCAATAGTCTTTGAGACATCATGAAGATCAGAGAGATGCTGCAAGACCAGGAAAGAACAGTTGGCTCTATTTGCAATATGATGAAAACAATATATACTAAAAACTGTAGACAAGAAATTTTGATGTGGATCCTTGGCAAAATTCAAGAATGGATTACTGCACAGAAGGTATATGTGGACTTAGAAAACAGTGAGCGTCAGGAAGCAGAGTGTTTTCTCTAAAAGCAAGGTGGGACGTATTAAATCAGAGGATCAAAGGGCATTGCAGAGAAAGAAGTTCCCATCCCCCTGAGTGTGTGGATATAATAGCATAGCCTCACTTTATCTCTCCTGGCAGCATAAGCTGGCCTTCCTTTTGCTTTAGTTCTGTTTGTCAGGATGGATGTGCTTGGGCTCGTCTTGCTGCTGACCTTTGGCCCTACAATATATGTACTCCTGTGTTCTGCTCACCAGAGCACTCCCAGGAAACAGAATGCCTGAGGGAGGCTCTGCTGACCTCTCGATCCCAGCTTCAAGAGCTGGAAATGGAGCGGGAGCACCAAAAGGTGGAAAGGCAGCAGCTTTTGGAAGACTTGAAGGAGAAGCAGCAGGAGATCTTGCATTTCGATGAGGAACGACTATCTCTCCAGGAGAAAGACTCCAGGTTAGAGGGAGCCCATTGATAAGGAAGGTGGCCCATTTTCAGATTTAGCAAAAGGGATACTGGCAAGACGGTTAATGGTCTTGCCGTCGAGGGTTTTGGAAACCTCAGTAGCCCCTCCGCTATTCCGGATTTATGGGTAACTTTGAACAGAAGGAAGGACTTCTCTGGGAATGTCTTTTTCACTCCAAAGTTGAGAGAGTAAAACCCTGTTATGGAAAGCTTCAGCATATCAGATTCTGCAGAAAGTACATTCTCGTGCTTCCAGTTAGTTTTAAGATATTAGTCCCACCGTAACCTAGGAAGCTTCTACACCAGCCATGATGCTAGTCCCCAGCATAAACACTGTAACTGCTTGACAACATGAAAAGATCAATGTGGGGCAGTAAGAATACCAGATAATGTGTCCTAGGTATGGTAGCTAATGGCATGACTCCAAGCACAGTTACTTTACCTTCCAAGCCTCTGTTGCCACATCTGTAAAATAAAAGTGATGGTCTTCATGACCCTTGAGTTGACATCTAGGGCTAGAATTCTATGATGCAGAAGTTGGCTCACAGCCTCTTGCCCTGGTGGGGCCCCACCAGCTCAGCGGACCCTTGCTTCTCTCCTGACAGGCTGCAGCATAAGCTGGCCCTCTTGCAGCATCAGTGTGAAGAGAAACAGCAGCTTTTCCAGTCCCTCCAGTCAGAGCTACAGATCTATGAGGCACTTTATGGCAATTCCAAGAAGGGGCTGAAAGGTATGTTTTCCCTTCTTCCCCCCCTATGAGCTTCTTGCTCTTGCTAAGGGTCCTGGTGAAGTCTTTACCTTGGGAGTTGTGGAGATCTTGGAAACCTATCTTGCTCTGTCTCAGAAAAAAACCCTCAGTCATTGAGGATCCCAACAGGAAGAGAGGGGAGCTCTCACACACATAGCCCAGAGGTTGGTGACATTAGCAAGATCCAGCCTCGACATCCTTAAAAATAGGCCACAAGAGTCGAACTATACCCACCTGCATGGTCTGAGATAAGTTAATCAAAGTCCAGTTTATACAGTGATTCAAAAAAGAAAAATACACAAAACTGTCTTGGTGATATCATCATTTGAAAACGTCTTGAATGTTCTGAATTCTGACCACCCATGCAGCCAATGTTGCAGACAACCTGCTCTTACCCCAGTGAGAAAATTAAGGTTTTTTTAAAGAAATTTTTAAAAATTTCTTTTTTTTGTCTGGAATTTTTGTCAGAAAAATAATTTGCAGATATATTCTCCAAGTCTTTTTAGTGTCTTTGAAAGACAAAACTTTTAAATTTTGTTGAAGGTCAATTAATCAAATTTTTTGTTTTATTATTTATGCTTTTCTTTATGTCCTAGCTAAGAAATCTTTGTCTATCTCAAGATCATAAAGATTTCCTTGCATTTTTCTTCTTGCAGTTTTATAGCTTTTGCTATTATGTTTAGGACTGCATTTCACTTTGAGTTAATTTTGTATGCAAAGTGAGAAAAAGGTTAAAGTTCTTTTTTTCCCATTGTGATATCCAGTTTTTCCAGCACCATCTGTTACAAAGACTGCCATTTTCCCATTGAATTATCTTGGCAGCTTTGCTGACAATAAATTGACCATAACTTCTGTTAGTAATATTTTGTAATTTTTAGTATATTCATCTTTCATATTTTAACTTCTACATAAATATTTCTCGTGTGTGGGATACATGTGTGTGGGATAACATTTTTATTTCAATTGCCAAATAATTTTTTTTTAATATAGAAACACAATTGATTTTTCATCACCATGAGTATCTTCTAATTGCTTGGCAATCTATTGAAAAACAATTGCCAAGGCAAAAAGAAAAAAAATCACTTCTCAATATATGTGTGAGTCTACTTCTGAATTCTCCATTCTGTTCCATTAATCAATATGCCTATTCTTACACCAATACCAAATTGTCTACATTGTTAAGAGTTTTATAGTAAATTTTGAAATCAAGTTGGGTAAGTCTTCATACTTTATTCCCTTTTTTTTTCTCTTTTATTTTTTTAAACATCTTTATTGGAGTATAACTGTTTTACAATAGTGTGTTAGTTTTTCCTTTACAACAAAGTGAATCAGTTATACATATACATATGTTCCCATATCTCTTCCCTCTTGCATCTCCCTGCCTCCCACCATCTCTATCCCACCACTCTAGGTGGTCACAAAGCACAGAGGTAATCTCCCTGTGCTACGCGGCAGCTTCCCACTAGCTATCTAATTTACATTTGGTAGTGTATATATGTCCCTGTCACTCTCTCACTTAATCACAGCTTACCCTTCCCCCTCCCCATATCCTCAAGTCCATGCTCTAGTAAGTCTGTGTTTTATTCCCGTCCTACCACTAATCTCTTCATGACATTTTTTTCTTCCCTTAGAGTCCATATATATGTGTTAGCATAAGGTATTTGTTTTTCTCCTTCTGACTTACTTCACTCTGTATGACAGACTCCAGGTCTATCCACCTCATTACAAATAATTCAGTTTCATTTCTTTTTATGACTGAGTAATATTCCATTGTATATATGTGCCACATCTTCTTTATCCATTCATCTGTTGATGGACATTTAGGTTGCTTCCATGTCCTGGCTTTCGTAAATAGAGCTGAAATGAACATTTTGGTACATGACTCTTTTTGAATTATCGTTTTCTCAGGGTATATGTCCAGTAGTGGGATTGCTGGGTCGTATGGTAGTTCTATTTTTAGTTTTGTAAGGAACCTCCATACTGTTCTCCATAGTGGCTGTATCAATTTACATTCCCACCAGCAGTGCAAGAGGGTTCCCTTTTCTCCACACCTTCTCCAGCATTTATTGTTTCTAGAGTTTTTGATGATGGCCAATCTGACTGGTGTGAGATGATATCTCATTGTAGTTTTGATTTGCATTTCTCTAATGATTAATGATGTTGAGCATACTTTCATGTATTTGTTAGCAATCTGTATATCTTCTTTGGAGAAATGTCTGTTTAGTTCTTCTGCCCATTTTTGGATTGGGTTGTTTGTTTTTTTGTTATTGAGCTGCATGAGTTGCTTATAAATTTTGGAGATTAATCCTTTGTCAGTTGCTTCATTTGCAAATATTTTCTCCCATTCTGAGGGTTGTCTTTTGGTCTTGTTTATGGTATCCTTTGCTGTGCAAAAGCTTTTAAGTTTCATTAGGTCCCATTTGTTTATTTTTGTTTTTATTTCCATTTCTCTAGGAGATGGGTCAAAAAGGATCTTGCTGTGGTTTATGTCATAGAGTGTTCTGCCTATGTTTTCCTCAAAGAGTTTGATAGTGTCTGGCCTTACATTTAGGTCTTTAACCCATTTTGAGTTTATTTTTGTGTGTGGTGTTAGGGAGTGTTCTAATTTCATACTTTTACATGTAGCTGTCCAGTTTTCCCAGCACCACTTACAGAAGAGGTTGTGTTTTCTCCACTGTATATCCTTCCCTCCTTTATCAAAGATAAGGTGACCATATGTGTGTGGGTTTATCTCTGGGCTTTCTATCCTTTTCCATTGATCTCTATTTCTGTTTTTGTGCCAGTACCATACTGTCTTGATTACTGTAGCTTTGTAGTATAGTCTGAAGTCAGGGAGCCTGATTCCTTGTCTTCCATTTTTCTTTCTCCAGTTTTGCTTTGGCTATTTGGGGTCTTTTGTGTTTCCACACAAATTGTGAAATTTTTAGTTCTAGTTCTGTGAAAAATGCCTTGGTAGTTTGATAGTGATTGCATTGAATCTGTAGATTGCTTTAGGTAATAGAGTCATCTTCACAATGTTGATTCTTCCAATCTAAGAACATGGTATATCTCTCCATCTGTTGGTATCATCTTTAATTTCTTTCATCAGTGTCTTATAGTTTTCTGTGTACAGACCTTTTGTCTCCTTAGGTAGGTTTATTCCTAGATATTTTATTCCTTTGTTGCAATGGTAAATGGGAGTGTTTCCTTAATTTCTCTTTCAGATTTTTCATCATTAGTGTATAGGAATGCAAGAGATTTCTGTGGATTAATTTTGTATCCTGCTACTCCACCAAATACATTGATTAGCACTAGTAGTCTTCTGGTAGCGTCTTTAGGATTCTCCATGTATAGTATGATGGCATCTGCAAACAGTGACAGCTTTACTTCTTCTTTTCCAATTTGGATTCTTTTATTTCTTTTTCTTCTCTGACTGCTGTGGCTGGAACCTCCAAAACTATGTTGAATAAGAGTGGTGAGAGTGGGCAACCTTGTCTTGTTCCTGATCTTAGAGGAAATGGTTTCCGTTTTTCACCATTGAGGACGATGTTGGCTGTGGGTTTGTCATATATGGCCTTTATTATGTTGAGGAAAGTTCCCTCTATGCCTACTTTCTGCAGGGCTTTTATCATAAATGGGTGTTGAATTATGTCAGAAGCTTTCTCTGCATCTATTGAGATGATCATATGGTTTTTCTCCTTCAGTTTGTTGATATGGTGTATCACATTGATTGATTTGCGTATATTGAAGAATCCTTGCATTCCTGGAATAAACCCCACTTGATCATGGTGTATGATCCTTTTAATGTGCTGTTGGATTCTGTTTGCTAGTATTTTGTTGAGGATTTTTGCATCTATGTTCATCAGTGATATTGGCCTGTAGTTTTCTTTCTTTGTGACGTCTTTGTCTGGTTTTGGTATCGGGGTGATGGTGGCCTCATAGAATGAGTTTGGGAGTGTTCCTCCCTCTGCTATCTTTTGGAAGAGTTTGAGAAGGATAGGTGTTAGCTCTTCTCTAAATGTTTGATAGAATTCGCCCGTGAAGCCATCTGGTCCTGGGCTTTTGTTTGTTGGAAGATTTTTAATCACAGTTTCAATCTCAGTGCTTGTGATTGGTCTGTTCATATTTTCTATTTCTTCCTGGTTCAGTCTCGGCAAGTTGTGTATTTCTAAGAATTTGTCCATTTCTTCCAGGTTGTCCATTTTATTGGCATAGAGTTGCTTGTAGTAATCTCTAATAATCTTTTGTATTTCTGCAGTGTCCATTGTTACGTCTCCTTTTTCATTTCTAATTCTATTGATTTGAGTCTTCTCCCTTTTATTCTTGATGAGTCTGGCTAATGGTTTATCAATTTTGTTTATCTTCTCAAAGAACCAGCTTTTAGTTTTATTGACCTTTGCTATTGTTTCCTTCATTTCTTTTTCATTTATTTCTGATCTGATCTTTACGATTTCTTTCCTTCTGCTAAATTTGGGGGGGGGGTTGTTCTTCTTTCTCTAATTACTTTAGGTGCAAGGTTAGGTTGTTTCTTCGAGATGTTTCCTGTTTCTTATGGTAGGATTGTATTGCTATAAACTTTCCTCTTAGAACTGCTTTTGCTTTATCCCATAGGTTTTGGGTCGTCATGTCTCCATTGTCATTTGTTTCTAGGTATTTTTAAATTTCCTCTTTGATTTCTTCAGTGATCACTTCGTTATTAAGTAGTGTATTGTTTAGCCTCCATGTGTTTGTATTTTTTACAGATCTTTTCCTGTAATTGATATCTAGTCTCATAGCATTGTGGTCGGAAAAGATACTTCATACGATTTCAATTTTCTTAAATGTACCAAGGCTAGATTTGTGACCCAGTATATGATCGATCCTGGAGGATGTTCCATGAGCACTTGAGAAAAATGTGTATTCTGTTGTTTTTGGATGGAATGTCCTATAAATATCAATTAAGTCCATCTTGTTTCATGTATCATTTAAAACTTGTATTTCCTTATTTATTTTCATTTTGGATGATCTGTCCATTGGTGAAAGTGGGGTGTTAAAGTCCCCTATTATGATTGTGTTACTGTTGTGTTACCCTTTTATGGCTGTTAGTATTTGCCTTATGTATTGAGGTGCTCCTGTGTTGGGTGCATAAATATTTACAATTGTTATATCTTCTTCATGGATTGATCCCTTGATCATTATGTAGTGTCCTTCTTTGTCTCTTATAATAGATTTTATTTTAAAGTCTATTTTGTCTGATATGAGAATTGTTACTCCAGCTTTCTTCTGATTTCCATTTGCATGGAATATCTTTTTCCATCCCCTTACTTTCAGTCTGTATGTGTCCCTAGGTCTGAAGTGGGTCTCTTGTAGACAGCATATATATGGGTCTTGTTTTTATATCCATTCAGCCAGTCTGTGTCTTTTGGTGGGAGCATTTAATCCATTTACATTTAAGGTAATTATCGATATGTATGTTCCTATTACCATTTACTTAATTGTTTCGGGTTGTTCTTGTAGGTCTTTTCCTTCTCTTGTGTTTCTTGCCTAGAGAAGTTCCTTTAGCATTTGTTGTAAAGCTGGTTTGGTGGTGCTGAACTCTCTCAGCTTTTGCTTGTCTGTAAAGGTTTTAATTTCTCCATCAAATCTGAATGAGATCCTTGCTGGGTAGAGTAATCTTGGTTGTAGGTTTTTTTTCCTTCATCACTTTAAATATGTCCTGCCACTCCCTTGTGGCCTACAGAGTTTCTGCTGAAGTATCAGCTGTTAACCTTATGGGGATTCCCTTGTGAGTTATTTGTTGTTTTTCCCTTGCTGTTTTTAATATGTTTCCTTTGCATTTAATTTTTGACAGTTTGATTATTATGTGTCTTGGAGTGTTTATCCTTGGGTTTATCCTGTATGGGACTCTCTGTGCTTCCTGGACTTGGTTAACTATTTCCTTTCCCATATTAGGGAAATTTTAAACTATAATCTCTTGAAATATTTTCTCAGTCCCTTTCTTTTTCTCTTCTTTTTCTGGGACCCCTATAATTCGAATGTTGGTGCATTTAATGTTGTCCCAGAGGTCTCTGAGACTGTCCCCTCTTCATTCTTTTTTCTTTATTCTCCTCTGCAGTAGTTATTTCCACTATTTTATCTTCCAGGTCACTTATCCATTCTTGTGCCTCAGTTATTCTGCTATTGATCCCATCTAGAGTATTTTAAATTTCATTTATTGTGTTGTTCATCATTGCTTGCTTCCTCTTTATTTCTTCTAGGTCCTTGTTAAATGTTTCTTGCAATTTGTCTATTCTGTTTCCAAGATTTTGGATCATCTTTACTATCATTATTCTGAATTCTTTTTCAGGTAGACTGCCTATTTCTTCTTCATTTGTTAGGACTGATGGGTTTTTACCTTGCTCCTTCATCTGTTGTGTGTTTTTCTGTCTTCTCATTTCGCTTATCTTACTGTGTTTGGGGTCTCCTTTTTGCAGGCTGCAGGTTCGTAGTTCCCGTTGTTTTTGGTGTCTGTCCCTGGTGGCTAAGGTTGGTTCAGTGGGTTGAGTAGGTTTCCTCATTGAGGGGACTAGTGCCTGTGTTCTGGTGGATGAGGCTGGATCTTGTCTTTCTGGTGGGCACATCCACATTTGGTGGTGTGTTTCGGGGTGTCTGTAGCCTTATTATGATTTTAGGCAGCCTCTCTGCTAATGGATGGGTCTGTGTTCCTGTCTTCTAGTTGTTTGGCATAGGGTGTCCAACACTGTAGCTTGCTGGGTGAAGCTGGGTCTTGGTGTTGAGATGGATATCTTGGGAGATTTTCACCATTTGCTATTACATGGAGCTGGGAGATCTCTTGTGGACCAGTGTCCTGAAGTTGGTTCTCCCACCTCAGAGACACAGCCCTGATGCCTGGCTGGAGCACCAAGAGCCTTTAATCCACACGGCTCAGAATAAAAGGGAGTAAAAATAGGAAAGAAAGAAAGAAAGGAAAGAAAGGAAAGAAAGAAAGAAAGAAAGAGAGAGAGAAAGAGAGAAAGAAAGGAGAAATAAAATAAAGTAGGATAAAATAAAATAAAGTTATTAAAATAAAAAATACTTATTAAGAAGAAAAAAAATTTTAAGTAAAAAAACAAGCAAAAAATCCAGACGGTCAGAACCCTAGGACAAATGGTGAAAGCAAAGCTATACAGACAAAATCTCATACAGAAGCATACACATACACACTCGCAAAAAGAGAAAAAGGCGAAAAAAGTTATATATCTTGCTCCCAAAGTCCACCTCCTCAATTTGGGATGATTCGTTGTCTATTCAGATATTCCACAGATGCAGGGTACATCAAGTTGATTGTGGAGCTTTAATCTGCTGCTTCTGAGGCTGCTGGGAGAGATTTCCCTTTCTCTTCTTTGTTCACAAATCTCCTGGGGTTCAGCTTTGGATTTGGCCCGCCTCTGTGTGTAGGTCGCCCGAGGGCATCTGCTGTTTGCTCAGACAGTAGGGGGTTAAAGGAGCAGCTGATTCAGGGGCTCTGGCTCACTCAGGCTGTGGGGGGAGGGAGGGGTACGGATGCGGGCCGAGACTGAGGCGGCAGAGGCCGGCATGACGTTGCACCTGCCTGAGGCACGCTGTGCGTTCTCCTGGGGAAGTTGTCCCTGGATCTTGGGACCCTGGAAGTGGCAGGCTGCACAGGCTCCCTGGAGGGGAGGTGTCTATAGTGACCTGTGATCGCACACAGGCTTCTTGGTGGTGGCAACAGCCTTAGCGTCTCATGCTCGTCTCTGGTGTCCGCGCTGATAGCCGTGGCTCGCGCCTGCTTCTGGAGCTCCTTTAAGCGGTGTGCTTAATCCTCTCTCCTCATGTGCCAGGAAGCAAAGAGGGAAGAAAAAGTCTCTTGCCTCTTCGGCAGCTCCAGACTTCTCCCGGACTCCATCCCAGCTAGCCTTGGTGCACTAACCCCTTCAGGCTGTGTTCACGCTGCCAACCTCAGTCCTCTCCCCGCTATCCGACCGAAGCCCGAGCCTCAGCTCCCAGCCCCCGTCCATCCCGGCGGGTGAGCAGACAAGCCTGTTGGGCTAGTGAGTGATGGTCAACACTGATCCTCTGTGCGGGAATCTCTCTGCTTTGCCCTCTGCACCATTACTGCACTCTCCTCCGCGGCTCCGACGCTTACCCCCTCCAACACCCGCAGTCTCCACCCGCAAAGGGGCTTCTAGTGTGTGGAAACCTTTCCTCCTTCACAGCTCCCTCCCACTGGTGCAGGTCCCGTCCCTATTCTTTTGTCTGTTTATTCTTTTTTCTTTTGCCCTACCCAGGTACGTGGGGATTTCCTTGCCTTTTGGGAAGTCTGAGGTCTTCTGCCAGCATTCAGTGGTTGTTCTGTAGGAGTTGTTCCACATGTAGATGTATTTTTGATGTATCTGTGGGGAGGAAAGTGACCTCCACATTTTACTCCTCCGCTATCTTGAAGGTCCCCCACCTACAATATCTTTTTTTTAAACCATCTTTATTGTAGTATAGTTACTTTACAATGTTGTTAGTTTCTGCTGTATAACAAAGTGAATCAGGTATATGTATACATATATCCCCATATCCCCTCTCTTTTGCATCTCCCTCCCACCCTCCCTATCCGACCCCTCTAGGTGGTCACAAAGCACAGAGCTGATCTCCCTGTGCTATGCTGCAGCTTCCCACTAGCTGTCTATTTTACATTTGGTAGTGTATATATGTCCATGCCACTCTTTCACTTTGTCCCAGCTTCCCCTTCCCCCTCTCCATTTCCTCAAGTCCATTCTTTATGTCTGCGTCTTTATTCTTGTCCTGCCCCTAGGTTCGTTAGAACCTTTTTGTTTTTTAGATTCCATATAAATGTGTTAGCATAAGGTATTTGTTTTTCTCTTTCTGACTTACTTCACTCTGTATAACAGACACTAGGACCATCCACCTCACTACAAATAACTCAATTTCATTTCTGTTTATGGCTGAGTAATATTCCATTGTATGTATGTGCCACATCTTCTTTATCCATTCATCTGTCAGTGGACAATTAGGTTGCTTCCATGTCCTGGCTATCGCAAATAGTGCTGCAATCAACATTGTGGTACATAACTCTTTTTTTTTTTTTAATTTATTTATTTTTGGCCGTGCTGGGTCTTCGCTGCTGCATGTGGGCTCTCTCTAGTTGTGGTGAGCGGGGGCTGCTCCTCCCTGCGGTGTGCAGGCCTTTCATTGAGGTGGCCTCTCCTGCTGTGGAGCACGGGCTCTAGGCATGCAGGCCTCAGCAGTTGCAGCACTTAGGCTCAGTAGCTGTGGCTCGCAGGCTCCAGAGTGCAGGCTCAGCAGTTGTGGCACACGGGCTTAGTTGCTCCGTGGCATGTGGGATCCTCCCGTACCAGGGATTGAATCCGCGTCCCCTGCATCAGCAGGTGGACTCCCAACCACTGCGCCACCAGGAAAGCCCCATAACTCTTTTTGAATTATGGTTTCCTCAGGGTATATGCTCAGGAGTGAGATTGGTGGATCATATGATAACTCTGTTTTTAGTTTTTTAAGGAACCTCCATACTGTTCTCCATAGTGGCTATACCAATTTACATTCCCACCGACAGTGTAGGAGGGTTCCCTTTTCTCCACACCATCTCCTGCATTTACTGTTTGTAGATTTTTTGATGATGGACATTCTGACCAGTGTAAGGGGATACCTCATTGTAGTTTCGACTTGTATTTCTCTAATAATTAGCAGTGTTGAGCATCTTTTCATGTGCTTTTTGGCCATCTGTATGTCTTCTTTGGAGAAATGTCTATTTAGATCTTTTGCCCATTTTTTGCTTGGGTGGTTTTGTTTTTTGATATTGAATTGTATCAGCTATTCGTATATTTTGAAGATTAATCCCTTGTCAGTCACAGTGATTGCAAATATTTTTTTCCCATTCTGTGGGTTGTCTTTTCATTTTGTTTATGGTCTCCTTTTCTGTGTAAAAGCTTTTAAGTTTAATTAGGTCCCATATCTTTATTTGGGGTTTTATTTCATCAGTCTAGGAGGTGGATCCAAAAAGATATTGCTGCAATTTATGTCAAAGAGTGTTCTGCCTGTGTTTTTCTCTAAGAGTTTTATAGTATCTGGTCTTACATTTAGATCTTCAATCCATTTTGAGTTTATTTTTGTGTATGGTTAGGGGATGTTCTAATTTCATTCATTTACATGTAGCTATCCAGTTTTCCTAGCAGCACTTATTGAAGAAACTACCTTTTATCCATTGTGTAGGCTTGCCTCCTTTGTTGTTGATTGACAATAGGTGCATAGATTTATATCTGGGATTTCTATCCTGTTCCATTGATCTATAAGTCTGTTTTTGTGCCAGTACCATACTGTTTTGATTACTGTAGCTTTGTATTATAGTCTCAAGTTAGGGAGCCTGATTCCTCCAGCTTTGTTTTTCTTTCTTAAGATTGCTTTGGCTATTTGGAGTCTTTTGTGTTTCCATACAAATTTTAAGACTTTTTGTTCTAGATCTGCAAAAAAATTCCATTGGTAATTTGATAGGGATTGCACCGAATCTGTAGATTGCCTTGGGTAGTGTAGCATTTTGACAATATTGATTCTTCCCATCCAAGAACATGGTATATCTTTTGATCTGTCTGTGTCATCTTTGATTTCTTTCATCAGCATCATAGATTTCAGAGTACAGGTCTTTTGCCTCCTTAGGTAGGTTTATACCTAGGTATTTTATTCTTTTTGATGTGATGGTACATGGGATTGTTTCCTTAATTTCTCTTTCTGATATTTTGTTGTTAGTGTATAGAAACGCAAGAGATTTCTGTGTATTAATTTTGTATCCTGCAACTTTACCAAATACATTGATGAGCTCTAGGAACTTTCTGGTAGTATCTTTAGGATTTTCTATGTGTAGAATCATGTTATCTACAAAAAGTGACAGTTTTACTTTTTCTTTTCCAAGTTGGCTTCCTTTTATTTCTTTTTTGTCTCTGATTCCCGTGGCTAGGACTTCCAAAACTATGTTGACTAAAAATGGCGAGAGTGGACATACTTGTCTTGCTCCTGATTTTAGAGGAAATGGTGTCAGCTTCACACCATTGAGTATAATGTTAGCTGTGGGTTTGTCAAATATGGCCTTTGTTATGTTGAGGTAAGTTCTCTCTGTGCCACTTTCTGGAGAGTTTTTATCATAAATGGGTGATGGATTTTGTCAAAAGCTTTTTCTGCCTCTATTGAGATGATCATATGTTTTTTTGTTGTTGGGTTTTTTTTTTTTTTTTTTTTTTTTTGCAGTAAGTGGGCCTCTCACTGTTGTGGCCTCTCCCGTTGTGGAGCACAGGCTCCGGACGCGCAGGCTCAGTCGCCATGGCTCACAGGCCCAGCCGCTCCACGGCATGTGGGATTATCCAGGACAGGGGCATGAACCCGTGTCCCCTGCATCAGCAGGCAGACTCTCAACCACTGTGCCACCAGGGAAGCCTGATCATATGGTTTTTATTCTTCAATTTGTTAATGTGGTTTATCACACCAATTGATTCACAGATATTGAAAAATCCTTGCAGCCCTGGGTTAAATCCCACTTGATTGTGGTGTATGATCCTTTTAGTGTTTTGTTGGATTCGGTTTTCTAGAATTATTTTGTGTGAGGATTTTTGTGTCTATGTTCATCAGTGATATTGGCCTGTAATTTTTTTGCGTGTGGTATCTTTGTCTGCTTTTGGTATCAGGGTGGTGGTGGCCTCATAGAATGAGTTTGGGAGTGTTCCTTTCTCTGCAATATTTTGCAATAGTTTCAGAAGGATAGGTGTTAACTCTTCTCTAAAGATTTGATAGAATTTCACTCTGAAGCCATCTGGTCCTGGACTTTTGTTTGTTGGAAGTGTTTTAATCAGTTTCAATTTCAGTAATTGTGATTGGTCTATCCATATTTTCTATTTCTTTTTGGTTCAGTTTTGGGAGATTGTACCTTTCTAAGAATTTGTCCATTTCTTCTAGGTTGTCCATTTTATTGGCATATAGTTGCTTGTAGTAGTCCCTTATGATCCTTTATATTTCTGTGGTGTCCATTGTAACCTCTTTTTCATTTCTAATTTTAGTGATTTGAGCCTTCTCCCTTTTCTTCTTGGTGATTCTGGCTAAAGGTTTTTCAATATTGTTTATCTTTTCAAATAACCAGCTTTTGGTTTAATTTATCTTTTCTATTGATTTCTTTGTCTCTATTTCATTTATTTCTGCTCTGATCTTTATGATTTTTTTTCCTTCTGCTATCTTTGGGTTTTGTTTGATCTTCTTTCTCTGGTTGCTTTAGGTGTAAGGTTAGGTTTTTTATTTGGTATTTTTCTTGTTTCCTGAGGTAAGACTGTACTGCTGTAAACTTCCCTCTTAGAACTGCTTTTGCTGCATCCCATAGGTTTTCGATCATCACGTTTTCATTTTCATTTGTTTCTAGGTTTGTTTTTTTTTTTACCTTCCTCTTTGATTTCTTCAATGATCCATTGGTTGTTTAGAAGCATATTGTTTTGCCTCCACATGTTTGTGTTTTTTTAGTTTATTTTTTTTCTTGTAGTTGATTTCTAATATCATAGTGTTGTGATTGGAAAAGATGCTTGATATGATTTCAATTTTCTTAAATTTATCAAGGTATGCTTTCTGGCTCACTGTATGGTCAATTCTGGAGAATGTTGCATGTGCAATTGAGAAGAATGTGTATTCTGCTGCTTTTAGATGGAATACTCTATAAATATCAATTCCATTTGGTCTAATGTGTCATTGAAGGCCTATGTTTCCTTATTGATTTTCTGTCTGGATGATCTGTCCATTGATGTAAGTGGGGTGTTAAAGTCCCCCACTATTATTGTGTTACTGTTGATTTTTCCTTTTATGGCTGTTAGCATTTACCTTATATATTGAGGTACTCCTATGTAGGGTGCATATATATGTACAATTGTTATATCTTCTTGGATTGATCTTTTGGTCATTATGCAGTGTCCTTCTTTTAGTCTTTGTTTTAAAATCTATTTTGTCTGATATGAGTATTGCTACTCCAGCTTTCTTTTCATTCCATTTGCATGGAATATCTTTTTCCATCCCCTCACTTTTAGTCAGTATATGTCCCTAGATCTGAAGTGGGCCTCTTGTAGACAGCATATATATGGATCTTGTTTTTGTATCATTTCAGCCAGTCTGTGTCTTTTGGTTGGAGTATTTAATCCATTTACATTTAAGGTAATTACTGATATGTATATTCTTATTGCAGTTTTGTTAATTGTTTTGGATTTGTTTTTGCAGGTCTTTTTTCTTCCCTTCCTCTTTTGTTCTCATCTCTTGTGATTTGATGATTACCTTTTTTTTTTAAACATCTTTATTTGAGTATAACTGTTTTACAATAGTGTGTTAGTTTCTCTTTACAACAAAGTGAATCAGTTATACATGTACAGACGTTCCCATATCTCTTCCCTCTTGCGTCACCCTCCCTCCCACCCTCCCTATCCCACCCCTCTAGGTGGTCACAAAGCACAGAGGTGAACTACCTGTGCTATGCTGCAGCTTCCCACTAGCTATATAATTTACTTTTGGTAGTGTGTATATGTCCCTGTCACTCTCTCACATCATCACAGCTTACCCTTCCCCCTCCCCATATCCTCAAGTCCATGCTCTAGTAGGTCTGTGTTTTATTCCAGTCCTACCATTAATCTCTTCATGACATTTTTTTTCTTAGAATCCATATATATGTGTTAGCATAAGGTATTTGTTGTTCTCCTTCTGACTTACTTCACTCTGTATGACAGACTCCAGGTCTATCCACCTCATTACAAATAACTCAGTTTCATTTCTTTTTATGGCTGAGTAATATTCCATTGTATATATGTGCCACATCTTCTTTATCCATTCATCTGTTGATGGACATTTAGGTTGCTTCCATGTCCTGGCTATCGTAAATAGAGCTGCAATAAACATTTTGGTACATGACTCTTTTTGAATTATGGTTTTCTCAGGGTATATGCCTAGTAGTGGGATTGCGGGGTCATATGGTAGTTCTATTTGTAGTTTTGTAAGGAACCTCCGTACTGTTCTCCATAGTGGCTGTATCAATTTACATTCCCACCAGCAGTGCAAGAGGGTTCCCTTTTCTCCACACCCTCTCCAGCATTTATTGTTTCTAGAGTTTTTGATGATGGCCAATCTGACCGGTGTGAGGTGATATCTCATTGTAGTTTTGATTTGCATTTCTCTAATGATTAATGATGTTGAGCATTCTTCCATGTGTTTGTTGGCAATCTGTATATCTTCTTTGGAGAAATGTCTATTTAGTTCTTCTGCCCATTTTTGGATTGGGTTGTTTGTTTTTTTGTTATTGAGCTGCATGAGTTGCTTATAAATTTTGGAGATTAATCCTTTGTCAGTTGCTTCATTTGCAAATATTTTCTCCCATTCTGAGGGTTGTCTTTTAGTCTTGTTTATGGTATACTTTGCTGTGCAAAAGCTTTTAAGTTTCATTAGATCCCATTTGTTTATTTTTGTTTTTATTTCCATTTCTCTAGGAGATGGGTCAACAAGGATCTTGCTGTGGTTTATGTCATAGAGTGTTCTGCCTATGTTTTCCTCAAAGAGTTTGATAGTGTCTGGCCTTACATTTAGGTCTTTAACCCATTTTGAGTTTATTTTTGTGTGTGGTGTTAGGGAGTGTTCTAATTTCATACTTCTACAGGTAGCTGTCCAGTTTTCCCAGCACCACTTATTGAAGAGGATGTCTTTTCTCCACTGTATATCCTTCCCTCCTTTATCAAAGATAAGGTGACCATATGTGTGTGGGTTTATCTCTGGGCTTTCTATCCTGTTCCATTGATGTATATTTCTGTTTTTGTGCCAGTACCATACTTTCTTGATTACTGTGGCCTTGTAGTATAGTCTGAAGTCAGGGAGCCTCATTCCTCCAGCTCCATTTTTCATTCTCAATATTGCTTTGGCTATCGGGGTCTTTTGTGTTTCCATACAAATTGTGAAATTTTTTGTTCTAGTTCTGTAAAAAATGCCAGTGGTAATTTGATAGGGATTGCATTGAATCTGTAGATTGCTCTGGGCAGTATAGTCATTTTCACAATGTTGATTCTTCCAATCCAAGAACATGGTATATTTCTCCACCTATTTGTATCATCTTTAATTTCTTTCATCAGTGTCTTATAGTTTTCTGCATACAAGTCTTTTGTCTCCTTAGGTAGGTTTATTCCTAGATATTTTATTCTTTTTGTTGCAATGGTAAATGGGGGTGTTTTCTTAATTTCCCTCTCGGATTTTTCATCGTTAGTGTATAAGAATGCAAGAGATTTCTGTGCATTAATTTTGTATCCTGCTACTTTACCAAATTCATTGATTAGCTCTAGTAGTTTTCTGGTAGCATCCTTAGTATTCTCTATGTATAGTATCATGTCATCTGCAAACAGTGACAGCTTTACTTCTTCTTTTCCAATTTGGATTCCTTTTATTTCTTTATTTTCTCTGATTGCTGTGGCTAGAACTTCCAAAACTAGGTTGAATAAGAGTGGTGAGAGTGGGCAACCTTGTCTTGTTCTTGATCTTAGTGGAAATGGTTTCAGTTTTTCACCATTGAGAACAATGCTGGCTGTGGGTTTGTCATATATGGCCTTTATTATGTTGAGGAAAGTTCCCTCTATGCCTACTTTCTGCAGGGTTTTTATCATAAATGGATGTTGAATTTTGTCAAAAGCTTTCTCTGCATGTATTGAGATGATCATATGGTTTTTCTCCTTCAGTTTGTTGATATGGTGTATCACGTTGATTGATTTGCGTATATTGAAGAACCATTGCATTCCTGGAATACACCCCACTTGATCATGGTGTATGATCCTTTTAATGTGCTGTTGGATTCTGTTTGCTAGTATTTTGTTGAGGATTTTTGCATCTATGTTCATCAGTGATATTGGCCTGTAGTTTTCTTTCTTTGTGACGTCTTTGTCTGGTTTTGGTATCAGGGTGATGGTGGCCTCATAGAATGAGTTTGGGAGTGTTCCTCCCTCTGCTATCTTTTGGAAGAGTTTGAGAAGGATAGGTGTTAGCTCTTCTCTAAATGTTTGATAGAATTCGCCCGTGAAGCCATCTGGTCCTGGGCTTTTGTTTGTTGGAAGATTTTGAATCACAGTTTCAATTTCAGTGCTTGTGATTGGTCTGTTCATATTTTCTATTTCTTCCTGGTTCACTCTTGGCAGGTGGTGCATTTCTAAGAATTTGTCCATTTCTTCCAGGTTGTCCATTTTATTGGCATAGAGTTGCTTGTAGTAATCTCTAATAATCTTTTATATTTCTGCAGAGTCAGTTGTTACATCTCCTTTTTCATTTCTAATTCTATTGATTTGAGTCTTCTCCCTTTTTTTCTTGATGAGTCTGGCTAATGGCTTATCAATTTTATTTATCTTCTCAAAGAACCAGCTTTTACTTTTATTGATCTTTGCTATTATTTCCTTCATTTCTTTTTCATTTATTTCTGATCTGATCTTTATGATTTCTTTCCTTCTGCTAAATTTGGGGTTTTTTTGTTCTTCCTTCTCTAATTGGTTTAGGTGCAAAGTTAGGTTGTTTATTCGAGATGCTTCCTGTTTCTTAAGGTATGATTGTATTGCTATAAACTTCCCTCTTAGAACTGCTTTTGCTCTATCCCATAGGTTTTGGGTCGTCGTGTCTCCATTGTCATTTGTTTCTAAGTACTTTTTGATTTCCTCTTTGATTTCTTCAGTGATCACTTCATTATTAAGTAGTGTATTGTTTAGCCTCCATGTGTTTGTATTTTTTACAGATCTTTTCCTGTAATTGATATCTAGTCTCATAGCATTGTGGTCAGAAAAGATACTTGATATGATTTCAATTTTCTTAAATTTGCCAAGGCTAGATTTGTGACCCAGTATATGATCTATCCTGGAGAATGTTCCATGGGCACTTGAGAAAAATGTGTATTCTGTTGTTTTTGGATGGAATGTCCTATAAATATCAAGTAAATCCATCTTGTATAATGTATCATTTAAAGCTTGTGTTTCCTTATTTATTTTCATTTTGGAAGATCTGTCCATTGGTGACAGTGGGGTGTTAAAGTCCCCTACTATGATTGTGTTACTGTTGATTTCCCCTTTTATGGCTGTTAGTATTTGCCTTATGTATTGAGGTGCTCCTATGCTGGGTGCATAAATGTTTACAATTGTTATATCTTCTTCATGGATCGATCCCTTGATCATTATGTAGTGTGCTTCTTTGGCTGTTGTAATGGTTTTTATTTGAAAGTCTATTTTGTCTGATATGAGAATTGCTACTCCAGCTTTCTTCTGATTTCCATTTGCATGGAATATCTTTTTCCATCCCCTCACTTTCAGCCTGTAAGTATCCCTAGGTCTGAAGTGGGTCTCTTGTAGACAGCATATATATGGGTCCTGTTTTTGTATCCATTCAGCCAGTCTGTGTCTTTTGGTGGGAGCATTTAATCCATTTACATTTAAGGTAATTATTGATATGTGCATTCCTATTACCATTTACTTAATTGTTTCGGGTTGTTCTTGTAGGTCTTTTCCTTCTCTTATGTTTCTTCCTTAGAGAAGTTCCTTTAGCATTTGCTGTAAAGCTGGTTTGGTGGTGCTGAACTCTCTCAGCTTTTGCTTGTCTGTAAAGGTTTTAATTTCTCCATCAAATCTGAATGAGATCCTTGCTGGGTAGAGTAATCTTGGTTATAGGTTTTTTTCCTTCATCACTTTAAATATGTCCTGCCACTCCCTTCTGGCTTGTAGAGTTTCTGCTGAAAGATCAGATGTTAACCTTATGGGGATTCCCTTGTGTGTTATTTGTTGTTTTTCCCTTGCTGCTTTTAATATGTTTTCTTTGTATTTAATTTTTGACAGTTTGATTATCATGTGTCTTGGCGTGTTTATCCTTGGGTTTATCCTGTATGGGACTCTCTGTGCTTCCTGGACTTGATTGACTATTTCCTTTCCTATATTAGGGAAGTTTTCAACTATAATCTCTTCAACTATTTTCTCAGTCCCTTTCTTTTTCTCTTCTTCTTCTGGGACCCCTATAATCTGAATGTTGGTGCATTTAATGTTGTCCCAGAGATCTCTGAGACTGTCCTCAGTTCTTTTCATTCTTTTTTCTTTCTTCTGCTCTGCAGTAGTTATTTCCACTATTTTATCTTCCAGGTCACTTATCCGTCTTTCTGCCTCAGTTATTCTGCTACTGATCCCATCTAGAGTATTTTTCATTTCATTTATTGTGTTGCTCATCGTTATTTGCTTCCTCTTTATTTCTTCTAGGTCCTTGTTAACTGTTTCTTGCAATTTGTCTATTCTATTTCCAAGATTTTGAATCATCTTTACTATCATTATTCTGAATTCTTTTTCAGGTAGACTGGCTATTACCTCTTCATTTGTTAGGTCTGGTGTGTTTTAATCTTGCTCCTTCATCTGCTGTGTGTTTTTCTGTCTTCCCATTTTGCTTATCTTACTGTGTTTGGGGTCTCCTTTTTGTAGGCTGCAGGTTCGTAGTTCTATCTGTTTTTGGTGGCTGTCCCCAGTGGTTGAGGTTGGTTCAGTGGGTTGAGCAGGTTTCCTGGTTGGGGGGACTAGTGCCTCTGTTCTGGTGGATGAGGCTGGATCTTGTCTTTCTGGTGGGCAGGTCCACGTCTGGTGGTGTGTATGGGGATGTTGGTAGCCTTATTATGATTTTAGGCGGCCTCTCTGCTAATGGATGGGGCTGTAGCCCTGTCTTGCTCTTTGTTGGGTATAGGGTGTCCAGCACTGTTCGTTGCTGGTCCTTGAGTGAAGCTGGGTCTTGGTGTTGAGATGGAGATCTCTGGGAGATTTTTGCCATTTGATATTATGTGGAGCTGAGAGGTCTCTTGTGGACCAGTGTCCTGAGGTTGGTTCTCCCACCTCAGAGACATAGCCTTGACACCTGGCTGGAGTGCCAAGAGCCTTTAATCCACACAGCTCAAAATAAAAGGGAGAAAAAAATAGAAAGGCAAGAAAGGAAGGAAGGAAGGGGGAAGGGAGGGAAGGAAGGGAGAAAGGAAGGGAGGGAGGAAGAAAGGAAGGGAGGAAGGAAGGAGGGAATAAAGAAAGGAAGGGAGGGAGGAAGAAAGGAAGGAGGGAATAAAGGAAGGAAGGAAAGAAGGAAGGAGGGAAATAGGAAAGAAAGGAGGGAAGAAAGGAAGAAAGAAAGGGGAGAAGACAAAATAAAGTAGGGTAAAATACAGTTATTAAAATAAAAAAATAATTATTAAGAAGAAAAATTTCTATTAAAGAAAAAAAATGGGTCTCTCTAACCCTAGGACAAATGGTGAAAATAAAGCTATACAGACAAAATCTCACACAGCAGCACTCACATACACACTCACAAAAAGAAAAAAGGGGAAAATAATAGTATATCTTGCTCCCAAAGTCCACCTCCTCAACTTGGGATATTTCGCTGTCTATTCAGGTTTTCCACAGATGCAGGGCACTTCAAGTTGACTGTGGAGCTTTAACCAGCTGCTTCTGAGGCTGCTGGGAGAGACCTCCCCCTCTCTTTGTTCGCACAGCTCCTGAGGTTCAGCTTTGGACTTGGCCCCGCCTCTGTGCGTAGGTTGTCCGAGGGCATCTGCCCTTCGCTCAGACAGGGCGGGGTTAATGGAGTAGCTGATTCGTGGTCTCTGGCTCACTCAGGCGGGGGAGGGGGGCATGGATGTGGGGCGAGTCCGTGGTGGCAGAGGCCGGCGTGATGCTGCACCAGCCCGAGGCGCACCGTGCGTTCTCCCGGGGAAGCAGTCCCAGGATCCCGGGACACTGGCGGTGGCGGGCTGCACAGGCTCCCAGGAGGGGTGGTGTGGAGAGTGACCTGTGCTCGCACACAGGCCTCTTGGTGGTGGCAGTAGCAACCCTAGCGTCCCACACCCGTCTCTGCTGTCTGCGCCGACAGCCGCAGCTCGCGCCCGTTTCTGGAGCTCCTTTATGCGGTGCCCTTAATCCCCTTTCCTCACGCCCCAGGAAGCAAAGAGGCAAGAAAAAGTCTCTTGTCTCTTCGGCAGCTCCGCGCCCGTTTCTGGAGCTCCTTTAAGCGGCGCGCTTAAACCCCTCTCCTCGCGCAGCAGGAGGTAAAGAGGGAAGAAAAGGTCTCTTGCCTCTTCCGCAGCTCCAGACTTCTCCCGACCTCCCTCCCGGCCAGCCGTGGTGCACTAACCCCTTCAGGCTGTTTTCACTCTGCCAACTCCAGACCTTTCCCTGGGATCTGCCCGAGGCTCAACTCCCAGCCCCACCCGCTCCGGAGGGTGAGCAGACAAGCCTCTCAGGCTGGTGAGTGCTGATCGGCACCGATCCTCTGAGGGAATCTCTCCGCTTTGCCCTCCGCACCCTGTTGCTGCGCTCTCCTCCGCGGCTCCGGAGCTTCCCCCTCCGCCACCTGCAGTCTCTGCCCGCGAAGGGGCTCCTAGTGTGTGGGAACCTTTCCTCCTTCACGGCTCCCTCCCACTGGTGCAGGTCCCGTCCCTATTCTTTTGTCTCTGTTTATTCTTTTTTCTTTTGCCCTACCCAGGTACGTGGGGAGTTTCTTGCCTCTTGGGAGTTCTGAGGTCTTCTGCCAGCATTCGGTGGGTGTTCTATAGGAGAAGTTCCACGTGTAGATGTATTTCTGATGTATCTGTGAGGAGGAAGGTGATCCCCGCGTCTTACTCTTCCGCCATCTTCTTGCTCCCCCCCGATGATTATCTTTAGTGTTGTGTTTGGATTGATTTTTTGTGTGTGTGCATGTATCAACTGTAGATTTTTGGTTTGCAGTTACCATGAAATTTTGAGATAGCAGTCTATATATATATATATACACACACACACACAAGATATTTTTAAGTTGCTAGTCTCTTACTTTCAAATGCATTTCCAATATCCTGCATCTGTACTCTCCTCTTCTCACAATTGCTGGTTTTGATATCACAGTAGAGTGTGGATGATTTCCTACCTTTACAGTATGTTTGATTTACCAGTGAGCTTTCCCGTTCATAATTTTCTTGTTTCTCATTGTGGCCTTTTCTTTTTGGCCTAGAGAAATTCCTTTAGCATTTGTTGTAAAGCTGGTTTGGTGGTGCTAAATTCTCTTAGCTTTCATTTGTCTGTAAAGCTTTTGATTTCTCCATCAAATCTGAATGAGAGCCTTGCTGGGTAGAGTATTCTTGGTTGTACGTTTTCCCCTTTCATCATTTAAAATATATTCTGCCACTCCATTCTGGCCTGCAGAGTTTCTGATCAAAAATCATCTGATAACCTTATGGTGATTCTCTTGTATGTTATTTGTTGCTCTTCCCTTATTGCTTTTAATATTTTTTTCTTTGTCTTTAATTTTTGTCCATTTGATTCATGTGTCTCGGCATGTCCCTCCTTTGGTTTATCCTCTATGGGACTCTCTGCTCATCCTGGACTTGGCTGACTGTTTTCTTTCCTATGTTAGGGAATTTTCAGCTATTATCTCTTCAAGTATTTTCTCAGGCCCTTTCTCTCTCTCTCTTTTCCTTCTGGGACCCCTATAATGTGAATGTTGGTGCATTTAATGTTGTCGCAGAGGTCTCTTAAAGTGTCCTCATTTCTTTTCATTCATTTTTCTTTATCCTGTTCCACAGCAGTGATTTCCACCATTCTGTCTTCCAGCTCATTTATCTCTTCTTCTGCCTCATTTATTCTGCTATTGATTCCTTCTAGTGTATTTTTCATTTCAGTTATTGTATTGTTCAACTCTGTTTGTTTGTTCTTTAGTTCTTCTAGGTCTTTGTTAAACATTTCTGTCTTCTCAATCTGTGCCTGCATTCTTTTTGTGTGATTTTGAATCATCTTTACTATCATTACTCTGAATTCTTTTTCAGGTAGATTGCCTGTCTCCACTTCACTTAGTTGTTCTTCTGGGGTTTTATCTTGTTCCTTCGTGTGGAACATATTTCTCTGCTTTCTCATTTTGTCTCACTTTCTGTGTTTGTCATCTCCTTTCCACAGGCTTCAGGATTGTAGTTCTTCTTGCTTCTGATGTCTGCCCCCTGGTGGGTGAGGTTGGTCCAGGGGCTTGTGCAGGCTTCCTGGTGGGAGTGACTGGTGCCTGCCCACTTGTGGGTGGAGTTGGGTCTTGTCCTTCTGTGGGCAGGGCCAAGTCATGGGGTATGTTTAGAGGCAGCAGTGGACTCTGGATGACTTTATGCAGCCTGTCTGCTGAAGGGTGGTGCTGTGTTCCCACCCTGTTGGTTGTTTGGCCTGAGACATCCCAGCATTGGAGCCTGCAGGCTGTTGGGTGGGGCCAGGTCTCAGTGCCAAAATGGCAACCTCTAGGAGAGCTCATGCTGTTGAATATTCCCTGGGGCCTCCACCACCAGTGTTCTTGTCCCCACAGTGAGCCACAG
This sequence comes from Kogia breviceps, assembly GCF_026419965.1. Classification (NCBI taxonomy): domain Eukaryota; kingdom Metazoa; phylum Chordata; class Mammalia; order Artiodactyla; family Physeteridae; genus Kogia; species Kogia breviceps. The sequence goes on from NC_081310.1 coordinate 80,347,681, forward strand.
CTGACTCCTGCCTCCTCAGGAGACCCTCCAAGACCTGCAGGTAGGTCTAGCCCAGGCTCCTATGGAGTCATTGCTTTGCCCTGAGTCCCAGTGCTCATGAAACCATTTTGCAGTCTCTAAAACTGGAGTCTCTGTTTTTCACAGTCCTGTGGAGATCCTACACTCAAACCCCACTGGCCTTCAAAACCAAATGCTCTGGTAGCTCCTCCTCCCTATTACAGTACCCCAGGCTGGGGAGCCTGACATGGGGCTCAGAACTCTCACTCCTGTGGGAGGACCTCTGCAATATAATTATTTTCCAGTTTGTGGAAGTGGGTATGGGATTTGATTATATCATGGAAGCACCCCTCCTACCATCTCCTTGTGGCTTCTTCTTTGTCTTTGGATGCAGAATATCTTTTTTGTAAGTTCCAGTGTTTTTTGTTGATGGTTGTTCAGCAATTAGTTGTGATTTTGGTGTTTTCATGAGAGGAGGTGAGCTCAAGTCCTTCTACTCTGCCATCTTGTCCTGCACTCCTCTTCATTTATCCCATTTAGTGAGAATATTCATATAGCTCATTGCAGAAATATTGTGTTTGGTTAAGGCCTGTGGCCCTGATGCAACTGGGTGCATTATTATATGGTATATGCATCATATACCCTTGCTAAAAACCAAAACGAATTCTATCTTTTTAACTACATTTGGCTTCAACGTTTTTAGATGAGCAATTGTGGTCTTGTAGAATATTTCTTAGATCTCTTCTTCCCCCAGTACATAGAAACAGGCTATGAATGGTGAGTGGAGGTTAAAAAAAACTAGAAGAAATTGAGAAGCCCAGTTAGTTATGATCCCTGGTCTGTGGTACCCCTCTCCCATTCTTACATGCTGCCCAAAGCCCTGATGCCTTCCTCCTCCTCTCCCTTTGATTCCTGAATGTGAAGGTCATCACATATCCTTCTCCCTTAGCCCCTCCCCTTCTCTAGTTCAGTATTGATCTCCTGCCCTGGAAGACCCTGCTGTCTAGCCTGCAGGACTGACGTTAATAAGGTGAAATAATAGGCTTGACTTATCTGCCAATTAAATGCCCTCTTGATGGACGAGGGTCATTTGAGCCTCCAGGTGAACTCCATGCTGGAGTGTATGCCATCTCAGTGTGCACCAGGCCCTGCATAGGAAAAGTGACATATCCATCACAGGTGTGTTCCTGGGACCCTGAAATTACAGTGGGGTCCTTGGCAGAAAGGAACGTCAGAGGAGTGTTCTGACAAATGCTTGGAAATACTTGGTTCAGTGCCACCAGACCCTCCGTCCTCTCTCTACTTTCAGCTTACACCTGGGATGCCTGTCACCAAGCCCCTTTGAGCAGTGACTTGAGCCAACTGGTGGCAGAGATCCAAGCTTTGAGAGGGCAGCTGGAGCAGAGCATTCAGGTGAACAACTGTCTGCGACTACAGCTCGAGCAGCAGTTGGATGGTGGTGCCAGCAAAACCAGCCTCAGCCCCTCCTCTGTTAACCAGAAATTCCCCACCAACACTGACCCTGGAAACAAGCAGCTGCTCTTCCAAGGTAGGAAGGAAAAGGGAATCAGGAAGCCCTCAGCCAATGGGGAGGTCCCCAGGATGTCTGCGGTGGAAGGGACAATCTCGCCTCTTCCATGCTCCTTAAGGTCAGGGTAAAATCGAAGATGCTTCAATACAGTGCCTTGAGAGCACAGGATTTAGGGTCAGATCTGGCTCCAGATTCTGAGTTTGACACTTATATGTTGTTTGCCTTGTGTTTAAACTCCTCAGGTATTTAAGCCTTAGTTTCCTCATCTTTAACATGAGGATAATAATAAACACTGTGCATAGTTATATGGAGCATTAAGTGATATAATTTACAAGTGCCTGATGCAATAAGTGCTCAACAGTTAACAGCTGTATGTATTAATGCCTATTCTTTATATTTGCAGAGTGCTTTAAAATTTACCACGTTTTCAAATAAATTTTCAAATAATTTCATCAGAGCTAGGGTAGATCTTACTATCTCTGTATTTTACATGAGAAAACGTAGGCACTGAGACAATTAACGGACATGCTAAGGTTTACAGGAGTTAAGAGGCCAACCCAAGATTCGAAGCAGAAGTTTTGATCTGCTCTCTGTGTTCCTCCCACCTCACTATGCTCTGTCTCAGTGTTGCTTCTCTTTCCTCTTATGCTTTCCCCTCTCAGAGCCTCCCCACAGCACCAGCCAGGACTCATCTGAACTGGCTCAGTCACTCCTCCTTCTCATCATACAGCACAGAGGCCTGAGGTGGAAAGCAGGTTCTAAGCCACATTTGCCTGAGCAGGGTCATTTCTATCTCTTCGTGATATTTTCCAATTCCTCCCCTGGAGGATTGCTGCCTGGTCTCCAGTAGGGCATCTCAAAGTCACCAAGGCTTATGGCTCCTATTCTTCTTATAATACTACATGCTTTCTAGTATGTCTCTTTCTTATACTACTACATATTTTACAGCACTGACTCATCAGAATGGTGATTAGAGTGCTGAGTTTAATCGCCCATAAATCCATTCATTCTTTGATCAAATATTTTTAACATATATACTACATATATTTATACATATTTATATTTAGTTAAAAAGCATTGTATTATCCGCCTACCGATGCAGGGGACACGGGTTCGTGCCCCAGTCCTGGAAGATCCCACATGCCGCAGAGCAGCTGGGCCCATGAGCCATGGCCACTGAGCCTGTGCTCCGCAACGGGAGAGACCACAACAGTGAGAGGCCCGCGTACCACAAAAAAAAAAAAAAAAAAAAGCATTGTATTAGACACACTGCATACAATATTATATTCAAATCAAGGGTTAGGAAAATATATCTAATAATTTTTCAAACTAGAAGTTGCTTTCTCATGGAATAGCATTCAATTACAGGAATATCTTGCTCCAAATTAAGTGGTGTGTTTGCCACTGGTTTTGACTGTGGTACATGGACGATGATTATGTAAGAGGAGAGTCATGTTGCCTTAGATCTCCAGTAGTGAAGATAGGCTGTGCATGTGTTTCGGGAGCAGTATATTCCAGGGTTCCTAAAGTTGTGGCTATCTTTACTCCCTAGATTCAATTGCCTCCCCTCCAGTTCGGGATGTGGGCATGAATTCTCCAATTCTGGTCTTCCCCAGCTCTTCTTCCACTGCTCATGGCTCAGAGACCACAACCTTCAATAGGACAAATGGTAAATAGGGCAACTACAGGATTCAGGGTCTAATGATGGAAAATGACTGAAGCAAGTAACCTTTGGTTCTCTATATGCACATTATCTGAATTTAGAGATTTTTCTCTGCATGTCCCACGGCCTTTAGCCCTACTCATTCCACCTCCTGTGGCTGCCTTTTTTGTCATTATTCATCCTCCTGTGGTTTTCCTATTGCTCTGGTATTTCTTCATTGCACTATAATCTCTTCCTTCTTGAAAGTGCTCTCTGTATCCAGCTTAATTTCCTTGTCTGTGTCTTCTCAACCCCCAAATTGAAAATTTTTTAAATTTGTCCTGAATATTTCATTTGTCAATGAGGATAAAATTTGCCTCCTGGCAATTTTATCATTATGAGATGATGTAAGAAAGATCATAAAAATATAGAAGCCAGAATACCTATGGACTTCACACTTGTACTTTCCAAGATTGTCATTCTTGTTTCTGGCCTCTTTCACTATTTGATGTCCATTTTGGATTGAACTGAGGATGATTATGAATAACAGTAGATTCTGTGTTATTGTGGTTTTATTCTTCAGAGCTGGGTTTGGATGCTTCTCCAGTAATGAAGAACCCTCCCAAGCTGGAGGGTGATGCTACTGATGGCTCCTTTGCCAATAAGCATGGCCGCCATGTCATTGGCCACATTGATGACTACAGTGCCCTAAGACAGCAGATTGGGGAGGGCAGACTGCTGGTCAAGAAGATAGCATCGCTCATGAGATCAACATGCAACTTCCCTGGCCTTGAAGCTCCAGGCACAGAGGTAATCACGTTTTAGCTCTTAGGTACAACTTTTCCTTAGGCCCTTTCTTCTTCTGATTTTAGCTTCTTCTCCCTCTATTTTTTTTTTTTTCCTGTTCCACATCTCCCATCAGCTGAGGATACATCTTCCATTTATATCCAGCTAGGCCTTTTATCTTCATCTGCTAATTTCACTACAAGCTCTGCTCTGTTCCAGATGTAGCTGACTTGCTATTTCCCCTCAGAACCACAGAAAAGCATGTGCAGCATTGCCGTCCTCATCAGTAGAGCACATTAAGCATCAACATACACACAATGCTGTACTGAGTACCCTTTGGTAGCTTATTATCTGCTAAAGTCATGCTGGCATATGACCATCTGTGGGCAGAATAAAATCACTTAACCAGTTGGCTGGAAAATGAGAATCTGTGTCCATATGGTCCAAATATGTGGAAGGGGTGAGGAGGGTGGCAGCCATGGAATTTCTCTGCTCACACTGAGCAAGGGGGGAGAGCAAGCAGCAAGGCTTCACAGAGCCCTTTCCCAGGGATAGATCCAGGTGCTAGCTGCTATGCTGTCTGAGCTACTGGAGATGCACAAGCATGCAGGGACAGCCCTGCCCCCAGGGGCCCCCACAGTAGAGAGGGATGCCCACACCTGAATAAATAAATATAACCAGGGGCTCCAGGCACAAGGTTACAAGTGCTCTGGGTGTGAGGGCATGAACCGAGAATTGGCTGTTATCCCAGGCAAGGAAAGTAACAGGTTCAAGCGGGGGGGGGGGGGGGTGTGCCAACAGGGGATATGTAAGTTCTCGGGGGAGAACATGACAGGTAAAGGGAGCGGTACCTCAGTCCTTCGAGCTACAAGTGGTGCAGCCCATTTGAAGCATAAGATGTGATATATGGAAGGACAAGGGGGGCCAGTGCAAAAATAGGGACCTTAGACTTTGGAGCATGAAGCAGGACTAGAAGCTAAAGAGTGTGGGGAAAGCCGGAGTCAAATGAATTCTTGCAAATCGAGAGGTCCCTGCTGAGGTCAGAGAACCGTGGCTTCCAGGTTAGAAAAGGATTTCACAGGTTTAAGCAGGCCTGTGTCTATGCCTCACCCACAAAGGAAGCTGAGGCCTATGCTCAGAAAAAAAAAAAAAAAGTGATCTCTCAGCCCCGGAGATGCCCATGGCTACCTCCCCCTTTTCCCAGGTGATAGGCAGTGAAGGCATCCACGAGCTCAGGAACAGCACCAACGCCCTTCACCACCGACTGGAGGAGTCAGCCTCCCTCCTCACCATGTTCTGGCGAGCAGCCTTGCCAAGCTCTCACGGCCCTGCGCTGGACAGCAAAGTGGTAAGAAGCCAGCATCCCCTACTGGTTCTGCCCCCAAATATCCTTCTGCCTCCTTGGCCAGCAGATCCTGAAGATCAGGAGCCTAATGGGCAGCTGGGACAAAGGGGACCTGAGGGGGGCGTCCGTGGAGGGAGACCTCTCCTCCGCGGTGGCTGCTTTCAGTGCAGCTCTGACTCCATCCCCTCTCCCCCCAGCCCTGACCCCCAGGATAAGTACTCAAAGAGCAGAAGGAAAGGACATGGAGGAGGCAGAGACACGAGAGCCCTGGTAACCCCTAAATGTGCCATTTCTTTAACTTTCTGAAGTCTGGCTGCGCTGAAGTTCAGGGCCATGTTAAAACATCAACATCTCCTTTCCCATCCTAGCCCACAACCACCTCCAGCTCCACATAGTCAGGCAGGATCACAGAATGTCACCAGGAGTCACCCAGCCTCTTGTAGCCACCCCCTGGAATCCCAGAAAATCACTTACATCTGCGTCTCAGGGTCAGGCCTGGGGAGAATCAGCCTCCCCCAGGAGCTCTCAGATCTCAGACTGCTTTTTGGTTGTTGACCTTGGATAGGCAGGTTTCAGGATCCCTCCCAGGGGTTCCAACTCCAGACTAAGATCACTGACACTTTAGGGGCCCCAATTATGTTAATTCCAAGGAGGGAGCATTTTGCCATCTTGTGGTTGGCAGATATATTTACAAACTTACTGTCTCAGGCCAGCCCCGTCTCCCCAGGCGTGATATCCAGGCATAAAATGCCTAACGACCAAGTCTTACTTGTGAAGCCCAAGTGATATAACTATGTCAGCATGAAATCTGAGCTCTTGTTCACAGCTGGGAGTTTCAGTGTGGCCTGGAGTCAGGTTCTCTGCAGCAACAGGAGTGTACCCTGTGCTAATCTGCACGGGGGCTTCCAGGTCCTCAGTGTTGCCAGCTCATGGCCCATCCTGAGCCATCACCTGCTGGAGGGATTGAGAGGCTTTAATGAGGGAAATCGGCTCCAAAAATACTTGTGAAGATTGTAGAATCCTCTTTGGAGTTGGAAAGAGCCATAAAACACAGGGTGCTTTAGGCCTTCTGACCATTGACAGAGAGCCTGTTTTTCTTCCCAGGGAGAGTGCATGAAAAGGGAGCTTCTGGAACTGAGAACCAAACTGTCCAAACAGGAGAGTCTCCTTCGGAGCACAGCTGAGCATCTGAAGGTCGCCAACCAGCAGAAGGAGAGCATGGAACAGTTTATCTTCAGCCAGTGTGGGTGCCCCCAGCCCGGGAATGGGACAGAAAATGGGGATCCTTCTGGGTAGCCACCTGTGCTGTGAGTGCACAGACACCAGAGAGGTTAGGGGACGGGGAAGACTGATGTGACGTCTCTAAACATCCTGTGCCATCAGTAATCGTGGAGGCAGAGGAGGGGACACAGGGTCGGGGCACAGCAGGGGACCCTGAGCTGAGTGTCCAGAAAGACAAGCTTTAGAACACAAACCCAATGCAAGCGTGGGCCCACTGGTAATTTCTGCCTTGGGGGCTGCTTTCTTGTTTCAGTGAGCAGGACACACGATGTTTTGAAGAAGGCAAGGACGAATTTGGAGGTAAGGAAACTACTGCACCACTCGGAGCCATAGAGCCCGCCCCAGACTTTTCACCATCTGTCGTCAGAGTGTGCAGGTGATCCTTGACCTGCTCTGACCTTCCAGGAGGAGATGTCTGGTCCATCTGTGGGAGCTCAGGTCCTCAGGAGCATCCCTCTAGATTCCATCCTCATCAGCCCTCCACCCCAATCAGCAACCTCCCCTGACCTCTCGGTTGACCCTTACTTTGTCATCATCTTCTCTCCTTACTCCAATTCTGTCTCCTTTATGCCAGGTCAGGAGTGGGGAGAAATGCAGTTCAGTTGATTCTCGAGGTCAGAGGACATATGGGGTCTGCCTCTGAAGGAGCTTTCAGTAAAGGGATCCTGAGGCCAGTCATGTGTTCTGGGGTTTCCTATAACATTATAAGAAAAAATAATTGAAAGATGCAACCTAATAAGTTGATTTCACTGCACACTATTGGGCTGAAAACAGCAGTTTGATTTTGATATCTCTTTTTCTTTAAGCAACAACACAAAAGAAAATCCTTAGGTCTTATTGATCTGAAAGAGAATTTGGTAATAAGTAAAAACTGAAACTTAAAGGGAAAGATATTATCTCTATGGCAGACCTTCTCTACTTTTATTTAAAACACTAACACATTCTCTAGCAACCACTTTGATGAAAAACTTGAGGTCTTAGAAATGGCCTAAAAATCAAAAACTAAACCTTTTACCTTGGACTTTAAAGCTTTGCCATAAGCAATTAAGCACATTCCTAGGAATGTTCCTAAATTGTAACCTAAGAGAGTGTTGACCCCACAGTATGAAAATGGGTTGGGCCATAATTTAACTCTGTTTTGTTTGTTTGTTTGTTTTGCTAATTTCTTCTGTTTTTCTCTGATGATTCCTCTCTTTCCTGAGCCTTTTTAGAAGAACACTTACAAGATTGCCTCTGTAAAACCTTATTCCTGCCTCAGCAAAGGTAACCCAACAGCCTCTCATACCTGCTGGCTTCCCCAGTTTGGAAGTATCCTTCCCACTTCCCCTAGGCCACTGGAAAGGCCCCAAGCCTGGGACCTAATCCCAGCCTTGTCACTAAGTGGCTGAGTGGCTTTGGCTGGCCCCAGTCTCTGGGGCCTGCTGACCCTCATCTGTAAGAGGGGGCATTACAGTTAGATGATCTCTGAGGTCCCTGCTGACCTGGCCCCTCCCCCTCCTCATCAAGTAAACAGAACATAAATTTAACAGGGGGACGTCCCTGCAAAATGTTCTCTCCTTCCTACAACAGGCTGCTTCTATATATGCCTGTTTCATACTAAGCACTTCTTTTCCTGGGAAATCACAGAAGCCATCCTTTTGCTCCACAGTGAATTGGAGAGTGAACTGGCCCCTGAAGAGGGAGTGGTAGGATCCGGCCACCTGGTGTGCAGTGGCTTTGAGCAGAGATATGACCACGGGAGGTGGTGGGAAGCTTTTCCTCGAACCTGGTGGCCCCAGTTGCTCCTCCAGACCTCAGCGCATCCCCTCAGCTCATCCTCGTGACAGGCTCTCAGCGTGCTCCTGGCTTCTGTCACCACTCAGCACTCTCTCCAGCCTCAGTTAGCCACCAGCAGGGCCTGATAATGGACTCTTTGTGTTATTTTCATCTGCAGGTGAAATCCCTAAGGGCTCTGCCATGCACTCCAGTCCTGTGACCCTTGCCTTCCAGGAGCCAAGCAAGAAGCGAAGCCACCAGAGGTCCTTAAAACAGCAGGGAGGATGGGCCTGCCCCCCTTCTTTGCAGCTCCCAGTCTGCTGAGGAGGATCTGGGTCTCACTCCTCCACACCTGCTGGAGGGTCTGGGAGGAGTCAGAGATGTGGCCTGGTGGGGCAGGGCGAAAGGCAGAGGGCCTCTCCTGCAGTTGAGGAATAACCAGCCAAGGTCCACTGGACCCAGCACTAAGCAAAACAGGAATAGTTTGTAGAATACCTTGTGGCACTGCTTCTGAACACCCCAGGGGCTTGGGAACCGGCAACAGCACATTTCTCACCTCATCCTCCGAGGGTCAACTCAGGGGAAATAGGACCTGCTTCCTAGTCATGGAGCATATGGTCCCCACACTGGAGCTCCACGGCAGATCTAAAAGCACAGGAGTGAGCAGTGGCACCCTGCAGGACAGTGTTGGCAGACCTAACCTGGGCCAGCGAGCTGGGTCACAGTCAGGCTGGGGATTGGTCTACACTGCAACACCTGAGTTATTTGAATCCACGTGGTGAGAGCAGTGATTCCCAGATGCCATCTAGTGCTTAGCCTAGACCTCCTATTTCTATTCTATTATGATCTCCAAAATGTGTACTGACCTTACTCTAAATATGCTGTCCCATTTTGTCATCCCAACTTCTCTCTGGGAACTAGGGACTAATGGCCACACCAAGCCCATTGAAAGTCTTGTGTAAAGCAGATCAGTGATCATTTTTAAGTGACATGTGAGCAACTCCCAGTTGCTAGAGCCTAGTCTGTGTCTTCACAGTGCTTTAGAATGTGTGTGTGTATAAATGTATGATATATATTTATATATGTTGCTATAGCGATATGTTGAAGGCTAACATAACTGGTGGATAGGGTCAGTGGGAGGAAATGAAACAGTCTTTTTGGTGGCTATTAAAGCAAAATATGTATAAAGAAATAAAGTTTTCTTCACCTGCTTAGTTTCTAATTTCTATACCAGTCCTCAGGGTGAGTGTGTAAAAATAGGAAAGAGAGACTGTCATTAAAAAGCTAACTGTCCAAAGCAGAATCAAAATGGTGGAGTAGGTGGATGTGGAGCTCCTCTCCCCAACAGACATATCAAAAATACATCTACATGTGGAGCACTTCTCCTTGAAAAGTGGCAGAACTCCTGTAAAACAAAGCTGCAAGAAAGATCTACATGTAATTAATTGGGTAGGAAAGGAAAAAAAAGAAGACTTGGGTCAGCACCTGGGCTCCTTGGTGGGATCTGCAAGGAGAAGGTCCACAAGGGTAGACCCTTGCCCTGGGGAGTGAGCAGGTCAAGTCACAATATGGGCATCCCAGTCCTGGGGTCCTGCATGGAGTGGCCAGGCCCCCTTGCCTCTTGGGAAATCTGCTGAGACAGAAGGGTTGGAGAAGACTAGACTTTACTCACCAGCAGTGCATGCTGGCTCGCTGACAATCAGTGCAGAGAGTGTTGCACTGGGAGCAGTCCCCTTGCTGTATTTCCCAGTCCAAAGGGGCAAATGCCCTGGCCCCACTCACTCCACACCACAACCTGGCACAAAATCCTGCCAGAGACTAGATCTAGTCATGCAGAGACAGACTAGGAAATCTGGGGTGTGATCTAGGAGTAGCCTCAGATGCCATAGTCAGCAAGGGCTCAGAGCAACAGGTGTAAATGCAGCAAACATTAGTGTGTGTCCATGGTGGCACAACAGGAGTGTGCAAGGGCCAAGCAATGAATCTTGAGCAGACAGGCCCTGGGAGAGGATATGATCTAGCTAGGCAGAAACAGCCCAGAGGGCCTGGGGTGTGGTCCAGCTGGGGCTGCAACGGCCATTGTGAGCATGCTTAGGAGTACGCAGTGGTTTGTCTTCCAGCTCAGCACTAGATCTGGGGCAGACAGGTCCTGGGTGAGGTCTGCCACAGAGGCAGCCCAGATCTCAGGTGGCAGTGCAGCCACCTCAGTCCCTGCAGCCACAACCCCCCAACCTCCAGGCCCAGCCCACTCCATGCCACAGTCTTACACTAGATTTGGGATAAACACAATGGGGACACAATCTTGGGCTGCCTCTGAATGGAGCTGTGGATGCCTACACAGGTGGAGCATAGGTCCTCTGTAACCACACAGGCCTCACTTTCTTCAGCACTCTCCTCCTTTGGGGCAGGGCATGTACTCAAGGACAACAGAAGCTGATCAAACCAACCCTCAAGGCTTCTACTTCAACTGGGGAGCACACCCTGCCCCTGACAGGGCCATGACATGGAGCAGAGAGGGACCCCCACCTCACATCCAGCACAGGCTCTAGATACTACACTGCCATCCACACCCTGCTATCAAGGGGATAATGGCCAGCACACATTGAGAAAAGGTATGGCTGGCATTCATCCTGAAACTAGCCCTCACATCAAAAATAGACTCATGGAAGCTACACAGGGACACTCCCAAATAAACACAGCCATTCAAGATCACAGTAGATAACTGTTTCTCCTAAAATCATAGAGACAGAGAAATTTAAGTAAAATGAAAAGGAAGAGGATCTACTCCCAATTAAAAGAACAAGAGAATTGTCCTGAAAGAACAAATAATGAAACAGACCTCGCCAGTCTACTAGACCTGGAGTTCAAAAAGGAGGTAATAAATTCAAGATAAGAAAAGCTATTTATGACGAACCCACAGCCAATATAATAGTCAATGGTGAAAAGCTGAAAGCCTTCCCACTAAAATCTGGAACAAGACAAGGATGCCCACTAACCTCTTCTATTCAACATAGTATTAGAAGCCCTAGCCACAGCAATCAGACAAGAAAAAGAAATAAAAGGTATTCAAATTGGAAGGGAAGATGTAAAATTGTCATTATATGCAGATGATATGATACTATATATAGAAAACCCTAAAGACTCCACACAAAAACTACTAGAACTGATAAACATATTCATCAAGTTAGCAGGATACAAGATTAACATACAGAAATTGGTTGCATTTCTTTATACCAACAATGAAATATCAGAAAGGGAATACATAGAAAACTATACCTTTTAAAATCACAACACAAAAAACAAACTACTTAGGAATAAACCTCACCAAGGAGGTGAAAGACTTCTACTCTGAGAACTATAAAACATTAATAAAGTAAATTGAAGATGATTCAAAGAAATGGAAAGATATCCCATGCTCTCTGATTGGAAGAACTAATATTGTTAAAATGGCCATACTACCCAAGCAATCTACAGATTTAATGTGATCCCTATCAAATTACCCATGACATTTTTCACATAATTAGGACAAATAATCCTAATATTTACATGGGACCACAAAAGACCCAGAATTGCGAAAGCAACTCTGAGGAAAAAGAACAAAGCTAGAAGCATAACCCTCCCAGACTTCAGACAATACTACTAACTGACAGTAATCAAAACTGCATGGTATTGGCACAAAAACAGACACATGGATCAATGGAACAAAATAGAGAGCCCAGAAATAAACCCACACAACCATGGTCAATTAATCTTTGACAAAGGAGGCAGGGATATACAATGGGAAGAAGACAGTCTCTTCAGCAAGCTGTGCTGGGAAAGTTGGACAGCTGCATGTAAATCAATGAAGTTAGAACACACAAAAATAAACTCAAAATGCCTTAAAGACTTAAACATAACACCATAACACTCCTAGAATAGAACATAGGAAAAACATTCTGTGATATAAATCGTACCAATGTTTTCTTACGTCAGTCTCCCAATAGAACTAAAAACAAAAATAAACAAATGGGACCTAATCAAACTTACAAGCTTTTGCACAGTAAAGGAAACCATATACGAAATGAAAGGACAACCTACAGAATGGGAGAAAATATTTACAAACAATGCAACTGACATGGGCTTAATTTCCAAAATATACAAAGAGCTCCTATAATTCAATAATGAAAAAACAAATAACCCAATCAAAAAATGGGCATAAGACCTTAATAGACATTTCCCCTAAGAAGACATACAGATGGCCAATAAGCACATGAAAAAATACTCAAAATTGTTGATTAGAGAAATGCAAATCAAAACTACAATGTGGTACCACCTCACACCAATCAGAATGGCCATCATTAAAAAGTCTACCAATAACAAATGCTGGAGAGGGTGTGGAGAAAAGGAAACCCTCTTACACTGTTGGTGGAAATGTAAGTTGGTGCAGCCACTATGGAGAACAGTATGTAGGTTCCTTAGAAAACTAAAAATAGGATTACCATATGATCCAGCAATTCCACTCCTGGACATATATCTGGACAAAACTACAACTCAAAAAGATACAGGCACCCCTATGTTCATAGCAGCACTATTCTCAATAGCCAAGATATGGAAACAACCTAAATGTCCATTGACAGATGAATGGATAAAGATGTGATGTGTACACACACACACACACACACACACACACATACACACACACTGGAATACTACTCAGTCATAAAAAAGAACAAAATAATGTCATTTGCAGCAACATGGATGCAACTAGAGATGATCATACTAAGTGAAGTAAGTCAGGAAGAGAAAGACAAATACCATATGATACCACTTATATGTGGAATCTAAAATATGACACAAATGAACCTATCTATGGAACAGACTCACAGACATAGAGAACAGACTGGTGGTTGCCAAGGGGGAAGGGGTTGGTGGAGGTATGGAGTGGAAGGTTGAGGTTAGAGATGTAAGCTTTTACATGTAGAATGGATAAACAACAAAGTCCTACTGTATAGCCCAGAGAACTATATTCAATATCCTATTATAAACCATAATGGAAAAGAATATATAAAAAAGAATGTATATCTATGTTTAAAAATCACTTTGCTGAAGTGGGGGAGTGGCAGGGACATATATACACTATCAAATGTAAATTAGATAGCTGGTGGGAAGCTGCTGCATAGCACAGGGAGATCACCTCTGTGCTGTGTGACCGCCTGGGGGGGTGGGATAGGGAGGGTGGGAGAGAGGGTGATGCAAGAGGGAGGAGATGTGGGAGCATGTGTGTATGTATAACTGATTTAGTTTGTTGTAGAGGGAAAACTAACACACTATTGTAAAACAATTATACTCCAATAAAGATGTTAAAAAAATAAAAAAATAAAAAAAATAAAAAATAAATAAAATGCACTACAAAAATTTAAAAGAAATGACTTCTCTACAGCAAAAAGGTGAATGTTCACTGGTTTACAGACTGCGTTCTATTTTTGTTCTTCATCTTTCTGGGTAGAAATTTAGCTGGATTCAGGTGTCAATAAGAACCAAACACATAAAGCCACAAGTTTCATATAAGCTGATGAAAACACAAAGGTCAACAATTAGTGCCACACTCAATAAACTTGTTTAGATTAAGGTGTTCTCTTACATGGATCAGATGCCACTTAGAAGAACAAAAGAGAGATTTTCTTCAAGAATGAATTATTTTTTATACCACACAGCAGGGCCATTTATTACTTCTGAAAAAGGTGTTGCTTTACTGTTGTCCCCACCCTGTACCCCACTCTTGATCATTTTCCTGTACAAGCCATATAACCTCATCTCCTCCTTCCTAATGGAAAGAAGGATGATCTCAGATGGGAATCACTGGACCTTTGAGTAATCCTATTTTCTTAGAGATTTAGGATGGAAGGAAGTGGATAAGACTTTTATTCTTTTTTGTTGTTCTCCCCAAATTTCTTTGAATATTAGTATTTACCTCAACTTCCCCTTTTGAACAGTGAACCTTTATTCTTTGTTTATTTTAATGAACAAGAAAAATAGCACTGATGATGGAAACTTCATCATTAGGTGAACCTGGAATCTTAAGCATGAGCAGAGAAGAACTGGGGAAACAGAGGGTCATGGAATTTTTAAATTATGGAAATATTAGGAGTTTGAAAAATAAAGAAATAAAGGCCTATTTTGATTAATGGTCACACCTCCTCTACCAGACCACTATGTAGAGACAGAAATTCATGATGTGGGGAGGACAGGAATGTGGAACAGTTTTCAGGCCACCCTGTGCATCCCTGAAGACTTAAAGGCTCATTTAAAATTTTTCCTCAAACAAGCATGTTGTATGATCACAGACACTGAAGATGGAAAGCACTTAAAAACATCTTTCATGGCTATGCACACCGGCTCACTGGAAATTACACACAATTTTGCCTGGACCCACTTAGGTAGAGTGCAATGATCTCAGTAAACATTCTATCACCTACATCCCTTTTCTCAAATATAGCATCCGGGGATCTTTAATGGTCTTGTGTTTGAAGATATGAGCCGAAGCATGAGGTTTTAACTACTGAGAGAAAATTTCTCCTTGTTCTATAACATGATAGGCCAAAATTCCAGAACGCAAGGTTCTGGAATTAATATTAGTATGAAGGGCTTCTAATTTGTACTAAAGATGTGAAGCACTTATCTGAATTATAAATCTGCCTTATTGACTAAAACTGTACTTTTTTAAAGGAATATTTTGCCTGTGATATCCTCCATAATATTTTTGGTGTAAATTTATAAAATAATATTTAAGTAGATTCATTAAAACCATATCTAACATCAAAATAAAAAAAAAAATCACTTTGCTGTACAGCAGTAATTAACACAACATTGTAAATCAACTATACTTCAATAAAAAAGGAGGCAATAAAAATGCTAACTGAATTTTTAAAAATTATCACCAGAAATGCAGGTCACTGTAACAAGGACCTAGAAATTATAAAGATAAACCAATCAGAAACAGACAATTCAATTGCCGAGACAAAAATCCAATCTAGGAGCAATGAATAGCAGACTAAATGACACAGAAGAATGAATAAGTGATCTGGAAGATAGAGTAATGGAAATCAACCAATCAGAAGAGGAGACAGAGAGACAAAAAAAAAAAAAAGTGAAGGCAACATACAAGATCTATGGGACAATAGGAAACGTGCCAACCTTCACATAATAGGGATACCAGAAGGAGAAGAAAGAGAAAAGGGGATTGAAAATGTATCTGAAGAAATTATGGCTTAAAATTTTCCAAACCTAAGAAGGAAACAGAAATCCAGATACAGAAACACTGAGGATCCCAAACAAGATGAACCCAAACAGATTCACATCAAGACATATCATACTTAAAATGGCAAAAGTTAAAGAGAGGATTCTAAATGCAGCACAAGAGTAAAACAAAGAGTCAGTTACAAGGGAACCTCCATAAGGCTGTCAGATGATTTCTCTATAGAAACTTTGCAGGCCAGCATAATATATTCAAAGTCCAGAAAGGGAAAAACCTTCAACCTAGGATACTATACCCAGCAAAATTATCATTTAGTATAGACAGAGAGATAAAGAGTTTCTCAAGCAAGTAAAAACTAAAAGAATTCAGCAATATTGAACCTACCCCAAAAGGAATACTGAAGGGTCTTCTCTAAATAGAAAAGAAGTAAGAATCTATAGAAAAGGAAAATCACAATAGGAAAGGTATATATAAAAGGACTGAAGATCACTTAAATAAGCCAGTAGAGATTTAAATTTTTTTTAATTGTAAAAACAATTATAAATACAAATCACAGTAAGGAGATAAGCACAAAGATGTAAAATAGGACATCAAAGTCACAAAATATTGGGGAGGGGATTATAAAAATGTAGATCTTTTAGAATGTATTTGAACTAGTATGATTTCCAATTTAAAGCAAGTAGATATAGTTATGGGTCAACATACTTGAAAACCAGGGTAACCAACCACAAATAAAAAATATACAATAGATTCACAAAAATTAGTAAGAAAGGAACTCAAGCATACTATAAAAGAAAATCATCAAACCACAAAGGAAAAACCAAAAGAAGACTTTAATAAAGAACTACAAAACAAAGGAAAAACATGGATTATAATGGCAATAAGTACATAACTATTAATAATAACTGTCAATGGACTAAAAGCTCCAATGAAAAGACAGAGTGGCAGATTGGATATTTAAAAAAAAGAACTACAATATGCTGCCTATGAAAGACACTTGAGGGTGAAAGACACATAGACTAAAAGTAAGGGAATGGAAAAACATATTTCCATGCAAATAGAAACAACAAGAAAGTGGGGGTAGCAAAACTCACATGAGACACAATAAACTTTAAAACAACGTCCATAAAATATGACAAAGAAGGATACTATATGATGATAATGGGATCAATACTAGAAGATATTTCACTCGTTAACATATATGCACCCAATATAGGAGCACCTAAATACATAAATCAAATACTAACAGACATAAAGGGAGAAATTGACAGGAATACAATAACAGTAGAAACTTTTTACACTCCATTGACATCAATGGACAGATCTTCCAGACAAAATCAATCAGGCAACAGAGGTACTAAATGACACAATAGACAAGTTGGACTTAACTGATATCTACAGGACACTACATCCCAAAACCCCAGAATACACATTCTTTTCAATTGTGTGAGGAAGTTCTCTGGGATAGATCACATACTAGGTCACAAAACAAGTCTCAACAAATTTAAGAGGATAGAAATTATTTCAAGCATCTTTTCCGACCACAAGGGTATGAAACTAGAAATCAATCACAGAAAGAAAAATGAGAAAACGATAAACACATGGAGACTAAACAACACGCCACTAAAAACCCAATGGGTGAATGATGAAATCAAAAGAAGAAATCAAAAAATATCTTGAAACAAATGAAAATGAAAACAAAACCTTTCAAAAATCCACGGGATGCAGCAAAAGCAGTTCTAAGAGGGAAATTCATAATGATACAGGCCTCACTCAAGAAACATAAAAAATTATCAAACAACCTAACCTAAACTCCTAAAAGAATTAGAACAAGAAGAACAAAAAAAACCCAAAGTCAGCAGAAGGAAGGAAATAATAAAGGTCAGAGAGGAAATAGAGATTAAAAAGAAAATGAATAAAACCAAGAGCTGGTTCTTTGAAAAGATAAACAAAATCAACAAATCTCTAGTCAGGCTCACCAAGAAGAAAAGAGAAAGGACTTAAAAAATAAGAAATGAAAGAGGAGAAATAATAACTGATAACACATAAAAACAAAAAATCATAAGAGAATACTATGAACAGTTGTATGCTAAAACCTAAAAGAAATGGACAAGATTCTAGAAGTTCATGGCCTGCCAAAACTGAGTCAAGAACAAACATAATTTGAAGAGACAAATCACTAGAAGTGAAATGGAATCTGTAATTTTAAAAAATTCCCTGCAAACAGAAGTCCAAGACTGAACAGCTTTACTGGGAATTCTTCCAAACATACAAAGAAAAACTTATAACTATCCTTCTGAAATTATTCCAAAAGATTGAAGACGAGGGAACACTCCCAAATTCATTCTACAAAGGCACTATCACCCTGATACCAAAACCAGATAAAGACACTACAAAAAATAAAATTACTCAGAATTCCCTGGTTGTCCAGTGGTTAGAACTCCACGTTTTCATTGTCAATGGCATGAGTTCAATCCCTGGTTGGGGAACTAATATCCCAAAAGTCATGCAGCATGGCAAAAAGAAAAAAAAAAGATGAATATAGATGCAAAAATCCTCAACAAAATATAGCAAACTGAATCCAACAACACATGAAAAGGATCATACACCACAATCAATATGGATTCATTCCAGGGTTGCAAGGATGGATCAGCATATGCAAATCAATGTGACACACCACATAAACAAAACAGACAAAAACTCATAATCATCTCAATAGATTCAGAAAAATCATTTGACAAAATTCAGCATCCATTCATGAAAAAAACTCACCAAAGTGGGTATAGAGGGAGCATACCTCAACATAATAAAAAACCAGTTATGTCAAACTCATGGCCAGCATAACACCAAATGGGGAAAAACTGAAAGCCTTCCCACTAAATTCAGGAACAAGACAAAGAGGCCCACTCTCACCACTTCTATTCAACATAGTATTGGAAGTCCTAGCAACAGCAATCAGACAAGAAAAAGAAGTAAAATATATCCAAATTGGAAGGGAAGAGATAAAACTGTCAGTATTTGTAGATGTCTATATAGAGATCCCCAAAGACTCCACAAACTATAAGAA
Organism: Kogia breviceps; assembly: GCF_026419965.1. NCBI lineage: Eukaryota > Metazoa > Chordata > Mammalia > Artiodactyla > Physeteridae > Kogia > Kogia breviceps. The sequence goes on from NC_081310.1 coordinate 80,366,319, forward strand.
CTGATAAATGAATTCAGCAAGGCGACAGGATACAGGATTAATATACAGAAATTTGTTGCATTTCTTTATACTAACAATGAAATATCAGAAAGAGAAATTTAAAAAAACAAACTCTTTTAAAATCCTGTCCAAATAAGAAAGAAAACCTAGGAATAAACTTAACCAAGGTGGTGAAAGACCTATACACTGAAAACTGTAAACACTGATTAAGGAAACTGAATATGATTCAAAGAAAAGGAGAGCTATCCCATGATCTTGTATTAGAAGAATTAATATCATCAAAATCACCATGCTACCCAAAGCAATTCTACAGATTTAATGCAATCCCTATCAAAATACCCATGACATTTTTAACAGAACTAGAACAAATAATCCTAAAATTTATGTGGAACCACAAAAGGCCCAGAATTGCCAAAACAATCCTGAAGAAAAAGAACAGAAGTGGCATAAACCTCCCAGAATTCAGACAATACTACAAAGCTACAGTAATCAAAACAGCATGATATTAGCACAAAAACAAACATAGAGATCAATGGAACAGAGTAGAGAACCGAGAAATAAACCCACACACCTACAGTCAATTAATCTTCAACAAAGGAGGCAAGAATATACAATGGAGAAAAGACAGTCTCTTCAACAAGGTTTGGGAAAGCTGGACAGCCTCATGTAAATCTGTGAAGTTAGAATGTTCCCTCACACTGTATACAAAAACAAACTCAAAATGGATTAAAGACCTAAATATAAGCCATGATATCATAAAACTCCTAGAAGAAACCATAGACAAAACATTCTCAGACATCTATAGTAGCAATATTTTTTTAGATCAGTCTCCCAAGGCAAAAGAAATAAAAGCAAAAATAAACCAATGAGACCTAGTTAAACTTAAATGCTTTTGCACAGCAAAGGAAACCATCAACAAAATGAAAGACAACTTATAGAATGGGAGAAAATATTTGCAAACAACGTGACTGACAAGGAGTTAATATCCAAAATATACAAACAGCTCATACAACTCAATATTGAAGGTCCCAATCAAAAAAATGGACAGGAGACTTAAATGGACATTTGTCTAAAGAAGAAATACAGATGGCCAATAAGCACATGAAAAGATGCTCAGCATTGCTAATTATTAGAGAAATGCAAATCAAAGCGCAAGAGGGAAGAGATATGGGAACATAGGTATATGTATAACTGATTCACTTTGTTGTAAAGCAGAAACTAACACACCATTGTAAAGCAATTATACTCCAATAAAGATGTTAAAAACTACAATGAGGTACCACCTCACACCAATAAGAATGACTATCATCAAAAAGTCTACAAATAATAAATATTGGAGTGGGTGTAGAGAAAGGGAACCCTCATAAACTGTTAGAGGGAATGTAAAATGATGCAGCCACTATGGAAAACAGTCTGGAGGTTCCTAAAAAAATAAAAATAGAGCTACCATATGATCCAGCAATCCCAATCCTGGGCATACATCTGGAGAAAAACATACTTTGAAAAGAAACATGTATTCCAATGTTCATTGCAACACCCTTTACAATAACCAAGACATGGAAACAACCCAAGTGCCCATCAACAAACGATTAGCTTAAGAAGATGCAGTATATATATATATACAGTGGAATACTATTCATCAATAAAAATAATGAAATATTGCCATTTGCAGGAATAAGGATGGACCTAGAGAATATTATACTTAGTGAAATAGGTCAAAGACATATTATATGATATCACTTATATGTGGAATCTAACAAATTATACAAATGAATCTATTTACAAAACAGAAACTGACTCACAGACATAGAAAAGAAACTTATGGTTACATAAAAGAAAAGGGAAGAGGGGAGATAAATAAGGAGTATAAGATTAATAGATATGGGCTTCCCTGGTGGTGCAGTGGTTGAGAGTCCGCCTGCCAATGCAGGGGACACGGGTTCGTGCCCCGGTCCGGGAAAATCCCACATGCCACAAAGTGGCTGGGCCCGTGAGCCATGGCCACTGAGCCTGCGCGTCCGGAGCCTGTGCTCCACAACACGAGAGGCCACAACAGTGAGATGCCCGCGTAACGCAAAAAAAAAAAAAAAAAAAGATTAACAGATACAAACTACTATACATAAAATAGATAAGCAAGAAGGATTTACACTACAGCACAGGTAAGTATATTAAATATAGTGTAATAATCTATAATGGAAAATAATCTGAAAAAAAATCTATATATAGCTGAATCACTTTGTTGTAAAACTAACAATATTGTAAATCAACTATACTTTTTTTCAAAAAAAAGCACTGCTGGGAGGAAAAAATGATATAACATACATAAAGAGACTGTCAGGATATCTAACATCCTGCAGCTATTAATATTAATATATATCTCTTGCCTTCTACTACAGGGGAACCGTGAAAAGAGTTACAGCATTGGAAATGGGCTCAGTGGGAAAATATAGGTGACATTTTGAGATCCAAGGCCAACCTAACATACATGTAGTCAGTCTCTGGGTTCCAACTCCACATGATGAAAGAAAGAAAGTGACAAGGGAAAACAAGTGCCAATCATGCACCTATTATGACTCAAGCACTCACTTGGACTCTAGGGAGTCAAGGATAGTGAATAATATCAATACATGGTCTTTGCATCCCTAGTTGCAAATAGCAAAGTATCTTGTAGCATACTAAATACCCAAGGTCTGGAAAATTTTATAAAACATTATTTAAAGACAGAATATTAGCTGGAGTAAATAATTACAAGCTAGTCAGCTTAGTACCATTTGTGGGAAAATAATAGGAACAACTTTGTCAAGGGAACAACTTGACAATTATCAGGTAATTGGATTAGGAACAGGCAATATGCTTCTAATGAGAATGATATTATAACAATTCACTGGTTGACTTTCTTTGAAGTCACTTACTACCATGGTGTCTGACTTCAGACCAATATTCTTCCTATAACTATAAAGGATTTGGAGCACTAATCATATGATAGCTAGTAGCTTAAGATTTTTTTTAAAGGTGGAAATAGAACAAAGAATTTTAAAATAGAATAAAAAAAGAAGCTCATGGTCTAATGCTTGAAGTCTAAGTTTAAAAGAATGTTTTTCCCTCTTTGTCATTTTGTAAGAACCACCAGTGTAAAGATATAAAAGAAGTGGCTTTTAAATTTAAGATGCCTTAGAATCAGCTGTGGAAATTGTAGAAACTACATCCTGGGCTCCAATCCCTAGAGACTAAATTGATGTGGGGCCCTAGATCTGCATGTTTCATATAAGCACCCCCAAGTAGTTCTGATGCAGGTGGGCTGCATACCATAGTTTAAAACATATAATTCTGTAACATTGAAACAAAACTATAAATAAATTTGTTTTCCTTTAATTAAGAAACTTTAACTGAAAAGTGTATAAGTCTCACTATAAATGTTGGCATAAAGATCTTAAAACATTCCTTGGGAAAAGTTTTCAGTTATGTTCTTTTGCCTTCCAGAATTAAAATAAAGCTATAACTCCACAATTATATCCTAGAGGGAGTAATAAATTAAAACAACAACATGAACAAAAACTCAACCACGATCCTCACAACCACCACCTCCAACAACAATAACCAAAAATCCATCAACAGACTCAGGCCTGAGGTAGAGACATGCCCCACCTTCATAGTAGATGAAGTGACCTTGACTTCTGATTTTAGACTCAGTTGTTTAAGTATTTTCCATGAGTGCTTTTAGCTAGCAGTACAGAGGAACTCAATGGCAGAATCAGCAGAATGGATGAACAGTTAGACAATCTATGAAGTGTTACTTAAAGACAAAGTAGTCAAATTTGAGGACCTCTTGCCCTGTGGTTATTCAAGCATCCCAGCAATTCTTCCTAAATCTCTGTGCTGCCAGGGCTGGAAGGCATTGATGGTATAATCAATAATCAATAGAAAACTCAAATATTGCTTCTAAGAACTTCATCTTATAGACACAATATTTATGAAAGCAACAACATATAAATCATATATATCTCAGATCTGGTCAGGATCCGGTCACAAATTATTTTGGGGGGAAAGTCTTAAAAGCTATTCTTGCATTTCACCCTTTGAAAAGTAATACTTCACCCTAATTTTTTAAAAGTTGCTAAAAATATATCTTTTAAATGGAGGATTCTCCAATATTTAACTTTTCATAAATTATATTCTTTCCTTCTATGTGTCAGAGAAAGAGCCCATTCTTAAAAACAAAATAAATCAACCTGAGTGACCACCAATGTCTTCAAATCTGCCATAATTCAAATAAGAACCATACTGGGTCCTGTGCAGGAAATAGGGTGAGAGTCCCCTAGAAAAAAAATGGAAAGGAAAGAAAGTGGCAGTTACCTAATATAATGCTTCAAACATGTGCAAATATCTCTTGACCTGTCAGCCTAAGAGAGACAAACAATCTGAAGAATTTATACAGGGTTTATTACTGCTAAAGTGAATGAACGAGACACTTGAATTGGTTTTCTATTGCTGCTGTAACAAGTGACCATAAGTTTAGTGGCTTAAAAGAATATACATTTATTATATTTCAGTGCTATAGTTTAAGAATCCAACAAAGATCTCACTGGACAAAAATCAAGTGATCAACAAGGCTTCCTTACCTTCTGGAGGCTCTAGGGAATAATGTTTCCTTGACTTTTCTAAAAAATTTTTTAGAGGCGACCCACATTCCTTGGCTTGTGGCCCCTTCCTCCATCTTCAAAACTAGCAACAGCAGTTTTTAGAATTCTTCTCATGACACATCATTCTAACTTTCTTTTCTACCTCCATCCTTTTAGGCCCCATGTAATTACATGGGGCCCACCTGAACAGTCCAGGAAAACTTCATCATCTCAAGGTCTTTATCCTAATCACATCTGCAAAGTTTCCTTTACTATGTGATGTAATATACACGAATTGCGTCAGGGACATCCTGGGGGGTCATTATTCTGCTGGTTACAATACTGTTAACTTAGGTGCCAACTATTATTGGAATGAAAAACAAAACAACAACAAAAAGCACCTTTTCTAATGTCAACAAAGTTTAGTAAAATTAAGACACTACAAAAAGGCACAATCTAGAACAGCAAATCAAGACAAAGCCAAATTAGAACCCTGGAAGTGTTCCCATGATGTCCATAAAATTGCACAGGTACTAGTCTTTTTAGATTAGGTTGTTTTCTTTCTTGTTTTTCAGTTGTGGCTTTTCCCCCCCTCCAAAGCCTGACTGTGTTGGCGGAAATCTCATCCAAGACAAAGAGCATGTGGTGGTGGATGTGAAGTTTGCGGTGGAGTCGGTGAACCTGGGACCCCACTAACTTCTGACTATGAACTTTCATTTGGTCTGAATGTGATAGATGGGAGGGTTTCTCAGACCTATCCTAGCATGAACAAAGTGATCCTTGTGTGGCTTCCCCAGGAGACCACAAGGGGGTAACTGTGGTTCTTCCCTTGGAACTTGCCTTGTAAAGAAGCAGGCACCAAGATATTGTGTCTGGGATCCTGTGGACCAGATGTTAGCCATCCATGTCCAGAAATTCCTGACTTATTTAAGTGCATTAAAGGGCCTCCTGTTTCTGTAGACCAAAGGAAGTGAGTTTCTCTCTCTTATTTGGTAGGTAGGGTCATCATTTGGTTCACTTGAGGAACCTGTCGCCTTTGCAAGTCATTAGATGCGCTAAATGCAGTAAATGTTCTCTCACTACATGACACTAAACCCCACCTATGCATTGTATTCCCTAAAACCTCACTTACTAAGTGGAATTTTAATTTTTTAGAGTCATTGCCCAACCACACGATTCATTTTTTTCAAGTCTATCCCTCTGCCTTTTCTCTTGAATTTGCTAAAATCTAAATAGAATCTATGAAATGAAACACAAGGCGGAAGCCCATACTAAGAATTCCTGACAGTCACAGATGACAGTTTGCAGCCGGGACACTTTCTGCAGGAGCCTCTCTAGATGCTTTTGACCTGACTCTTCAGGAGGCAGAAAGCCAGGCGCTGTCATTGCTCCTGCTCGTATCTTCCCTTTGACCAGGATGAGCCTATTGGTGTCTGTTACCGATGCTCTCACTACAGATATCCTGGCTGAGCTGGGAACCGTCACTTTAAACTCTTTTCAGTAAAGCTTTATACACCCGCCTTCTGTATCCCCCAGTGGAATTAGCAATGATTTACCCACAAGGGCTCAGTAAACATTTTCATGGAGCTCAACTAATTTAGAATCCAAGTTATCTAGATGAGCAGAAATGTTATATTTTATAGAACTTGATAGGACAAGTAGAGGAGGGAATTAGGAAGTGTTAGGTTATTCTTTTCAAGAGAACAAAAGTCACTGGGTTTTTCAAGCACTTGAATATCAAAAACCAGGATTTTAGTCCCAGACCATCCTACAGTCTCACTGCAAACTTGGAATTTGCTTTACTCCTTTTTTACTTTAGTTATTTGATCTAAAAATTGGGGTTAAAACACCATGTTCTTCAATTCTAGGAATATAGTCGATATTCAAATTATTTTTGATTTTGAGAGAATCTTGAAGTCTGGGAAGTGTCTAAATTCTCAGAGAGAAAACCATTAACCACGAATCATTATGACAAAGATGGTACTGTAGGACATATCAAACTTGCCTCGTTATCTCTCCAGCTGGCCAGGACATAGTCAGTAACTACTGATATTAGCACTTTTCTCTGGAGACCTTGGCAGTGTTGACTGCTTTGAGGCAACATGGAGCCCAGGTGTTAGTTGGATCCTGAGAGGCTCAAAGCTAACTGAGAGCCAGGGTTCTTGGACCAGAAGAGACCATGCAGCTGTTGGAAAAAAAACAGAAGGAAGACCAGGACCATCCAAGAGATCACGCCTAGCCAGCACTGACCACTTTGTCTGATGAACCCACCACCACTACACCTCTCATGATTTTGTTGTTACTAGATGGAGTACTCCATGAAATTTGGGATAATATTTTTTTCACCTCTGTGTGCATGACTCCTGGCGCTGAGTCAAGCACTGAGGAGGCTCTCGGCAACATTTGTTCACTGACTGAATAAACATGGCTGCAAATCTCCACTCATCTCAACTACATTCCTGCCCAACTGTCCTGTCAAGGATGCTCTGCTTTCTCCCGGGATGTAGCAAACCTCCTCCTTAAAGAGGAGCCTTCCCTACACTGTCCTTGTCCTAGGACACTCACCTGTGGTGACTCTGATGAAGACACAACTGTCCTCAGGGATTCCTCTCAATGCTTCACTCTGTCATTAGGAAGAGATGTCCTTGGCCTCCCCTCCCATCCTCTGGGCTGCCTCAACACCCCAACTGAGGAGGGCCACCACATTTTGTTGGCACTATTCACTTGTATTCTTTCTCTCACTGCTTTAATTTCCTCATGGAAATATTACTGATATCTGAACTCCAAGTTGTTAATACAGCACAAGGCAAATTAAGCATTCAACATACAGTTAAGAGATGTTGTGTATAAAGCTTTCCAAACTGTAAATGCAGAAGATTATTATTACTATCTCTGCTTTAGAAAGAAAGGTCCCCTTAGCCTAGTCCCTGGTAAGAATGAATAATTCTTCTCCAAACATTATTTATCCATCTTAGTGCACACTTACTTAGAGGGCATCCACTGTGTGGGCAGTTCCAAGTTTGAGGTTGGGGGGTCTAGGGCAGAGCATCAAGGTCCCATCCTCCTCCTCCTGGAATTGGTGCTCCCAGAAGTATAAACCAGCCCTGATCCATCCTGTGGATCTCCTTGGCAGGTGCACACGTTCACTGTGCAGTAAGTTACTCTCCCCGTCCTCCCTGCTCAGCTCAGCCTGCTCCTTGAGGACCTGGATGATGCTGTGTGCATTCCTCATTTTCTCTTGACTTTTCTGAACTCAACTGGTCCTTATTCTCACCTTCCTCGGCAACCACCTCCTCCATCATTACCTTGCTATTCTTTGGGTTTTTCTCATCCTCCAAACCTGATGATTTTCTTCCTTCCATCTCCTGCCTCAGTTCTGTGTTTTCAGTGTGTGGGCTCAGTTCAGGTCCCTGTAGGAGACACACAAACAAGGAACTGCCTGCAGTTCCCAGGGCACATGTAACACACATCTCAGTCCCTCATCCACTCAGAAAAAAACTGAACAGGAAGGGACTTTGGAAAATTTGAAAAACAACCTTATCTTACTGATGAGGAAAATAACACCCCGAGAGATACGGAGATTTTCCCAAGTTCCCACACCACTTGGTGGCAGCAGAGCCACCACACAAGTGAGTCTTGGCCACAATGTTTTCTATCCGTAAGCACCAGGAAGCAACGATGGCTGAGTTTCAGGGGACATTGGATCAAAATATGTATTTCCACCATTAAAACAAAAATATCTAAGGATCATTCCTAAAAATAATTTTTTTATCACTTTTCAGTAGTCCTATATTTATACTCAGTTTTCAATGCTGCTGACCCAATGGAACCAAGGAACACATGAATATTAAATACATCACAGTATATATATATATGTGATTCTCTGTAACACATCTGGCTCCTGTGCTAGAGGTCATCTTCATGAGAGCAGGTACTCTGTGTGCCGTGTTCATGCCTCCTCCCCACTGCCTCCTCAAGAGCCTGCCAGATAGAATATTCAGTAAGTATTTGTCAAGCACATAAATACCAGGTACCAAGAGTAACTAACTTTTACCAATGTCTTCTAGTCCCAACCATATTTCCATTCAGATTTAATCCTAGGTCAATGCTAAAGCAATACAAGCACAGTCCTAGGAAAAGCAGTCCAAGATGCAAATACCACATCCACCAAGTACTAAGTATGCTTCATATGATGATTTCATTACTCTTTTTGAACATAGTGATCTCATGTGTAATAGAGAAGAATATATAATGTAAAACAGAGAAGGCAGTATTACCCTTAGATGAGTAACTGTGATATCATACAGCAGACAGGGTTCCAATCCCTGGGCACTAGCTGCACAGTATAGAATGCCTACATTAGTCACTACAGGGCCTGTTAAAAACTTCTGGGGATAAGGCCCAAAAAATTGCATCTCAGACTAAAATTCCAGGGAGATTCTCATGTAAGGAAAAAGCCCAACCATTAAACAAAGTCTAGAATGTAGATCCCAAAAGCCTAGTGGAAACAGGAATGACTCAGCTAGATCAAAACAAGCCCCTTGTCATGGTGGCCTCTCAAGAGGAAATGTACCCTTTCCCAAGAAGGGTCCCCACCTGAGATGAAAAACAAAGAGGACCCTGCTTTCCCAGTCTGGGCTTTTAGTGCCTCCACTGTCTTTTAGGTTTTCTCCTCTGCTGTAATCGTTGGAGCATCTCAGCCCTCATATGGATCATTTCTTTATGAAGGCCTCTGTTTCTCTACTTCCTGAAGAAACAGATGACAGAGATCAGTTCTGGGGCTCCACAATTCTAGGCTTTCTCCTGAGCCACTTTCTTTCATGTGAGCTGAAATAAATCGTGGGGGATAGAATTCAGGCCAATAAAGAGGATCTCAGAGGAGCTTGAGACCATGAGGGCAGCCCCTCATGGGAGATGGTCAGAACCACAATGTGGTCAATATCAACCCTATTCGGGGTGGGGAGGATATACTGGCCAATTCTGTGAGCAGAGAACACAGCCACGTCATCCCAGACTTTTGATATATAGAAGATTGATAACAAATGTGTGTTGCTTTAAACCACTCTTTGTAATCTGTTAATATGCAGTGATAAGGAACAAATTTAGATGCTAATCTGTACTCTCCTGATTTTTAAATTTTTATAAATATGTATGCAAATCCCTGTAAAGAAAAACAAGGCAAAACAAAACCAAAAACAAACAAAAAAATCAAAGAATCACAGTAAAAAGCTTGTGCTCACCTTCATGTGACTATTTTCAAGACCTAGTAACATGTAGCACACTATGAAGAAAACTTCAGGTGCTGAAATAATGTCCCTTTATTGTTAACAACCAAACCTCTCAAAGACTACAGAGGTACAACACTTAACTTCATGTAACATTATCTGTGAATCCATCATCTATCTCTATTTCCTATGGCAGGTTTTTTTTTCCTTAGCTCTCTGTTCTCCTGAGTTCACCAGACAAGATTTTATAGCAAGTACCAGTTAGCAGCATAGAGATCCAACTCAAAGAGAACAATAGATCAGCCACTGTTATTAACTTCCCACGAAGTTCTTTGAATGCAATCTCACCTCTTATTTTGGCCATAAAAAAGAAAATATCTATTTCTTAAAAGCCTTATCCTAAGGAGAATTTAAACTTAAATATCTCTGTTTTCCGTTTTTATTCTACTCATGCCCAATCATGGAGACCTCATTCCTCAGAGTGAGTGAGCTCCCAATTTGATGTGGCCTGGGCTTTCTGTCAAAGGAAGTCAAGTCAACCCAACTATAAATCTCTCTGGTGAATCCATCCCTCACCCTCAAAATTCAGAATAAAGTGTGAATGCAGCAGGCAGCACCACCCAGAAACACTGATAGGTTTGTACTGCACTTGGCTCACATTATCTGAGAGACTGGTGCAGCATAAAATAGAAGAGAACAGAGAAAGATTATATTCATTTCAGCTTTTCCAGGATGCCACTTAAGGTAAACCAAAGAATGTAAACACATTTGAGGAAATCTCTCAATAAGAAGTTAATTGTTGGCCAAAATAAATTGTAGGTAAAAGCCATCGTGTTACCAAGAGGGGAGAAAAAGGATATTCTCATACATGGTTGGGAATATGACTAGGTAAACTTCTTTGTAAGGCAATAGGGCAGGAATTAGCAAAATTAGATATGTACTCACTGATACATTTCTAAATCAAACAATTTTCTTTAAAGGAACATATACTACAGAAATACACAGAAATGATGGACATAGATGGACCTCCGTATCTGTGGGTTCTGTATCCACAGATTCAACAAATCACCCATCTGAAATATTTTTTAAAGGATGGAATAAACAGCAGCCTAGGTGATACTGAAGAAGGCATAAGTGATCTGCAAGATAGAATAATGGAAGTCACTCAATCAAAACAGCATAAAGAAAAACAAATTTAAAAAATGAAAACAGCTTAAGAGATTTCTGGGATAATATTAAGTAAATGAATATTTACATTATAAGGTTCCCAGAAGGAGAAGAAAGAGAGAAGGGGAATGAAAATGTATTTGAGGAAATTATGGCTGAAAACTTCCCAAAGATGAAGGTGGAAACAGATATCCAGGAACAGAAAGCACAGAGGGTTTCCAAACTAAATGAATCCAAACAGACCCACACCAAAACATATCATAATTAAAATGGCAAAAGTTAAAGATAAAGAGTGAATTCTAAAGGCAACAAGAGAAAAACAAAGACTCATATATAAGGGAATCACCATAAGACTAACAGTTGATTTTTCTGAGGTCCAGAACTAACTGGCATGATACATTCCCTTTCCTTTTTGCTGAAAGGGAAAAACCTGCAACCTAGAATACTCTACCCAGAAATATTATCATTTAGAATAGAAGAGATAAAAACTTATCAGAGAAGCAAAGACTTAAAAAGTTCATCAATACTAAACCTACACTAAAAGAAATGTTGAAGAGATTTCTCTAAGTGGAAAAGGAATAAGACTCTATATAAAAGGGAAAATCCCACTAGGTAAGGGAAATATATAGTAAGGACTGAGGATCAACCACTTAAGTGAGTATGAATATTAAAAGAGAAAAGGTCTACTTTCATACCACCCTGAACATGCCCTATTTTGTCTGATTTGGAAGCTAAGCAGCGTCGGCCTCATTGGTACTTGGATGGGAGACCACCTGGGAATACTGGGTGCTGTAGGCTTAAAAGAAAAAAAAGAGAAGAATCGTAAAAGCAACTAAAACTACAATAAATGGGATAAACATGAATATGTAAAATACAACATCAAAAAATGAAATGCGGGGGAGAGGAGAAGAAAACATAGATCTTTTAGAGTGTGTTTAAACTTAAATGACTAGTAGTTTAAAACAAGTAGATATAGGTCAACATTTATGAACCCCATGGTAACCACAAATCAAAAGCCTACAATAGATATATGAAAACTAAAATGAAAGGGACAAAAGCACACTGCTAAAGAAAATCTTCAAAACACAAGTAAAGAAACAAAGAGAAGAGGAAATGAACACAGAAGGACTACAAAAACAAATGGAAAACAATAAAATGGCAATAAGTACATACCTGTCAATAATTACCTTAAATGTCAACAGACTAAGTGACCCATTCAAAAGACATAGTGCTAAGAGACACTCATTTCAGAGCTAAAGACACATAGAGACTGAAAGTGCATGGATAGAAAAAGATATTTCATGCAAACAGATACAAGAAGGAAGTGGGGGTAGCAATACTCACATCAGACAAAATAGACTTTGAACCAAGACTATAATAAAATAAAAAGAAGGGTATTATATAATGATAAAGGGGTTAATACAAGAAGAGGATATTATGCTCCTTAACATATGCACACCCAATACAGAAGCCACTAAATATAAAAGCAAATATTGATACTAACCAACATAAAGGGAGACATTTACAATAATACTAAGGGAATTTGACCCCCCACTTACATCAATGGACAGACCATCCAGACAGAAAATTAATAACTCAACGGTGCTTTTAAATGATACAACAGAGCAGCTGGACTTAACAGACAGTAGGACATTACATCCCAAAACAGCAGAATACACATTCTTGCCAAGTGAACATAGGACATTCTCCAGGATAGATTTCATGTTGACCACAAAACAAATCTCAACAAATTTAAGAGGACAGAAAGTAAATCAAGCAGTTTTTCCAACCATAACTGTAGGGAACTAGAAACCAGTTGCTGAAAGGAAAATAAGAAAAGAACAAACACATGGAGACTAAACAACATGCTACTAAAAAGCCAATGGCTCAGTGATGAAGTCAAAGAGGAAATCAGAAAACACCTTGGGACAAATGAAAACGGAAAAAACACACCAAAACCTATGGTATGCAGCAAAAGTAGTTCTAAGATGAAAATTTATACCATTACAGGCCTTCCTCAAGAAACAAGAAAAATCTCAAATAAACATACTAACCTATCACCTAAAGGAATTAGAAAAAAACAAACCAAGCCCAAAGTAGCAGGAGGAAAACAATAACAAAAATCTGAAAGATAATAGAGAGACTGGTTCAAGAGGGTGGAGTAGAAGGACATGCTCTCAATCCCTCTTGCAAGAGCACTGGAATCACAACTAACTGCTGAACAATCATCAACAGGAAGAAACTGGAACTCACCAAAAAAGATGTCCCACATCCAAAGACAAAGGAAAAGCCACAGTGAGATGGTAGGAGGGGTGCAATCACAATAAAATCAAATCCCATAACTGCTGGGTGGGTAACTCACAAAATGGAGGACACTTATACCACAGAAGTCCACCAACTGGAGTGAAGGTTCTGAGCCCCACGTCAGGCTTACCAACCTGGGGGTCTGGCAATGGGAGGAGGAATTCCTAAAGAATCAGACTGTGAAGGCTAGCGGGATTGGATTACAGGATCTTGACAGGACTGGGGGAAACAGAGACTCCACTCTTGGAGGACACACACAAAGTAGTGCATTGGGACCCAGGGGATGGAGCAGTGAGTGACCCCATAGGAGACTGAACCAGACATACCTGCTAGTGTTGGAGGGTCTCCTGCAGAGGTGGGGGGTGGCTGTGTCTCACTGCGAAGACAAGGACACTGGCAGTGGAAGTTCTGGGAAGTACTCCTTGGCATGAGCCCTCCCAGAGTCCATCATTAGCCCCACCAAAGAGCCCTGGTAGGCTCCAGTGTTGAGTTGCCTTAGGCCAAACAACCAACAGGAAGGGAACCCAGCCCCACTCATCAGCAGACAAGTGTATTAAAGTTCTACTGAGCTCTGCCCAACAGAGCAACAGCCAGCTCTACCCACCACCCATCCCCACCCCCAATCAGGAAACTTGTACAAGCCTCGTAGATAGCTTAATCCACCAGAGGGCAGACAGCAGAAGCAAGAAGAACTACAGTCCTGCAGCCTGTGGAACAAAAACCACATTCACAGAAAGATAGACAAGATGAAAGGGCAGAGGGCTTTGTTCCACAAGAAGGAACAAGATAAAACACCAGAAAAACAACTAAATGAAGTGGAGATAGGCAACCTTGCAGAAAAAGAATTCTGAATAATGATAGTGAAGATGATCCAGGACCATGGAAAAAGAATGGAGGCAAAGAATGAGAAGATTCAAGAAATGTTTAACAAAGACCTAGAAGAATTAAAGAACAAATAAACAGAGATGAACAATACAATAACTAAAATGAAAAATACACTAAAAGGAATCAATATCAGAATAACTGAGGCAGAAGGAATAAGTGACCTGGAAGACAGAATGGTGGAATTCACTGCTGCAGAACAGAATAAAGAAAAAAGAATGAAAAGAAATGAAGACAGCCTAGGAGAGCTCTGGGAAAACATTAAATGCAACAACATTCGCATTATAGGGGTCCCAGAAGGAGAAAGGAGAGAGAGAAATGACCCAAGAAAATATTTCAAGAGATTATAGTTGAAAGTGTCCCTAACATGGGAAAGGAAATAGCCACCCAAGTCCAGGAAGGAAAGACAGTCCCAGACAGGAAAAACCCAAGGAGAAACACGCCAAGACACACAGTAATCAAATTGACAAAAAATAAAGACAAAGAAAAATTATTGAAAGCAACAAGGGAAAAACAACAAATAACACACAAGGGAACTCCCATAAGGTTAGCAGCTGACTTCTCAGCAGAAACTCTACAAGCCAAAAGGAAGTGGCATGACATATTTAAAGTGATGAAAGGGAAGAACCTACAACCAAGATTACTCTACTCGGCAAGGATCTCATTCAGATTCAACAGAGAAATCAAAAGTTTTACAGACAAGCCAAAGCTAAGAGAATTCAGCACCACCAAACCAGCTCTACAACAAATGCTAAAGGAACTTTTCTAAGTGGGAACAACAAGAGAAGAAAAGGACCTATAAAAACAAACCCAAAACAGTTAAGAAAATGGTAATAGTAACATACATATCAATAATTACCTTAAACGTGAATGGATTAAATGCTCCAACCAAAAGACACAGGCTTCCTGAATGGATACAAAAACAAGACCCATATATATGCTATCTACAAGAGACCCACTTCAGACCTAGGGACACATAAAGAATGAAAGTGAGGGGATGGAAAAAGATATTCCATGCAAATGGAAATCAAAAGAAAGCTGGAGTAGAAATACGCATATCAGATAAAATAGACTTTAAAATAATGTTACAAGAGACAAGGAAGGACACAACATAATGATCAAGGGATCAAACCAAGAAAAAGATATAACAATTATAAATATATATGCACCCAACATAGGAGCACCTCAATACATAAGGCAACTGCTAACAGCTCTAAAGGAGGAAATTGACAGTAACACAATAATAGTGGGGGACTTTAACACCTCACTTACACCAAAGGACAGATCATCCAAACAGAAAATTAATAAGGAAACAGAAGCTTTAAATGACACAATAGACCAGATAGATTTAACTGATATTTATAGGACATTCCATCCAAAAACAGCAGATTACACTTTCTTCCCAAGTGCGCACAGAACATTCTCCAGGACTGACCATATCTTGGGCCACAAATCAAGCCTCAGTAAATTTAAGAAAATTGAAATCATATCAAGCATCTTTTATGACCACACTGCTATGAGATTAGAAATCAATTACAGGGAAAAAACAGTAAAAAACACAAACATATGGAGGGTAAACAAAATGTTACTAAATAACCAAGAGATCACTGAAGAAATCAAAGAGGAAATCAAAAAATACCTAGAAACAAATGACAATGAAAACACTATGATCCAAAACCTATGGGATGCAGCAAAAGCAGTTCTAAGAGGGAAGTTTATAGCAATACAATCCTACCTCAAGAAACAACAAACATCTCAAGTAAACAATTTAACCTTATACCTAAAAGAACTAGAGAAAGAAGAACAAACAAAACCCAAAGTTAGTAGAAGGAAGGAAATCATAAAGATCAGAGCAGAAATAAATGAAAAAAAAAAAGAAGGAAACGATAGAAAAGATCAATGAAACTAAAAGCTGGTTCTTTGGGAAGATAAACAAAATTGATAAACCATTAGCCAAACTCATCAAGAAAAAGAGGGAGAGGACTCAAATAATTAATATTAGAAATGAAAAAGGAGAAGTTACAACAGACACCATAGAAATACAAAGCATCCTAAGAGACTACTATAAGCAACTATGCCAATAAAATGGAACACCTGGAAGAAATGGACAAATTCTTAGGAAAGCACGAACTTCTGAGACTGAACAAGGAAGAAATAGAAGATATGAAGAGACCAATCACAAATGATGAAATTGAAACTGTGATTAAAAATCTTCCAACAAACAAAAGTCCAGGACCAGATGGCTTCACAGGTGAATTCTATCAAGCATTTAGAGAAGAGCTAACAGCCATCCTTCTCAAACTCTTCCAAAAAATTGCTGAGGAAGGAACACTCCCAAACTCATTCTATGAGGCCACCATCACCCTGATACCGAAACCAGACAAAGATACTACAAGAAAAGAAAATTACAGAGCAATATCACTGATGAATATAGATGCAAAAATCCTCAACAAAATACTAGCAAACAGAATCCAGCAACACATTAAAAGGATCATACACCATGATCAAGTGGGATTTACCTGAGGGATGCAAGAATTCTTCAATATATGCAAATCAATCAATGTGATACACCATATTAACAAATTGAAGAATAAAAACCATATGATCATCTCAATAGATGCAGAAAAAGCTTTTGACAAAAGTCAACACCGATTTATGATAAAAAAAAAAAACTCTTCAGAAAGTGGGCATAGAGAGAACCTACGTCAACAAAATAAAGGCCATATATGACAAACCCACAGCAAACATTATTCTCAATGGTGAAAAACTGAAAGCATTTCTTCTATAATCAAGAAAAAGACAAGTATGTCCACCCTCACCACTATTATTCAACATAGTTTTGAAAGTCCTAGCCACACCAATCAGAGAAGAAAAAGAAATAAAAAGAATACAAATTTGAAAAGAAGAAGTAAAACTGTCACTGCTTGTGGATGACATGATACTATACATAGAGAATCCTAAAGATGCCACCAGAAAACTAGTAGAGCTAGTCAATGAATCTGGTAAAGTTGCAGGATACAAAATTAATGCACAGAAATCTCTGGCATTCCTATACACTAATGATGAAAAATCTGAAAGAGAAATTAAGGAAACACTCCCATTTACCACTGCAACAAAAAGAATAAAATACCTAGGAATAAACCTACCTAGGGAGACAAAAGACCTGTATGCAGAAAACTATAAGACACTGATGAAAGAAATTAAAGATGATACAAACAGATGGAGAGATATACCATGTTCTTGGATTGGAAGAATCAATATTGTGAAAATGACTATACTACTCAAAGCAATCTACTGATTCAATGCAATCCCTATCAAATTACCAATGGCATTTCTTCCAGAACTAGAACAAAAAATCTTAAAATTTGTATGGAGACACAAAAGACCCTGAATAGCCAAAGCAATCTTCAGGGAAAAAAAACGGAGCTGGAGGAATCAGGCTCCCAGACTTTGGACTACACTACAAAGCTACAGTAATGAAGACAATATGGTAGTGGCACAAAAACAGAAATATAGATCAATGGAACAAGATTGAAAGCCCAGAGATAAACCCATGCACCTATGGTCAACTAACCTATGACAAAGGAGGCAAGGATATACAATGGAGAAAAGACAGTCCTCAATAAATGATGCTGGGAGGATTGGACAGCTACATGTAAAAGTATGAAATTAGAACACTCCCTTACCCCATACACAAAAATAAACTCAAAATGGATTAGAGACCTAGACATAAGACTGGACACTATAAAACTCTTAGTGCAAAACATAGGAAGAACACTCTTTGACATAAATCACGGCAAGATCTTTTTTGATTCACCTCCTAGAGTAATGGAAATAAAAACAAAAATAAACAAATGGGATCTAATGAAATTTAAAAGTTTTTTGCAAAGCAAAGGAAAGTACAAACAAGACGAAAAGACAACCCTCAGAGTGGGAGAAAATATTTGCAAATTAATCAACAAAGGATTAATCTCCAAAATATATAAACAGCTCATGCAGCTCAATATTAAAATAAACAACCCAATCCAAAAATGGACAGAAGACCTAAATAGACATTTCTCCAGAGAAGACATACAGATGGCCAAGAAGCACATGAAAAGCTGCTCAACATCACTAATTATTAGAGAAATGCAAATCAAAATTACAATGAGGTATCACCTCACACGAGTTAGAAGAGGCATCATCAGAAACTCTACAAACAATAAATGCCGGAGAGGGTGTGGAGAAAAGGGAACCCTACAAACAATAAATGCTGGAGAGGGTGTGGAGAAAAGGGAACCCTCTTGTACTGCTGGTGGGAATGTACATTGATACAGCCACTATGGAGAACAGTATGGAGGTTTTTATTAAACTAAAAATAGAATTACCATATGACCCAGCAATTCCACTACTGGGCATATACCCAGAGAAAACCATAATTCAAAAAGACACGTGTACCACAGTGTTCACTGCAGCACTCTTTACAATAGCCAGGACATGGAAGCAACCTAGATGCCCAGCGACAGATGAATGGATAAAGAAGATGTGATACATACATACAATGGAACATTACTCAGCCATAAAAAAGAACAAAATTGGGTCATTTGTAGAGACGTGGATGAACCTAGAGCCTGTCATACAGAGTGAAGTAAGTGAGAAAGAGAGAAACAAATACTTTATATTACACATACATGTGGAACCTAGGAAAATGGTACAGATGAACCAGTTTTCAGGGCAGAAACTGAGACACAGGTGCAGAGAACAAACGTATGGACACCAAGGGGGAAAAGTGCCAGGGGGTGGTGGTGTGATGAATTGGGAGATTGGGATTGACATATATATGTATATATAAAGCATTAACCTTAGCACTAATATGCATAAAATGGATAACTAATAAAAACCTTCTGTATAAAAATAAATTAATTAATTAAACAAATTTTTAAAGGGATCCTACATGCCCCATGGTGGGGCAAAAAAAAAAAGATAATAAATAAAATAGCAATTAAAAAATAGAAAAGTTAATGAAACCAAGAGCTGGTTTTTTGAAAAGAAAAACAAAATTGATAAACTTTTATCCAGGCTCACTAAGAAGAAAAGAAGACACAAACAACAGAATAATAAATGAAAGAGGAGAAATAACCACCAATACCACAAAGATACAAAAAATCATGAGATTAATATGAACAATTACATGCCAACAAATTGGACAATCTAGAAGGAATAGACAAATTTCTAGAAACACACAACCTGTCAAGACTGAATAAAGAATATCTAGACAATTTGAACAGACTGATCACTAATTTTGAAATTGAATTTATAATAAATAAATTCCCAGCAATCAAAAGTCCAGGACTGGACATCTTCACAGGGGAATTCTACCAAATATATAAAAATGAGGCAATACCCCTCCTTCTCAAACTATTCCAAATAACTGAAGAGGATGGAACACTCCCAAATTCATTGTACAAGGCCACCACTACCCTGATACCAAAACCAAAGACACTACAAAAAAGAAAATTACAGGCCAATATTTTTATTAATACAGATGAAAAAGCCTTAATAAAATATTAGCAAACAGAACCCAACAATACCTTAAAAGGATCATTTACCACAATCAAGTTGGATTTATTCCAGAAATGCAAGGATGGTTCAACATAGGCAAAAGTTGATCAATGTGATACATTACATTAACAAAAGAGAGGGAAAAAAACACGTGATCATCTCAAGAGATGCAGAAAAAGCATTGGACAAAATTTAACAATCATTTATGTTAAAAACTCTCATCAAAGTGGGTACAGGGCTTTCCTGGTGGCACAGTGGTTGGGAGTCTGCCTGCCAATGTGGGGGACAGGGGCTCATGCCCCAGTCCGGAAGGGACCCACGTTCTGTGGAGCGGCTGGGCCCGTGAGCCATGGCCACTGAGCCTGCATGTCCGGAGCCTGTGCTCCACAGTGGGAGAGGCCACAGCAGTGAGAGGCCTGCATACCACAAAAAAAAAAAAAAAAAAAGTGGGTACAGAGGGAACATATCTCAACATAATAAAGGCTATGACAAACTCACAGCTAACATCATACTCAGCAGTGAAAAGCTGAAAGCCTTTCTAAATTCTGGAATAAGTCAAGCATACCCACTCTAACCACTTCTATTTAACATAGTACTGGAAGTCCTAGCCATAGTAATTAAACAAGAAAAATAAATAAAAGGCATCCAGATTGGAAGGGAAGAAGTAAAATTGTCTCATTTGCAGATGACATATTTTATGTAGAAAACCCTAACATATCCACCAAAAAACTCTTAGAATAAATGAAATTAGTAAAGTTGAAGGATATAAGATTAATATATAGAAATTTGTTGCTTTTCTATACATCAATAATGACCTATCAGAAAGAGAAATTTAAAAACAATCCTATTTAAAATCACATCAAAAAGAATAAAAAACTTAGGAATAAACTTAACAAGGAGGTGAAAGATCTATGAGGTGAAAGATCTATATGCTGAAAACTATTAATGAAGGAAGTTGAAGATGACACAAGGAAATGGAAAGATATACCATGCTCTTGGATTGAAAGAATTAATGTTAATGGCCATACTACTCAAAGTAATCTAGAGATATAATGTAATCCCCATCAAAATACCTAGGACATTTTTCACATAACTAGAACAAATAATCCTAAAATGGTTATGGAACCACAAAAGACCTAAAATTGCCAATCAATCCTGAGAGTAAAAGAATAAAGGTGGAGATATAACACTCCCAGACTTCACTATACAGTAATCACAACAGCATGATGCTGGCCCAAAAACAGACACATAGATTAATGGAACAGAATGGAAAGCCCAGAAAAAAATCCACATGCCTATGATCAATTAATCTACAACATAAAAGGCAAGAATGGAGGAAACACAGTCTTTAATAAAGGGTGCTGGGGGGACTTCCCTGGTAGTGCAGTGGTTAAGAATCTGCCTGCCAGTGCAGGGGACACAGCTTCAAGCCCTGGTCCAGGAAGATCCCACATGCCATGGAGCAACAAAGACCATGCACCACAACTACTGAGCCAACGTGCCACAACCACTGAAGCCCGTGTGCTTAGAGCCTGTGCTCCACAACAAGAGAAGTCACTGCAATGAAAAGCCTGCACACTGCCATGAAGAGTAACCCCCACCTGCCACAACTAGAGAAAGCCTGCACGCATCAATGAAGACCCAACATATCCATTAATTAATTAATTAATTAATTGATTGATTTTAAAAATTTAAAAAAATTAAAGGGTGCTAGGAAAAGTTGACAACTACATGTAAACAATGAGATTAGAACATTTCCTCACACCATATACAAAATAAACCAAAAATTGATTAAAGACCTAAATGTAAGACTTGAAACCATAAAACTCTTAGAAGAGAACATACTCTTTGACATAAATCACAGCAATATTTCTTTGTAACTGTCTACTAATGCAAAAGAAATAAAAGCAAAAATTAAAAAGTTGGACATAATTAAACTTAAAATTTTTGCACATTGCTGTAGGAAACCATCTACAAAATGAAAACAAAACCTATGGAATGGGAAGAAACTTGCAAATATGACTAACAAGGTGTTAATATCCAAAATATACAAATAGCTCATATAACTCACTATCGAAAGAAACAACCCAATCTAATAATAGGCAGAAGACCTAAATAGATATTTTTCTAAAGACTACATATAGATTTTCAACAGGCAAATGAAAAGATGTTCAACATCACTAATAACAACTCTAAGATATGCAAATCAAAACCACAATGAGATATCATCTCATACATGTCAGAATGGTTATCATCAAAATGTCTACAAATAACAAAAGTTGGTGAAGATATGGAGAAAAAGGAAGCTCAGTACAATGCCAGTGGGAATGTAAATTCATGTAGCCACTATGGAAAACAGTATGGAGGTCCCCAAAAATCTAAAAATACAACTATCATATTATCTAGCATTTTCACTCTTGGGTGCATATTAAAAAATCACCAAAACACTAATTCAAAGAGATACATGCACCTCAATGTTCATAGCAGCACTATTTACAATAGCAAAAATATGGAAGCCACCCAAGTGTCTGTCAACAAAGCAATAAAGAAAATGTAGTGTGTGTGTGTATATATATATATATATATATATATATATATACACACAATGGAATATTAGTCAGCCATAAAAAGGATGAAATTCTGCCATTTGCAGTAATGTGGATGTACCTAGAGAATATTATGCTTAGTGAAATAAATCAGACAAAGAAAGACAAATACTGTGTGATATCACTTATGTGTGGAATCTAAGAAATAAAACGAATGTATATAGCAAAATAGAAATATAGTCACAGATACAGAAAACAAAATAGTGGGTTTTTTTTCTTCTGTTTATAATTATGATATAGTTGATTTACAATATTATATAAGTTTCTGGTGTACAACATAGTGATTCACAATTTTATACTCCATTTATAGTTATTATAAAATATTGGCTATATTCCCTGTGCTGTACAATATGTCCTTGTAGTTTATTTTGTACATAGTATTCTGTATCTCTTAATCCCCTACACCTGTCTTGTCCCTATCCCCTCCCCTCTCCCCACTGGTAACCCCTGTTTTGTTTTCCATATCATAATTTTATTATACACTCCTCACAAATCTGTGTATTAACCTGTAATCATATAGTATATATTCTCTTACACCTGGCTTTTTGGTTAAATATTATGGATTTAATAGTCATTAGTGATTCCTCCCTTTTCATTGCTCCTCCTTTTCATTGAAATATACCAGAATTTAGTTATTAAGTTATCCATCCCATTAATGATATACATTTGAGTTCTTTCCAATTTGGAGCTCTTTTACAGAGGAAGCTATGGTTCTACATGTGCAAGTGTCCTAGACACAGTGTATTACAAAACATGGAGAGGAATTCTGGGATGCTGTGTTATGCCTATCCAAGCTTTTATAGGGTTAAAAAAAACCCTATAAAGAGAAGTGTGCAGTTTATACCATTCATATGAACAACAAAACACACATTTTTTTAATTTTGAAAATTTATTTTATTGAAGTATAGTTGACTTACAATGTTGGGTTAATTTCTACTGTACAGCAAAGAGATTCAGATACATATATATATTCTTTTCCACTTGTGGTTGCCAAAAAACAAAATTGAATGTATGTGATGTGTTTGATATATAGATTCAAGGTTACATATTAAAGCTCTAGTCAATGTGTTTACTGTGTACATACTTCCCACTCCACTGAAGTTTGACATCTTCAGAAATCCACCTGAATGACCTGGGACTGCTTGTGTCAATTCAGCAGGGAGACGCTATGAGTCCATGAGGAGACCTGTCTGCACTTCCTTTTCTCTTGGGAGATATTTATGCTTTGGACTCTTCAGAACCATAAGACAAGGGTAGCAATGAAGGCCTGTGCAGGTGAGGGATTAGAGGGGACAAGTCTGCTATGGATGAGGGACTTGGGCCTGAGCTTGGGGAGATCTAGTGAAAAAGAAAAGAATCCCTCGAAGCAGGATATGGGAGGAAGGATGAGAGGCTGTTTATATGGGAAGAAAGGAGGCCAGAGGATGAGGGACCAGGACAGGATGTGTTTGTGCAGCATCAGGTAAGGCGGAGTTGCAGAGATGGGCTGCCATTCTGGGGCCAGGGAATAGAACCACCTTGGTATTCAGCTCTCCCTCCTCCTCTGCTCCTCTTACTCCTCCCAAATCATGCCTCTCCATCCACCTTCCCTTCCTCCTCCATCTCATGATGGCACACAGGGGGCCAGGAGGCACAGGAGAAGGTCTTAATTCATTTTAAGATAAGAAATTTTCTTTTAGGTCAACAAAATGTTTTAACATAATAATAATACTTTTTTTTTGAGTGTGGCAAAATGTACTTTAAAAATATTTTATGAATGAAGGGGCCCACAAAGTCAAAAGTGGCCAGGGCCCATGAAAGTCATTGTGTGAATTGTATACTGTAACTGTGTGCATTTGGAGAAGCAAGAAGAACTACAATCCTGCAACCTGCAGAACAAAATCCACAATCACAGAAAGTTAGATGAAATGAAAAGGCAAAGGATTATGTCCCAGATGAAGCAACAAGATTAAAACCCAGAAAAACAACTAAATGAAGAGGAGATAGGCAACATTCCAGAAAAAGAATTCAGAATAATGATAGTGAAGATGATCCAGGATCTCAGAAAAAGAATGGAGGCAAAGATTGAGAAGATACTTAAGAAATGCTTAAAAGAAATGCTTAACAAAGACCCAGAAGAACTAAAGAACAAACAAACAGAGATGAACAATACAGTAACTGAAATGAAAAAATACTCTAGAAGGAATCAATAGCAGAAAACTGAGGCAGAAAAAACGGTAAAGTGACCTGGAAGACAGACGGTGGAAATCACTGCCATAGAACAGAATAAAGAAAAAAGAATGAAAAGAAATAAAGACAGCCTAAGAGACCTCTGGAACATTAAATGCACCAATATTCTCATTATAGGGGGTACCAGAAGGAGAAGAGAGAGAGAAAGGACCTGAGAAAATATTTGAAGAGATAATAGCTAAAAACTTCCCTAACACGGGAAAGGAAACAGTCAACCAAGTCCAGGAAGCACAGAGAGTCCCAGGCAGGATAAACCCAAGGAGGAACATGCCAAGACACATGATAATCAAACTGACAAAAATTAAAGACAATGAAAAAATATTAAAAGCAACAAGGGAAAAATGACAAAGGATACCAAAACAAGACCCGTGTATATGCTGTCTGCAAGAGATCCACCTCAAACCTAGGGACCCATACAGACTGAAAGTGAGGGGATGGAAGAAGGTATTCCATGAAAACTGAAATCAAAGGAAAGCTGGAGGAGCAATACTCGTATCAGAAAAAGTAGACTTTAAAATAAAGCCTGTTATAAGAGACAAAGAAGTACACTACATAATGATCAAGGGAACAATTGAAGAAGATAAACACTAGTAAATATATATGTACCCAACATAGGAGCACCTCAATATATAAGGCAAGTACTAACAGCCATAAAGGAAGTAATCAACAGTAACACAATAATAGTGGGGGAGTTTAACATCCCACTTTCATTAATGGACAGATCATCAGACAGAAAATCAATAAGGAAACACAGACCTTAAATAACACATTAGACCAGTTGGACTTAATTGATATTTATAAAGCATTCCATCCAAAAGCAGCAGAATACATTCTTCCCAAGTGCACACAGAACATTCTCCAGGATTGACCACTTGCTGGTTCACAAGGTGAGCCTCAGTAAATTTAAGAAAATTGAAATCATATCAAGCATCTTTTCCAATCACAAAGCTATGAGATTAGAAATAAACTACAAGAAAAAAACTACAAAAAATACAAACATGTGGAAGCTAACCAATATGCTACTAAACAACCAGTGAATCACTGAAGAAATTAAAGAGGAAATCAAAAATACCTAGAGATGAATGAAAATGAAAGCACAATGATACAAAACCTATGGGATGCAACCAAAGCAGTTCTAAGAGGGAAGTATATAGCAATACAATCTTACCTCATGACACAAGAAAAATCTCAAATAAACAACCTAAACTTACACCTTTAGCAACTAGAGAAAGAAGAACAAACTAAACCTAAAGTTAGTAGAGAAAAGAAATCATAAATATGTGCAATTGTAGTGAATTTTATCTGAAAGTAAAGACCTATACATGACTCCAAACAAGGGAGGACTCAGCTGTTGTAGTAGCTTTGTCCCTGATGGCATTTCACAAGAAGCTCCCCCCCTTCAGGGAAGCAGAACTTACATCGAGGGCCCAGAGTAGATTCTTTAATCTGAGACTTTAGCTCTTTTAGTCCAGCTTCAGCTTATCTCTTCCCCTCCTACTGCTGGAGGTTGTCAGTATTCGGGGGAAGAATGTTTTCTTGAAAACCATGGTTACTGACTCTTCTATTGGGAGAGATGGGGAAGAGATACATTAGGCATCTTATCAGTGACCCAATTTTCTCCAAGCCCATGTGGATGAACTGAAATGAAATAATGGTTTAAAGAGGTCAGGTGAGGAGGAGTTCAAGATGGTGGAGTAGAACAACGTGGAGCTCACTTCCCCCCACAAACACATCAAAAATACATCTACATGTGGAACAATTCTCACATAATATCCACTGAAACCTGGCAGAAGATCTCTTATACAACCAAAGCTGCAATAAAGATCCCATGTAACTGGGTAGGAAAAAAGGAGGAAAAAAGAAAAAAAATGAATGGGGATGGGACTTGCACTCCTGGGAGGGAGCTGTGAAAGAGGAACAGTTCTCTAGCCTTGGGAACATTCTTTCCTGGTTGGAAAGTCCACTTCAACTGATAGGAAGCTGGCATGGTCTGGAATTTTCTTGAGAGAAGTGTGTGGGTGCTTGCTTGCTGCCAGGCAGAGTAGAGAGGGACTGGCACTGACAGCTGCCATGTTGCTGCACTTCCCAAACCAAGACACATGCCTGCTAGTGCATGGAGTGGCTGGGTGCTGAAACTCAAGCTTCAGCAGACAGACCTGGGAAGACGACTTGGTTTAGCTGCACAGAGACAGCCCAAAAGGCCTGGAGTGTGGTCCAGGTCACCATTAAATGTGTGCACAGAACAGAGCACAGGTCTGCCATAGGAGCTCCACTGTCAGTGTGCCCAAGGTTGGGGCATAACTCCAGCCCTAGTGGGCTTTGATAGCACAAACGTGGACCTGACATTTGAGCTGACTATTGGAGTTCCTGCATTGAGGGTGGGTCTAGGGGAGGCGTCAGCAGTAGCAGACTTTGAGGGTGCACACACTGGGTGGTGGGCAGCATCAGAGTCCAACTTCCTGGCAGACAGCCCCTGGGGAAGAATACACAGCAGCTCCTTTCCCATCAGGAGCACTCTGGTCCCACTTACCTCATACCACAGCTGAGAACTTGATCTGGAGACTTCTACTCCAACAACCAGAGAGAAGCCCCTGCCTCTGACAGGTCTGTGACAGCCACAGAGCAAAGAGGAGGCCTGCCCAACATCCAGTGCAGGCTCTGGTCACCACAGCATCAAACACACCCCCATCAAGGGGATAATGGCCAGCACACTCTGAGGAAAGACATGACTGGCATCCACACCAAAACAGCCTGTGCACCAAATATGCTGGACTCATCCAGTCTACACAGGAATACTCCCACGCAAAAATAGCCTTTCAAGACCACAGTAGATAACTGTTTCTCCTAAATTCATACAGTCAGAGAAATTTAACTAAAATGAAAAAGCAGAGGAACTACTCCCAATTAAAAGAACAAGAGAAATTCTCTGAAAGAACAAACAATGAAACAGACAGCTCCAGTCTACCAGACCCTGAGTTCAAAAAGTATGTCATAAAAATACTGAGTTAAGAAAGGCTATCTGTAGAAATGCAGATCTCTGCAACAAGGAACTAGAAACTCTAAAGAGGAACCAATCAAAATTAGACAACTCAATTGCTGAGATAAAAACTGAACTAAAGGCAATAAATAGCAGACTAAATAATGCAGAAGAACAAATAAGTGATCTGGAAGACAGAATAATGGAAATCACCAAAGCAGATCAGCAGACAAATGAAACAGCAAGGTTCCACTGTATAACACAGGGAACTATATTCAATATCCTGTAATAAACCATAATCTTATGTATTATATATAATATATACTATACTCTTTGCTGTACACCAGAAACTAACACAACATTGTAAATCAACTATACTTCAGTAAAAAAAAGACAAATAAAAAAATGAAAACTACATACAAGATCTATGGGATAATATAAAGCATGGCAACCTATATGTAATAGGGATTCCAGAAGGAGAAGAAAGAGAAAGAGGGATTAAAAGTGTACTTGAAAAAATTATGGCTCAAACAGACCCAACCAAGACATATCATAATTAAAATGGCAAAAGTTAAACATACAAAGAGGATTCTAAAGGTAACAAGAGAAAAACAAACAGTCAGTTACAAGGGAACACCATAAGGCTATTATCTGATTTCTCTACAGAAATGTGGCAGGCCAGAAGTGAGTGGTATGATATATTCAAAGTCCTGAAAGGGAAAAACCTGCAACCTAGAAGAGTCTAGTCAGCAAGATTATCATTTAGAATAGAGGGAGAAACTAAGAATATCTTAGAAAAGCAAAAACTAAGAGAACACAGTAATACTAAACCTAACTTAAAAGAAGTATTGAAAGGTCTTCTCTAAATAAAAAAGAAGCATTATTCTACAGAAAATGGAAAACACAATTGGAAAGGAAAATACATAAAAGGATTGAAGATTACTTAAATAAGCCAGTACATAGATTAAAAGTTTTTTTAATTTGTGAAAGTGATTATAACTACAATGAACAGCCGAAGGATAAATATGAGATGTAAATTATGACTGCAAAATCACAAAATGTGAGAAAGGGGAGTAAGAAAATGTAGATTTATTAGAAAGTGTTTGGACTTATATGATCATCAATCTAAAGCAAGTAGATATAATTATGTGTTAACATATTTGAAAATCAGAGTAACCACAAATCAAAAACATACAACAGAATTACAAAAAACAAAAAGAAAGGAACTAAAGCATAATGCAAAAGAAAACCATCAAACCACAAAAGGAAAAACAAAAAGAAGAAAGGCACTAAGAAGAACTACAAAATCAGCTGGAAAACAAGGTTTAAAGTGTCAATAAATACAAGTGAATCAATAATCACTTTAAAGGTCAATGGACTAAATGTTCCAATCAAAAGACACAGAGTGGCAGATTGGGTTTTAAAAAAAAGAACCTAAGGGGTGGTGGTGGTGTGGAGGTGGGATGAACTGGGAGATTGGGATTGACATATATACACCAATATGTATAAAATTGATAACTAATAAGAACCTGCTGTATAAAAAAATAAAATAAAATAAAATTCAAATTTAAAAAAAGAACCTACAACATGCTTCCTACAAGAGAC
Source organism: Kogia breviceps (assembly GCF_026419965.1). Classification (NCBI taxonomy): domain Eukaryota; kingdom Metazoa; phylum Chordata; class Mammalia; order Artiodactyla; family Physeteridae; genus Kogia; species Kogia breviceps. Next base: position 80,395,474 of record NC_081310.1, read on the forward strand.
CCACTTTAGGGCAAAAGACACACATAGATTGAAAGTGAGGGGATGGAAAAAGAGATTTCATAGAAATGGAAACAATAAGAAAGTGGGAGGGATCATTAAACATCTCACTCAAGACTTCCTGGACAAGATGGCAGAGGAGAAGGACCTTGAGCTCACCTCGTCTCATGAGCATCCCAAAAAACTAACTACTGAACAGCCATCAATAAAAAAGACTGGAACCTACCAAAAAAGATAGTCTATTTTCAAAGACATAAAGAAGAAACCACACAAGATGGTAGGAGGGGCACACTCATGATATAATTAAATCCTATACCTGGCAGGTGGGTGACCCACAAACTGGAGAAAAATTATATGGATGCAGTTCTCGCACAGGAGAATTCTGGGCCCCATATCAGGCTCTCCACTTGGGGGTCTGGCATCAGGAGGAGGAGACACCAGAGCATGTGGCTTTGAAGGCCATCAGGACTTGACTGCAGGACTGGAAGAAACAGACACTCTACTCTTGGAGGGTGCATACAAGTTCTTGTGCACACCAGGACCCAGGGCAAAAGCAGGGACTTCATAGAAGCCTGGGCCAGATCTACCTGTTGGTCTTGAAGGGTCTACTGAGGAGGCAGGGCATGGCTGTGGCTCACCTTGGGGACAAGGACACTGCTGGTGGAAGTACTGGGGGATATGCAGCAGTGTGAGCTCTCCTGGAGGCCAACATTTTTGCACCAAGACCCAGCCCCACCCAAGAGCCTATAGGCTCCACTGCTGGGACACCTCAGGCCAAATAATCAACAGGGTGGGGACACCACCACATCCATCAGCAGACAGGCTGACTAAAGGCTTCCTGAGCCCACAGCCACCTCTAGGCACATCTTTTGACATGGCCCTGCCCACCAGATGGTCAAGACCCAGCTTCATTCCTCATTGGGCAGGCACTGGCCTCTCCCATCAGGAAGCCTGCACATGCCTTTAGACCATCCTCACCCACCAGGAGGTAGACACCAGAAGCAAGAAAACTACAGGCCCACAGTCTGCAGAACTGAGTCTGCAAACACATGCCAGAGACTATCCTGGGACCAGCTGGCCCCTGGCCCTTGGGTGATGGGAAGGGAGTGTACTGCTCGGATACATAGGACATTCCCTACAGAGGGTCACTTCTCCAAGGCCAGAAACATAACTAACCTTCCACATACATAAAAGTACAAATAGAAATTTAGACAAAATGAGATGGCAGAGGAATATGTTCCAGATGAAAGAACATGATAAAACCCCAGAAGAACAACTAAGTGAAGTGGAGATAGACAATCAACCTGAGAAAGAGTTCAGAGTAATGATCTTAAAGATAACCCAAGAACTTATTAAAGAATGGATGCACAGAGTGAGAAGTTACAAGAATTTTGTAATGAAGAGTTAGAAAATATAAAGAACTAAACACAGTTGAAGAACAGAATAGCTGAAATGAAAAATACACTAGAAGGAATCAATAGCAGAATAAATGAGGCAGAAGAACCAATAAGCTGAAGGACAATACGGTGGAAATCACTGCCAAGGAACAGAATAAAGAACAAAGACTGAAATGAAATGAGGAGAGTTTAAGAGACTGCTGGGACAAAATCAAATGAACCAACATTTGCATTATAGGGGTCCCAGAAGGAGAAGAGAGAGAGAAAACGCCTCAGTAAATATTTGAAGAAGTGATAGCTTAAAACTTCCCTAACATGGGAAAGGAAAGAGTCACCCAAGTCCAGGAAGTGTGCACAGTCCCATACACGATTAACCCAAGGAGGAAAATGCTGAGACACATAGTAATCAAATTGAAAAAATTAAACATAATGAGAAAATATTAAAAGCAACAAGGGAAAAGAAACAAATAACATACAGGGGAATCCCCATAAGGTTACCCCCATAAGGTTAACAATGGATTTTTCAGCAGAAACTCTACAGGCCAGAAGGGAGTGCCATGATATATTTAAAGTGGTGAAAGGGAAAAAACTTACGACCAAGAATACTCTACCCAACAAGGCTCTCATTCAAATTTAATGAAGAAATCAAAAGCTTTACAGACGAGCAAAAGTTAAGAGAATTCAGGACCACCAAAACAGCTTTACAACAAATGATAAAGGAGGTTTTCAAGCAGAAAAGAAAAGGCCACAGCTAGAAATAAAAAAATTACAAAATGAGAAAGCTCACCGGTAAATGCAAACAACAACAACAAAAAACAGTAAAGGTAGGAAATCAACCACACACAAATATGACATCAAAACCAGTAATCATGAGAGGAGGGGAGTACAAATGCTAGATATTTGAAATGCATTTGAAAGTAAGAGATCAGCAACTTAAAACAATGTTGTATATATATATAGACTACTATATCAAAACCTCATGGTGGGGAGTTCCCTGATGGCATAGTGGTTAGGATTCTGGGCTTTCACTGCCTAGGCCCAGGATCAATCTCTGGTCAGGGAACAGATCCCACAGCCTGCATGCCATGGCAAAACAAACAAAAAGAACAAAAACAAACAAACAAACAACCTCTTTGTACCAAAACCCATAAATCTATAATAGATATACAGGCAGAAAAGAAAAAGGAATCCAAACAACACTAGAGATAGTATTCAAATCACAAGAGAGGAGAACAAAAGTGGAAAGGAAGAAAAAAGACCTACAAAAACAAATCCAAAACACTTAATAAAATGGCAAGAACATACATATTGATAATTACCTTAAATGTAAACAGATTAAATGCTCCAACCAAAACATATAGACTGGCTGAATGAATAAAAATGCAAGACCCATGTATAAACTGTCTACAAGAGACCCACATCAGTTCTAGAGAAACATACAGACTGAAGGTGATGGGATGGAAAATGGTATTCTATGCAAATGGAAATCAAAAGAAAGCTGGAGTAGCAATACTCATATAAGACAAAACAGACTTTAAAATAAAGACTATTACAGGAGACAAAGAAAAATACTACATAATGATCAAGGGATCAATCCAAGAAGACATAAAAATTGTAAATATATATTTACCCAACATAGAAGAACCTCAATATATAAGGCAAATGTTAATAGACATAAAAGGAGAAAATGACAGTAACACAATAGTGGGGGATTTTAATACCACTTACATCAATGGACAGTCATTCAGACAGACTATCAATAGGGAAACACAAGCCTCAAATGACAGATTAGAGCAGAGGGACTTAACTGGTATTTTTAGACCATTCTATCCAAAAGCAGAATACACATTCTTTTCAAGTGCACATGGAACATTCTCCAGGATAGATCACATGATGGGCCACAAAAGAAGCCTAGGTATATTTAAGAAAATTGGGGCTTCCCTGGTGGCACAGTGGTTGAGAGTCTGCCTGCTGATGCAGGGGACGCGGGTTTGTGCCCTGGTCTGGGAAGATCCCACATGCCGCAGAGTGGCTGGGCCCGTGGGCCATGGCCGCTGGGCCTGCGCATCTGGAGCCTGTGCTCTGCAATGGGAGAGGCCACAACAGTGAGAGACCTGTGTACTGCAAAGAACAAACAAACAAAAAAACTTTACAGACAAGCAAAAGCAGAGAGAGTTCAGCACCACCCTACCAGCTTTACAACAAATGCTAAAGGAACTTCTCTAGGCAAGAAACACAAGAGAAGGAAAAGACCTACAAGAACAAACTCAAAACAATTAAGTAAATGGTAATAGGAACATACATATCGATAATTACCTTAAATGTAAATGGATTAAATGCTCCCACCAAAAGACACAGACTGGCTGAATGGATACAAAACCAAGACTCATATATATGCTGTCTACAAGAGACCCACTTCAGACCTAGGGACACTTACAGGCTGAAAGTGAGGGGATGGAAAAAGATATTCCATGCAAATGGAAATCAAAATAAAGCTGGAGTAGCAATTCTCATATCAGACAAAATAGACTTTAAAATAAAGACTATTACAAGAAACAAAGAAGGACACTACATAATGATCAAGGAATCAATCCATGAAGAAGATATAACAATTGTAAATATTTATGCACCCAACACAGGAGCACCTCAATACATAAGGCAAATACTAACAGCCATAAAAGGGGAAATCAACAGTAACACAATCATAGTAGGGGACTTTAACACCCCACTGTCACCAATGGACAGATCTTCCAAAATGAAAATAAATAAGGAAACACAAGCTTTAAATGATACATTATACAAGATGGATTTACTTGATATTTATAGGACATTCCATCCAAAAACAACAGAATACACATTTTTCTCAAGTGCCCATGGAACATTCTCCAGGATAGATCATATACTGGGTCACAAATCTAGCCTTGGTAAATTTAAGAAAATTGAAATCATATCAAGTATCTTTTCTGACCACAACGCTATGAGACTAGATATCAATTACAGGAAAAGATCGTGAAAAATACAAACACATGGAGGCTAAACAATACACTACTTAATAACGAAGTGATCACTGAAGAAATCAAAGAGGAAATCAAAAAATATTTAGAAACAAATGACAATGGAGACACGATGACCCAAAACCTATGGGATGCAGCAAAAGCAGTTCTAAGAGGGCAGTTTATAGCAATACAATCCTACCATAAGAAACAGGAAACATCTCGAAGAAACAACCTAACCTTGTACCTAAAGCAATTAGAGAAAGAGGAACAAAACCCCCCCCAAATTTAGCAGAAGGAAAGAAATCGTAAAGATCAGATCAGAAATAAATGAAAAAGAAATGAAGGAAATGATAGCAAAGATCAATAAAAGTAAAAGCTGGTTCTTTGAGAAGATAAACAAAATTGATAAACCATTAGACAGACTCATCAAGAATAAAAGGGAGAAGACTCAAATCAGTAGAATTAGAAATGAAAAAGGAGAAGTAACAATGGACACTGCAGAAATACAAAAGATTATTAGACATTACTACAAGCAACTGTGTGCCAATAAAATGGAAGAAATGAACAAATTCTTAGAAATACACAACTTGCCGAGACTGAACCAGGAAGAAATAGAAAATATGAACAGACCAATCACAAGCACTGAAATTGAAACTGTGATTAAAAATCTTCCAAAAACAAAAGGACCAGGACCAGATGGCTTCACAGGCGAATTTTATCAAACATTTAGAGAAGAGCTAACACCTATCCTTCTCAAACTCTTCCAAAAGATAGCAGAGGGAGGAACACGCCCAAACTCATTCTATGAGGCCACCATCACCCCGATACCAAAACCAGACAAAGACGGTACAAAGAAAGAAAACTACAGGCCAATATCACTGATAAACATAGATGCAAAAATCCTCAACAAAATACTAGCAAACAGAATCCAACAGCACATTAAAAGGATCATAAATCATGATCAAGTGGGGTTTATCCCAGGAATGCAAGGATTCTTCAATATACGCAAATCAAGCAACGTGATACACCATATCAACAAACTGAAGGAGGAAAACCATATGATCATCTCAATACATGCAGAGAAAGCTTTTGACAAAATTCAACACCCATTTATGATAAAAGCCCTGCAGAAAGTAGGCATAGAGGGAACATTCCTCAACATACTAAAGGCCATATATGACAAACCCACAGCCAACATCATCCTCAATGGTGAAAAACTGAAAGCATTTCCACTAAGATCAGGAACAAGACAAAGTTGCCCACTCTCACCACTCTTATTCAACATAGTTTTGGAAGTTCTAGCCAGAGAAGAAATAAAAGGAATCCAAATCGGAAAAGAAGAAGTAAAGCTGTCACTGTTTGCAGATGACATGATACTATACATAGAGAATCCTAAAGATGCTACCAGAAAACTACTAGAGGTAATCAATGAATTTGGTAAAGTAGCAGGATATAAAATTAATGCACAGAAATCTCTGGAATTTTTATACACTGATGAGGAAAATCTGAGAGTGAAATTAAGAAAACACTCTCATTTACCATTGCAACAAAAAGAATAAAATATCTAGGAATAAATCTACCTAAGGAGACAAAAGACCTGTATGCGGGAAATTATAAGACACTGATGAAAGAAATTAAAGCTGATACAAACAGGTGGAGAAATATACCATGTTCTTGGATTGGAAGAATCAACATTGTGAAAATGATTCTATTACCCAAAGCAATCTACAGATTCAATGCAATCCCTATCAAATTACCACTGGCATTTTTTACAGAACTAGAACAAAAAATTTCACAATTTGTATGGAAACACAAAAGACCCCGAATAGCCAAAGCAATCTTGAGAACGAAAAATGGAGCTGGAGGAATCAGGCTCCCTGACTTCAGACTATACTACAAAGCCACAGTAATCACGACAGTATGGTACTGCCGCAAAAACAGAAATATAGATCAATGGAACAGGATAGAAAGCCCAGACATAAACCCACACACATATGGTCACCTTATCTTTGATAAACGAGGCAAGAATATATAGCGGAGAAAAGACAGCCTCTTCAATAAGTGGTGCTGGGAAAACTGGACAGGTGCATGTAAAAGTATGAAATTAGAACACTCCCTAACACCACACACAAAAATAAACTCAAAATGGGTTAAAGACCTACATGTAAGGCCAGACACTATCAAACTCTTAGAGGAAAACATAGGCAGAACACTCTATGATATAAATCACAGCAAGATCCTTTTTGACCCACCTCCTAGAGAAATGGAAATAAAAACAAAAATAAATAAATGGGACCTAATGAAACTTAAAAGCTTTTGCACCCCAAAGGATACCATAAACAAGACCAAAATACAACCCTCAGAATGGGAGAAAACAGTTGCAAATGAAGCAACTGACAAAGGATTAATCTCCAAAATTGATAAGCAACTCCTGCAACTCAATAACAAAAAAACACAAACAACCCAATCCAAAAATGGGCAGAAGACCTAAATAGACATTTCTCCAAAGAAGATATACAGATTGCCAACAAACACATTAAAGAATTCTGAACATCATTAATCATTAGAGAAATGCAAATCAAAACTGCAATGAGGGCTTCCCTGGTGGCGCAGTGGTTGAGAATCTGCCTGCTCATGTAGGGAACATGGTTTCGTGCCCTGGTCCAGGAAGATCCCACATGCCAGGGAGCGGCTGGGCCCATGAGCCATGGCTGCTGAGCCTGCGTGTCTGGAGCCTGTGCTCTGCAACGGGAGAGGCCGCAACAGTGAGAGGCCCGCGTACCGCAAAAAAAAAAAAAAAACAAACAAAACAAAAAAAACTACAATGAGATACCATCTCACACTGGTCAGAACGGCCATCATCAAAAAATCTAGAAACAATAAATGCTGGAGAGGGTGTGGAGAAAAGGGAACACTCTTGCACTGCTGGTGGGAATGTAATTGATACAGCCACTATGGAGAACAGTATGGAGGTTCCTTAAAAAACTACAAATAGAACTACCATATGACCCCACAATCCCACTACTAGGCATATATCCTGAGAAAACCATAATTCAAAAAGAGTCATGTACCAAAATGTTCATTGCAGCTCTATTTACGATAGCCAGGACATGGAAGCAACCTAAGTGTCCATCAACAGATGAATGTATAAAGAAGATGTGGCACATATATACAATGGAATATTACTCAGCCATAAGAAGAAATGAAACTGAGTTATTTGTAATGAGGCGGATAAACCTAGAGTCTGTCATACAGAGTGAAGTAAGTCAGAAGGAGAAAAACAAATACCGTATGCTAACACATATATATGGAATCTAAGAAAAAAATGTCATGAAGAGACTAGGGGTAGGACGGGAATAAAACACAGACTTACTAGAGCATGGACTTGCAGATATGGGGAGGGAGAAGGGTTAGCTGTGACGAGGTGAGAGAGTGGCATGGACATACATACACTACCAAACATAGGGTGGATAGCTATTGGGAAGCAGCTGCATGGCACAGGGAGATCAGCTAGGTGGTTTGTGACCACCTAGAGGGGTGGGATAGGGAGGGTGGGAGGGAGGGAGACAGAAGAGGGAAGAGATATGGGAATATATGTATATGTATAACTGATTCACTTTGTTGTAAAGCAGAAACTAACACACCATTGTAAAGCAATTATACTCCAATAAAGATGTTAAAAACATTATGAACAGTTTTAAGAAAAAAAAAGGCCATATATGACTAATCCATAGCTAACATCATACTCAATGTTGAAAAGCTGAAAGGATTTCCTCTAAAATCAGAAACAAGACAAAATGCCCACTCTCACCACTTTTATTTGACATAGCATTGGAATTCCTAGCCACAGCAATCAGAGAAGAAAAAGAAATTTTAAAATTCCAAATTGGAAAGAAGAAATAAAACTATTACTGTTTGTATATGACATGGTAATATACATAGAAAATCCTAAGGACACTACTAGAAAACTACTAGAGTTCATCAATGAATTTGGTAAAGTTTCAGGATACAAAATTAATACACAGGAATCTCTTGCATTTCTATTCATTAACAATGAAAAATCAGAAAGAGAAATTAAGAAACAATCCCATTTACCATCACACAAAAAAAGAATAAAATACCTAAGAATAAACCTACTTAAGGAGGCAAAAGACTTGTACTCCAAAAACTATAAGACGATGATGGAAGAAATCAAAGATGACACTGTTGGAAGGATATACCATGTTCTTGGATTGGCAGAGTCAATACTGTCAAAATTACTATACTACCCAAGACAATCTGCAGAGCAAATGCAATCCAATCAAATTACCAATGGCATTTCTCACAAAACTAGAACAAAAAATTTTTTAATTTGTATGGAAACACAAAAGACCCCAAATAGCCAAAGCAATCTTAAGAAAGAAAAATGGAGCTGGAGGATTCAGACTCTTTGACTTTAGACTATACTACAAAGCTACAGTAATCAAAACAGTTTGGTATTTGCAAAAAAAAAGAAATATAAATCAATGGAACAGGATAGAAACCACAGAAATAAATCCATACACCTATGGTCAATTAATCTATGACAAAGGAGGCAAGAATATGCATTGGAGAAAATACAGTCTCTTCAATAAGCAATGCTGGGAAAACTGGACAACTACATGTAAAAGAAAGACATTAAAACATTCTCTAACACCATACACACAAATAAACTCAAAATGGATTAAGGAACTAAATATAAGACTGGATACTATTAAACTTCTAGAGGAAAACACAGGCAGAACACTGTTTGACATAAATCACAACAGTTATATTTTGGATCAGTCTCCTAGAGTACTAGAAATAAAAATAAAAATAAACAAATGGGACCTTATTAAACTTAAAAGCTTTTGCACAGCAAAGTAAACCATAAACAAAACAAAAATAAGACCTACAGAATGGGAGAAAATATTTGCAAATGATGTGACTGATAAGGGATTGATTTCCAAAACATACAAACAGCTCATACAGCTCAAAAACAAAAACAAAAAAACAAACAATGGAAACATACCATTCAATCAAACAATGGGTAGAAGAAATAAATAGACATTTTTCCAAAGAAAATATACATATTTCCAACAGGCACATGAAAAGATGCTCAACATCGCTAATTAGTAGAGAAAGGCAAATCAAAACTACAATAAGGTACCATCTCACACCAGTCAGAATGGCCATCATGAAAAATTCTACAAATAATAAATGCTGGAGAAGGTATGGAGAAAAATGAGCCCTCCCACACTGTTGGTGGGAATGTAAATTGATACAGCCCCTATGGAGAACAGTATGGACGTTCCTTTAAAAACTAAAAATAGAAGGAGAGTCCAAAAAGCGGTGGAGTAGGAGGACGTGGAGTTCACCTCTCCCCACAAATGCATCAAGAATTCATCTACAAATGGAAAAATTGTCACAGAGCACCTGCTGAACACTAGCAGAGGACCTTGGACACATAAAAGGACAAAAAAAGGGGCTTCCCTGGTGGTGCAGTTGTTGAGAATCCGCCTGCCGATGCAGGGGACACGGGTTCGTGCCCCGGTCCGGGAAGATCCCACATGCCGTGGAGCGGCTGGGCCCGTGAGCCATGGCCACTGAGCCTGCACGTCCGGAGCCTGTGCTCCACAATGGGAGAGGCCACAACAGTGAGAGGCCTGCGTACCACACAAAAAAAAAAAAGGACAAGAAAGATCTCCGCATAACTGGGTAGGATGAAAGAATGAAGAAGGAAAAAAAGAAGAGGAGAGGAAGTGGGATGGGACCTGCAACCCTGGGTGGGGAGCTGAAGGAGAGGAGAGGATCCTGCATCTGGGGAAGACCCTTCACTGGTGGTGAGATCATTTGGGACAGGAGAGCTTCATGGGCTCAGAGGAGAGCACAGCAAATGATCTGCAGCAGGCATGAAAGAATGAGACCTACACAGATGGTCTGTGCCATAGCCCAGCATGCCCCGGCCTGAGATGTGTATCCACTGGTGTGGACGGGGGCCTGGTGCCAGAACGTGGGGTTTGGAGAGCAGACCCGGTGAGAGGACTGCTGTTTGCTATGAGGAGACAGCCTGAAGGGAGAGGACTCAGGATCTCTGCAACCAGGAATGCTTGTGGAGAAAGCCTGGACCACCACAGAAGTGAAGCATCATTGTTGAGTGACATGCAAAGGGCAGGGCTGCCACTGTAGGCTCTCTTCCCACGTGCCAGCCCCTGCCTCTCCAGTACTAAGAAGGGCTCTCACCAGGTTGGGCACTCGCACCCCAGGCTGCTGCCTCTTCTTCACCCCCTCCCCGCAGGAGCAAGCTCTTGTGCCCCCAGCTGCCACCTCCTCCATGCCCCCTCCCCACTGGGGTGGGCTTGTGTGCTCCAGGGCAGCCTCAGGAGCAGACGTCTGTGGGTGACCCACATGCAGAGGTGGGGCTGAAACCACAGCTGAGCCCCAGGGTCCATGCAACTAAGGAAAAAGTGCTGAAATCTCTCCTTACAGCTGCACAAACTGTGGATTTACACCCTTGCAACTGCCTTTGCAAACTCAGCATCTGCAGAACATCTGAACAGATGAGTGCTCCTGCAGCCAAGACAGGTCTAGCTTTAGCAGCTGTGGACATTGTGGGCACATACACATGAGAGTTGGGCCAGGCCAGAGTCTGAGCTGCCCCCATAGCACCCACAGTGGGTCCAGATCCATGATTACTACAATCCTGGGACCTGACTTCAGTAGATCTATGCTGGTGGCCTGATGAAAACAATGCCTGAGAAACACCACGGCCAATTCCCTGCATAACCACAGATAAGGTGGGTCTGAGACCAGTGCCAACAGTAGTGTCATCCAAGAGCTCACACAATGGATGAAAGGTGACACAATAGAGCACACCCATGGGTGAGCAGCTCCAGAGGAGGAACACTCAGTGGCTTCTCTCCCAGTGGGCGTGCTCCAATCTCACCTACTTCACACCACAGATCAAAAATACAGCTAAGAAACAGCTGGCCTCTACTCCAACAAATAGGGAGCAGACTCCACCCCTGACAAGGCAGTGACAACCACAGAGCAAAGGGGAGGCTCTGCTCAAGTCCAGTGTGGGCTCTGGTTACCACAGCATCAGTCACACCTCCTATCAAGGGGATAATGGCCAGCATAACTCAGGAAAGAGGTAGCAGATATCTCTACTAAAAACAACCCTTGCACCAAAAAATGTTAAACCCACACAGGCTACACAGGGAAGTTCCCACATAAAAGTAGCCCTCTCCAAGACAGTCTGAGTGTCTGGCATCATGAGGAAGAACCACCAGAACATTTAGCCTTGAAGGCCAGCAGGGCTTGGGTGTAAGAGCTCCACAGGGCTGGGGAAAACAGAGACTCCACTCTTGGAGGGCACACACAAGGTCTCATGTGCACTGGGACCCAGCACAAAGCAGTACCTCCATAGGAACCTGGGCTTGACCTACCTAGAGGTCTTAAAGGATCTCATGGGGAGGCAAAAGTGGGCTATAGCTCACTGTAGGGGCAAGGACACTGGTAGCAGAGGCCACAGGGAATACTGATCAGTGTGAGCTCTCCCAGAGGTCTGCCTTTTGGCACCAAGACCTGGCCCCACCCAACAATTGCAGGCTCCAGTGCTGGAAAGCCTCAGGCCAAACAACCAACAAGTTAGGAACACAGGCCCACCCATCAAAAGACAGGCTGTCTAAAGTCATACTGAACTCACAGCCTCCTCAAGACACACCCCTTGACACGGCCCTGCCTACCAGAGGGATAAGACTCAACTCCACCCACTAGAAGGCAGGCACCAGTCCCTCCCAACAGGACGCCTACACAAGCCCCTGGACCAACCTCACCCACGGGGCGCAGACACCAGAAGCAAGAGGAACTATGATCCTGCAACCTTTGGAAAAGAGACCACAAACACAGAAAGTCAGACAAAATGAGATGACAGAGAAATATGTTGCAGACAAAGGAGCAAGATAAAAACGCACAAGAACAACTAAATGTAGAGGAGATAGGCAATCTACTTGAAAAAGAATTCAGAGTAATGGTAGTAAATATGATTTAAAATCTCAGAAAATGAATGGAGGCACAGACTGGAAAGATAAAAGAAATGTTTAACAAAGAGACAGAAGATTTAAAGAACAAACAAACAGAGACAAACAACACAGTAACTGAAATGAAAAATACACTGGAAGGAATCAATAGCCAAATAACTGAGGCAGAAGAACAAATAAGTGAGCTGGCAGAGTGGTGGAAATCACTGCCACAGAACAGAATAAAGTAAAAAGAATGAAAAGGAATGAGGACAGCCTAAGAGACTTTGGGGACAACAGTAAATGCACCAACATTCACAATATAGGGGTCCAAGAAGAAGAAATGAAAGGGAAAGGACCTGAGAATATACTTGAAAAAATTATAGCCAAAAACTTCCCTAACATGGGAAAGGAAAAAGTCACTCAAGTCCAGGAAGTGCAGAAAGTCCCCTACAGGATAAACCCAAGGAGGAACATGCCAAGACACATATTAATCAAACTGACAAAAAATAAATACAAAGAAATATATAAAATGCAACAAGGGAAAAGCAAGAAATAACATACAACAGAATCCCCATAAAGTTATCAGCTGATTTATCAGCAGAAACTCTGCAAGCCAGAAAAGAGTGGCATGATATATTTAAATTGATGAAAGGGAAAAACTTACAACCAAGAATACTCTACACAGCAAGGCTCTTGTTCAGATTTGACAGTGAAATCAAAAGCTCTACAGACAAGCAAAAGCTAAGAGAATTCAGTACCACAAAACCAGGCTTACAACAAATGCTAAAGGAACTTCTCTAGGAGGGGAAAAAAAGAGGGCACAACTAGAAACAAGAAAATCACAAATGGGAAAGCTCACTAGTGGAGGCAAACATAAAGTAATAATAGAAAATCATCCAGGCTCAAAATGATATCAAAACCAGCAACCATGAGAAGAGGAGAGTACAAATGCAGGAAATGGGAATTGCATTTGGAATTAAGATACCAGCAACTTGAAACAACTTTGTACATATGTAGACTGCTATATCAAAACCTCATGGGAACTGCAAACCAAAAATCTACAATAGATACACACACAAAAAAGATAAAGCAACCCAAACACAACACTGAAGATAGTCCTCAAACCACAAGAGAAGAGAACAAAAGAAGAAGAGAAGAAAGAACACTGATAAAAACAAATCCAAAACAATTAAGAAAATGGCAATAGGAACATACATATCAACAATTACCTTAAATGTAAATGGATTAAATGCTCCAAAAGACATAGACTGGCTGAATGGATACAAAAACAAGACTGGTATGTATGCTGTCTAAAAGAGACTCACTTCAGACCTAGGGACACATGCAGACTGAAAGTGAGGGGATGGAAAAAGATATCCCATGGAAACGGAAATCAAAAGAAAGCCGGAGTACCAATACTCATATCAGACAAAATAGACTTTAATATAGGGAGGGTGGAAGGGAGACGCAAGAGGGAGGGGATATGGGGATATATGTATACATATAGCTGATTCACTTTGCTATACAGCAGAAACTAGAACACCATTGTAAAGCAATTATACTCCAATAAAGATGTTAAAAATAAAATAAAAGTGTGCAGAGGACTTGAATAGACATTTTTCAAAAGAAGACATCCAAATGGCCAATGGGTCCATGAAAAGATGTTCAACATTACTAATTATCAGGGAAATGCAAATCAAAACCACAATGAGGGCTTCCCTGGTGGTGCAGTGGTTGAGAATCTGCCTGCCAATGTAGAGGACACGGGTTTGAGCCCTGGTCGGGGAAGGTCCCACATGCCACGGAGCAACTAGGCCCGTGAGCCACACTACTGAGCCTGCGTGTCTGGAGCTTGTGCTCTGCAACAAGAGAGGATGCGACAGTGAGAGGACCGCGCACTGCGATGAAGAGTGGCCCCCGCTCACCGCAACTAGAGAAAGCCCTCACACAGAAATGAAGACCCAACACAGCCAAAAATAAATAAATAATTTTTTTTAAAAAAAAGAAAAAGAAAATAAACTTGTTAAAAAAAAACACAATGGGATATTCCCTCATAACTGTCAGAATGGCTATCATCAAAAAGATGACAAATAATAGATGTTGGAGAAAAGGGAACAATTGTGCACTGTTGGTGGGAATGTAAACTGATTCAGCCATTATGGAAAACAGTGTGGAGGTACCTCAAAAAATTAAAAACAACTATCATATGACCCAGCAATTCCACTTCTGGGTATGTAGCCCAAAGAAATGAAAACAAGGTATCAAAGAAATATATGCACTCTCATGTTAATTGCAGCATTATTCACAATAGCCAAGATATGGAAGTAATCTAAACCTAAACTTCCAGCTACACAATGAAAACGTTCTGGGAATCTAACGTATAGCATAGTGACTGTAGTCACTAATACTGTATTGTACATTGAAAGCTGCTAAGACAGTAAATCTTAAATATTCTCACCATAAGACCAATCAAAAAATTGTGATTATGAGAGGTGAAGGATGCATCAACATTATGTGCTAAAAATATCACAATATGTACATGTATCAAATCATCACATTATATACCTTAAACTTACACAATATTATATGTCAATTATATCTCAATAAAGCTGGGGGAGCAGAAAATTTTTTTAAATAAATAAAAAATAAAGACTCTTACAAGAGACAAGGAAGGGGGCTTCCCTGGTGGCACAGTGGTTGAGAATCCGTCTGCGATGCAGGGGACATGGGTTCGTGCCCCGGTCCGGGAAGATCCCACATGCCACGGAGCGGCTGGGCCCGTGAGCCATGGCCGCTGAGCCAGCGCGTCCAGAGCCTGTGCTCCGCAATGGGAGAGACCACAGCAGTGAGAGGCCCGCGTACCGCAAAAAAAAAAAAAAAAAAAAAAAAAAAAAAGAGACAAGGAAGGACACTACATAATGATCAAGGGTTCAGTCCAAGAAGACATAATAATTGTTGATATATATGCACCCAACATAGGAGCACCTCAATACATAAGGCAAGCGCTAATGCCATAAAAGGGGTAATCAACAGTAACACAATAATAGTGGGGGACTTTAACACCCAACTTACACCAGTGGACAGAGCATCTGGACAGAAAATTGAAAAGGAAAGAGACTAAAATGACAAGTTAGACCAAATGGAATTAATCGATATTTTAAGATCATTCCATACTAAAGTAAAGCATCAGAACACACTTTTTTTCTCAAGGGCACAAGTAACATTCTTCAGGATAGATTATATCTTGGGCCACAAATCAACCCTCGGTAAACTTAAGAAAACTGAAGTCATATCTTTTTCAACCACAACTCTATGAGATTAGAGGTAAATTACAGGAAAAAAAACTGTAAAAAACAAACACATGGAGGCTAAACAATATGTTACTAAACAACCAATGGATCACTGAAGAAATTAAAGAGTAAATTTAAAAATACCTAGAGAAAAATGACATGAAAACAGAATGATCTAAAACCTATGGGATGCAGCAAAAGCAGTTCTAAGAAGGAAGTTTACAGCAATACAATCTTACCTCAGGAAACAAGAAAAATCTCAGATAAACAATCTAGACTTACACCTAAAACAACTAGAGAAAGAAGAACAAACAAAACCCAAAGTTAAAAGAAAGAAAGAAATCATAAAGATCAAAGCAGAAATAAATGAAATAGAGACAAAGAAAACAATAGAAAAGATCAATGAAATGAAAGTCTGGTTCTTTGAAAAGATAAACAAAATTGATAAACCTTTAGCTAGACTTATCAAGAGAAAAAAAAGGAGAGGACTCAAATCAATAAAATTAGAAATGAAAAATATATAACAACTGACAGCATAGAAATACAAAGAATCACAAGAGAGTTCTACAAACAACTACATGCCAATAAAATGCACACCTAGAAGAAATGAACAAATTCTTAGAAAGGTACAATCTTCCAAGACTGAACCAGGAAGAAATAGAAAATATGAACAGACCAATAACAAGTACTGAAATGGAAACTGACTTAAAAACTTTCAACAAACAAAAGTCCTGGACCAGATGGCTTCACAGGAGAATTCTGTCAAATATTTAGAGAAGTGTTAACACCTATCCTTCTGAAACTATTCCAAAAAATTGCAGAAGAAGGAACACACCCAAGCTCAACTATGAGGCCATCATCACCCTGATACCAAAACCAGACAGAATACCACAAAAAAGATAATTACAGGCCAACATCACTGGTGAATATAGACCCCAAAACACTCAACAAAATACTAGCAAGCCAAATCCAACAACACATTTAAAGGATCAAACACCATGATCAAGCGGGATTTCTCCCAAGGATGCAAGGATTCTTCACTATATGCAAATCAATCAATGTGACACACCACATTAACAAACTGAAGAATAAAAACAATATGATCATCTCAATAGATGCAGAAAAAGCTTTGGACAAAATTCAATACCCATTTATACTAAAAACTCTCCAGAAAGTAGGCATAGAGGGAACCTACCTCAACATAACAAAGGGCATATATGACAAACCCGCAGCTATATTCATTCTCAATGGTGAAAAACAAATCATTTCCTCTTAGATCAGGAACAAGACAAGGATGTCCACTCTCACCACTATTATTCAACATAGTTTTGGAAGTCCTAGCCACAGCAATCAGAGAAGAAGAAATAAAAGGAATCCAAATTGGAAAAGAGGAAGTAAAAGTGTCATTGTTTGCAGACAACATGATACCATACATAGAAAATCCTAAAGATGCTACCAGAAAACTACTAGAGCTCATCAATGAATTCAGTAATTTTGTATTTCAGGATACAAAATTAATACACAGGAATCTCTTGCATTTCTATACACTAACAATGAAAGATCACAAAGAGAAATTTCCTTTTACCATCACATCAACAAGAATAAAATACCTAGGAATAAACTTACCTAAGGAGGCAAAAGACCTGTATTCTGAAATCTATAACACTGATGAAAGAAATCTAAGATGACACAAACAGATCGAAAGATATACCATGTTCTTGGACTGGAAGAATCAATATTGTCAAAATTACTATACTACCCAAAGCAATCTGTAGATTCAATGCAATTGCTATCAAATTAACAATGCCATTTTTCACAGAATTAGAACAAAAATTTTTGTAATTTGTATGGAAGCACAAAAGACCCCAAATAGCCAAAGCAATCTTGAAAAAGAAAAATGAAGCTGGAGGAATCAGGCTCCCCATCTTGAGATTATAATAATCAGTAATATTATTGATTAATATTATTGTAATAAGCTACAGCAATCAAAACAGTTTGGTACTGGCACAAAAACAGAAATATACATCAATGGAACAAGACAGAAAGTCCAGAGATACGGGCTTCCCTGGTGGCGCAGTGGTTGAGAATCCGCCTGCCAATGCAGGGGATACGGGTTCGTGCCCCGGTCCGGGAAGATCCCACATGCCGCAGAGCGGCTGGGCCCGTGAGCCATGGCCGCTGGGCCTGCGCATCCGGAGCCTGTGCCCCGCAACGGGAGAGGCCACAACAGTGAGAGGCCCGCATACCACAAAAAAAAAAAAAAAAAAAAAGTCCAGAGATAAACCCAAGCACCTATGGTCAACTAATTTATGATAAAGGAGGCAAGGATATACAATGGAGAAAAGACTGTCTCTTCATTAAGTGGTGCTGGGAAAACTGGACAGCTACATGTAGAAGGGTGATATTAAAACACTCTCTAACACCATTCACAAGAATAAACCCTAAATGGATTAACGATCTAAATGTAAGGCCAAATACTATAAAACTCTTAGAGGAAAACATAGGAAGAACACTCTTTGACATAAATTGCAGCAATATCTTTTGGATCCACCTCCTAGAGTAGTGAAAATAAAGACAAAAATTTAAAAATGGGACCTAATGAAACTTAAAAGCTTTTGCACAGCAAAGGAAATCATAAACAAAATGAAAAGACAACCTACGGACTGGGAGAAAATATTTGCAAACAATGTGACCGACAAGGGATTAATCTCCAAAATATACAAACAGCTCATGCATCTCAATATCAAAAAAACTAACAACCCAATGGAAAAATGGGCAGAACATCTAAATAGACATTTCTCCAAAGAAGACATACAGATAGCCAAAACGCACATGAAAAGATGTTCAACACTGCTAACTATTAGAGAAATGCAAATCAAAACTACAATGATGTATCACCTCACACTGGTCAGAATGGCCATCACCAAAAAGTCTACAAATATTAAATGCTAGAGAGGGTGTGAAGAAAAGGGACCCCTACACTGTTGGTGGGAATGAAAATTGGTGCAGCCACTATGAAAAACAATATGGGTTCCTTAAAAAAGTAAAATAGAGTTACCATATGATCCAGCAACCCCACTCCTTGGTGTATGTTCAGAAATGACAAAAACCCTATTTGAAAAGATACCTGCATCCTAATGTTCATGGAAGCACTGTTTACAATAGACAAGACACGGAAACAACCTAAGTGTCCATCGACAAATGAATGGATAAAGAAGATGTGGTACATATAATATATACACAATGGAAATTAGTCATAAAAAAGAATGAGGGGCTTCCCTGGTGGCGCAGTGGTTGGGAGTCCACCTGCCGATGCAGGGGACACGGGTTCGTGCCCCGGTCCGGGAAGATCCCACATGCCGCGGAGCGGCTGGGCCAGCGAGCCATGGCCGCTGAGCCTGTGTGTCTGGAGCCTGTGCTCCGCAGCCGGAGAGGCCACAGCAGTAAGAGGCCCGTGTACCACAAAAAAGAAAGAAAGAAAGAAAGAAAGAAATATTGCCATTTGCAGCAACAGATAAACCTAGAGATTATCATACTAAGTGAAGTCAGAGAAAGACAATTATATGATATCACTTATATGTGGAATCTAAAAAAAATACAAATGGATTTATTCACAAAACAGAAATAGACTCACATAGGAACAAACTTATGGTTACCAAAGGGGAAATAAGAGATAAATTTACCAAAGGGATAAATTAGGAGCTTGGGATTAACAGATATACACTACTATATATAAAATAAATGACAAGGTTTTACTGTATAGCACAGGGAACTATATTCAATAACTTGTAATAACCTATAATGGAAAAGAATGTAAAAATATATATGTATAACTGAATAACTTTGCTGTACACCTGAAACACAATATTATTTAAAAATATATACTAACATTTAAAATATATATAAAGAAGTCAGGTGACAAAGAGGTCATATCTGAACAT
Source organism: Kogia breviceps (assembly GCF_026419965.1). Lineage (NCBI taxonomy): Eukaryota > Metazoa > Chordata > Mammalia > Artiodactyla > Physeteridae > Kogia > Kogia breviceps. Next base: position 80,415,116 of record NC_081310.1, read on the forward strand.
GGCAGCACAAGCAGCTCCTAAGTGAAGAGTCAGCCCTAGAGAATGGTATACAGATAACTGCTTCCTCAGCCATGTGAGCTCTGGAGTCATTTGTGGGTGGGAGGACAAAGAGAGGTACAGCCATGAGGTGGAAGTGAAGGATCCAAAAGTGTGTGAGAAGAGAAAAAAGCAACAGTGAATAACTCTAATGAAAACAAAGGTGTTTTTGAATTATGCTGGAAATGAGAAGGCTGTGATTCTTCTGGTTTAAATGCAGCCCCCTGAGATACACCTTGTAAGTCAGGAAGCTTTAGCAAACCCCACATCACCTTAGAATGCTGGCCACAGAGAACAGGGCTCAATAAGTCAGAGTAAAGTCTCTTTAGCTCCTCTCTGAAGGTCTCCAATGAAGGAGACCATCCTTCCCTACAGCCCCTTGCAATTTCTGGCTTCCTGCAATTTCTGATCCTTGCAAACACTCTAAAATCTGAGAATTTCTCCTTGTTCAGTCTTGTATGTACAGAGAAAACCAACAAGGCAGCAATATTTCCCAGTAGCTTTCATTTATTGAGGGCTATATTCAGGTCATTCATCAGTCTGTTTCTATTTGAATTGTCCTTGGTGCTTTTCCTCAAAGAAAAATGTAAAATTTTACACATTCTTCTTTTAGTCTGTACCAATCTTTCATATACTTCTGAGCATGGAGACAATTTGAGAATAATACTCTACTTTGCTTAAGCTTATGACTAGTTAATTTAGCAAAGGTATATTTCTCCCAACTTTATTATTCTTGATATATCCCATTATGATGTTGATCCAAATTCCCTCCATGGCAGCATATTGGGTTTTATATAACTTGAAGTCAGTTTTGGCATGCCTATCCCCCTACTTCCTCTTCCGTTGACTGTAGGTTTCTTTTTTTAAAGTTTCTATGAGAATTAAACTCTATGTGTAACTTATGAATTTCATTACAATTCCATAGTATCTCTTTCCTACTTGTCAAAGGCATTTAAAAATTTCACATGTCTCCTTGAATACATGTAGTAAATCTGATGTTACTTTTATCTGCCTTTGGACAACTGGTATATTCAACAGGAGAAGATGCAAGGGCAGTTTCTATGCAACAGGTGCTGGATCTACCTGGATTGGCACATGCCAAGAACCTGTGGTTGTGTTTCAGATGTACATGGGGAAATATAAGCCATGATCAGGGGTGGAAAGGATATATTCCACAGTTACAATAATGTTTAGAGGCACAGCAGCTGGGGTCAGGAAGAGAGATGGGGGCAAGACAGAGAGTCATCTTCTAACGTACATCATCCCATGGTGTGTGAGCCTGACATGTGAGAAGTTCCCCTGATATGTGTGCACTATAACTCTGCTGGGATTGGCTAGGCTGGTGGTTTCACAAGGGTGACAACGTCCACAATTTCCAAGTGTTCCACTAAGCATTCATGACTAAGTGAAGGAAGGAGTGAGCAGATTGCTTTTCAAAGTTGGAGCCCCACCTCCATCACAACTCCCATATAAACTGAGGGATGACACTGCTGTGTGGGGAAACTCAAGTGTATCTGTAGCAGAAAAAAATAGTTAACCAAATTCTTCCTAAACTGAGATAATTGAAACCTAAGAAAAGTTAAGTGACTTGCCCAAAGTCCCATTGCACTGATCTATTTGAAGTGTTATTAAAAATAACCTTAATACCATATATTAAGCAATTATTACCAAGCTTATTAAAAACCTCTGAAATGTTGGCCAGAACTTGCTCAGTGGGGAAAAGCTAGTTGAGAGTGATGATTTATTTTGTACTACTTGTACAATGGGAACCATTTTCTCAATAAGACTCAACTAAGGTAGTATATGTTCTTTATAAAAATGTTACCATGAATAGAAAAATCATCATTGTCTAGAAAAAAAAAATCTGAGGTGACTTATTGAGAACAAAGGAGTTCTGCTTAACTCCACTGGTCCACAGAGAAACAGCAGTCTTTTCAGGTAAGCAAACTGTACATATATTTCTGTCTCTAAGATTATGTAATGATATAGAGACCTTCAATTTACAGGTTAAATTGACAGAAGATGATGACAAGGACCACAAGGCAACAGGGAACTATGGCTTTGGGCCTTTGGAGTTACAAATGACCAAATGCATAAGAATATATTATTTTGGAAGAAACCTTAGCAACATATTTGGCCATAAAAGCTACTGAACACTTAATCCATGACTTCACTCCTTACTCCTATTTCTTAGGTGGAGCTACCTGTTTACTCTGCTTCCCATATTGATAATCTCTGGAAGAAAGTAGTCTTCTGAATGTGAATATCCTAAACTATGGCCCTATTCACCTCTTTCCCTCTCTCCACCAAGCTGGGCTTCTTTTTACACAGAAGCAGAGATAATGGGAAGGCCCATGATTTCACAGGCTCTATGAAAGCATCAGCCTATGAAATGAAAGGTCCTCCCTCCCCCATGGAAGAGTGTTCATGACTCTTTAGACATGAATGATGACATATTTCAGTTCCTGGAATCATGTTAGGTAAGAATGAAATCACCTCTTGCCTTACCTAGAACCCCCCCAGCCTCAGCAAAGAAGTTCCCCACTCTGGAGTAACTGGGGCCACCACGTCTAACTGGATTTATACCCCCTTTCTCTTCTGACAACCCCAGAGGAAAACCGAAAAGCTGGCAGTTTAGCTTCTGGGTACAGCAAGTACTCATACGGACACAAATATTCCCGTTCACAGCTGTGCTCAATGCTATGGCCCATCACACTCTTAACCTCTGATTTTCCCAGTGAGTTCTACTTCTGGAACTTCCCTGGATTCTGTCATGAGGAATTATCACAGGAGCCAGGATTAGGGCCACTGGACTTCCCTTTTGTGTACACTGGTGACTTTCTGATACGTTATTCATCCCCTACCTCTTGGTGTCTCATGCTAGCAAATACAAGGGGTGAAAAGTTATAGTCTCTAGGATGGGAATCCTCATCTAATTGGTATTTCACAGCAGACTGGGACCTCTGATAGCCCACGTGTCCCCTTTAGTGTCTGTTCTTAGCAATCACGTGCTTCCTTGCTGATCCTTCTGTTCTGTTACAGCTTCTCATTCATGTTTCTTTCTGCCCAGGTGTCAGCAATGTTCATCCTGCTTCCCCAACCACATTGCCAACCAACCATTTAGAAGCCAGCTCTTCCCACTACCTCAACCCTACCCAGCCCCTCTCTCCTCTGAGGGCCACCATAGAACTGGGCAGAATCCTTGAGCCTGGGTACTGGGGCAGCAGAGGCCAGTGGGACATGATGAGGCCTCAGAAAGGAAGCATATCTGGGGACCTATCTTCAGGCTCCTCCACGTACCAGCTTTACTCCAAACCCACAGGTAAAGCACAAAGCCGAGCACGTCAGCCAGTGAAATGAAATCTCGGTTAGGATCCATGCCTTTCTTATCTGGGTAGTGTTTTCAATTTCTCCTCTAGTCTCTGGCTCACAGAGTGGGGATAAAAGGAAAGGGCCCTAGCAGTGGTCAGTCCTTCCTAAGTGCATCTGTTATCCTCTCTGCCCAGGGCCTTGGTGCTGAGCAAGGGTATGAGAAAGTCAGTGGCTACCTCTGTGCTGTCACATTCATTCTTCTCTGTCTCTGCATCCTGGTCCCCTCGCAGCCCACTCTCAGACCCTTCCAAAATGTCAGGCATGAACCATCACAGAACATTCTTCCATCAGTCAGGAATTCTTATAGAAAGGGGGGGGGTGGTGCTATTTCTACACAGATCCCTACCCCTTACATAAATCGGGTGTACAAAACCCAATCCAAACTCCCCCTCTCCCTCTAAACTCTCCTGGTCAGGTCTGAGAGACATCTTACCAGCTGGAAAGGTATAGCTGTACAGGTGAATGCTGGGATGCAGCCCAGTTCCAACAGCAAGAGAATTGTGATTTTCAGAAAAAGGCTGTGTCCAGAGCAAAATGAGGCAGTTGATGTAGTTGGTCATTAGCACCCCACCCACTGCTCTTTTCCGCATTTTTTTGTTTTCTTGAGGGTGTTTTCTCCAACTCTCTCATCAGCCTTCAGATCCCTGGATTAGCGCAGACTGTTTCTTTTTTCCAGATTAAAAGTAATTTGAGGGAAGCATTGGATACTAGTCATTAATCACATAGGATGAGTTGACATGAGGTACTAACTTTTACATTAGGCCTTCTCTCTAAGGGTGGAGGAAGGGCTTATGTCCCTTGCTAATGAATGTTCAGTCAAGGGTCAGTAAGAGGAAAGGTATTAGGGTAGAGTGAGGCCTTCCCTATTATACTCTAAGTCAACTCAGGAAATGGCCACACCTGTCTAGGTCCTAAACTGAGATCCAGTCTTCAGTGATTTTTCTAAACCATGTGAAACCCCTTACACTGACCAGTTACCCTGGTAGCTGTACATGTACACTTGCAACTCCCTTACACGTACCCCTGTATTGGAGGAGGCCCATGGGGCTTGGTTAGCACCAGCTGTCCTGTTTTTGAAGCCAATTTACTCTTTAAACAGTCACCTGAGCTCCTGGATGCCCGTGAGAGAGACCGGTAATGTTTAGGGATCTTGCTGAGAGGCCACTGGCCAAACCCCACACCTCCCATATGGGCCCCACTAGTGACCAGGATTCTCCATCTCCCACCTCCTCCTGTCCTGCTGGGTGACTGCAGGGACTGACCTGCTAGAGGAGCACCTCGGTGAAATCCGGAACCTGCGCCAGCGCCTGGAGGAGTCCATCTGCATTAACGAGCGCCTGCGGGAGCAGCTGGAACACAGGCTCAGCTCCACGGCCCCGCGGAAGCGGTAGGAGAGGCCCAGGGCTTCCAGTTTCTGGTTGTCATTAGGGAGCTGCTGAAGGTCAACCCCTAGGCAGAGCTTCGCAGATTTCAAAGCACCGAGGTCTGCTTTGCTGTATTTGCTCCTTACATCAGCGAGGCAGGGGGCAAGTACTAGGCTCCCGTTGCAGCTGTATCTGAGCTCAGAGAGTAACTTTCCTCACGGCAGATCTAACCAGGTCTGGTCCCCAGAATCCTCTGACTTCTCATCCATCCTAATCTGCTCGTATCTGCCTGCTGACTTCTGTGCCCTGGTCCTGAGATTGGCAAGTGGGAGAGCCAGGTCTGCAGGGCCTCCTCCAGCCACTTAACGAGGTGGCCTTCCTCCCCACCCTCTCCCCAGGCTGCTGACACTTGGAGGCCATCCCTTCCACACGCCCTTGTCCTGCCCACACCGCAGCAGCAGCTATTTAGGGGAAAGGGCCTCCTGAACAGCTACAGCCAGGGCACGTGGTAATGCACGCAAAGAACCCACTCAGAGGAGCCTCAGGAAAGCCAGGCATTCAGCCCATCAGGCTTTAGGCCCAGGATGCGAGTTCTCTGGGTTTTCTGCTGCGTTGGGATAGTATCTTTGGAGATACAGAATGAACAACACAGAGAGAGTCTGTTACCCAAATGTGTAACTTGCCTGCTTGCACTTCCTGGGACAGGACTCACCTCTAACTTCTACAGTCCGGGCCTGGAGTCCACACCTCAGCTCTGCAATGAGAACAGAGGCCTTAGGGAAGAAAACCAGAGGCTTCAGGCTCAGCTCAGTCATGCTTCCAGAGGTGGGTGGTCACTCCCAGGCCCCTTTCCTCCCTGGCCACACCAGTCACCAATGAGAGAAGCCAAGAGAGAAGGTGGAGAGAACAGAGCTACCCAGACCCAGCAATCCCAAACTCGCATAGCTATTCTCAGTCTAGAAAGGGCTACTTCCTGACAATTCCCAACCACCGGCCCTCAGACTCCTAGGCTCCAGAGACAAGGGCTCTAGGAAATCCACCACCTCTGTGCAACCTGCCGGCAGATACTGTCATTAGTTATCAAACTAGATTCCAGTTAGTGCCTGTTCTACCTGCCCACAGCTCACAGCTAGTTTGGACCTAGGAAAGGAAGGAACGTGAGGCTTACACCCTCTCTCGCGTTCCTCCAGACTTGGCTGCAGCCGTTCTGTGTGTCCCTCACAGTTGCTGATCTGCTGTCCCCCTATCTCCTCACCACCTCCTACTCATACGCTCAGGGCTCCTCTTTGGTTACTGATTCTCACGATTATTGTTGGGCTGCACCGTGCAGGTCTGCAAGCCTTGTAATTCCCCAGCTGCAACACCAAAGAAACAGCCCAAAGACAGTGACAGAAACAACAACGTTCAACGGATACAGGATCTTACAAGTCCTAAACAAAGGGTCCTGGAGCGACGCTCCACAGTGTTCGGTAAACGGCAGGCAGAACAAGGCAGCAATCTTCACTACTCGGGGGTGAGGGAGGCGATCATTTATAGGGAGAATTGATGTCAATTTGGCTCACCAGTCACCAGGGAAACCAGAGCCTGGGGGTGGGGGCAAGCATGTAGGTGGTTACTGATTAAGCTCTATAATTAAGCAGATTGGATAGTCATGTAGGTGAAGGAGGGGCTGGTCAGCAGAGAATGAACAGAGAGCAAGAGAACAGCCATCTTGAATGGTCTGACCATACAGTTGTGTCTGGAGGTGTCAGCAAAACATCCTCCAGAGCTTTCCCAACACTATTCAGTGGGCATCCACAGGTGGGCATCGTTTCCTCTTTGGGCTGAGGGGGGAATGGGGAGCTGACCTAAGTCTGACATTTAATCAAATCAATATATCATAATTAACAAATTATTTTTATTTATAAATATTTATTGAACAGTCATAAAAGACTAAGAGTATTGTCCAAAGGATTAAGCCCAGAATGAAAGAATGCTTGTGGAAAAGGAAAGAGACATCACGAGTTATTTCTAAATTAGCCTCCTCAGAGCAAGAGATGTGAGAGGAAAGGTCACTGCTTGGGAAGATAACAAAAGCCATAGATAAGGGAGAAGGCAGAACTTCTAAACTACCATTGCATGCCTGGAAAGATCAGAACAGACCTCACAGGTGAGAAGATAGTAAGATTTTAATGAGCTCAATCTGCCAGGCCCAGGTGATTCCACCCCAGACGACTGACAGCACCGGAGCCTTATTCTCAGAATCCCTGTCAATAGTCTTTGAGAAACCATGAAGACCAGCGAGATGCTGTAAGACCAGGAAAGAACAGTTGGCTCTATTTGCAATATGATGAAAACAATATATACTAAAAACTGTAGACAAGAAATTTTGATGTGGATCCTCGGCAAAATTCAGGAATGGATTACTGCTCAGAAAGTATGTGAGGATTTAGGAAAAGTGAGTGTCAGGAAGCAGTGTTTACCCTAAAACCAAGGTGGGACGTATTAAATCAGAGGATCAAGGGCATTGCACAGATAGAGGTTCCCATTCCCCAGAGCGTGTGCATGTGGTGAGCAGATACTCGCTTTTCCTCCCCTGGTAGCATAAGCTGGGCTTTCTTTTGCCTTGGTTCTTTGGTCAGGATGGATGCAGACCTTTCCTCCGCAGTGGCTGCTTTCAGTGCAGCTCTGACTCCATCACCTCTCCCCCCAGCCCTGACCCCCAGGATAAGTACTCAAAGAGCAGAAGGAAAGGACATGGAGGAGGCAGAGACACGAGAGCCCTGGTAACCCCTAAATGTGCCATTTCTTTAACTTTCTGAAGTCTGGCTGCGCTGAAGTTCAGGGCCGTGTTAAAACATCAACATCTCCTTTCCCATCCTAGCCCACCCCCACCTCCAGCTCCACATAGTCAGGCAGGATCACAGAATGTCACCAGGAGTCACCCAGCCTCTTGTAGCCACCTCCTGGAATCCCAGAAAATCACTTACATCTGCATCTCAGGGTCAGGCCTGGGGAGAATCAGCCTCCCCCAGGAGCTCTCAGATCTCAGACTGCTTTTTGGTTGTTGACCTTGGATAGGCAGGTTTCAGGATCCCTCCCAGGGGTTCCAACTCCAGACTAAGATCACTGACACTTTAGGGGCCCCAATTATGTTAATTCCAAGGAGGGAGCATTTTGCCATCTTGTGGTTGGCAGATATATTTACAAACTTACTGTCTCAGGCCAGCCCCATCTCCCCAGGCGTGATATCCAGGCATAAAATGCCTAACGACCAAGTCTTACTTGTGATGTCCAAGTGATATAACTATGTCAGCATGAAATCTGAGCTCTTGTTCACAGCTGGGAGTTTCAGTGTGGCCTGGAGTCAGGTTCTCTGCAGCAACAGGAGTGTAGCCTGTGCTAATCTGCACGGGGGCTTCCAGGTCCTCGGTGTTGCCACCTCATGGCCCATCCTGAGCCATCACCTGCTGGAGGGATTGAGAGGCTTTAATGAGGGAAATCGGCTCCAAAAATACTTGCGAAGATTGTAGAATCCTCTTTGGAGTTGGAAAGAGCCACAAAACACAGGGTGCTTTAGGCCTTCTGACCATTGACAGAGAGCCTGTTTTTCTTCCCAGGGAGAGTGCATGAAAAGGGAGCTTCTGGAACTGAGAACCAAACTGTCCAAACAGGAGAGTCTCCTTCGGAGCACAGCTGAGCATCTGAAGGCCGCCAACCAGCAGAAGGAGAGCATGGAACAGTTTATCTTCAGCCAGTGTGGGTGCCCCCAGCCCGGGAATGGGACAGAAAATGGGGATCCTTCTGGGTAGCCACCTGTGCTGTGAGTGCACAGACACCAGAGAGGTTAGGGGACGGGGAAGACTGATGTGACATCTCTAAACCTCCTGTGCCATCAGTAATCGTGGAGGCAGAGGAGGGGACACGGGGTCGGGGGGCAGCAGGAGACCCCGAGCTGAGTGTCCAGAAAGACAAGCTTTAGAACACAAACCCAATGCAAGCGTGGGCCCACTGGTAATTTCTGCCTTGGGGGCTGCTTTCTTGTTTCAGTGAGCAGGACACACGATGTTTTGAAGAAGGCAAGGACGAATTTGGAGGTAAGGAAACTACTGCACCACTCGGAGCCATAGAGCCCGCCCCAGACTTTTCACCATCTGTCGTCAGAGTGTGCAGGTGATCCTTGACCTGCTCTGACCTTCCAGGAGATGTCTGGTCCATCTGTGGGAGCTCAGGTCCTCAGGAACATCCCTCTAGATTCCATCCTCATCAGCCCTCCACCCCAATCAGCAACCTCCCCTGACCTCTCGGTCGACCCTTACTTTGTCATCATCTTCTCTCCTTACTCCAATTCTGTCTCCTCTATGCCAGGTCAGGAGTGGGGAGAAATGCAGTTCAGTTGATTCTCGAGGTCAGAGGACATATGGGGTCTGCCTCTGAAGGAGCTTTCAGTAAAGGGATCCTGAGGCCATTCAGGTGTTCTGGGGTTTCCTATACCACCTTTTGAAAAAAATAACAGCAAGATATAACTTTTTAAATGGATTTCACTGCATACTGCATCATGGTGAAGAAAGCAATTTGGTTTGGACATATCTTTTTCTGTTAGCAATAACACAAAAGAAAATTGTTGAGTCTTACTGATCTAAAAGAGAATATGGTAATAATAAAAACTAAAACTTAAAGGGAAAGATTTTATATATATGGCAGACATTCTCAATGTTTATTTAAAACAGTAACATATTTTCTAGCAAGCTCTTTGAAGAAAACTTGAGGTGTTAAAAATGGCTTAAAAATCAGAAGCTAGTGGGGCCGGGTCAAGATGGCAGAATAAAAGGGTGTGGAGCTCACGTCCAGCAGATACATCAAAAATACATCTACATGTGGAACAGTTCTCACAGAAAGCTTGCTGAATGCTGGTAGGAGATCTCATAAAACCAAAATCGCAAGAAAGATCACCACATAACTGGGTAGGACAAAAGGAATAAAAAAAAGGAATCGGGACAGGACTTGCGTCCCTGGGAAGGAGCTGTGAAAGAGGAAAGTTTCCCTCACCCTAGGAAGCCCCTTCATCGGCAGGGAGGTCACCCAGGACAGAAAGGAAGATTCGGAGGCTCAGAGAAGAGTGCAGCAGCCAGTTTGCAGCAGGCAAAACAGAGACAGACCAGCACAGAGGGGCCGTGCCACCTCCCTGCACTCCCCAGCCCAAGACACGCACTGGCTGGTATACGCAGGGGCAGAGGGCTGAAACTCGGGCTTCAGGGGACAGACCTAGAGAGAGGACTGGGGTTGGCTGTGTACAGACAGTCTGAAGGGGCTGGCGTGTGGTCCAAGCCACAACCAGCAGTATGGGCAGGAAGAAGCCCAGGGTCCGGCATTGCAGCCCCACTGTTAACACGCTCCCTAAGGGAGAGGCGGGGCCTTCCATGGCAGTCTCATTCTGGTGTGCTCACAGTGGGTGCAACTCCACCTCTAAGAGTTCTAGGAGCACACGAACACTGGTAGGGTGGCCCACACATGGAGTCAGGGCTGAAATCCAAGCTGATCCAAGTGGGAATTCTGAAGTAGGGCTGAAATCTGAGTCTTCTCCCTGTGGCTGTGCAATTCACAGATTGACCTGCTGCAGGTGGCTTTATAAACTCAGTGCCTGCAGGACATCTGAGCAGTTTACTGGTTATCCCATGGCTAGGGTGGGTGTTGTGATATGGGCTGGCTGCAGGCTCTTCTGGCACATATATGTGGAGATGGAGCCAGGATCTGGGCTGACTCAGTAGCTCCCACAGTGGGTCCAGGAACACAACTATGGTAGTCCTGGTGCCTGACTTCAGCGGTTCTGTGCCAAGGGATCTGTGCTAGTGGCTTTGTGAGCACAATGACTGACAGGCACCTGGGCCAATTGCCTGAATTCCCATGGTTGAGGCAAGGCCGAGGGCAGTGTCAAAAACAGTGTACTTTGTGATCCCACACAAGAGGTGACAGGCAATACCACAGAGTGCATCTTCCAGTGGAAAGCCTCTAAAGACGAATACTCAGTGGCTCCTCTCCCAGCAGGAGTACTCCAGTCCCACGTACCTCACACCACAGTTCAGAAATGGATCTTGGGATGTCTACTTCAACAACTGGGGAGGAGATCCTGTGTTGAACAGGGCTGCGACAACCACAGAGCAAAGAGGAGGCCTCACTAAACATCCAGTGCAAGCTCTGGTCACCACAACAATTACATTCCCTATCAAGGGGATAATGGCTAGCACACACTGAGGAAAGACAAGGCAGGAATCCATACTAAAAGTGGCCCTTGCAGCAAAAATATTAGACTCACAGAGGCTACACAGGGATGCTCCCACATAAAAACAGCCCTTCAAGACCACAGTAGATAGAACTGCCAGATGACCCAGCAATCCCACTATTGGGCATATACCCTGAGAAAACCATAATTCAAAAAGAGTCATGTACCACAATGTTCATTGCAGCACTATTTACAATAACCAGGACATGGAAGCAACCTAAGTGTCCATTGATAGGTGAATGGATAATGAAGATGTGGCACATATGTATAATGGAATGTTACTCAGCCATAAAAAGAAACAAAACTGAGTTATTTGTAGTGAGATGGATGGTCCTAGAGTCTGTCATACAGAGTGAAGTAAGTCAGAAAGAGAAATACAAATACCATATGCTAACACATATATATGGAATCTAGTTTTTAAAAAAAGTTTCTGACAAACCTACGGGCAGGACAGGAATAAAGACTCAGATGTAGAGAATGGACTTGAGGACCCAGGGAGGGGGAAGGGTAAGCTGAGATGAAGTGAGAGAGTGGCATGGACATATATACACTACCAAATATAAAATAGATAGCTAGTGGGAAGCAGCCATATTGTGCTTTGTGACCAGCTAGAGGGGTGGGATAGGGAGGGTGGGAGGGAGATGCAAGAGGGAGGGGATATGGGGATATACGTATACGTATAGCTGTTTCACTTTCTTATACAGAAGCAACTAACAAAACAATGTAAAGTAATTATACTCCAATAAAGTTGTTAAAAAAAAAAGACCACAGTAGATATCTGTTTCTCCTAAACTCATAGAGTCAGAGAAATATAAATTAAATGAAGAAACAGAGGATCCACTCCCAATTAAAAGATCAAGAGAATTGTCCTGAAAGAACAATGAAAGTGACCTCTCCAGTCTACTAGACCCCAAGTTCAAAAAGGAGGTAATGAAAATGCTGAAGGAATTAAGAAAGACTATTGACAAAAATGCAGATTACTGTAAGAAGGAACTAGAAACTATAAAGAGGAGCCAATTAAAATTAGAAAACTCATTTGCTGAGACAAAAGCTGAGCTAAAGGCAATAAATAGCAAGCTGGGTAAGAAGAACAAATAAGTGATCTGGAAGATAGAATAATGAAAATCAACCAATCAGAAAAGCAGACAGAAAGACAAATTTTAAAAAATGAAATCAGGGCTTCCCTGGTGGCGCAGTGGTTGAGAGTCCGTCTACCGATGCAGGGGACATGGGTTCGTGCCCTGGTCGGGGAAGATCCCACATGCCACGGAGTGCCTGGGCCCGTGAGCCATGGCCGCTGAGCCTGCGTGTCTGGAGCCTGTGCTCCGCAATGGGAGAGAGAGGCCTCAACAGTGAGAGGCCCGTGCACTGCAAAAAAAAAAAAAAGAAAGAAAAAGAAATCAATACACTAGACTGGTGGGATAATATAAAGTGTGCCAAGCTATGCGTAATTGTCATCCCAGAAGGAAAAGAAAGAGAAAAGGGGATCAAAAATGTAAGAAATTATGGCTGAAAATTTCCCAAACCTAAAGAAGGAAACAGATATCCAGTTACAGGAAGAACGGAGGGTCCCAAAGAGATGAACCCAAACAGACCTATGCCAAGGCATATTATAATTAAAATGGCAAAAGTTAAAGAGAGGATTCTAATCATAGCAAAGAAAAACAAAGAGTTAATTAAAAGGGAACCCCCATATAGAGCTACCATCTGATTTCTCTACAGAAATGTAGCAGGACAGAAGGGAGTGCAAGATATACTCAAAGTCCTGAAAGGGAAACCTGCAACTAGGATACTCTACACAGCAAGATTATCATTTAGAATAGAAGAAGAGATAACGAATTTCTCAGACAAGCAATAACTAAAAGAATTCAGCAATACTAAGCTTACTTCCCCCCAAAATATTAAAAGACCTTCTCTAAATAGAAAAAAAGCAGAAATCTATAGGAAAGAAAATCACAAATGGAAAGTAAATCACTTAAACAAGCTAGTACACAGATTTTTCAAAAATTTTTGTGAAAGTGATGGTAACTACAATGAACAGCAAAAGGGATAAACATGAAACTGTAAAAGAGGACATCAAAATCACAAAATATGGGGGAGGAGAGTAAGAAAATATAGATCTTTTTTTAGAATGAGTTCGAGCCTATATGACTACAGGTCTAAAGCAAGTAGATATAGTAATGGATTAATATACTTGAAAAACAGGGTAACCACAAATCAAAAACATACAATAGATTCACAAAAATCAAAGAGAAGACAAGCATAATACATAAGACAATCATCAGACAACAAACGGAAAAACAACAAAGAAGAAATACAAAATCAAATGGAAAACAAGGTTTAAAGTAGCAATAAATACCTATCTATCAATAATCACCTTAAATGTCAATGGACTAAATGCTCCAATCAAAAGACATAGAGTGGCACATTTGATAAAAAAAAACAATATGCTGCATACAATAGACCCACTTTAGGGTGAAGAACACACATAGATTGAATGTAAGGGGATGGAAAAAAATATTTCATGCAAATGGAAATGACAAGAAAGTGAGGATAAGAATACTATATCAAACAAAATAGACTTTAAAACAAAAGCCATAAAGAAAGATAAAGAAGGACACTGTATAATGATAAAAGGATCAATACAAAAAGAGGATATTACACTTGTTAACATATATGAACCTAATATGGGAGCACCTAAATACATTTAAAAATACTAACAAATATAAAGGGAGAAAATGATGGGAAGATGGCAGAGTAGAAGGACGTGTGCTCACTCCCTCTTGCAAGAGCACCAGAATCACAACTGCTGAACAATCATCAACAGGGGAACACTGGAACTCACCAAAAAAGAAACCCCACATCCAAGTACAGGAGAGAAGCCACAGTGAAATGGTAGGGGGGGTGCAATCACAATAAAATCAAATTCCATGGCTGCTGGGTGGTTGACTCTCAAACTGGAGAACTTATACCACAGATGTCCACTCACTGGAGTGAAGGTTCTGAGCCCCATGTCAGGCTTCCCAACCAGGGGGTCCAGCAACGGGAGGAGGAATTCCTAGAGAATCAGACTTTGAAGGCTGGTGGGATTTGATTGTGGGATTTCGACAGGACTGGGGGAAGAAGAGACTCCACTCTTGGAAGACATGTACAAAGTAGTGTGTGCATCAGGACCCAGAGAGGGAGTGGTAACCCCATGGGAGACTGAACTGGACCTACCAGCTGCTGTTGGAGGGTCTCCTGCAGAGGTGGGGGCTGGCGGTGGCTCACAGCAAGTACCAGGACACTGGCAGCAGAACTTCTGGGAAGTATTCGTTGGTGTGAGCCCTCCCGGAGTCTGCCATTAGCCCCACCAAAGAGCCTGTATCCTCCAGGGCTGGGTCACCTTAGGCCGAACAACCAACATGGAGGGAACCCAGCCCCACCCATCAGCAGACAAGCAGATTAAAGTTTTATTGAGCTCTGCCCACCAGAGCAACACCCAGCTCTACCCACCACCCATTCCCCCCCCCAACAGGAAGCTTGCACAAGCCTCTTAGATAGCCTCATCCACCAGAGGGCAGACAGCAGAAGCAAGAAGAACTACAGTCCTGCAGCCTGTGGAACAAAAACCACATTCAACGAAAGACAGATAAAATGAAAAGGCAAAAGACTATGTACCATATGAAGGGACAAGACAAAACACCAGAAAAACAACTAAATGAAGTTGTGGCCCCTCCCCCTCCTCATCAAGTAAACAGAACATAAACTTTAATAGGAGGACGTCCCTGCAAAATGTTCTCTCCTTCCTACAACAGGCTGCTTCTATATATGCCTGTTTCATACTAAGCACTTCTTTTCCTGGGAAATCACAAAAGCCATCCTTTTGCTCCACAGTGAATTGGAGAGTGAACTGGCCCCTGAAGAGGGAGTGGTAGGATCCAGCCACCTGGTGTGCAGTGGCTTTGAGCAGAGATATGACCACGGGAGGTGGTGGGAAGCTTTTCCTTGAACCTGGTGGCCCCAGTTGCTCCTCCAGACCTCAGCGCATCCCCTCAGCTCATCCTCGTGACAGGCTCTCAGCGTGCTCCTGGCTTCTGTCACCACTCAGCACTCTCTCCAGCCTCAGTTAGCCACCAGCAGGGCCTGATAATGGACTCTTACTTTGTTTGTGCTACTTTGGTCTCCAGGTGAAACCTCTAAGAGCTCTGCCATGCACTCCAGTCCTGTGACCCTTGCCTTCCAGGATCCATGCAAGAAGCGAAGCCACCAGAGGTCCTTAAAACTGCAGGGAGGATGGGCCTGCCCCCCTTCTTCATAGCTCCCTGTCTGCTGAGGAGGATCAGGGCCCCACTCCTCCACACCTGTTGGAGGGTCTGGGAGGAGTCAGAGATGTGGCCTGGTGGGGCAGGGCGAAAGGCAGAGGGCGTCTCCTGCAGTTGAGGAATAACCAGCCAAGGTCCACCGGGCCCAGCACTAAGCAAAACAGGCATAGTTGGTAGAGGACCTTGTGGCACTGCTTCTGAACGCCCCAGGGGCTTGGGAACCAACAACAGCACATTTCTCACCTCATCCTCCGAGGGTCAACTCAGGGGAAATAGGACCTGCTTCCTAGCAATGGAGCATGTGGTCCCCACGCTGGAGCTCCACGGCAGATCGAAAAGCTCAGGACTGAGCAGCGGTGCCCTGCAGGACAGTGTTGGCAGGGGCCCAACGACCTGACCTGGGGCCAGTGCAGTGGGTCACAGTCAGGCTGGGCGTTGGTCTACACTGCAACACCTGAGTTCTTTGAATCCACGTGGTGAGAGCAGTGATTCCCAGATGCCATCTTGTGTTTAACCTAGACCTCCTATTTCTATTCTTTTATGATCTCCAAACTGTGTGCTGACGTCTCTCTAAGTATGCTGTCTTGTTTTGTCATCCTAACTTCACTCTGTGATTTGGGGACTAATGGCCACACCAAGCTCATTGGAAGTCTTGTCTAAAGCAAACCAGTGATCATTTTTAAGTGACATGTGTGAGGTTCCCAGTTGTGCTAAAGCCTAATCTGTGTCTTCACAGTGCTTAGAATGTGCTTATGTGTGTATAAATGTATAATATATATTTATATGTGTTGCAATAGTGATATGTTAAAGGCCAACATAACTGACGGACAGGGTCAGTGTGAGGAAATGAAAGTCTTTCTGGTGGCTATTAAAGGGAAATGTGTATAAAGAAATAGAAAGTTTTCACTGCCTGTTTTGTTTCCCATTTCTGCACCAGTCCTTAAACTGAGCGGGTGAGAATAGGAAAGACAAATTGGCACTAAGAGCTCACCTCACTGTCTAGTGCTTGAAGTCTAAGTTTAAAAGAATGATTGGGGGCTTCCCTGGTGGCGCAGTGGTTGAGAATCCGCCTGCCGATGCAGGAGACACGGGTTCGTGCCCTGGTCCGGGAAGATCCCACATGCCGCGGAGCGACTAAGCCCGTGAGCCATGGCCGCTAGGCCTGTGCGTCCGGAGCCTGTGCCCCGCAACGGGAGAGGCCACAACAGTGAGAGGCCCGCATACCGCAAAAAAAAAAAAAAAAAAAAAAAAGAATGATTGGGCTTCCCTGGTGGCGCTGTGGTTGAGAATCTGCCTGCCGATGCAGGGGACACGGGTTCGTGCCCCGGTCCGGGAGGATCCCACATGCCGCGGAGCTGCTGGGCCCGTGAGCCATGGCCGCTGAGCCTGTGTGTCCGGACCCTGTGCTCCGCAGCAGCAGAGGCCACAACAGTGAGAGGCCCGCGTACCACAAAAAAAAAAAAAAAAAAAAGAATGATTTACTCTCTTGTCATTTTGTAAAAATCTCCAGTCTAAAAATATAAAAGGGTAGGGCATCCCTGGTGGCGCAGTGGTTGAGAGTCCGCCTGCCGATGCAGGGGATGAGGGTTCGTGCCCCGGTCCAGGAAGATCCCACGTGCCGCAGATCGGCTGGGCCCGTGAGCCACGACCGCTGAGCCTGCGCCTCTGGAGGGAAAGGCCACAGCAGTGAGAGGCCCGCGTACCGCAAAAAAAAAAAAAAAAAAAAAAAAAAAAAAAAAAAATATATATATATATAAAAGGGTAGTTCTTACATTTAGAGTGCCTTAGAATCAACTGTGGAGATTATAGAAGTTACTTCTTGGGCTCTAATCCCAAGAGATTTCATTAGGGTGGGGCCCTAGAGTCTACATATTGATAATTACCTTAAATGTCAATGGATTAAATGCTCCAACTAAAAGACACAGGCTTGCTGAATGGATATTAAAAACAGACCCGGGCTTCCTTGGTGGCACAGTGGTTGAGAATCCTCCTGCCGATGCAGGGGACACGGGTTTGTGCCCCGGTCCGGGAAGATCCCACATGCCGCGGAGCGGCTGGGCCCCGTGAGCCATGGCCGCTGAGCCTGCGCGTCCGGAGCCTGTGCTCCGCAACGGGAGAGGCCACAACAGTGAGAGGCCCACATACCACAAAAAAAACCAAACAAAAACAAACAAACAAACAAAAAAACAGACCCATGTATATGCTATCTACAAGAGACCCATTTCAGACCTAGGGACACGTACAGAATGAAAGTGAGGGGATGGAAAAAGATATTCCATGCAAATGGAAATCAGAAGAAAGCTGGAGTAGCAATACTCATATCAGGTAAAATAGACTTTGAAATAAAGAATGTTACAAGAGACAAGGAAGGACACTACATAATGATCAAGGAATCAATCCAAGAAGAAGATATAAGAATTATAAATATATATGCATGCAACATAGGAGCACCTCAATACATAAGGTAAATGTTAACAGCTATAAAAGAGGAAATTGACTGTAACATGATAGTAGTGGGGGACTTTAACACCTAACTTACACCAATGGACAGATCATCCAAACAGAAAATTAATAAGGAAACACAAGCTTAAAATGACAATAGAGCAGATAGATTTAATTGATATTTATAGAACATTCCATCCAAAAGCAGCAGATTACACTTTCTTCTCAAATGCACATGGAACATTCTCCAGAATAGATCACATCATGGGTCACAAATCAAGCCTCAGTAAATTTAAGAAAACTGAAATCATATCAAGAATCTTTTCTGACCACAATGTTATGAAATTAGAAGTCAATATGGGGGAGGGGAACGTAAAAAACACAAACACAAGAAGACTAAACAATAAGTTACTAAATGACCAAGAGAGCATTGAAGAAATCAAAGAAGGGGCCTCCCTGGTGGCACAGAGGTTAAGAATCCACCTGCCAATGCAGGGGACACAGGTTCGAGCCCTGGTCCAGGGAGATCCCACATGTCATGAAGCAACTAAGCAAATAAGATATCTAACCTTACACCTAAAGGAAGTAGAGAAAGAAGAACAAAGAAAACCCAAACCTAGTAGAAGGAAAGAAATCATAAAGATCAGAGTAGAAATAAATGAAATAGAAACAAAGACAACAATAGCAAAGATCAATAAAACTAAAAACTGGTTCTTTGAGAAGATAAGCAAAATTAATAAACCTTTAGCAGGACTCATCAAGAAAAAGAGGGAGAGGAATCAAATCAACAAAATTAGAAACAAAACGGAGAAGTTACAATGGACACCGCAGATAAACAAAGCATCCTAAGAGACAAGCAACTCTATGCCAATAAAATGGACAACATGGAAGAAATAGACAAATTCTTAGAAAGGTATAACCTTCCAAGACTGAACCAGGGAGAAATAGAAAATATGAACAGGGCTTCCCTGGTGGTGCAGTGGTTGAGAATCTGCCTGCCAATGCCGGGGACATGGGTTTGAGCCCTGGTCTGGGAAGATCCCACATGCCGTGAAGCAACTGGGCCCATGAGCCACAACTACTGACTTGCATGTCTGGAGCCTGTGCTCCACAAGAAGAGAGGACAAGACAGTGAGTAGGCCAGCACACCGCGATGAAGACTGGCCCCCGCTTGCTGCAACTAGAGGAAGCCCTTGCACAGAAACGAAGACCCATCACAGCCAAAAATAAATAAATTAATTAATTAATTAAAAATTTAAAAAAGAAAACATGAACAGACCAATCATAAGTAATGAAATTGAAACTGTGATTAAAAATCTTCCAACAAACTAAAGTCCAGGACCACATAGCTTCACAGGAGAATTCTATCAAACATTTAGAGAAGAGCTAACACCATCCTTCTCAAACTCTTCCAAAAAATTGCAGAGTAAGGAACACTCCCAAACTCATTCTAGGAGGTCACCATCACCCTGATACCAAAACCAGACAGAGATACTACAACAAAAGAAAATTACAGACCAATATCACTGATGAATATAGATGCAAAAATCTTCAACAAAATACTATCAAAAAGAATCCAATAATACATTAAAAGGGTCATACACCACTATCAAGTGGAATTTATCCCA
Organism: Kogia breviceps; assembly: GCF_026419965.1. Taxonomy (NCBI): domain Eukaryota; kingdom Metazoa; phylum Chordata; class Mammalia; order Artiodactyla; family Physeteridae; genus Kogia; species Kogia breviceps. Next base: position 80,434,521 of record NC_081310.1, read on the forward strand.
GGGATGCAAGGATTCCTCAGTATATGCAAATCAAACAATGTGATACACCATATTAACAAATTGGAGAATAAAAACTATATGATCATCTCAATAGATGCAGAAAAAGCTTTTGACAAAATTCAACACCCATTTATGATAAAAACTCTCCAGAAAGTGGATATAGAGGGAATATACCTCAACATCATAAAGGCCATATATGACAAACCAACAGCCAACATCGTTCTCAATGGTGAAAATCTGAAAGCATTTCCTCTAAGATCAGGAACGAGACAAGGATGTCCACTCTTGCCACTGTTATTCAACATAGTTTTGGAAGTCCTTGCCATGGCAATCAGAGAAGAAAAAGCAATAAAATGAATCCAAATTGGAAAAGAAGTAAAACTGTCACTGTTTGCAGATGACATGATTCTACACATAGAAAATCCTAAAAATGCTGACAGAAAACTCCTAGAGCTCATCAATGAATTTGGTAAATCTTCAGGATATAAAATTAACACACAGAAATCTCTTGCATTTCTATATACTCACAACAAAAGATCAGAAAGAGAAATTAAGGAAGCAATCCCATCTACCATCACATCAAAAAGAATAAAATACCTAGTTATAAACCTACCTAAGGAGGCAAAAGACCTGTACTCTGAAATCTATGACTCTGATGAAAGAAATCAAAGATGACACAAACAGATCAAAAGATATTCCATGTTCTTGGACTGGAAGAATCAATATTGTCAAAATTACTATACTACCCAAAGCAATCTGCAGACTTAATGCAATTGCTATCAAATTACCAATGCCATTTTTCACAGAATTAGAACAAAAATTTTTGTAATTTGTATGGAAACACAAAAGACCCCAGATAGCCAGAGCAATCTTGAGAAAGAAAAACGAAGCTGGAGGAATCAGGCTCCCCATCTTGAAACTATAATACAAAGCTACAGTAATCAAAGCAGTATTGTACTGGCACAAAAACAGACTTATAGATCAATGGAACAGGGTAGAAATCCCACATGTAAACCTATGCACCTGTGGCCAATTAATCAACAACAAAGGAGGCAAGCCTATACAATGGATAAAATGTAGTTACTTCAATAAATGGTGCTAGGAAAACTGGACAGCTACATGTAAAAGAATGAAATTAGAACACTCCCTTACACCATACACAAAAATAAACTCAAGATAGATTAAAGACCTAAATGTAATACCAGACACTATAAAACCCTTAGAGGAAAACATAGGAAGAACACTCTTTGACATAAATCACAGCAAGATCTTTTTTGACCTGCCTCCTAGAGTAATGAAAATAAAAACAAAAAGAAACACATGTGACCTAATGAAACTTAAAAGTTTTGCACAGCAAAGGAAACCATAAACAAAAAGAAAAGACAACCTTCAGAATGGGAGAAAATATTTGCAAATGAAGAAATGGACAAGGGATTAATCTCCAAAATATAAAAATGCTCATGCAGCTCAATATCAAAAAAACAAACAACCCAATCAATCAAAAAATGGACAGAAGACCTAAATAGACATTTCTCTGAAGAAGACATACAGATGGCCAAAAAACACATGAAAGGCTGCTCAACATCACTAATTATTAGAGAAATGCAAATCAACACTACAATGAGGTATCACCTCACTCCCGTTAGAATGGGCATCATCAGAAAATCTACAAACAATTAATGCTGGAGGGGGTGTGGAGAAAAGGGAACCCTCTTGCACTGTTGGTGGGACTGTAAATTGATACATCCACTTCGGAAAAAGGTATGGAGGTTCCTTAAAAAACTAAAAACAAAATTACTGTGTGACCCAGCAATCCCATTACTGGGTATATACACAGAGAAAACCATAATTCAAAAAGACACATGCACCCCAATATTCACTGCAGCACTATTTACAATAGCCAGGTCAGGGAAGCAACCTAAATGCCCATCGACAGACGAATGGATTAAGAAGATATGGTACATATATACAATGGAGTATTACTCAGCCATAAAAAGGAACGAAATTAGGTCATTCGTAGACATGTGGATAGACCTAGAGATGTCATACAGAGTGAAGTAAGTCAGAAAGAGAAAAACAAATATTGTATATTAATGCATATATGTGGAATCCAGAAAAATGGTACAGATGAACAGGTTTGCAGGGCAGAAATAGAGACACAGATGTAGAGAACAAACGTATGGACACCAAGGCGGGAAAGTGGCAGGGTGCGTTGATGGTGGTGGGATGCATTGGGAGATCGGGACTGACATATATACACTAATATGTATAAAATAGATAACTAATAAGAACCTGCTGTATAAAAATAAATAAATAAAAGGAAAAGAAAAAGAAAAGATAATGATGGGAATACAATAAGAGACATTAACACCCTGCTGACATCAATGGACAGATCTTCCACACAGAAAAATCAATAAGGCAACAGAGATCCTAAATGACACAACAGAATACTTAGACTTAATTGATATTTTCAGAACATTACATTAAAAAAAATCCCAGAATACACATTCTTTTCAAGTGCATATGGGACATTCTCTATGATTGACCACATACTAGGATACAAAACAATCCTCAACAAATTTATTAGGATAGAAATTATTTCAAGCATATTTTCTGACCACAATGGGATGAAACTACAAATCAACCACAGAAAGAGAAATGAGAAAACGATTACATGGAGACTAAATAACATGGTGCTAAAAAAACCAATGGGTCAACGATGAAAGCAAAGAGGAAATTTTAAAAATACCTTGAGACAATTGACAATGAAAACACAACCATACAAAATCTATGGGATGCAGAAAAAGCAGTTCTTAGAGGAAAGTTCATAGCAATACAGGCCTTCCTCAAAAACAAGAAAAATCTGACATAAACAACCTAACCTACCATTTAAAGAATTAGAAAGAGAAGAACAAACAAAACCTAAAGTCAGCAGAAGGAAGGAAATAATAAAGATCAGAGAGGAAATAAATAAAATAGAGATTAAAAAGTAGAAAAAAAACAATAAAACCTAAACCTACTTCTTTGAAACCATAAACCAAATCAAGCTTCTGGCCAGGCTTACCAAGAAGAAAAAAGAGAAGACCAAAATAAACAAATAAGAAAATAAGAGAAGAAAAACAACTGATACTGTGAAATATTGTAAAAGAGTACTGTGAACAATGATATGCCAATAAATTGGACAACCTAGAAGAAATGGAAAAGTTTCCAAAAAACAGACAGCCCAGCAAAACCAAATCAGGAAGAACAGATGATCTGAACAGACCGATTACTAGAAGTGAAATAGAATCTGTAATAATAATAATAAACTCCCTGCCAACAAAAGTCCAGGACCAGATGGCTTCATTAAGGAATTCTTCCAAACATACAAAGAACTTATACTGATCCTTCTCAAACTCTTCAAAAAGACTGAAGAGGAGGGAACACTCCCAAAATCATTCCATGAAGCCACCATTATCCTGACCCCAAAACCAGACAAAGATAATACCAAAAAAGAAAGTTACAGGTCAATATCTTTGATGAATATAGATGAAAAAATTCTCAATAAAATATTAGCAAACAAAATCCAACAACACATGAAAAAGATCATACACCATGATCAAGTTGGATTTATCCCAGGGTCACAAGGATGGTTCAACATGTGCAATTCAATCAATGTGATACACCACATCAACAAAAGAAATGAAAAAAAACACATGATCATCTCAAAAGATTCAGAAAAAGCATTTGACAAAATTCAACATTCATTCATGATAAAAACTCACCAAAGTGGGTACAGAGAGAACATATCTCAACATAATAAAAGCCATTTATGAGAAACCCACAGCCAACATAATATTCAATGGTAAAAACCTGAAAGCCTTCCCACTAAATTCCAGAATAAGACAAGGATGGTCACTCTCACCATTTCTATTCAATATAGTATTGGAATCCTAGCCACAGCAATCAGACAAGAAAAAGAAATAAAGGATATCCAAATTGGAAGAGAAAGGTGAAATTATCATTATATGCAGATGACATAATACTGTATATAGAAAACCCTGAAGACTCCACAGAAAAACTACTAGAACTGATAAATGAATTCAGCAAGGTAGCAAGATACAAGATTAACATACAGATCTGTTGCATTTCTTTACACTAACAATGAAATATTGGAAAAGGAAAGTAAAAAAAAATCCCTTTTAAAATCACATTTTAAAAAACCTTAGGAATAAACCTGACCAAGGAAGTGAAAGACTCATATGCTGAGAACTATAGAACATTGATATAGGAAACTGAAGATAATTCAAAGAAATGGAAAGATATCCCATGCCCTGGGATTGGAATAATTAATATTGTTAAAATGGCCATACTACCCAAAGCAAACTACACATTTAATGCTTATTACCGCTAAAGTGAATATGCTAGACACTTGCTGAACTGGTTTTCTATTTTTGCTGTAACAAGTGACCATAACTTTAGCGTTTTAAAAGAACACACTTTTATTATATTACACTTCTGTAGGATAGGAGTCCAACAAAGATCTCACTGTACTAAAATCAAGGGGTCAAGAGAACTTCCTTACCTTCTGGAGGCTGTAAGGGATAATCGCTTTCCTTGCTTTCCTAAACAGTTTTTAGAGGCCTCCCACATTCCTTGGCTTTTGACCCCTTCCTACAACTTCAAAACCAGAACAGCAGGTAGAGTCCTTCTAATTTCACACCATTTTGACCTTTTCTGCCTCTCAATTCTAAGGCCCCATTTAATTTCATGGGGCCCACCTGAATGGTCCAAGATAATCTCATCACAAGGTCTTTACCCTAATCACATCTGCAAAGTTGCCTTTCCCATGTAGTATAATATATGAACAGGTGGGGGAATTACAGCAGGCACATCCTGGGGGAGACAGTATTATTCTGCTGGTCACAAAACTATTAACTCAGATGCCAACTAATATTGGAACTATGAAAAAAAGAACTTCTCTAATTTCAACAAAGTTTAGTTAAAATAAGACACACTTGAAGACACAATCTAGACCAGTGAATCAAGATAAAGTCAGCTTAGAACCCTAGAATTGCTTCACTGCTGTCCATAAAATTGCACAAGTACTAGTCTCTTTAGATCTTTTTTTTTCCCCAAATGCGCCCTTTCCCCCCCTCCAAGGCTGACTCTGATGGTAGAAATTTCATCCGAGACAAAGAGTGCGTGGTGGAGGAGGTGAAGGCCATGGTGGAGTCGGTGCACCTGGGACCCCCACTAAGTTCTAACTATGAACTTTCAGCTGGTCTCCGTGGAACAGACGGGAGGGTTTTCTCAGACCTACCCTTGTGTAAACAGAGGGTTTTCTCAGACCTACCCTTGTGTAAACAGAGGGATCCTTGTGCGCGTTCGCCAGGCGGCCAGGAAGGGGAGCCACAGTCCTTCCCTTGGAACTTGCCTTGTAAAGAAGGCAGGCACCAAGATATTAACTTGTCTGGAATCTTGTGGACCAGATGTCGGCAATCCAGGTCCAGAGCTTCCTGACTTTTGGTCACACATCCCTGGGGTCAGCCTAAGGCCCGCGCTGCCTGCGTTGGCCGTGGAGGATGAGCTCCTCAGGCAGAGCCATCTTGCTCTGTCTCCTCCAAACCAGGTTCTGACCAGAGAGAAATGTATTCAAGTTTTTCAGGCTGGTGGAGAATACTCCCTCATCGTCTTCTCAGACTGGGGCAGCCCCTTCCCATGTTGACTGTGGGGGGAAGGGATGGGGAGGCTGGAAGCAAGAGGAGCAGGGACGAGGAGGAGGAGTGGGAACAAAATAAGCCTGGGGAGAAGATAGGGGAGGATGGGAGGAAGGAGAAGGTGGAAGCTGAGGAAGAATAAGGAGGAAGATGACCAGAGCGTGAGTGCCATGCAGGTTCTAGCCTCTGGTCCCAGAATGGCAGCTGCCCTCTCTTGAGCTTCCCCTGACCTCATGCTGGACACACACACACCCCAGCCTCCTCTCTCATCCTCCAGACTCCTTTATTCCCATAAGAGCAGCCTCCCATGCCCTGATTCTGGGGATTCTTTCCTATTTCCCTAGGTTTCCCCAGAGCTAGGCACAGATTCCTCACCAGCAGCCAAACCTTGGTCTGTGATTCTGGAGAGTCCAAAGCATGGAAATCTCCCATGAGAAAAGGAAATGCAGGCCACATGGGGTCATGGGGGCACTCTGAATAATCTCAGTCCAGCTGTCCAAGTCATGCTAGGTTGAAATTTGGGAAGATGTCAAACTTATTCAAAAGAAACTCTAAGGAGAGCCTTGGTGCAGGTCATTGCTACATGTAGCAAATTATGCTATTGAAATCCTAAACCAGGTGATCAATCCTCATTCCAAAGTCATGGATCAGCCTTAAGAAGGGCAAAGCAGGTGGTGAGTGCTAATTACAGGAAATGAACAAAACTGGGGCAGATCCCAGAAATGACCACATAGGAGAAGCTGCTTAGGCCAATGGCTAAGTAACCATCTGTATTAGTAAGCTTGGGTTTCCAGAAAAAAAATACTATAGACCGGGTGGCTTAACCAGAAATCTGTTTTCACACATTCTGGAGGCTGGAAGTCCAAGATCAAGATTGGAAGTTCCTGCCAATTTAGTTTCCGATGCGAGCTGTCTTCATGGCATGCAGATAGCAGATGCCTCGCTGTGTCCTCACATGGCCTTTTCTCCTTGCTTGAGCTGGGATAGGGCAGGAGCCCAAGCTCTCTTCATTTAGGGACATTAATCCTGTCAGATCAGGGCTACAAGCTTATGACCTCATTTAATCTTAATTACTTCCTTAAAGGCCCCTTCTCCAAATACAGTCCCACAGGGATTAGGGTTCAAGATATGAATTTGGGGGGCAGGTGGTGGAACACATACATTCAGTTCCTAACACCCTCTCCAGCCTCTTCCTCCCATGAAGGCATTTGCAGTTCTCAGCTCTGGTCCCTGGGAACTTCCCAGGCACTGGGTCCTAAGATTCCTCTCCCCACAGACTTTCTCTTTCTCTCTCTCTGACTCAAATGCCTAACACGGGGCACAGCTGTTGACTGGCTGACACTCAAAGGCAGTGGACTGAGTTGCTTTCACCTGGCTGACTTTCAGAAGAGAGGGGCCACCACTGACTGATAGGTTTGCAGAAATGTGTTCACTGAGGAGACTGGCTGTGGTGGCAGAATAATGCTTCCCCAAAGATGTCCACATCCTGGTCCCTGGAATTTGTGAACATGTTACTTGACATGGCAAAAGAGACTTTGCAGGTGTGATTAAATTAAGGACCTTGAGATGGGGAGATTATCCTGGAGGGTCCAATGGAATCACAAGGGTCCATATAAGTGAAAGAGGGAGGAAGATTTGGTGTCAGAATAATGTGTTGTGAGAATAACCTGATCAGCCATGACTGGCTATGAAGATGGAAGAGGGCTATGAGAGTAGAATGTGGGCATTTTCAAGAGGCTGGAAAAGGCAAAGAAAGATTCTCCCCTAGAGCCTCCAGAAAGAACCTCACCTCCACTGTCAGATTGATTTTAGCCCAGTGAGTTGCATCTTGGACTTCTGATCTCCAGAACCATAAGATAATAAATGTGTGTAGTTTTAAGCCACTAAGTGTGTGGTAATGTGTTACAATAGCAACAGGAAACTCCTACAGTGGACACTGGTAGATAGAGAGGATTTAAAAACCAGTTCCAGTTGCTATTTGTTACCATGGCTTTAAAACAATTACTCTATCCCCAGAAACGTGAACTTTCAAACTTTTCAATTCTCCGTGTAGATAATGTAAATAATGCTGAGTGATATACCAACCATCACCATATAAGGAGTCAAAACCCTCACCCTGTGCTCAGGGTAAACATCTACCACCATCCAAAATTGGGTGTGCACAGGTGTATGTTTGGGACAGGGTAGCAGGGGCTTCAGAATTGGATTTATAATGCTCCCCACAGGGCTGGCTGCAGGGTGCTGGGTACGGGGGGGGGGTCTTTTGTCATATCGAGGCCATCTAGTATCTGAGCCCCCTTTGTTTGTATGAGAAATTTCCCACATTCTGAAACTTTTAAGGATCACGCACTTGCTGTCTTAGTTTTCCTAGGGGCTAAGATGTGGGTCTATTACCAAGAGCTGGCAAACCCCATCAGCAACAACTACTCCAGCACTTGACAGGAGTTGAGAGACACAAGGAGTAGGCCCCGGGAAAATTTTTTCTGTCCCCTGCAACAGAAGAATCTCCCCACATCAAGATCCTTAGTTTAGGGCTTCCCCGGTGGCGCAGTGGTTGCGAGTCCGCCTGCCAATGCAGGGGACACGGGTTCGTGCCCCGGTCTGGGAAGATCCCACATGCCGCGGAGCGGCTGGGCCCGTGAGCCATGGCTGCTGAGCCTGCACGTCCTGAGCCTGCGCCCCGCAACGGGAGAGGCCACAACAGTGAGAGGCCCGCGTAACGCAAAGAAAAAAAAAGAAGACCCTTATGGAGCCATTGGCAGTGTCTAGTGTCCAGGGCCAGTAGTGTCACCTGTGCAAAGCTACAGGGTCTGTGACTCAGCAGGAGGCACTAGTGTCCTTTCCATTTGGTCTGTGTGCTCCCTTCCATTGGCCTTCTTTATTCCTCCCTGTTTGTATAGCCTGGTTCTCCAGTTTGCTGGAGATTCTCAGCTATTACTATCCCTGGAATAAAGTATCTTTCAGATGAAACGAACCAGAGTTTATTTCTGATGGCTGCAGAGAGAGAAAGGAGGGAAAAGGGGGAAAGCAGGTGGGAAGAAAGGAAGCTTCTTCCTGGAAGTTGGCTGGGTGCTTAGTTCCTTTGCTGTCAGCTCCAGGATTCTCCAGAAGAGTCAGCTTCCGCCTTAAGCTAAAGGCACCCTCAAGGATCAAGTTACACCATTCCTTGCTCTCTGGTCTGAAAACACAAGTTGGCTGCTTTCGGCAGTCTCCCAGCTCCCCGCCCTCAGATCTAACCCAGTGTTACCCAGTAAGAGAAAACAAACAAACAAACCTCATCCTTCAAGCAAACACGTCATCTTTCTATCCCTTATCTTGGTCATCAGCTTCTTTTTCAGAATCGTCATTTCTTGTATTCTGTATGGTGGGGAAAGGAAAAACATGGTCCCTGGGATACCACGAGTTTGAAGTAGGAAGCACGTGCACAGAAAATACACCGAGTAGCACTCTGAGATGTAACCCTGAATGTATATGTCTACACACAAGACACATACATAAATATATACTTGTATCCATTGTCTTACAACTTCTTTATTTCTTACAAACATTTTGGATCAGCATAACACACGATCCCAGAATTCCTTTCCCCGGCGTGTAACGCAGGACGAACGGTAAGAATTCGAGGGTTGGCAAAATCCGCCGTTATCTCAGATAAAGGGTAAGAAGCGTGTTATCTCGGCTTGGTGGGCTCCCGAAGTGGGCTGATACGATGACGTTACTTCCCCCTTCAGCAGCCAGCCCGCCCATTGGTCATCTCGGCAGGGCGGGGACCGGGCAGGGGTTGGAGGAGAGGAGCCGCCTTAGAGGTCAGGAATGGGGCTTGGCTTATGTAAATCTTGCAGCGTCTGGGTACAATTGCCGGCGAACCCCTTCCCGGCCTGTGGAAGTTTTCCAGAGAAGTTGCTTGGATTTTATGAGCAGAGTCGTTTGGAGGGGCTGAGAGGCGTGGAAGAGGAGGGGGTGCGGAGGGTGGGTGGGGAGCGTGTGTGTACAGTGTAGGAGTCTAAGACTGTACGGGGGGGCGGGGAAAGCAGCTCATACTTACCTGGCAGGGGAGATACCATGATCATGAAGGTGGTTTTCCCAGGGCGAGGCTCACTCATTGCACTGCGAGTGTGCTGACCCTTGCGATTTCTTCAAATCGAAGAAACTCGACTGCATAATTTGTGGTAGTGGGGGACTGCGTGCGCGCTTTCCCCCGGCAATAGGTGTTTAATAATAGACATGTTCAGTAGTGTTTGGGGAAAAGTACCGGAAAACCTGCAGTTAAGTTTCCTGTAGTACGGCAGTTATAAGCAGCTTATTGGTTGATGAAAGAAACGCGGATTTGAACTGTGTGAGGATATTACATACTTGAAAAAGAACTGCGCCCACTACCTGTACGTACTGAGTTTGCGCATCTGCAGCATGTATTCTCTAATAAAAAACGCTACATACACACAGAAACGGAAACCCAACACAGTCAAAGTAAATTCCAAGAAGATTAAATTAAGCAACTTTACGATTAACTATTACAAAAGCAGCAGTCGCCTTGTTTTTAGTCTCTGCCTTGGAGTAGTGGTTTTCGCGGTTTTTGTTTTCCATACAGTTTTTAGTTCCCCAGTACGCGCCCCCGCTTCTTCTGTATGGTGGACTCCGGCGGTCTGAGCAAGAGCATTTCTTCGACCCTGGGTACGTCTTTTTCCTGCATGAAATTTGTTTTCAGTGCGTTTCTGATCCACGATCATAGCGGTGATGCTACCATGTAAGCATAGCTTCCTCGGTTCCGAGCCGATTGTCAACAGGAAAAGAATACTTTGTGCCCAAGCAAAGCCGGCAGCGGCCCGCGATCGGAAGGAAAGAACGTCCCACTAAGTCCGGAAGGCTGAGGATGCGCCGCGCTCCCAGGACAGCGGGAGGAGGGCAACTGCGAAAAAGAAGGAAAAAAGTTGTTTTCCCTGGCGCGGATTTTACCTCAGGAGAAAAAATTAGGATCGTTCAGAGCGCAGGTCGACTGTGGAGAAGCCCTAGAAACACTTCCTTATCGCTCGTCTAGAATGGATTTCGTGTCTTTCCACCAGGTAGAAACCTGAAGAGACGGCCGACGGCAGGAGAGTCAAGCGCCTCCTGGCGTCGCGGAGGAAGCGGGCTCGGGGCGGGGTAACGAGAGCGCCCGGCGGGAGGCCTCTCCTGGGCCCGCGGGGCTGTGCGCGGCCTGGCTTCGCGGTGGGAGCAGCGGAACGGCCTGCAGAAGGTTCCATGGTGTAATGGTGAGGACTCTGAATCCAGCGATCTGAGTTTAAATCTCGGTGGGATCTTTCTCTTAAGTTAGAAGAAGGAGATTTTTTACTCCTCAGATGGGACGTGCTTTCCCGCTCCAGCGTCCTGGAGAGGCGCGGTTCGCGCGCTCTACGCGAACTTGGCGGGCAGGTGGGGGGACGAGGCCGCGGCGTCCCCGCTGGACCCTGGCGACTCTGCCCGTCGCTGGCCATCGGCTGCCCCGGCCCCGCCGCCCAGGGGCGCAGCGACCGAGCCGGTGGCACCCCCTCGTCGGGTCACCCTGGGTCTCGGGGGCAAAAGGCAGAGGCTGCGCCCACTGAGTCCTGCCCCGCGAGGGGGCTTCGCACCGCACGTCTTGTAACTAACTGCGCGGTTGTCCCTGTGAGTAAAGGGTCGCGGTGCGGGGCTGTGACGTCGCTGAGCATCCAGGGTGACAGCGTCTTAGCTTTCGGGTCGAGGGTTCCAGACCTGGATGGGAAGTACTGTATCGTATTCAGGTGCTCTACTTTATTCCGAATTTTAATTGATTCTATTCCACTTAGTTCCAATTTTTTTTCAGAATTTCTCACTCCGAAGTCTAAATTGGATAAGAAAAGCCGCTGTTAGGCTAAGATTTGAACCTTGACTCCAGGAAATCTCGTCTTTTCATTCCAAGCTCAGCCAGAAGGAGGAGGAAGGCCAAGGATTCCGGCGTCTGGGGAGACCAGGGATCCCTGACCCACATCCACCCAGGCCTTTGAGACACGTGCAGATCTTAAGTCAAAGCTAGACTGTAGTGAATATGCCTTGTTTGGTTAGATTTGAGTTGGAAACCACATTCATTTTTTTTATCATTATCAAATTAAATTAATCTTTTAAAATGTCACCTCTAGACATTGAAAACACAATGTAACAAATGAACCTGTGTATGTCTTTTGTGGAACAACCATATTGGATAAGAACTCTCCAAAGAGACCATAAAACACAATATATATACCCCAGGACTATGACAAAATTTAAAAAACTGCTTTCCTCAATTGTGTTATTATTGGCATTGTTGGTATTTCTTTATTCTTTTGTCTGTATAATGCGGGAGAAAGCAAAGGAGACTGTAAAAGATATTGTATTTCTATTACGCCCAGTGTCCTTAAAAACAAAAATACTGGTATTAGAGAAAAGAGTTTCAGATGAAAGATAGACGTTCAATAAAAAGCCTGTAGTTCTGAATTTGAATTATGAATGTGAATATATGTGAATACATAAATACATACAAATATGAGTATGTATTTCCTAGCTCTGTCCACTGGAAAGGTCTAGAAAGAAACCATTTCCAATGAGAATCTTTAGGTTACACAATTTGATTTGGGAATAACGTTTTGCATAAAAAGAAACCAGAGATTCTTAGAGAAATGACTGAGTCCAGGTCAGGGGCAGAAAATATTCAGGATGAGACAGAAGCACCTTGTCATACTGATATCAAGAAAGGTCTCAAAGACTATTAGAATCTTATCAAAAGGATGAAGGAGCTAGCCTAAAGTCACTTTCACTGCCGAAAGAGAGGATAATTGGAGTATCAGTAAAGACTATATTGCAATGAATTGAAATACTTCAATGTGTTTGAAACTTTGAATTCATATTAGCACAGGGGGGAAAAAAAGAGAAATAAAAGAAACTAACTGGTGACCACAGAGGATGCTTGGGGAATTGCTCATTAAGCTGCAGTTTTCTTTACAGAGAGTACCACTAAGTAACTAAGCAGTATTTAGTATTTAAGGGAAGTTTCTTTTTATACAAGTGTTCCACTTAAATAATACATGACTATGGAATATCACCATTTTACTCCACATAATCAGTTAATGGATCTAGGCCTTGAACTCCGAGGGCTGCTAATATTAGAAGAGACACACAGAACTTGATGTGCCTCCTGATCAGAGAGCACACACCATTTCTGAGGTAGTCTTGCCAAGATAGCAAATGTGAATCTCATCAGTCTCTATATCAGCCAGGTCCAAAATAGGGGTCACTGGACACATATGGCTATTGAATACTTAGAATGTAGCTAGTAGGACTGAGGAAGTGGATTTTAATTATATTTAATTTATAATTCATGTGAATGTAAACTTAAAAGCTGAAGACATGCACTATATTTTTCTATTAAACACAACTTTAAAACTTTGGTAGAATTATATTTCTTTAATGTGTAGCATTAATTAGCTATGTAGAAGATTATATTTGTATTATTGTGTGCTTATACAATTTACTTTTCACTGTGGCTGCTAGAAAAATTTTAATTACATATGTGGCTTGCATTTTCATTACATTACAGCACTACTGTAGATTCTACCACCAAAAAGAAAGTATGGAGGACAGAAGAAATTATTAAAGTACACCCAGTTATACAATTTAGATTGTGGGAATGCTACAGAACAAACAACTCAGTTTCTTCAACAAATGAATGATTTAAAAAAAGAAAAAGAGGACCGCAAAAGACCAAGTAGCTACACAATGAACACAATGAAGTAGCTACACAATGGACACTGCCATACTGGTTACTGATATCCTACCAGATCCATAGTCCTTCTAATCCCTAGATGCATATTAGCAGAGCTTTTAAAAATACTGATACCCAAACCTCACTGCAGAAGTTTAAAATCAGAATTTCAATGGATTAGGTTAAGGCATTCATGTTAGATAAAAACTCACCCAGTTTTTATTTTATAATAGCATGATTTAGAACTACTCACTAGAGCTACACTATTTCACACCATTCTTTTTCTTCTCTCCATCTAGTCCAGCACAGACTTCTTTCCCACCGGCCCTAAGGATTTTTTGGTCTTTCTCTGACACTCTCATATAAATAACTTGCCTTCTCAATTACATTTGTCTGAAGCAATGATTATATTGGATTTTTGTGTATCTCCCTGGGTCTTCATAAATCTGGCCCAAAGTTAATTCACTACAATGCTCTCCTACATTCCTTGGCCTCAGATTCCAACTGAGTTCATTTTTCAGGATTATTACTGAACATGTAGAAGGAGTAATTTTAAGAAAGGGGAGAGGTCTGAATGCCTATGAGCTTCATGCTTTTATGCATTTTGAAAACCTGGCCTCTGGATCTCCTTTTGGCCAACGTCCCTTTAGGGTGCCATCTACTGTCCTCTACCTACTGCCAGCTTGTCAGTCCCTGGAAGCCCCATGCACATTAGCACAGAACTGCCCACCTGGGGCGGAGGGGAACCTGACTCCAGGCCAGTCCAGCACTCCCACCTATGACCAGGTTCTTACTTAGTTTTTGTAATCAGGGCTCTTTTTCCTGTTTCATTTCTTCTTATTCATGTGCAGAAGTTGAGGGTTAAGGGTTTTCCTAGATAAGGTTCTCCAAAAGCCAACCCACATGCACGTGATTCATTAACACATGATCCTGGTAGAAATAGGCAGTGGAGTTTGGGAGCGGGAAAGGGAGATTAAGGCAAAGAAACCAAGAAAGTGTGTGCTATCTGGCGAAGTACCATGTGTTCAGTGGCCTAAATGATGCTCTTCTGATGAGGAGGACCATGGATCTGGGCTTCCCTGTGGCTAAAAGGAAAGGTCAGAGTGAATATCAGGACAGCAGCTATAGGAACTCAACAGAGTTCAGAGTGCAAACAAGAGATAGAGATGGAAGGGCCTGGCAGGGTGGCAGCCTGCATGGAAAACAGAGGAAAGACCAGACGAGGTAGCATCAGCTATTGAGTGAACAAACGAGGAGTAGAAAAAACAGTGGGAGACTGAGCTATAATCTTAGGTAAAGAGAATAAGGAAGAAGTGCATGTAAGAGCCTCAGATGTGATTACCTCTGTACCCTAAGCCTGAAGGCCAGGAAATCGGCATGCTAGTCTCCTCTTGCTGAACAGCAGTTTTCTTCGGATAATCTTCTGTTTCAGGACACTTAGGCATTAATCTTGCTATACACCAGACACTCATGCTTGCTGGCAGCTAAGACCTCACCTTCCAGCTTGGGAGGGTTCTTCATTCCAATGGAAGCATCCAAACCGAGCTCTGAAGATAAAAACACAGCCAACAGGATCCATTGTTATTCATGATCTTACTATGACTTACTCCCTCACCCAAGAGGGACATCAAGTAAGGAAAGTGTCCAGAAACAAGAAAGGCCATCTGGAAGTCTATGGTAAGTTGAACCCAATGGAGACATTTTTATATTTGCTTTTTGTTGATCTTCCTAACACTACCCAGTATCGGGAAGACTGCCACAGGCAAACATGTCCCCAAATGCCAAAAAAAAAGAAAAGTCAAGAAAAATAAAACTGATTAAAAAAAAGAGTTCCTAGTTAGAAAAGACAAAGGCAAGAAAATCATGCCAGACATAGGTTGTACTGCTGGGAGGGAAGAGATTGTAGAGATCAAGCAAAGTCAAAATTGAAGGAAAACCTCATGATAGAAAAGAACTGGGGAAGTCTGAAACTGGAAAAATTTTCAAATGTGCATCAATATATATTTCACATATATATGTATCCATACTATGTGTAATAAGTATACATACTCAATCTAAATAAGGCATGGAAGATATGATAAAAATGCAACAACACAAGTGTGTGTGTGTGTGTGTGTGTGTGTGTGTGTAATGGAATAAATGCATGAGCGTGTTGAGATACTGAGTGGACCATTCTGATATCCTTCTGATGAGGTAAATTTGGAAAAGGAAAAAGAAAAACAAGAAGAATGAGAGAGAAGCTCTGGTGGGTGACAGGAGCTATTAGATATGGGGGGCAGGAATCACTGGGTGGAGGAGTGTGAAAATAAAGGGCATTAAAATTATCCTTTGCTGCAAAATCTGCTGTGAAGCCTGGATTCATCTCAGGCCTCCGTGGAAAGTGAGCGGGAGACAGAGTGACTGAGCCAGTGGGGTTAGGCCTTGGCTGGTAAGGCGGGAAGCCAAGGACAAGAAGAGGAGAGACTAGAGGGAAGAGAAGACAACTAAATACAAGACCTAATGGCTCTTGTCAGGGCTATGCAGCCCCTACATTCCGTGAGCACTTTCTATGAGACTCTCCATGGTGCCACAGGAGTGCTCCTTCTTATCTCACCTCCACCTGAGGACGTGGGTCTCTCCTCATTTCTCAGATGAGGTCATCGCCTGAGGGGTGAGCACCAGGCAGCCCCAGGCTCCAGTGCAGATGTGGAGAGAGGTGGAGGGTAAGGATGAACATGTCCCAGAAGAAAGGGATGTGAAGGTTTGAAAGCTCTTTTAAGAAAGTCTGAGCAGAGGTGGATCCCAAGGAGAAGAAAACTGAGGACATGGCCATGGAGGTGAGTGAAGATGATGAATTAAATGGAGTGGCACAAAATAGACAGATCAGTACACCTCATGGGTGAGGGTGGCCCTTTATTTTAAAAAGGGAAAAAAAGGAAAATAACCTGGATATGAAAACTAAACTCGATGCTGAGTTGTGTGGCCAGGGTCTACATTGCTGCAGAATGTTACTAATACACTGTTACTGAGAGCACCTAGCAGGGGAAAATGGACTTGAGGGTGGATGGTGAAAGGAGAGGAAAATACTGGCCAACCTGCCTTTCTGAGGAAGTAAGGGAAGATGGGTCCCAGAGAAAGTGGGGATCAAAAAAGTGCTCTACCTCAGAGGAAACAACGCATGTGCAATCATTTTGTAAGTGTTAAAGCACCAGAAAGACTCAATGGTTAGATGTTATATATTCACAGTTGTTATCGAACCATTTTTACTGATCAGGCATTCTGGACATCATGTTGCTTAATATTCCCAACAACCATGGAATGGGGATATAATTTTTCAAGAGTTCAGATGAGGGACGTGAGATGTGAATACCTAAGGAGATAAATAACTTGGCCCAGTTAAACAATCAGGAGTTTGCAAACCCGGGGCCTGAGGCAGAGCTGGTCCTAAATCCAGGCTCTTGCTCACCTCACTCTGTTAGAGCGTCACAGATTTCAACCGGACCTACAGCAGCCGTGGGAGAGGCCCCATTGCCCCCTCCACCCTCAACCCTGAGACAACTAGAGCTTCCTAATCCCCTTTTATCTTTTACCTACGAAGAGTGGTCCTTGGCTTCCAGAATCAGAGTTGGCAGTAAAGCCCCAGATGGTGGAGGAAAGACCAAGTGTGGCTTTGCTGTCCCACAATCGAAATGCTGGTCCAGCTGCAGTTGCAGATAATTGGTCATGTGGGTGCTTTTCTGCAGCTGTGCTTGTGAAGTGTGTACCCCTGGGCCTTGGAAACTCAAAGGCCTTTGGTGACAGTCCTCCCAGGTGTCACCTGAAAGGAAAGGAGGGTTCAGTAGGACCAATCCAAGTTTTCCTGTGCTAATCCCTCCCAGAACACCCATTTCTGATGTCCATGCCTATGAGTGAAACCACCCAATAACCCAGACAATAAAGGCAGACATCACGCATATGAAGGAGATGTCATTTTTATGGCTGTGCCTGGGCATGCTGAGATGGCAGGTGCTAGGCTGCAACATCCTTGAAATGAAAAATCACCCATTGAATCTAGAGGGCTTTGGATGGCATATGAGGTCATGCCTATTATCAGCTATTAGCCTTAGTCCTGTAGCCTAGACAGAAGGCTCTAAACAGTCCTCAAGGCATGGGGGAGAAAGAGTTGTTGATATCTACCCACAAGAATAAACGACCAGGGGAAGAAGTATGGCCTAAAGGCTTCAGGTACCACTAGAAAAAGGAATTGAGAATCTGCAGTATATGGACCAAGTTAACAGAATGTTTCACAGTTCTGGAACCTTTCAAACTTCCTTACGTTTAATTTTTGTCTACCTTTCAACTCACCCATACATGTGTATATTCTATTGTCACATGGGGCAGCGTGGGGATGGACGGTATTAGCAGATAGAAGTAGTGTAGTAGAGGCCTGAATCCCTCCTTGGAAGCTTAGGTACAGAAGTGCTACAGAATCAGAATTTGTGTCTCTTTAGATTGATGAAACAATGCACACTCCTTACATTACACACCCCGCCGGTGGGGTCTGGAAAGTGCTCCTAATCAAATATTTTGATATTTCTCCTATGAAATGAATACATATTCTCAGAATGTGGGCTAACCAAAGGTATCAAGTACCCTCATCCAGTCCAGGTCAGGCTCAGGTGGGGTCGTGGCCCACAGGACCTGCTCCACGTTGCTGTGGGCCCCCCCCCACACCTCCCCCCATACATCCTCATCCTCAGCGAGGTTTGTTTAACTGTTTCTTTAAAATGTCTCTCATATATCTGTTACCAATTTAGTCTTCCAGAGAGCATCCATGTCTGACTCTCATCAATGATTCATCCAATCTCCTTCTAACTGCTTTCTCTGATTCTGTCCTCTCCACACTACCAAAGGTCACCTGTCTTATTACCCCCAAATCCTGTTGCACCACATGCTCCTCGGCTTGTGGAAATTCATCCTCCCTCCTCTACTACACAGACTCTAAACTCCTCATCTGCCTTTGTAGTCCTCCTGACTTCTGGCCCCTTTTTCTTCTGCAACATCACTTCCCACAGCTCCCTTCTACAAATCCTCCTGGACTCGGCTGGCCCCTTCCTGACCCCAGCCCTGCACCAGGAGCCTCTTTGAGCTTCCAGGCCTTTTTCCACAAGCACTTCTCTCAGTCCAGCGCACCCTTCCTATTTCTTCCAGGCAGAGTTCATTAATCATTAATCATCAATTTTAGGACACTTAATCAGATTTTATGATAATTCACATTGGGCTGAAGGGTAAAACCTCTTAAATTAACAAATCTGGTGGGTGAAAGAACTGTCAAAACCTGGTATCCCCATTCTCCAATGTGATTTTGAATCAATGTCTAGGATTGTTTTTAATTATCACTGCGTAATTTCATCATGTAATTTTATTTGTCGACCTCTGCTTTGAACATTCTTTGCATTTGCATGGGAAAAGGACAAAACATTTTATCAAACATCGACAGTACTGACCAATATTATTACTGTGTGCGGAAGCCTCCAATACAAGGTCAAGTTGTAATTTAAAAATCAAGCATTTGTATGGTTTCTACAGGGTTTCTCCTTGTACAGAGAGGATGGGGCAGACCCGACAACCTGTGCCCATGCGGCTGCATCACAGCTAGCCACCCTGTCCTCAGGTTATCATCAGAACCCAGACACAGGTGGATCTGTGTAGTATTTACATGTCCCATTCATTCCTCTCAGCCCATCTGTGTGGGGGAATTTGGCCTTTCCTGGCCCATTCTGAATGATGGCCTGGCAGGGCTGTGCCATATCACACACATCTCACTTCTAAGATGTGTGTCTGAGAATTTCTTCTCCTCCTCATGGAAACTCAGACCTGGCTGTTGGTGTTTCTGAGATAGAGCTCTGCAGCTTTTGAAGGGCACCAGCACAGCCAAATTCAAGGCCTCCCTGGACCCTGAGTGAGAGCAGATAATTCTGGGTGCAGGAGGCGCCGAGAGACATGGACCTCTCACCCCTGGCTGATTTTCCACGGAGAGCCTCGTGGAGCTGTGGCTTCGCCTGGAGGGGCTGGATGAGCAGCCGGCTCTGCTCACAGGACAAAGTGCACTGATGGATTAGGAGCCGGCAGATCTGAGCGAGGGACCACAGGAGTTCTCTGCGCCAGTCTGGCCACTTTGTGTTTAAGATTCAGATAGTTTCAAATCATTTGGTTCAGGGCAAAAAGGAAAAGGTGAGAAACATCCTTTCTTAGTCGCTGATGGGTCCGACTGCTGAGAGGAGTGGACAGAGCCTGAGCCAGGGAAT
This sequence comes from Kogia breviceps, assembly GCF_026419965.1. Lineage (NCBI taxonomy): Eukaryota > Metazoa > Chordata > Mammalia > Artiodactyla > Physeteridae > Kogia > Kogia breviceps. The sequence goes on from NC_081310.1 coordinate 80,454,215, forward strand.
CAGGCCAAGGAGAGGCCAGTGTCCCACAGCCCAGTGGCCAGGAGTCTTGGACAAGTGAAGGGACCTTGCTGAGTCTCAGTGCCCTCAGTTCTACCATGAGATAACACACCTACCTGAGAGTGTCCCACGAGGACTGAATGGGTTATGGCTCACATGGAGCTTGCTTAGTAAGGTTCATGGTTATACAACACGTGCACAATAACCATGTGTTCCATTTCTGTTTTGTGAACTACTATAATCCTGAGAAAGCCATTGCTTCTTTGCACCTCAGGAGGAACGGGAAACAGGAAAGAGGATGGTCCCAATGTGAAAAGGTACACACTGAACAAAAACGATTTTTCATGGCCAATTTAATTATAAAAGAAGACGGATATAGTCCAATCCAAATGCTTCTCAAAGAAGAAAAGTCAAAAAAATAGCCCAAGAAGTAACGCAAACCAGGTTTTAATCTACACGCCCTATGAACTGCTGCCCAAGGGGATCTTACTCATAAATTAGGCTAATACCCTATCAGGTATACAGGTTGCAGATAGTTTCCGTGAGATTATACCACTGAGGCTACACACACGATTGAAACTATAACCCACACATGGAAGGCTCATTGTTGCTACACAAAGGAGAAGAACCATGGCTATTTCTGAAGGATGGGACACCAGAGACAGATCTTTGGCTTCCTGGAAATCACAGGGCATGGACAGAATTTTATATTCAGGATCTGGTATGTAAATGCTTCAGAGGGAGGTAGGCAGCCCAGGGAAAAAGCCTGGAGCTGGTGAACAATAACAGACACTGCAAATATGGAGCAGACTGCAAACCTGTGGAAAGCCAGAGACTTTGTAAGAAACTTCAAGAAATAAAATTAGCAACATAATTTCATGAGTATGAGGATCCTTATCTTGAAAAAAACAGGTCTGTTACACAAATTCCTGCAGGTGAAACTGTGGCAGCCGAGATCCTGCCCTTACCCCTCCAGTTCCCCTCTCTAGACTGACTGGATCCCGAATGCCTGCACTGGTGAGGGAGGTCCAGGTGACAGAGGGCGGCCTGAGACAAGAAGAATGAAAAGGCACATGATTGGTGCCTTTTAAAAATTAAATCCAAGAAAGTAATTCAAATCAACATGAGTCTGAGGGCCTGTTTACAGGGATGCCGCTTATAGCCTGTACTGGTTGTTGGATACAAAGAATACAGATGCTACCTCGTGACCTACTAGGATCTTAATGCTCTTTATAATGGGAGTACTCACCATTTACGTCTAGAATTGAGACCTCCCTTTTATCCGATTGGAATGAGGCACTTCTGTAAGGCATACAGGAGTCTGACAGATGATGACCAATAGAACCAGCCAAATCACATTCATCCAGTGAGTCCTGCTGGACTTCATTTTCTTCTACCACCAGAAGCTCCATACTGAGCTTTGTGGGGTCGGGAGGACTGATGATTAAACAGCAAATATTCGTGAACACGGTGTCCTGGCGGGTTTTGATGGGAGGGTTAAAGGACCGGTCATGTTATGGGTTTGGTGTGCATTGTGTTCAAGAGTTTCAACCAAGGAGGTCAATAGACGAATCTGAACCAGCCATCTCGGTCCTTGTCATAATAAGCTAAGAATTGCAGACTAACACTTTGGGTATAAGTTCAAAGCAAAGTTTACTTAAAGCATAGACACACTCTCGGAGAGAGAGCGGACTGTCTTCTATGAAGTGAAACCAGCCCAGCTATATGGGCGCGGGGTGTTAATAAGCGCTTTGAACCTAAGGGTAGGAGTTGGGTTAAGATCCAGTGACAAGGTCTCGTCACGTGAGTGACGAGTTATACTGCGCATGCTTTTACCCGTAATTCCATGTTTTTACCCAAAATTCGCTAAGAAAAGTCCTTGGAGGGGAGGAGGAGGTGAAGCCACATGTAAATTCTATTATAATGATGACATAATGAGGTTGGGGTTATCTCCGGTTATCGCTTGGCTCAAACTGCGCCTGCGTGCCTCGGGGAATTCCCCTTCGGCCACGTGCTTCCTGATGCTTCAGGATGTGCTGACCACAACCTGTCCCTCAGCCCCTCTTTGTTTGGCTCACATATCCTGAGTCTCCACCTCCGCCTTCCCCTGCTGCTCATCTGTAGCTAGCTGCCTAACTGTCACAGAAAACAAATGGGAAGTCCCCATAAAGGGAGGTATAACAATCCTTTCCTATCTGGGGCCGTCGGGTGCTTGCAAAGGAAAGGGAGACAGAGGGAGGGGGAGAAACTGAGCATGAGGTGCTCTGAGCACTGATCAGAAACGAGCCCAGGAGGAAGGAGACTGAACTACCCCAGTACACAGCAGTCACATCACACACGCCCTCAGAAACCATAAAGGCGGCTTCAACTATAGCATAAGTTTTTGGTGAAATTTACACGTAGCAGCTAACTGAACAGGCTCTGGCAGCATAATGGAAGTCCTAATAGAAGTCCTGTGTCTTCAAGGCCAATTTCCCTAATACTGAGATGTGACACAAATTTTTTTTTCTTGTTCCTTTCCTTGTCATCAAATACCTGCCAGTGTGGTAAGGCCAAACAGGCAGAGGCAGATATGCATCTCATGCTGTTTTTAATACAAAGGAGAGAACAGGAGACTGCAAGAAATCGGGTGGCTGATTAGTACCCCTGCATCAACTGGCTGTAGGTTACTATAATTGAGAGGGATTCATAAAGGGGCCTATACAAGTACCACAGTGAAAACAGACAACATTATTAAAAGGGATGCTTTGTGGTTGCCAGAATGGAAGAAGTAGGCATATTCAGCACTTTCTGATTTCCCTGCATCTGAGATGACCAGATGTCACCACTGAATTAAGACCCATGTTTCTTCATAGTCACCTAGAACAGATAAGGTCTTGGTTTTCCTCTTCCTCAAAAACAGTATGATTTCCTATGGATAAATTCAGACAGGGCCAGAAACACTAAGCAGATGATCCTGTGTATGATAATAATCCAGTATCCAATACTACCATGGGGACAAAAACATCACCAGTGGGACGATAGGATATTTTAAGAATATTCCAGGGGGCCTCAGGTTGTGTCCTATGTACCTGCCTTGGTTTGCTTTCCTGAGCCATCAGCCAAGATCTCCCTGACCTGGTAGGTCCTCACCACAGTATCCTCTTCCAAGTCTGAGTAAAAAGTTAAACACATCTTTTCCCCACAGATTCTGGGGAATAGCTCACCTGCATTCTAACAGAATACTGTAATATTCAGGCTTTTCTCATCATACGCTGGCTGGTTTAGCAGAATGATGGATGGAATCTACAAAACCTTGAATCAAAATGAATGTTTGGGGGCTTCCCTGGTGGCGCAGTGGTTGAGAATCCGCCTGCCGATGCAGGGGACACGGGTTCGTGCCCCGGTCCGGGAAGATCCCACATGCCGCGGAGCGGCTGGGCCCGTGAGCCATGGCCGCTGAGCCTGTGCGTCCGGAGCCTGTGCTCCGCAACGGGAGAGGCCACAACAGTGAGGCCCGCATACCACAAAAAAAAAAAAAAAAAGAATGTTTGTTGCTACACTGAATCTTTGGCCATTCATGGGGTAGGGAAATGCCAGGGCTCTGCCTTGGTTCATGGAAACATACAAACAAGGTGATGGTAGAGGTCTTCATGTCCTGGTGTTCAGATGACTGCTTCACTAAGGCAGCCAACTTAGAGGAGACAGACACTGGGGATGACAGCAGTGACACCAGGGAAACAACAAATGCAAAGATGGAGTTAAGGCTGTCAACATCTCTGGAAAGGCACAGAAATTCAAGGGACATTTTTTGGGCATGAAAATGGGAGGCTTGTATGTAAGAAGAGACATTTCATGGGAATCAGGAAAAAAGAGAGTCATCCCTGTGCACTTGCACACCTGCAAGTGAGTTTGTCACACCTGCCTTGGATCCATTATCTAACTTGGGGCCTGACCCATAGGCTTGGCCTGGATGAAGAAGAGAGCACAGCTCCCTGACCCACCTGATGTCTGTGCTTAAAACTCTATCATAGAACCTGATTCAAATCACTATGTCTACAGAGCTTGTACACAGGGATGACAAATCTCAGCACTGCCTGAGGGGTGGGATACAAAGAATACAGAGTCTACCTGGAAGTCCAGTTGGAGTTTTATCACATTGATAAAGAATACTCAATGGTTACATCCCGAGCATAAGAGACAACCACTTCCTCAAATGAGAACAAGGCAGCACTTATATAAGGCCAGAAAGAGTCTTACAGACCAGGAAGAACTGAGTAAATCAAATAGTATTCATCCAGTGAATCCCATGGGACACCATTCTCTACCATCTGTGGAAGCTCCCTGCTGAGCCTGGTGGGGAGGCAGGACTGAAGATTAACCCAAGAGGGACCAGCAATCTTAGAGTCCTATCTGGTTCTGATGGCATGTTTAAGGGAGTGGTGAAGCAAGCCAAGGGCCTGATCCTTTAAAGAGGGAAAAACTCCCTTTTGTGTGTGGGACAGAGCGTGCTTTTTCACAGGGGCAGGAGATAGAAAGGACACTAGGTGCTCAGTGCTCAGGCCAAATAACAAGCTGATAAAGAGACTGAATTATCTCTGGATGGTACAGTCATGACTCACAACATATAGAGTCACCTACCAGTGGCTTTCACCCTTTCGTTTACATTGCACTGAGTGTCACATGGAACGGGCAAGTTGCATACAGCTTTTGGGGTATTCTGGTGTCCCAGTAATCTCATGCCATCGAGGCCTCTCTAAATACTGTGGCATGGTATAATAATATTATGGTCTATTTACATTTCTTGCTATGACATACATGCTAACGCCAAACAGGCAGAAAACAGATATGCATCTCACTCTATAAACCACACTGGAGATAACAAGTGAGTGCAAAAAAATCACTCTGACTTAGTTCACCTGGGTCAACTGGCTTGGGTTACAAACTTGAGAAGTTAATAAGAAATGGGAAACAATATAAGTACCACAATGAAAGCAGAAAACATTACAAAAATGATAATTCGTGGTTGGGAAAATTGATGATACACTATATTCAGCACTTTCTGCTTTTCCCTGGGCCAGAGACCTGCAGATGTCATCACTGTATTAACGGCCCACAGATATTCAAAATTACCTGTAGCAATAGCCACTGGTCCTTTCAGGTCACTGTGATCAGTTTGGTTCTCTACAAATAAATTAACAGGACAGTTACATCAGGCAAATCCCCTTCACAAATGCCCAATCCTGTGCCAATCTTCACAGTGTGATAACAGGCTATTGGGAGAGAAATAGTCCAGGAGGCCCCAGACAGAGCCTCATAAGAAGGCACTGGATTTCCTTCTTGATCCACTGGACAAATTTCCTTGATATGATATGTCATCCTCAAAGTATCCTATGTCCCGAGTCTGTGCAAACAGCTAAACAAATCCTTTTCCCCACAGATCCTGGGGAAATACCCAACTACCATCCTAGAGCATTGCTGTAATAGTCAGGCTTTTCTATCTGAAATGCTGTTTGTTAATGGGTTAGATGAATTATACATTGAGATTAGATGGGAGTGGAATCTACACACCATCGAGTCAAAAGAATCTTCAGGGACTTCCCTGGTGGCACAGTGGTTAAGAATCCGCCTGCCAACGCAGGGGACATGGGTTCGAGCCCTGGTCTGGGAAGATCCCACATGCCACGGAGCAACTAAGCCTGTGCGCCGCACCTACTCAGCCTGAGCTCTAGAGCCCGCAAGCCACAACTACTGAAGCCTGTGCACCTAGAGCCTGTGCTCGTCAGCAACAGAAGCCACAGCAGTGAGAAGCCTGCGCACCACAACGAAGAGTAGACTAGAGAAAGCCCACGTGCAGCAACAAAGACCCAACGCAGCCAAAAAATAAATAAATTTATAAAAGCAAAAAAAAAAAAAAAGGACAAAACAAAAGAATCTTCAATGCTACAAAGAAACAATGGCCGTTCATCAGGTTGGGAAGTTTCGGTACCCTGCCTTTCTTCAGAGAAATGTACCAAGGATGACCGTGGGGCTTATGTTCTGGTTTCAGAAGACTCTGGACAAGATAACACCAATGAAAGGAAATAGACTGTGGGTTGACAGAAGTGAATCAATGTAGTGACATCTCCAAAGATAGAAACAAGACTGCCATCAGACTCGGACATGTAAGGGGACTCAGGGACGTTGCTCAGGAATGAAAATTAGAGCATTTCATTTAAGAAAAGACAAACATTCAAAATTAGGAGGCCTGAAAGTTACTTCCTGTGCCACAGTGTAGAGATACATGTGAGTCTGGCAGGTCCACATTGGGTCCAGTGATTTGCCACAGGGACAAACAAGACTAGGAACTGAGAAAAGTTCACTAACTTGTAGAATGTCTTAATTAATTAATTAATTAATTTTTTTGCGGTACGCGGGCCTCTCACTGCTGTGGCCTCTCCCGTTGCGGAGCATAGGCTCCGGACGCACAGGCTCAGCGGCCATGGCTCACGGGCCCAGCCGCTCCGCGGCATGTGGGATCTTCCCGGACCGGGGCACGAACCCACGTCCGCTGCATCGGCAGGCGGACTCTCAACCACTGTGCCACCACGGAAGCCCGAATGTCTTATTTTAAATGCAATTGTAGAGTCTGCTTCAAACCAGGCTTCAATATGTAAGCATACAGTCTATCTAAGTGGATTAATTCTCTCAGAGTAGACTAACAAAGATAATGCAGATTACCTGGAAGACCAGTTGAAATTTCATCCTCTTTAGCATGGGAGCAACCACAGGCTCCATCCAGAGCAGACCCCACTTTCTCTTCATCAAATGCAAATTTTTCATCACTGTAAGGGTGGTAGCAGTTAGAACCTTCCTGGGGAGTTGAAGGATCCAGAACACATTCATCTTGGGATTCCTGGAGCACTTCCTTCTTTTCAACATCCTGTAGGTTCACGCTGTGTCAGGTGGCAAAGGGATGACAGAAGATTAAACTAAGAGGAGCAGACACCATGCTGTCCTAGCTGGTGTTGATGGGAGGCATAAGGAGTGGACACAGAAAGCAAAGGGGAAGTCCTCTTAAAGAAGGAAATAATTATCCTCCTGTATGTGAAGTGGAGTGTGGCTTCCATGGGTTGGGAGAGGGAGAGACCAGCAGATGCTCTGGCCACACAACCAGCTGTTGAAGGAGGAGACTGAACTCTCCCTGCATGCTATAGTCATGAGCCCCAGCACACACACAGGACTAACATAGTGGTTCCAACATTTCTGCATACATTGTGTTGATCTGTATATGCAGTGCCCAAGTGAATACAGCTTTTGAGGAACTACAGACTCTAGATATTCTGCCTTCAGGAACTATTTTCTCAATAGTTTGTTATAATATGAATTTCTTCTAGTTTCTTCACTTGCAATCAAATATCTACCAACATGCTGATGCCAAACAGGCACAGGCGATATGAATCTCACCCTGCTGTTAACCACACAGGAGAGAACACTTGATTACAGGAACTCCCAAGTTTGGCTATTTCACCTGGGTCAACTCACTGTATGTTACTATACTTGAAGGATTAATAAATTGAAACCCACACAACTACCACAATGAAAATAGACAACATTGTTAAAAGGGATATTTGGCTGTTGACTGAATGGATGAAAGAGTTATATTTAGTAATTCTGTTTTTCCCTGGATTTGAGGTCTCCTGCTGTCACCATTGACATTCACAGCCCACAAATCTTCAGAATTACCTGGGGGACATTGGCTCTTGTCCATCCACTTGCTTATGATCATTTTGATTGTCTATAAAGAAATTCAGAGACAGTGGGTCACAATAAGCAAATCATGCCTCACGTATACCTACTCAGTGACACACCACAAGGACATTAACATTCTCAGTGCAAGAACATAATACATTAGCAGAGACATTCCAGGACACTTAAGTCTTAGAATTAGACTGGACCCCAGACCCATCAGGGAAATTCTCTTATTGATCTGGTAGAGCACTCTCCCAACATCCTTTGTTCTGAGCCTGTATAAATAGTTAATAATATATTTTCCCCAGTGATCCTAGAAAACGAGCTGAGTTATTTTCTAGAATCATTTCTACAATATTGGTTAGTCTCATCAGATTATGTGGTTGCTTATGGTTTAGAGGAATTTATACTTGAGACTAGAGTGATGGATGAATTGTATAAACCCTCAAACCAAAAAGAATCTTTGGTGTGACACAGAAACCATGCCCATTCAAGGCTGAAGGGACTGCCAGGGCCCAGTCTTGCTTCATGGAGACAACCAAACAAGGCAGTGGTACAGCTGTGTCTGTCCTGGTTTTCGGATGACTGCTTAGCTAACAGAAGCCAACATAGAGAAGATGGAGACTGGCACTGAGAGCAGGGAAACAACCTCTCCTAATATATATGCAAGTCTGCCATTATGTCTGGATAGGGATAGAAAGGGCAGGGACATTGTACAAAAGCCCCAAAACTTAGATCACTGCAGGTGACGAGACACATTTGATCCAAACTAGGTCTGACAAACACCTCCTGTGGATTTCCACCCAAGGTGGATGAGAGTTTGTCACACCTGATTTGGGTCCAAATGCCTGACACTGGTGCCAGGGTGACAAAGGCATGACTGGGGCCTAGAAAGGGATAAAGGCTCCCTGAGCCACCTGATGTCTGTGTTTCATAATAGATCCTTTTCCCTGATTTAAGCAAGATGTGTCTATAGGGACTATCTTCAGAGATGACCTTCCTCAGTCTACACAGGTGTGGGGAACAAATATGGAGGCTACCTGGGAGATCGGTCGGAATTTCATCCTCTTTAGCATGGGAGCAACCACAGGCTCCATCCGGAGCAGGGCCCACTTCTGGTTCATCAAATGCAAATTTGCCATCACTGTAAGGCTGGTTGCAGTCAGAACTTCCTTGGAGAATTGTAGGAGTCAAAACACATTCATCCTGGGATTCCTGAGGCACTTCCTTCTTTTCAACCTCCTGCAGCTCCACGCTGTGCCAGGTGGGAGAGGGATGACAGAAAATTGAACGAAGAGGATCCGACCCCAAGCTGCCCTGGCTGGTTTTGATGGGAGGCATCAGGAGTGTCAGAGAAACCAAAAGGGCAGTCCCCTTAAAGAGAGAAGGAACTATCCTCCCGTACGTGAAGTAGAGTGTGGCTGCCATGGGGCAGGAGAGGGAGACCAGCAGGTGCTCCGTGCACTGGCCACACAACGTCTGATGAGGAGTGAGACTCAACCATCCCAGTATGGTACCTTCAGGAACATGAAACACAAATGAACTTCCATACCAGATGCTACCCACGTGGTCCTAAGTCATGTTCAATTTAAGATAAAGTAGTCAAGTGAATAGACTCCCAGAGATATTATGCCTTCTTTTTAGGAATAGAAAGGCCTCCAAGGCCTCTTTCTCTTACTACTGTCACATGACAACCAATTTTTTTTCTACATAGTTGTCCTGATGCTTAATTTTTCTGGTTACTTCTCTACTAATTCCTTTGCTAGGTACCTTCCTCCCAAGGACCTAAAACAACTGTGTAGGAGTAGATATTTATCTCACCTTGGAGTTCCTTTAGGAGAGAATAGATATTCTCTGTGTGCAGGAAATCCTAAGGGTGGTGCATTCACCTTGGGTCGTACATACAAGTAGCACAGAGACAACAGACAACCAAGTTAACAGGGCCATTTCCATGTGGGTTGAGTGAAGTAAATCAATACAATCAGCAATTTTGCTTATCCTTGCATCTGGCATCTGTGACTCTCTTGACCTCACTTACTGTTCTTTCTGTGACCCTGTCCAAAATTTACCTACCCATTACCATCTCCTGATACTTCACTGTTACCTGGGCGTGAGTGTCTCTTGTGCTCATTCCTCCTCCTCATCTTCATGAATTTCTGCAGACATATTCAGAAATATCCAGTCAGCTTCTTGCCACTTCACTCACTACAAACACAGCAACTCACATGGTCATAGATTCATAAATACCTACGTATGAATTAGTACTGTACGGAAGTTCTAATGCATTGTCTTTAAACAATTGCCCTAGCATGGATTTCTGATCCATCAGGCAGTCTGACTAAACCAGAGGATCACCATCATGACAC